>NC_089507.1:150796819-151425153 GCF_036850995.1 Saccopteryx leptura
ACAGGCTCTATACTAAAACAATGTCAGGCAGGCCTTCTTTATAATAAATGTCTTGCCTCATAACACATCACTTCAGTTATTTAATTGAGTCGACACCCTCCCGCTGGTATTTCAGACACCCACCAAAGACTGACTCACCTGCCAGCCCTTGGAGATAGCACAGGTCTCTACTAGTGCTCAGGCCAGATGGACAACCCCTTCTTTGGCCCCTGATGTGCTTCCATTCCAAACTGCAACTGCCCAATTCTGTGATTTAGTCTGCAGGTGCTATTGACCCTCTGCACTCCGTCCCCATCCATACCTGGTCAGTCTTCTGAGACTTGGCCACGCCTCTCCCTTCCTGCTCCCTGCCTCTCACTGTGCTGAGAAATCACTCTGCTGCTGAGACGATCTGCTTATCCCAGCCCAGTCCCCTCCTGGAGATGGGGATTACGGCACTTTGTCTTTTGATGACAAGACAACTAGAAAATTTCTTGTTTCTGCCACCAACTAGCAAACACTTCGCAGACCGTCTCACCCAGCCCTGGTCAAATACTTGAGGCTCTACCAAACCACAGGCATCTGACTTCCCAAACCACCATAAAAAGATAATAATAAAGCAATTGCACCAAAAGGACAGAAGTTCAAAGACATAGACGAGTCCAGATGAAGTGATGTGTATTTCCCAATCCCCTTTCCTTTCGATGGTTGTCAAATAATTCCTCCCACCTATGTATTCCATACAGGGATGCTAAGAAAGATAGAAGACCCTTCCATGGTGCCACAGGGAAAGGCTGGCTCTGCAACCCCAGATCCCAAACCTGTGATGAGAAGCCCAGGTTCTCTGGAATGGCCACAGGTCAGCAGGAAGGGTCCTCGCTGGTCATGGGGCTCTTGGCTCTGACACCACCTTACTGAGGTGTCCTGGGTAAATGTTTTACCTTTCGGGGTCCCCTCAGCCTTCTTAGTCACAAAATGAAATAACTTCCATAGCTCCTTTCCAGAGTTACAATGGGAAGGAGGGGTTGGATGTCAGGATGCATTTACTGCGCTGTCTGCGGTGCAGACACAGAGGGGACATCGGGTGGTTAGACACAGAGGAATAACGACTGGTCTGCTAAGTGGAGGCAGTGGGGGTGGGTGAGGTGGACACGTACACATAGTTGTAGGAACTCCTGAAGGGAAGCAGGGAGGACAGCTAGGAGGAGGAGGCACTGATGAGCCCACCCTTCTCTGACCCTGCAAAGATAGTCTCCTGTGGGAGAAGGAGTCTGAGTCAAGTGCTTTCCTTCCTTGCCTTTCCACACTCCTTCCAAGATGTTTACTGAGACTTCAAGGAGTGAACCAAGTTATTAAAAGAGGAGCAATTAGGTTGGCCCATCCTAGCAATTTAAAGCTTCCTGTCTAAGGAAGAACGTGGGGAAGGAGTAGTCATGGAGGGCAGAGGGAGGGAGCGCTCTAGTCTCCTGATTGGGCCTCTCCCTGGTGCGGTTTGGGTACAGAAACGGGAGGGAGGGGAGAGCACTAGTTTCAAGCCCATTCGCCTGAGAACCCACAGGCAGTCCCAGATGTCCCAGCTGTTGGCTGGATCCCTCTCCTCCTCAGAGAAGTGTCTCCCGCTGCCCTCTTTTGGGGGATCCTGGCCCAGCTTTGGAAGGGTTTGGGTGCCCCTGCGGGACTCTAAACATGGGGCTGCGCTGGGGTGTTAGAGCTCCTGGTCACTCGCTCTCCGCACCTGGACCGCATGGGATGTGCAGGGAGGGCCGCGCGTGATTTATGGCTGCTGGCTCCAGGGAGTGGTTCCCGGCAAAATGAGCATTTTGTCTCATTCAGACTGACGCGAAAGGGAGGAAGTGGGCTTGCTTTGTTCAAACCGTGCCAGCCATCTGTCCTGGGAGCCAGCGGGAATCTCAGTGGTGACTTCTTCCGTGCAACCTAAGCTCCAGGAAGGAGCTCGAGAAGGTGTTTGGTCTGGGAGGCCCGCGCCAGGGAGCCTAAAGGGAGCCAGGAGCCTGCTTGTTCTGCACCGGGTTTGCACAATGTAGGCAGGGCCTCTGATCTGCGGTCCTGGTTTCCCAGAACCCCAAGGGGCCTATCCAGGAAAACGCCCCTGTTCCTCCCTTCTCATATGCTTCCTGGGTCCGGAGCAGGGGGGGTTCATTCTTTTCATTGCTTTCCACAGCGGCTGCTGGAAGTCAGGTGCTCAGGACACAACTTGGACACAGAGCGCTTCCAAAACTCACCATCAGTGTGGTGTAGCTGGGAGGTCCTGGGCTTTGACGTGGACAGTTTATTCCATGTGATAAGTTAACAGACTGCTTTTAGTATTAATCCTTCATCTCCCAGACAAGAGTAAGATCTCTGAGGAGCAGCTGTTTGGATTTAAGCCTGAGGTAGCTGGCACCAGGTTAAGGAAATGAGTAAATCTAAGTAAAAAAACATATCTTTACATTTTGCTATTAGTTTTCTGCTTTTTGTTTCTTTTTCTTTTTTTCCTACTAACCTGTTTTCAGCCTGCCATTTATATGGGAACCTGAAAGGAATGCTTCAAAAAATGAGAGGTGTAATTTAGCACAGTGTTCCCCAACCCATTTTGGGCCACGGACCAGTTTAATATCAGAAAATATTTTCATGGTGGCCTTTAGGGTGGGACAGAAAAATGTATCACGTGACCGAGACAAGCGTCAAGAGTGAGTCTTAGATGGATGTAACAGAGGGAATCTGGTCATTTAAAAAAAATAAAACATCGTTCAGACTTAAATATAAATAAAACGGAAATAATGTAAGTTATTTATTCTTTCTCTGCGGACCAGTACCAAATGGCCCACGGACCAGTACCGGTCCATGGCCCAGGGGTTGGGAACCACTGATTTAGCACACATGTAGTAAAAAACACTGTGCTAGGTCTAGATTTGATCGGGTACTTTCAGTTAAAGAAAATGCAGAAGGTAAAGGTTAATGGAGATGCTATTAGCAGTAACACTTTGCTACAGGACTTGCATCACAAAAAAAAAGTGAGGCTTTTTTTTTTTTTTCATGTAGAAAGAACATAAGTTTTTATATCTGGAGTGAAAAATCTCCTTGGAATGTTTAATGCTAAATGGCAGGTGACAAGCCATTTGGAAGAGAAAAATGTGCTCACTTTTGCTTTTCACAATGCAGTGTCTCCTTTCTGAGAAAACTTGAAACTTATGGTACTTCCTGCAGGAAATGTGTGACCATTTATTCTGAAGGACAGATCTGCCTCCCACTCTGTTTTCCTACAGTCTCTTGTCTGTGTTCACACACCATAGGCTGTTATCAGCCTATGTCAAGTAGAGTTGTATTAACAAAAAATGGAAATTGTTCCTTATTTTTTTCCTTTTTTTCTTTTTATGGGTCTGCAATTTGGTTAAGAGCGTACAAGCATGCCTGGTCTTGTGCCTACATCTAACACCCTCATGTCCCTTCTCAGGGATTCAGCAGGATGCCTGTCGCTCTCATCTTATTTAGAGATTTTTCATGAAGGAAATGGGAGTAAGTAAAGCTGGTTATTGTTATTGCATCCCTCTGTGTTCCCAGACAATACCATATGTGTACTCCCCCATCCGTGCTCCACACCCAGGTATCAGCACACACACACTTTCCTGACCCCTCCCCCAATCAGCCTATGTCTCCTGCTTTCCTCTTCCTTCTGGAGACAGCCTCATACCTTAGTGTCTCTGTGAATCACTTCGGCATCTTCTGTACTGTAGTGTGTATATACATCATCTGGGGATATTTTCAAAATTCATGTTCTGATCATAGGTCTGGGGTGAAGGGTGGGACCCTAAGTTTCTGAAATACTCCCAGTTGATCGTGGTGTGGTCAGTGTGTGGACTGTGAGCAGCGAGGATGGAAGGGACAGAGTCCGAGATGGGAGTTCAACAGGCTTGAGTATATTCCTTCAGTTTTGTTACAAACAGTCTGGGGGACCCTGAGGAAATCTTTCTTGCTTACAGGTCCTGGTTTGCTCGCTTAGAAAGTGAGGCAACCAGACCAACTAACTGCCCATATATTTTGTGATGCTGTTATTTCTTTGACTTGATCCTGGAATCTTACTGCTTCTGCTCCATCTAAAACCTCCACTCAAGAACAAAGAACAAAGCCAGACTCAATTTTATGGGGTAGGAAGGGAGTGAGAACACATGAAAAGAAGCCATAAGCAGAGAGACCCCTTTCGCCTCTACTTTTCTGCAGCAGGGGAGCGTTCAAAGCACTGATCTGTATTATAAAGAAATGGGAATGTTGGCTCTGAAAGCCCCACTACTTTCTCATCCATCACCCTGGACTTTGCAAGAATTAAGTTAGATAATGCAAAGAGGTCCAACCATAGCGAATGGCTGAATAAAGTTTGGTACACTCACACTTTCGAATACTTCACAGATATTCAAAGGAGTGATTGAAAGCCAAATAGACTGACTCGGAAGAAATTCTCACAAGGTACTAGATTGAAAAAGAAAGCATTAGAGCAAGTATGTATAGTTTTTTTGCCAAACCATGCAAAAAGTTTGATAAATGCGTGCATATCTATTCACAGAGCACTCTATTTCAAATTGCACACCCAGCATCTCCACTCTTGCACACCCCCACCCCGCAGTGCTGGCCCTGCAGTCTTTTTACTACCAGATGAAGTTACAGCAAGAAGGTAACAGCCTTTTTACGCTCCTGCTTTAATTTTCCCCACAACACTTACCTTTGACACACTATCCGCCTCCTGCCATGTTCATTGTTCAACACCTCCCCTTAGAATAGATAAGCTGTATGCGATGAGGACTCATTGGGTGTTTGTGCTTGTGTTTTTTTATCCGTGGCTTCACCCTCATCAATGAAGTGTACAACACTTGGCACATAATTGATAAAGCTATGCAAATCTATGTAGATTGAGTAAATGAATGAATACTCATGAACATGCAAAAAATGTGGAAGAGATTACATGAGGTGGACAGCATGAAGGGGAAGCTGAAGACAAAGAGAAAAGCTGAGCTGCATGACAGCTTAAAGATATGCGTTCATGACCGTCTATGTGCATGTGTCCTTTAAACTCTGGATAATAAACGGACACCCATAAATGTTTGATTGGGATACTATAAAGTCATTTCCTTCGCTTTTCATTTTCATATGATCTTGAGATTTGGAAGCAGTGACTCAGTGGTGACTGGAATCCTGGTCCCTGAATTCTTTCCCCCAGACCCTTCTGCTGGTGGTTGGAGATGTAGTGTGGTCCCCATATCGCTACCATCGAGGTGTGTGGCCTTGGACAGGTCAATTCCATGTCCTGGGCCTTTGTGTGTCTGCCTTTAAAATAGCCCTAGTGACACTGAGCTTAGCTCAGGCTTTGTGAGGGCAATTGAGGTAACACTGTCTTCCTCCTCTGGGCTGGTCTCCTGGATTGCTGATCCACTTTCTGTCTCCTGCTGTGCCTGCAAATGCAGATGCTTACTTCACATCCAGATGAATGTGAGTGTATATACAATAACAGCGTCTGCTTGGCCCATTAGTGAAGCATCTTTGCAGTCCAGGTGGGCATTGTGCCTTACCTTTGAATTGTCAACACTGAGCAGTGGGCCTGGTTCAGAGCAGGAGCCCAGAATGATTTTCTAAATGCACCGAATGTGCGGTCCACATATCTCCTGGGGTCACTTATTCTCTGGGGTTCAGATAAACTTGGCCCAAACACCCAGTTTCATGGCTTGGCTGAGACCACAATTCTACTCCTTACCTAATTCTCATTTAAAAAAAATAATAAAAATCACTTGAGTTAAGGCTAATATGAAGCCAGTAAATGTTTCTGAAGATTAAGGAGTCTCACCACTCTGTGGCTTTTGAAGTCATTATAAGCACCACCGCTCCCACTAGATAGCCTTCTGACACCCGAGTTTTCAACATGTTACTTTCTGGCTATGTCACACTCCCCAGGAAGTGTCCACTTCTTTGCCTGGCCCTTGTTCCTCCCTCAGAATTCCAGAAATTCCAGCAAATAAAATTTCTTCAGCCCCAGTCAAGTCTAAGTCATATGATGTTCTTTCTGCTGTCACACATCAACCTAAATAGAGTGACATGCTTCTTAGGCACAGCATGTATGTCAACCACATTTCACTCCTATGGGTGGAGACAGACGTGGGCACAAATGACACAGACCTGACATGTTACATGAAACACGAGTAGAAAGGTTGGAACAAGTAAAGAACTATATATCGGATATGAGCAAATATTAACCTTTGAGAGCCACAGAGATTAATGAACGCATGGATGTAGTCAGTATTCAGTTACTAAGCATCTGCTAAGAAGGTCCATTTTGTTGCTGCAGGTTGGCCATCATCAGCAGGGGTGATGTCACTTTCTGCTCAGAGAGGGGACATACTTTAGATTGCTGTAATCTGGGTTAAAATGTGTCAGGAGCACAGAAGAGGGGCCGAGCATGCTGCAGAATTCAAAAGCGGAGTACTAATCCCATCCCAGGGACACGTCTATGCTGAGTTGTGGCAGGCAGTGTGTCCACCAGCTCGGGCCATCATAATCAAACAACATAGACAAGGCAGCTTAACCAACAGAAGTCATCTCTCCTAGTCTGGAGTCAGGAAGTCCAAGATCGACGTGTTGGACAGTTTGGTTCCCAGTGAGACCTCTCTTCTTGGCTGGTAACTGGTTACTTTCTTGCTGTGACTTCAGCTGGTAGTAAGTGTGTGGTGAGGAGGTCTCTGACATCTTTCTGATAATAACACAAATCCTATCTAATGAGGCCTCTGTCCTTGTGAGCTTATTTAACTTCATTACCCCCATAAACACTATCTCTCCAAATACAGTCACATTGTGGGTTGGGGCTTCGACATAAGAATTTGGTGGAGGGGGCACCTGACCAGGCAGTGGTGCAAGGTTTGAAACCCCAAGATCGCCAGCTTGAGCGTGGGTTCATTTGGTTTGAGCAAGGCTCACCAGCTTGAGCCCAAGGTCACTGGCTTGAGCAAGGGGTCACTCAGTCTGCTGTAGCCCCCTGGTCAAGGCACATATGAGAAAGTGGTCAATGAACAACTAAGGAGCCACAACGAAGAATTGATGCTTCTCATCTTTCTCCCTTTCTGTCTGTCCCTATCTGTCCCTATCTGTCCCTTTCTCTGTCTCTGTCACAAAAATAAAATAAGAATTTGAAGAAGAGTAAACATTTTGTCTATAATTGATGCTATCTTGGAAAGCTTTCTACAAGGGTATCTGTGGTAAAGGGAATCAAAGCAGAAGGAATAGGACTATAAATTAGTAATGACAATAATACTGTATACTATGTTCCTGTGAGGAGCCATATGGATATCAATCCCCAACTCTAATACCAACACCACCAGGCAGATCTTACAACCCTCACCAGACGAGGAAACCGAGGCTCCCAGAAGAACGCGGTACACCAGACCATCCCATTGGCTAATAGATTGAGAGAAAGTTGAATTCGAGTCTGATTATTATAAACCAGCACTAGACTCCTACAAAAGTTCTCTGTGCAAGGGCCTTGCCTGACCTCCGCCCCTTGCTTCCCCACAGGACTCTGGGAGCTGAGCTCTTAGGAGCCTGGAACCAAACCTGAGCTCTGCTTGACTCTTTCAGCCGCCTTTTCCCTACTCACAGTTGTTGAAGAGTCAATAGATAGCCATCCCCAATATCTCTTCCTAATTTGACTTTCACACCAACAAAATAGGCAACAGAGCTTTTTACTGGAGACTCGATAGCTTTTTCCACCAGCCCACAGGATTTTAAGCCAAATTTGTGCTTCTGGAAGCAATTTCCTCAGACTTGTTTGGGGTGGAGGGAGACAGCGAAATGCATCTCTATCTTTTTTTACCTGACAAATTGGGTTTCCAAAAATAAAAAATAAGAAAGGAAACAATTCTCATAGTGACTCATCTGTAGCCTTTACTCTTTTCTCAACTTTCTAAAGGGTTTTTAGTTCTTCTCTCCCTCTCTTTTTTATTCTTACTGTGCATTGAAATTCACCTTGAAGGCTTTGCAGGGGTAGTCAACCTTTTTATACCTACCGCCCACTTTTGTATCTCTGTTAGTAGTAAAATTTTCTAACTGCCCACTGGTTCCACAGTAATGGTGATTTATAAAGTAGGAAAGTAACTTTACTTTATAAAATTTATAAAGCAGAGTTACAGCAAGTTAAAGCATATAATAATAATTACTTACCAAGTACTTTATGTCAGATTTTCACGAACTTTGGCAGAATAAATCTTTATAAAACAACTTACTATAGTTAATCTTATCTTTTTATTTATACTTTTGTTGCTCTGCTACCGCCCACCATGAAAGCTGGAGTGCCCCCTAGTGGGCGGGAGGGACCAGGTTGACCAGCACTGCTGTACAGGTTCAATGGCACCTCTGAGTGTGCCTGCCTTGGAGCCTTGTGAAGCAGATTCTGTGTTGGTGGGTGTATATTTCACAAATGGAACAGAGGAAATTGTCGATCCTTGAACCATTCACATAATCTCCTGAGCCTCAATTTCTCCTTCTGCAGCAGTGAGGTAAGCGTACTTCCACTAAAAGATTCTTTAGTGTGAAGGAATAATGCATATAAACTATCTGGCACAGCAGGCACAAAGTAGGTACTCACAAACTAGTACTTAGCACTTTAATTCCTCTCATTGCCACCTTAAAGCTTCAGTAAGACTAATGAACCATTCTATGGTTTAATTTTCATCCTCAGGAGGAAATATATGCATGGTTGGGCCTGACGCTGGTGTATGAGGACTGGTCTGTACCTGGCAGGCTGTGTTGTTCATGGCCAGTTTGTAATGACAACAGGGGCTGGGTTGGGTTATTATTTACCGAGAGTCACTACATAATGTGAACTCTCACTCACGAAGTATTTGTTGTCATCTCCATTTTACTGTTAACTCCTCCTGTTAAAGGACTGTGTTTATTGTGTTCCCTGCTGAAGGCCCGGGCTTACCACCGTGCTTGGCGCACATGAGAATGAGTCAGCAGGTGCAGAGAGCAGGTTTACATCCGTCTTCTCCAGTAGTCCGAGAGTTCCGAAGTACACAGCCCACGTCTGCTCTTCCCTCATGCTCAGGCACAGAAAGACCACGATGGAAAACTCAGAGCTTAAAACAAGGGCTGAGCAAGGGAAAGGAAATGTGGACAGATGTCAGTGGCGGAAATATTCTGGTCTCCGAGCAAAGATTTCTAACCTCACATTTCCATGTGTGGGCAAGACCAGCACTGAATGGACTGAGACTCAGAGTGCTTGGGTTCTGGTCCTGGTTCTGCCGGGGACTAATTGCTCTCAATTTGAGGAGCCTTGGGTCCTAGAGATGTAGGACTACAAGCTCTCTAAAATCTTTTACTCTCTGGAGAGTGAATTAGTAAGGATTAAATGATAATCTTGAGAGTCACAGACTAGGTTTACAAATCTAGCTTTGCTTCTAATGTGGTAGTGACCTTGGGAAGACACGGTCTTCCCACCTATGTAAAGGGAGGCAGTTGAATTAGATGCCTTTTAAAGTCTCTTCTAGCCCCAAGGTGAGACCCTTGTTTAGTTTCTCCTGGTGAGAGTATGCGACTGTCAGAGCAAACATGGCAGGGTTCAAGGTGCTTTGGTTTCAAAGCGTAAGAACAAAGGAGCCTGCTGAGTGTGAGCTGTCCTTGTCCCAGCACTGATTAACACCCATCACAGCCACTTGTCTCCAGGTGTTACACTCCTCAGTTTAAAGCCAATTTCCTAAAAGTCAAAACTTAAGTGATTGTCTCACATCAAAGGCAATTTCTAAATGGGTTGATCAACACAGGTGTTCTTAAAAGAATTAGGATGACCTTGTTCTAGAAATCACTGCCTTCCTTCTTTAACACGTGTGTCAAGATGGCTGATCAAATAAGAGGCACTAAAGAAGATTAATTGGTAGACCCAAGTTGGGGTATGTGTCTTGCTTTAGGAAAGTGATCACGACAGAGTGTGGAAAACATGGATTTATTGTCAGAAAGTGTTGTTATTCTGGTTCTTCCCCTGGCCAGCTGTATAACTTTGGGGCAAGTCCAGGGACTTTTCTGACTCAGTTTACATATCTGTATAATACAATAAATTGTATCTATCTTGCATGATTTAAAAGGAAAGTTTGTGAGGTTAACATCTGTGAAGCTCTTTTCAAAATACAGCTAAATAGATTTAGGGCATTTTGAAAAGCCAAGTGAGTCTTTAGGAATTTTTGTATTGCTGTATTTGTCCTTGGGGTCACGTCCCCCACTGTTATTTTATCCTTTCTCCCTTACGTCCATAGGATGTCTGGGGTTGGAAGTAAAGTCCTTTTAAAGAATATCCTTTTTTTTTTTTAGAAGCAAGTCTAACTCACATGACTCTAAGTTGTAAGGAAGGAAGAAGGAGTAGGTAGCCGAGGCGAGACATGGAGTGAGAACGTGATCGATTGTGGACTTAGAGAAGGCAGGAAGTTGGGAAGTCAGTGGCCACTTTGCAATAAAAGGGATCTTTGCTCCTCCCCAGACAGTGGTGGGGGTGGGGATGAGAGCCAACAAGAAGGCACAGGGGGAAGAAGAGAAAGCTCTGTCTGGAAGGAAGCACTGCACAGAGGAGAAATCTAGTCTTATATTGAACACAGCTTGCTTTGCATCTGACCTGGCAAAGGCCAAGTTACTTCAGATCTCTGGGCCTCAGTTTGCTTAGCTGTGAAATTGGTATAATACAACAGATTGGGGGATGCATTGTGGTGGAACACACGTGTGAAAGTGCTTTATACATTACAAAGGGTTGTACGTGAATGGTTCTCAATACCCGCCACTCCAGCAAGATCTGGCATATCTCCCTGTAACTGAACAAGCATCTCAATTTGAGCATCTGATTCACAGAATAGAGAGCTTGTTTAGGTTGTGAACTCTTAAAATGAATCAATATCTCCCACCCCTTAGAACTAAATCAATAGCTAAGGGTAGCATTAATCCATTCTTTCAACCCAATTTTTAAAAAATCTCACTTGAAGTTCTCTCTCTAAGAATCAGTTTTTAAAAATCCAGAATGAATTAAAGAGAATTGAACAGTCAACCAACTCATCTGACTATTGTTCTCATAAACGATAAAGCAAAACAAAAACAATGTGTATGAGTGGAGTAGGCTTGTTCTTCATGTTGTGTGATTCACCAAATTCCTCAGCCAGTCCAACTGGGAGATGAGAAATGTGAGATATGTGTTCATTACTGAGTGTTGTGTTTTAGGAAAACAAAACAGATCAGTGTGTATAATTTCATGTTATATTAGATTTCTGAACTATGAGTGAAGCTTTCAGTTATTTATTTTATTTTCAATAGCAGCTTTTGAAGCTGGCTTGGTTTTGCCCATAAAAACAAAGAAGGATGTCCCCCTCTAATTCCACACTTCCTCCCACCCAGTCTCTAAATAAGTGTGAGCTTGTCACTACGACCCTTGTGGGTGGGTGGGTGGGTGGTGACTCTGTTCTTGGATCCGAGAGAGAAAGAAGCATCGGCAAATAGAGAAGCTTTTCAGCAAGTTGTGGGACTTGAAATCCTGCATTTGTAATAATCCAAGGAAAACATAACATAGTCTATTATCGTTAAGCTACAACAGAGTCAATCGTGTTTGGTTATTATGTGTGTACACAGTGCCGGGCACAGAGAGGGCACCTATTCCAGACTTCTTAGTGACTTTGTGAAAAGCTTACTTTCTGACAGTGAACTACAGTGATA
Organism: Saccopteryx leptura; assembly: GCF_036850995.1. Lineage (NCBI taxonomy): Eukaryota > Metazoa > Chordata > Mammalia > Chiroptera > Emballonuridae > Saccopteryx > Saccopteryx leptura. Next base: position 150,808,514 of record NC_089507.1, read on the forward strand.
TCAGTGACAATGTTTTATCCTGTTGCTTTTGACTTCCTGTATAGCGTTTGCCCGTCAGGATGTCTGTGATGAATTTAGCAGTCAGAGTGGTTAAAAATGCATATCTTTGAAAGCAAAGAAAAATCACCTGGTAATATGCATTTGCTGTTTTATGTTGCTAAATTTGTAGTCATTTGAATGGCAGCAATAGAAAACTGAAGCATACAGTTTGAGATCTGAGTTAGTGGTATATGTGCGTGTGCACGCTCATTCATGTGTGTGTCCATCACATTGTTACTTTTAAATGCATTAGATAAAACGTTCATGGAGTCTTTTCTAAAGTCCTCTAGAAATACAGCTGTAAGAGTCCATTTTCACATTTATGTGATTTTAGTTTGGAAAGCCCAGAGGCTGCCATTACTGAGGACGGTAATAAGACCCCTCTCACATGCTGACTGAGGAAATTTGGGCATGTCCATTTGCATAGGGGATCGCTGGTGAATTTCTCAAGAAATTTCATTTCCTAGTACCTTCCTGTTGGCTCGGCGCAGGCTGCAGTTTGGGGATCTTCAGCTGCTACAATCAATTATGTGATGACTATCCCAGCATCTTTCAATGACCTGTTCATCACTGTCTCACCTACAGAGGGACACACAGGACCCAAGACATGCTGTCCTCCCGGAAAAATGACTGCACAGGCTGGACGGTCACAGTGCCCTTGGCGCATTGACTGAGCTTGCCCTTTGGGCATTTCAGGGATGCTTCCTCCCCCTCTGACTCGGTGCCTTCTCCCACAAGTCCCTCTGTGACGTTATCTGTGCATGTCGCTTATCCCATCCGCATTCTGTCTACATGGTACAGAAAGTGTGTCTTCTGTGCATTTATATTGCTGCAGGAGCATAGAACCGGGTCTTTCCATAAACACAAGACAACTGACATCAAACTCTGAAGGTTTTGAAAGCTCAGTGTTTGCACTGAGCTCTTCTGCCATGTGCCTCAGACTGCTGTTTCCAGGGACACAATCAGGACTATATACGTGCTGTACTCACAAGGCACACACAGATCAGTGGGCGGGCGCCTTGATATACAAACAAGCTTACGACACAATGTGACAGGCATCGGAACTGGCAAATAAGCAGAGTGTTAAAAGCACAGAGCAGAAAGAACTGGTCTTGTTGAGGGAAAGGGGGAGACTGTCATCTAAGGGTTTGTAGCAGCAACGGTTCTCAAGGATAATCTTAAAGGATGAAGAGGTGGGAGCCAGGAAACAGACACAAACACGTTCTCTGAATAGTGTGGGAAGACATAGCCATGTGGTAGAAGGCAAGGTTGGAGGACCAGGAAAGATTTACGACAAGCCTGCGTGTTGGGGGCTTCATGCTGGGGACAATGGGAAGATGGCAGCCACAGAGTCATAAGTCCATGTCAGCACTCGGATGGTCAGGACTGGCTGGCCGGGCAGGAGGGACAAGGGAAGCCTTCAGGCAGCTTCTGCTGTGTCCTAAGGGCAGAGCAGAGGACAAGAGCGGTGGCGGCTGCAGGGCTAGCAAGGAAAGGCGGCCTTCAATAGTGATGGGGCACTGGCCAGGCAAATCCAGACGTAGAGCAGAGCATCAGTGGCAGGCTGTGACATTTTCAATGGAAAGGCATCATTAATTTAACCATGTTGTGACACAACATAGAGATGCCTGGCAAAAAAGCGGGGCTGTATTTGCCGAATTCAGTGCAGCTTAATTGACACTGCTTGGCGATCAAAGTAAACGGATTCTGCCATTCTCCGGTGAAAACAAACACACAGACAAAGGCATTCAGCGTCACCTGAGTTTCCCGGCACCAGCAGAGGCCAATGCATTAACTGCAAGCCATCAGGGACCAGGGAAAAATAAATGTGCGTGGATTGGCAATCAGCTAAGAGCTGATTCCCCGAATAGTATGCCCTCCAGCACCACAAGGAACTCGGCTGGAAACTTGTTGTTGCAGAACATAGCCTCGTTGTGGGTTTTCCCATGGCCAAGATGAGGACCACCCGGGAAACCTGCAGACAGCAAGGAGGGGAGGGCAGACGACATCGGGAAGAACTATAGCGCACAGGTCGGGTCTGCATGGACCTCCATGTGAAAGAAATTCTGCAGACGTCCATGGAGGTACAGAGGGGGGCACCAGCATCTTGTCATCCTGCTTTCTGTAGCAAATGAACTCTATCAGGGAGCCTGGCAGACTCAGGAGCCGGGGCCCTGTGCTCAGAAAGCTTTATCTGTATAGTGTAGTTCATGTTGTACTAGCTGACTCTCTAAATGTCTCTAAAACCACAATGAGATAGCATGACACACCTATCAGAATGGCCAAAATCTGCAAATCTGACAGCACCAAATACTGGATGTGGAGAAATGGGAACTCTTGCTCATTGTCGCTGGGAATGCAGAAGGATACAGCCCGTTTGAAAGACAGATAGTAGGTCGGTTTCTTTACCATACTCAACATACTGTTCTTAGGACCCAGCTATCCTGCCCCTTGGCATTTACCCAAAGGAGTTGAAAATTTATGTCTGCACAACAACCTAAATATGGATGTCCATAGCAGCTTTATTTATTATTGCAAAAACTTGGAAGCCACAAAGATGTCCTTCAGTAGGTGAACAGATAAATAAACTCTGGGCCATTAATATAACGAAATATTCTTCATTGCTAAGAGAAAATGAGACAGTATAAATCACCAAAAGACTCAGACGATCCTTCAGTGCAGATGACTAGGTAAAAGAAGACAATCTGAAAAGGCCACACATGAATGATTTGCAACTATGTGACACTGTGGAGAGGCAAGCCAGGGAGGCAGTAAGATCAGTGGGTACCGGGGACTGGCGGGGAGGGAGGAGTGACGAGAGGGAGCACGGAGGATTTCAGGGCAGTGATGATATCACAGTGGGTACATGCCATTATACAACTGTGACACTCAGGGAATGCACAGCACCAAGCGTGAACCCTAATGTGAGCAGTGGAGTTTAGGGGATAATGATATATCAGTGTAGGCTCGTTGTCTGTAACAAATGCCTCACTCCGGTTGAGGGTGGTGGATCATGGGGAAGCTGTGTGGATTTGGGGTCAGGGGTAGATGGGATGTCTCTGCACTTTCTGCTCAATTTTGCTATAAACCTAAAGTTGCTTTAAAAAGACTGCAAAAACACTTTTTAATAAAAAGGAGGGGAAGGTTTATTCAACATTAGTTCTCTAAGAAGATGCTATCACACCTGGGGCGGTAAAAGGAAGAAAAGGCAAGAAGATAGACTGTTACTGAACTCCACAATCACAGCTGCTGAGCCTCTAGTGGGAAGCACCACCCCAAACCCTTTGCAGGAGCCACATGGGCACCAAAGCTGCCCAGAGCCCGCCCGACAGCACCGAGCTGCCCGTCATCAGACCGCACTCTGGGAGCGGAACCCCGGGGGGGGGGGGGTTCATTCACCGGCTGCTCAGGTTTCAACCACTGACGATGTCTTCACCCCTGGACGCCAGAGGAACACATTTATAAACAGCATCGCCTCCCTCCGCCTTCCAGCCTGCCCGCAGCGCCCCGTGGCAGAAGCCAACAGAAGGCCCGCTGCAAAGGGAGCCGGGGCAGGGCTCGCGGATGCTGGGTCCTCTGCAGTGCAGGGGCAGCGGGCGGACAGGGCCCTGGTGCACAGACAAGTAATTCGCCGGTAACTTAGGGAAAGATCGGAAAGCGTCCTCCTTTTTTATATCTGTTGGTCTTATCCCTTTCAGATTCAGATTAAAAAACAATCAAGTTTTAAAAAAAATTGGTGATTCTATCACCACCTGAGGCTTTATGCCAAGTGCCCTTCCGCTATTTTGTATTCATTATCTCAAAGCTTTATAACAACCCAGCAACTCAGGTCTTAATATTTTTTGGGTTTTTTTATACCCACTATGTAGGAAACTGTGACTCAGAGACATTAAGCTACTTCTCCAAGGTCAAACAGCTTCTGTGTGGCTCCTCAACAATGCATTTCTGTTTCTTCTGCCTTCAGGCTCTGTGGTGTTTTTCTAACTTTTGTTAGCTAATCAGTAATTGAAGCTTTTTTTTTCTTATTTCCTAAAGTCGCTGTAAAAGCAGTCGATGCTAAAAGGTGTCAGCAAACATGAGTCAAGTCTAGGCCCCAGGAGAACTTTCTTAAGTCTAATGATTTCCCTCCCTGCCTCCTTCCCTGGAGATGTTAACTTACCCTATTTTCTGTTCCCATCCATGATCTAGGAGTCTGTGTTTAAAAATCTGTTTCCAAGAAATGAAGGTAAAGTCGCCTAGACATGGCTCGTTGCTGCTGGTGTGACTGCCATCTCCCCCTGGTGGGACCACAAGCCAGGGCCAAGGGCGTGCAACCCCCAGACCTACAGAATGCGGGGCTTTGTGCTCTGGTGGGCTTATCTTCCTGGGTCCAAGGGAGCATGAGTGATCCTCTCAAGAAGACAAATATGACCCTAAAGGAGTCAGAGGAGGGGCTTCGGATGTAGAGAATCCCAGAGCTTGAGCCAGGGGCCTCGGCATGCAAGGCAAAGACTCGGTGAAGGTGTGGGAGGAAACTGCACACCAAGGGGCAGTCACCCTGTGCAGTCCGGCACGGCCGGCATTCCGGGTTTCATGTAGGGGTGGGATCTCTAAATGGGGCTTTATAGCCGGCCACGGAGGCTGCCCTTAGAAGGAGGTGGAGAATGAAAGGAATGCCTATAGAGTGTGTTAGCCAAGGCCCTGAGTTAGACAGGGAAAGTGTTTGTGCTCCTTGTGCGTGAGAGAAGTGTGGGCCTTCTTCCTTAACCTCCCCTACCCTCACCTCAGCCAGTAGGGGTGGCGGGCTCCCCTGAGACCTTGGGAATTCCATCCCCTTTTCATTGCAATGGACCAAGCTGGCGACAACGCGTCTTACTTTGTTCCATTCACTCTGTTCCACGTTATTAGTCTATTTCTACCTATAAAACACTGCTCAGCTATTAGGCTGAGTAAGGCATCTTTCCTGTCCTCAGAGCACTTACAATCCAGCAGAGAAAAAGGAGAAAGCCACAGAGAATTATGACGCTAAAGGAAATTAGGAGAACACTAGAGGAGGTGCGGGTAGGGTGGGGGTGGGCGGACAGGGGCGGAAACCACTGTTTGGGGGAGTTTTTCAATATCAGGTTGTTCCACTTTAAACCTCACATTGGGCACCCACGCAGGCCCGCGTGACTGTCCTCGCTTTATAGAGAGGGAAATGAAGCACAAAAAGCGAAGGAGCTTGTCCAACGTCACATAGTCTGGACCCACTAGAGCTGGGCTGAGGAGCCGGTCTTACCATCTCCACAGCCAGAACCAGAGGTGCTAGCGGAGGGCCCAAAGACCGACTGGTGATGAAGATCTCGCCTGCTGGGAGAAGCAGGGCAGCGTGAATCAAGGAAAGCTTAGAAACTGAAGCCACTTGGGCAAGTTTGAGGTAAACAGTGGATGGCACGTGGGGAGGGGACATTCCAAGGAGGAAAACTAAATCAGTATGAGCAAAGAAACAAAACAGAAAAAGGCTAATGCGGGAGGCTTATCCAAAAGAGCCGACCGTCCCATTTGAAGGAGGAACTATGTGGGAAGCCTGGCATCCACAGACGGGCACCGAGGACTAGCTGGGAACAGAGAGGGGGGCAGAGTGGGACACCATGAGGGGTGGCGTGCACACAGGCTGGGAAAGGACATTCTGTAAGCCAGGGGGTCGCCGTGAACTACAGCTGGTGACATTTGCTCCTGGAGCTTCTGTGTGGCTTCTATTTATATTTCTCTTCTGATTTTGTTACAATGAATTTATAGTTTTAGAAATTAAAGAATTAAAAAAATGAACAAATATCCCAACTTGTTATTTGCACAGAACATAATTTAAAATCCAAAGGACGGGGTTAGCATTCTACTGGCTGTGTTGAGTATTGCAAAGGCGGGGACTTATAGCAATATTCCTCCTGCCCCTCCTACTCCATGAGCAAGGGCACTCGGGCCAAGAGGCTTGTCCCTGACAATACAGGTCATTGAGAGCTGAAGCTGTTTGGGGGGCCCAGGGTTCCTCAGGCCAGATCTAGTCTATGTGGAGGGTCCTTCCTGGTCACCCATTAGAAAGAGGGATGAACGGAGAGCTATTTCCATTCTCAAATGGGCTTCGCCTTTCAGACTTTGAGCAGAGAGAGGAAATCAAAGATAGGAGCACTATTTTGTCTGTTCCAGACACACCCTTTGACAAGGGAGGCTGTTGTTTCAGCTGCCATGAATGAGCAGCAGACAGAGACTGTGTGCCCCTTGCCAGCCACGGGTGGTGGAGATTGGTCTGTCCCTGGTGAGAGCAGGGCTTCTGCCCACCACCAGTTGGCAGGCCTGACAGCTGCCTGTGGCACAGACACTGGGAGGAACACGCAGGGCGATTACTGACTCATCTCCCATGAGCGAGGCTCTGCTCATACAACAGCAGAAACATGTTCCTGCAAATTGCTCCTTCTCTTTCTTCATTGTGGAACCGACAGCAGGCTTGGAGATGTTTCAGATAAATGAGCACCTTGGTAACACAGTAACCGGGGTGTGCGTGGGTGGAGAGGAGGATGGGGCTGCAGCGCCCTGGAGCAGTTGATGCATTATGCGATGGACAGCCACAGAGCTGCAGGTGGTGTGAAAGGCAGTTTGACGATGAAAACCGTGAGCCTGATGCTGATGACGCATGCTGGATCACAGCGCACAAAGACGGAGGCTTCGCCACTGAAATGATTTCCTAGGGATGCCACTGCTGAAATGTTTGCAGCACGCCTCTTCTGGGGAGCACAACAGGACAGCCTTCCCCTGAGTTCCGGGGTCCTGACTGGCAGTGTCAAGCGTCTCCTTTGGTCTGGCGGGTGATTCTTAACAGTCTTGCCTCCTGATGGCTCTCGGCTTTTTTAGAAGGCCAAATTCACACCAGGGGACCAGACGACAGCTCATTTCCTCTGTAGGGAGGAGCGAGATAGTTTCAGGGGTCTAGATGTGTTTCCAAACAAGAGGCCCAGCACGTATATATTCATTTATTTGTCCGTTTAGTCCACCGATTGTGCATTTGAATGCATTATGGTGCATTTCCACGTAGCAGGTGCCGTACCGGCTGTGCTGCGGTGCTGAGGACCAGTGGGAACCCAACCCAGACAAGATCTCAGTCTCAGTGACGTGACAGGAAGGAACTCAAATAAGAACTGAAATGAGCATGAAAGTTCAGACCATGGCAAGTGACGTGCTGGAGAGGCAGCCGGTGAGGGCAGCAGTGTCTAGAGAGGAGAGAGCAGAGGGCTGGTCTGATCAAGGGCAGGGATCGCAGACGGCTGAGCAGAACTTGGGCACCAGAAGAGTCTAGGAGCAGCACAGCGTAGAGTGGCCAGTGACCAGTGCTGGTGATGCAGGGGCAGGAAGGGGATTGGGGTCCTCAAGGCACTGGAGGGGGCTGGAGTAAAGTGAGGGACGGTGGCCAGGGGGAGAGCGTTTCTGGAGGAGGCAGCGAGGGAGGCCACCTCTGACCCCAGGGCCCTGGGGCCGCTGACTGCCTTTGGGTTGAGCCCCAAGTGTAAAACTTGTGGTCAGAGGGCTGTCAGAATCACACCAGTGTGTTGAGAAGCTTCCCCAGGACTGCGGTGTGGGTGGAGGCTGGACGGGGGACAGCGAGGCTGGGAGCGGGCCACTCCTTCGGGGCCGTCATGGCGGCCTCCATCAGACAGCGAGGCTGGGAGCGGGCCCCTCCTTCGGGGGCCGTCATGGCGGCCTCCATCAGACAGCGAGGCTGGGAGCGGGCCACTCCTTCGGGGGCCATCATGGCGGCCTCCATCAGACAGCGAGGCTGGGAGCGGGCCACTCCTTCGGGGCCGTCATGGCGGCCTCCATCAGACAGCGAGGCTGGGAGCGGGCCACTCCTTCGGGGGCCGTCATGGCGGCCTCCATCAGACAGCGAGGCTGGGAGCGGGCCACTCCTTCGGGGGCCGTCATGGCGGCCTCCATCAGACAGCGAGGCTGGGAGCGGGCCCCTCCTTCGGGGGCCGTCATGGCGGCCTCCATCAGACAGCGAGGCTGGGAGCGGGCCCCTCCTTCGGGGGCTGTCATGGCGGCCTCCATCAGACAGGCTGTGACTAGGGGCCACGTGATGAAGTTGAGGGAAACTGGGTGCATTTGAGACATATTTTGGAGCTGGAAATGTCTGGACTTGGTGACAAATGTGAACAAAGAATGACAGGATGTTTCCAGAACCTCTGTACGCGCACTCGCCTCCTTGCACTGCGGCCCTGGGAGACAGGACTATCATGGAACCCGAATTTACAGAAAATGTTGAGCGTAGCTGCATAGGCTAGTCTGGAGTCTTTTATGGCCTGATTCCAAACTACCTTCCAGCCAGTTTTTGTGACAACTCCTGTGAACTGCTCCAGCTCTTGCTACACCCACTTGTTTTTCTTCACCCAAATGAGTCTGCTTTGTACCCTTCTTTAGTGTCGCCTTTGAGGGTTCGGTTCTTCTCCATTCACCTGCACTGTGACATCCTCTGCCTTAAGACCCAGCTGTAATCCCACCTCCTCTATGCAGTCTTCCCTGACTACTTCTAGACAAAAGCAGTCATCACTCTCTCCATTCTAATCCAGCCTCTTGTTCCTTTTTACAGAATCTGTCTGCATGTCATGCAGAAGGCTTGGCAGCATGGACTTGGTTGCAGGCAGACCAGAGTTTAATGCTGGCTTTACCTTGGCAACTTTCTGACTTAGGTTAATTCTAGTTCCCTTAGAGGGACAGGAATAGTGCGTTTTTCATGTGATTGTTACAAATTGAGTGAGATAACCTGGGTCAGCTTTCTAGCTTGGTCCCTGGGGCAGTGAATGGAAGCACTCAGTGACTATAACCCGTCATTAACATCATCATCTAATCATTACGCTCTGTGACTTTGGCCATTTGTGCTCATCTTGGCTCATGCAGGGCTAGCCTGAGCGTTCTTCTGGACAGAGGTCAGGACAGTCATTCTGGTATCTCAGACCCCTAACAAACACAATGTCTAGGACAGCACACATACCTGGTATGTATTTTCTGAATGAGTGACAAACATGAATAAATGGACCCTGATTTGATGGAGCTCTCTACACAGCGCGTGGGGACAAGTGACATAGTGAAGAAAAGGAAGCAGGGGACCAGTCATTCCATTTTAACCCAAATTATTAATTTTATTATATAACTACAATTTATTACCAGGGAAGCAGACACAGGCCTCCTGCTCTCAAAAGGCCACTGCCTGTGGGAAACAAGCCAGAAATCCCATTGCGTGTCTCCATTTAAAATGAAATTTCTCACTTCTCTGCATGCACTGAGACACGGTCATGTTTGGTGGGAGGCTGTAGTCAAGGGGAGTAGGAGGTTGGCTTAAAATCTAGGACAGAATATCAGTGGCATCTTTCTCCAGAAACGGAAATAAGGCCAGAAAGGGGGAAGCTTCATGTCAGGGACATTGCACTAAGACAAGGTCATGGGCAAGGGTTCTACTTCTCCTTCAGCAAAGGACTGCACTACCAAGTGCTCTATAATACCAGTCAGGCATCTCTGATTAGTTAGCAGGGCACCGCTGTACAATGTCTGAACTAACACGCAGACATTCTTGAATATCCAACACAAGAGACTATAGCATGTTTTGTTAACTTCAGGCTCCTTTCTGAACCACCTTAGTCCTAGTAAGTGGAAGTGGTCTCTTGTCGGTGAAGGGGGTGGGCAGATAGGCACATTTCGAGACAAAAATAGAGCCAAGGAGAACTGCATTACCTCATACAGCAGGGAAATTGGGACGGTCACGTGAAGACTAGGGAGAGACTAAGGAGAGCGGGAGAGGCAGAGGGAAGTGTCAGGAAGGGATAGCATCATGCCCAGCCTCCACCAGGGACGAGTTTGGCACCGTGGAGATGTTGGAGGGAGATCTCAATTTGCTGCCGGCTGGCCCAACAAAAAGCCCTGTCAGCTCCGCCGCCTCCAGGAAATTACAGATTGCCCACGAATGCTTTTTGCTTTTGCGTGAATGGAGTATTTTAGGGAAAAGCAACTAACTGCAGGAAACTGGAAACATAGTTATTTCTTCCTCTTTGAGAAAGTAGTAGGACACATTTATTTATAAATGAGGGGAAACAAGAGATTACAGGGTTTAATGCTTTCCAAATTAAAAAAAAAAAGTCTGTGATTTTCTTTATAAAGGGTGAAGGAATAGGAGAGAGAGAAGAGAAGATTAAACAAGAGCGAGAAACCTCATAGGTGACGTGCCCACATTTAATTGTCATGAAGGGTGTTCTCCTTGATCTCGGTTTCTCAGTCCAGCTGAGTTAGCAGCTTACATAGGAAAAGAGGAATCTGTGTGTCAAGTCGGCGGGAAATGAGAAAAGCACATTTATTGTTGCCCTGGCCTAGAACCCAGGACCCATGCCACTGAGATTGAACTGTGAAGGATTTGATTGTTTAAGGGGGAAAAACAATTTAATGGAGATGATGTTAAAGCCGGAGTTATGTGAGGACACGATGCTGTAACGCTGAAGCCTGAGGAGAGTCCCAGAGCCCCAGCGGAGGGCGGAGGGGCAGCTCCTTCTTACCCCTGGGCATCAGTTCTTACTGACAGACTTCTGTGATGGTTCATTTTAAGAAGTCAGCTCGATTGGGCTAAGGGATGCCCAGAGAGTTGCAAAACATTACTTCTAGGTGTGCTGTGAGGATGTTTCTGGAAGAGATCAGAGACATTTTGCTTTTCTAGAAAAGAAATTTGCCTTCACAAGTATGAGAAAGTGTCACCCAAACCTTTGGGGGCCTGGATGGAACAAAAATGCAGAGGAAGAGTGGATCCCTCCCCACACTTCTTGAGCTGGGATGAGCATCTGTTTCAGCTCTGGGACATTGGGGCTCCTAGTTCTCAGGCCGTGGAACTCCAGGACTTAAACACAGCCCCCTGGTTCTCAGGCGTTAGGCCTTGGACTGAATCATACCCCAGGCTCTCCTGAGTATCCTGGTGGCCTGCAGCAGACTGTGGGACTTCTTGGCCTTCATAACCACATGACGCAATTCTTATAATACATCTACTCTAATCTATAGGTCTGTTCTATTCTGTTCTGTTCTGTTCTACACCCCACCCAACCCTGTCCAATCCCATTCTTTCTGGTTCTCTGGAGAACCCTGACTGGACAGGTTCATTTTTCAATTTCCGTGTTCTTGCTATATCAATTGTTGAACATTTTAAGTACCATTATCTCTGCGTACCTAGTTTTTTTTAAATAAATTTTTATTAATGTTAATGGGGTGACATCAATAAATCAGGGTACATATATTCAAAGAAAAAATGTCCAGGTTATCTTGTCATTCAATTATGTTGCATACCCATCGCCCAAAGTCAGATTGTCCTCCGTCACCCTTTATCTAGTTTTCTTTGTGCCCCTCCCCCTCCCCCCTCCCCTCTCCCTTCTTCCCTCCGGCATCCTCCCTCCCCTCACCCCTGGTAACCACCACACTCTTGTCCATGTCTCTTAGTCTCGTTTTTATGTCCCACCAATGTATGGAATCATGTAGTTCTTGTTTTTTTCTGATTTACTTATTTCACTCCGTATAATGTTATCAAGATCCCACCATTTTGTTGTAAATGATCTGATGTCATTACAATACCTGACTTCAGACTATATTATAGGGCTACGACAATCAAAACAGCATGGTATTGGCAGAAAAATAGACACTCAGACCAATGGAACAGAATAGAAAGCCCAGAAATAAAACCACATATATATGGTCAAATAATTTTTGATAAAGGGGCCAACAACACACAATGGAGAAAAGAAAGCCTCTTCAACAAATGGTGCTGGGAAAACTGGAAAGCCACATGCAAAAGAATGAAACTCGACTACTGCTTGTCCCCATGTACTAAAATTAATTCAAAATGGATCAAAGACCTAAATATAAGACCTGAAACAATAAAGTACATAGAAGAAAACATAGGTACTAAACTCATGGACCTGGGTTTTAAAGAGCATTTTTTTGTTTTTGTTTTTTTTCCAAAGCTGGAAACAGGGAGGCAGTCAGACAGACTCCCGCATGCGCCCGACCGGGATCCACCCGGCACGCCCACCAGGGGGCGATGCTCTGCCTGTCTGGGGAGTCACTCTGCTGCAATCAGAGCCATTCCTAGCACCTGAGGCAGAGGCCATGGAGCCATCCTCAGCACCCGGGCCATCTTTGCTCCAATGGAGCCCTGGCTGCGGGAGGGGAAGAGAGAGACAGAGAGGAAGGAGAGGGGGAGGGGTGGAGAAGCAGATGGGTGCCTCTCCTGTGTGCCCTGACCGGGAATCGAACCCGGGACTTCCGCACGCCAGGCCGACGCTCTACCACTGAGCCAACCGGCCAGGGCCTTAAAGAACATTTTATGAATTTGACTTCAAAGGCAAGAGAAGTGAAGGCAAAGATAAATGAATGGGACTACATCGGACTAAAAAGTTTTTGCTCAGCAAGAGAAACTGACAACAAAATAAACAGACAGCCTACTAAATGGGAAATGTTATTTTCAAACAACAGCTCAACAGCTCAGATAAGGGCCTAATATCCAAAATTGACAAAGAACTCATAAAACTCAACAACAAACAAACAATCCAATAAAAAAATGGGAAGAGGACATGAACAGACACTTCTCCCAGGAAGAAATACAAATGGCCAACAGATATATGAAAAGATGCTCATCTTCATCAGTTATTAGAGAAATGCAAGTCAAAACTATAATGAGATACCACCTCACACCTGTTAGATTAGCTATTATCTACAAGACAGGTAATAGCAAGTGTTGGAGAGGCTGTGGGGAAAAAGGAACTCTCATTCACTGTTGGTGGGCGTATCTAGTTTTTAAAGCTTGTCTTACGTCAAGGTGCAGTCTCTTGAGCTGCCTGGCATTTGGTCCTCCCCGCTTTTCCTGATATCCCTGGCGCTTTCAGCCCTCTGGGTTTTGACACGGCAGGGACAACCTGCAGTGGTAAGCATGATGGCCTCCAGGTCAAGCTCTTGCATGAGGCAACACCACTTCTCAGGGTCAATTTGGAAATATAAGGGAGTTTTGCTTGTCACCATTTGGGTAAGGGGACTATTGACATTCAGGGAGGACTGTCTTACCCAGAATGCCAGTTGCTCTCCCTTTGAGAAACCCTGACCAGGTGAACAAAGCCCTTCACCACAAATCTCCACTTCTGGGCTCTGCTTTGCTCCTATGTGGGCCTGCTGCCCAGCCCGGCTCTCTGCAGACACTGCCGGACCCCAGCCACAGCCCCAGGCTAACCGTCCAGCAAAGCCAATAGAACAGCTGTCTCCCTTTCTCATTTGTTTTAGCAGAAATCCTGATTGCGTTGAGGGGGAGTGACCCAACTTGAGTTGCTTGCTCATCTTTAATTTGGAACCCCTGGAGGGTGGAGAGCACTCTAACTGTCCAGGCTTGGGAGAACGTCTCCCTCCGAAGCCAGGGCTCAGGGTCAGCCTTACCCAACCAAGAGGCGCTGCGTGGGACAGAGGGGGCTCCCAAAGAACAGTGGAAGGAATGCTCCCCGAAAGAGAACAGAGTGAACGGGCAGGACCGGCACATCCTCCTACATCTAACTTCCTGGTCCAATCTCCAGTTACTGCACATCCCAGAGCTGTCCAGGGCCCCGGACTCTTCCGTAGCTCTGAGCTTTTGCACACATCACTCTCTCCTCTCCAGATGCCTTTCCTCATCTCCTGTGGTTCCGCAAACTTCTACTTATGCCTCGGGACCCAAAGATCATCTCTTCTGTAAAATTAAATGTGCAACGCCTCCCCTCCTCTGTGCAGGCATAGCGTTTTGTACACGAAAAGCAGGAATTGAAATAATTAGCAAGAATAAGAAGCTGAATAACCCACATCCTTTTGAAAATGGAAAGCAGATGATGTTGGATTAGATAAGATCAAACATCAAATCAATAAATGTTTACTGAGTGTATCCAATGCACAAAGGTCTCCAAGAAGAATCTTGCTTATTGTATGTGTGCGTGCATGTGTGTGTGCACACACATGTGTGTGTGTTTAGAATCACAGGCTTTTAAGATCTTGGTTTCTTAAAGCTTGTCTAGTTTAACCACTTCCTTATTCAGATCAGGAAACTGAGGCTGACGTGGATTTCTTTCCAGCTTGAACAATATATGATCTGAGCCACCAAGAGGAAGAAAAGGTTGGCCCAATTCTAGGTTGAAAAACCACAGCTTTGTAGCTTCAACTTCCTGTGCTAAATGCCATGCCAGGACAGTCTTTCTCTCCAGGGCCAACGGCTACTCCAGAGAGAGAATCAAAATCAGTTTCTGTCTATGTCTCTCTGTGTATTTCTTTGTTTCTCTCCCCTTTCTCTTTGGAAAAATGTAAAACAAAGAGAAGTGAGAGGCAGGGCCAAGGTGTTGAAATACTGATTCATACATTTCTTTCCTGTTTGGCTGATGTGTTTACAGAAAAAACACTATTGATGACTCATGACATAATAAAGAGACGTGATAAAATTGTTGGGTTTTCCCAATGTGCAAGCAGTATGTAATCAAACACATGGGAATCGTGGGGACATAGAAACGCCTTCCATCAAAGGGGTACTGTGACTTCCTCTTTGTGGAAGGGGTCCCTTCTATCTGAATGGCATCATCTGCATAGACATTCTCTTTCTGAAGAGTCAGGATGGGCTAGAAATGGAACAGTGTGAACACCATGATGGTCAAAATGGAAAGAGATTAATCTGGATCCTACCAGGTGTACTCAGGCATAAACGTGTAAGAATATTTCCATAACGTATCTTTTATAAAATAAGCCACTGGCCCCATCCCCCAATGCCCCCGTGCCACTGGCCTGCACTGCCTTCTGGCCTATTGACCACCCCTCAATCTGCTTCTAGATCCCTTTAGATTTTTCTTCTGAACAAATCACTGTCCTGTTAAGAAATCACCTTCTAACTACATATCTTAACTCCTCAGCCTGGCAGCTGGGCCTTCCACTATGACGGCATTTGTCATTGGATGATCTCACCCAGATAATCCAGGAAAATGTAATCTTAAAATGCTTAACTACATTGGCAAAGAAACGTTTTGCTAATAAGGTCACATTCACAGATCCTAGGGATTTGATGTGGACATACTTTTTGGAGGTGGGGAGGGGAGAAGGGGGCATCATTCAAATATCTTGACAAATGAACAATTGTTTTTATTAGTCCCCCTTTTTTCAGGATTCAAACAGGTAGTCTGGTTTCAGAGTCCCTGCACTTAAGTACTTTACAACATTAGCTACATTACAGACTGACTCATCGTGAGGGCTACAGTGATGGTGTATAACAAACCAAGCATTGTCCCTGACACATCGTAGGGCCTCAAAAGCTTGTAACTTTTATTATTGTTAATGCAGCTATCAGTGGGCTGTTAAATGGCTGCTTGTTTTACGTGTGATCTTCAAATGCACACGGGAACTCCCAGCCGCATCCAGACAGCAGATATCGCTGCTTCTCTCAGTCAGCCCTCCAATCACCGCAACTTCTGATTCAAGCCTTCTTCACCACCATTATGTTCAGGCTCTTATCCTGAGAAAATGGGGTTTTAACTCCAGGGAATTGTCCCAGCTCCTGAGTAGCATGACAAGAATTCCTATTCTGGGCTCTCTGGCTTCCTTCTCACAGTCACAGGTGAGCTGGCACCATAAATATTTAAGATGCCATGATGTTATAGTTTATACCAATTAGGCGTTTCAGGGTCACACAGAAGGAGTAAGTGAATAACCCTCCTACAGGCCAATGTGAGTCAAGACGGTCATGCCTTCAGCTTCCCCGTTTCTTTAGGTTTCCAGCGCTCGGGGCAGGAACACGGAAAAGAAACATTTACAGGGTCAGGGCAGCTCAGCAGCAGACACACGCCCGTTCCGTAAGACCCATGCATGCACACCCAGAGGCCAGGCTGCCAGCGTCCGGCTGCCAGGCGGTGTTCCCCGGCCTATGTCAGTGTCACACGAGGCCCTGCTTGGTACAGAGGAGCATTACCGACTTCTCTGTTGGCCAGTTCAGTTGGCTGGAATGAGGAAGGGCTTGAAAAATTCTAGGGCTTCTCTAGGATTCTGGCCACCTGTGCACTCTGTGTCTAATTCTTTCCACAGTGTGGTGCTTACCACATCAGTACCACGGACATCTATGGACTAGTTTAAAGACCGACTTTTCATTTTATGACTGGTATATGTTGAAGCAGGCTGCACTAGCCTCCCATGAGCTTCCTAAGGATTAGTCTGAAATTTCTATCACCGATAAGAACACTCAAAATGGGAAAATAAAAACAAATTGTGTTTGTTTTTATTACCTAAATTTGCTATATAAAACTTATGTTTTCATATCTGCCTCTCTCTTGTGTACTCAAGTTCCTCAATTATGTCCAGGTCAGGGACTGAACATAATTAATGTCTGTATTATCTCTGATTATCACAAAGCCTGCTACAAAAGACAAAGCCACATATGTATTATTTGAAACAGGACCAAACTCACGTAATCATAAAGTAGGGAGCCTCGAAAAACAAATAGTTCATACGGCATCCAATTTACAAACAAGGAGACAGAAGCCAAGTTCTCATAGCAATTTAGTGGAAGTGAATGAAGCCAAAAAATAAGGACTGGGCTTTTAGTTCTAAGTCTTGACCTTCAGAAAAAAAAAAAAATGAACAGCAGGAATCACCTGGTCCCAGGAGGTTCAACTGAAAATAGGTATAACTTATGAAAGTTTCAAACATAAAGTGAAGGATTCAAAAATATAGAAGCCATGAATGTTTTTCTCTTGCACTAACTATGCGTGACGCTCTACAGAGAAATGTATGTTTAGAGACAAACAAGCAGCCCTAACATACTCCTAACCAACTGCACGACCTCCCAAAAGGGTCAGACTCTGTATTTCATAATTCTGAAATTCCATGTTTATAACATTTAGACTGAAGTGGCTCAGAGGGTCAGAGAAGCTATAGGGGTCATTTTAAAACAGGCATGGTTAGAAGGGAGCAAGTGAGCATTGTGTCAAAATGCTTGATGTTTCCTCATTCTTAGGCTTCTTCCTTTGCAGCTTTCTTCCAGTCCCGACAGGAGGGGCGAGAGGGAGGCCACGGAGGCTTGCCGAGGCTCGTGCAGCCAGCCAGAGGTGAAAGCAATGACATTTTCCTTGGAGACATTGTGAAGAGATTCCCAAACAAGGAAATCATCTCAGCAACAGCCATTTCTCTTCCAATCTTTTCATTCTGGTTTAAGTGATTCATGATGGTAGCCTTTTTGTATTCTGCCTCTTCTTCTGGGCTGATGGCTTTAACTTTAGAATAGTAAACAGCAAGCTTTGCTTTTGCAGAGCTGAGTTCTAAACTCAACTTCTGACTCATTTTGTGAACCTGTGCAAGTCACCTACATTATTTGAACCTTTGTTTTCTTATTCATAAATTGGAGAGACACCTTACTTTAAGATGGATAAATAATTTCATTTGGATTCTGAAGTGACTAACCTATGCTGGATGTTTGGTGAACATTAACCTACTTTTGAAAGCTTTCTTCCTTGCTATTAGGAGATTTCCGTTTAGGATTATCACTCAGGGATATTGTTTGAAGGTGGCTTTATCTCTCCCATTCTTACGCACACACATTCATTCATTCCGACTTTTGTCTTCCTTGACATTTAGCCAGTATACTTTTTGGTTAACTTCAAAGGAGTTACTTTGCTAGATTAACTCCCTGGATGAGAGGTAGGCAGAAGATTTGGTTAAGGCCAACTTTTTTTTTCTTCCTGCCTGTTATTGCTGATAATTAGGGATAAATTAGAGATTTTTTTCTGGAAGGGAAAACTGTTTGGGTGTGTTGTATCTCGTAAAGACATCAAATATTAGACTTAGCAGACATAGGAAACATAGCAACTGTGCTTACTCTATTTAAAAAGGCAACAGGTAAGCATTGAAATAGGAAGAGGGAACTATAAAAAGTAACATCACTGCTTTGTAGAAAAGCCAGTCAGAATACTTTAAAATGAACAATACAATAACCATAATTTAAAAATCAAATGCTAATTCAGCAGACCAGGGAAAGTGAGTTAAATGATCAAAAGTATTATGAAGTGAAACATAAAGATGTGCAAAAGATGGAGGAGAGAAAAGAAGCATAGAGTAAGAGAGATGAATATATGTTTAATCAGAATTCCAGAAGAGCCCTGACTGGCTAACTCAGCAGTAGAGCATCAGCCTGGCGCATGGAAGTCATAGGTTTGATTCCCGGCCAGGGCACACAGGAGAAGAGCCCATCTGCTTCTCCACCCCTCCCCCTCTCCTTCCTCTCTGTCTTTCTCTTCCTCTCCCGCAGCCAAGGTTCCATTGGAGCAAAGTTGGCCCAGGCGCTGAGGATGGCTCTGTGGCCTCTGCCTCAGGTGCTAGACTGGCTTTGTTGCAAAGGAGTACTGGCCCAGATGGGCAGAGCATCACCCCCTGGTGGGCATGCTGGGTATATCCTATGGGGCTCATGCTGGAGTCTGTCTCTCTGCCTCTCTGCTTCTCACTTCAGAAAAATACAAAAACAAAAAAATGTTGACCTGATACAGCAAGGTTGGGAGCTTCTTCCCCAGTCAGGGCACACACAAGAATCAACCAGTGAGTGTACAAATAAATGGAACAACAAATTGATGTTCCTCAAATTGATATTTCTCTCTCTCTCTCATTCTCTCCCTACCTCTTTCTCTCTAAAAATCAATAGATAAATTTTAAAAGAAAGTCCAGAGAAAAAGAGAGAATGGAGAAAAGACACCCTTTGAACAGAAATTGACTGAGTAATCCCCAGGATCGATGGGGAATATCAATCTACAGATAAAAATCAAGTATATCTTAAATAAAATACAAAGAAATTCACAGCAAGACACATTATAAGGAACACAAAAACAGACATAAAACTAAAGTAAAATCTTCATGAGAAACACGACAGATTGGCCTCAAAGCGTACCAAGGAAAAACAAACAAGCAAGCAAAACACAATAATCATTAGAAAGGACCACACCCAGTGAAAATAGTTTAAGGGGAGAGATAAAAACAGAAAAAATAATTTCAAGATTTACAACCAGAGGCTAAGTAATAGAAATTCTACAGAATTTATTTAAGTCACTTGTTACTGAAGGGAAGCTCCCAGATGGAAGAAGGAAGACCAAAGAAAGTCATAAAGGAGGGGGGGAAACTAACTGTTGCACACAGTGCTAATAAGCAGGCTTGCTTGGTTAAAATGGGCAGGATCCACGTGCAACATGTATAAGAATGTTCACGTTTTAAGAGAAACAAATGTGGTTAAATGTGTTAAGGACCTTGTATCGGCCAGCAGACTGGTAGGTACAGACTGGTTAGTTTCAGATCAAGGCAGTGAAGTGCTCCTGGTGTAAACTCAAAGACCCAAGGCTTTGGAAAGGAGAGGAAACAACTCTTGGACAGACATGGAGTCCGGGTGAGAGGGAAAGCCTCTTTCCCCAAATCTGAAGAGATATTCCTTCTATTAAACCCACGCCGAGTGTGAGGCTCGTCTGCCTTCCGGAAAGAAGTGTGACCTCTACTTGAACCAAGAGATCTTGGTCTTAAAATAACTGTGGGTCATGGCCCGCCCTGGGCCTCCTTCCTTCCTCTGAGGCCGGAGGCCATTTCCATGGCTGCTCCCCAGAGGACACTGGTGTTGGGACATGCATTGGAGGGTCCCTGGGAAGACAAGGGCTTGCATTCCTAGGATGTGAGACTAGCCCAATCCCAGGGCCCGTCCCATGTGACATGAGGAAGTGGCTTGGCTGATATTTCGAGAAGGACCGGGTCACAGAAGTGAGGTCACTGCCTGAATTTGTCTTCCGTTGATGACTGGGACATTGCTGGCCAGAACCATCATTTGCATGATCCACTGTCATTCTGGGGTCCCAGTCTTGCCCTAGTGCTGTCTCCTGCCCTGTGCAGCCCTTGTCACCTGCAGCAATGTGTTTGTGCATTCAACAAAGTCTAATATCATGCCTACGATGCATTTGACCCTCGGCGAGGGAGGGCTTCTGACATGTTATGAGTAATATCGACATGATACCTGCTTCAAAAGCATTCAAAGTGCTGGGGACAGTCCCACTGATGAATGACATTTGGAATTGTCATTGTGGTATAGAATAAAAGACCATCAGGAGTGGGGAGTGACAGACCAGAGGTCCCAGAGACCCTAATTTTATCTCACTTCTCTCACTTTGCAGAGGAGGACATTGCAGCTCAGAGATTGTCCCCTTTATGTCCCTGAAGAGTGAGCTGAGGCCATGGTTAGCTCATTGGAAAAGTGTGTCATATATAATCAATCAGTGAAGTCAGCCACGGACATATGGGAGGACATGGGATGTGTGGGGTTGGGGGGTGGGGAGGAATGTCAGCATCAAGCCTCTCTCTTCCTCTCAGTGTCCTGCTCCGAGCCAGTGCTAGATGAAGCCCTGCTAGCACTCAGTCCCTGCCATGATGAGCGTAGGGGCCTGTGATGAACCAGGCTTGTTTGCACCATAACAAGGCCGTGGTGGGGACACTGCTCTGGGAACCAGACTTCCCTGAGAGGTGCTCTGTGAGTGTATCTTATA
The DNA here is from genome assembly GCF_036850995.1 of Saccopteryx leptura. Taxonomy (NCBI): domain Eukaryota; kingdom Metazoa; phylum Chordata; class Mammalia; order Chiroptera; family Emballonuridae; genus Saccopteryx; species Saccopteryx leptura. The sequence goes on from NC_089507.1 coordinate 150,829,120, forward strand.
TAAGTGCCACACAGTATCAGAATTGCACGAGGTACTGTGAAGCTGTGCTCTTCACCTTAAGGTACACGTGCCACTGCCCCCTTCCACGGATATCAGGGCCAGGATAACTTTCATTAACCCACGTTCAGATCTTATCATCGGCACACTTTCTTCAAACTCGTCTGCTTAAGGGGGTTTGGAGTCTGTCTCTGTCTTCTCTCCCTCCACTCTTCCTTCCATAATCTCTTTCTCCTGCAATAAGAACACCAATTCTAAATCTTCTTATGGCACATTGTCCAAAAGTGTAAGAATGATCCAAACTCAAAACAAAGGAATCATTTGAAAATGATTTCTGTAGAAAACACACTTTTAGCGAAAAGTGAAGAAAGTGCCCATAAGAAGTAGCAAACACAGAATCTAGGGAAGAAACTCACAGGGAAGCTGGTGACTCTCTCTGTTTCTCTTTGTCTGCCTTTATCTTTCTTATTGTTAGAATAAGAATTGAAAAGTTACAAAGTTTTCACTGAAATGTGTTTATATTTCCACTATATGTCTATATTAACATAACTATGGCTTTGAATTACATATAATACACAAGAAAGGATAACATTCACAATGATTGGAACTTATGAAAAATTATTTAAGATGCCAGTTCAAAAATGTTTGACAATATATGTAGTAGCCAGCTTCCAAGTCTCCCCTGTGATCCTTACTTCCTAGTCATCACACCTGGTGTCATCACCTTGCACACTGAACCAAAACCGGTTGTGTGACCAATAGTGCACAGAGGAGGAGACAAGCAACTTTTGAAGTCTAGCCATTAAAGGCATTGCGGCTTCTCCTTGCTCTCTCAGGCTGCTTGATAATCTTTCATACCAATAGGTAACACTTTTAGAGCTTTTTTCATGCTGTGTAAGAAATGTGCTAAGTGGCACCTGAGCTGGGGACGGGGGTGTGTGACAGAGAGAAGAGCATGAATCCAAAAGACCACAAGCATCTTGAGCTCATGATGGGAAGAGGCATGTCAGGAGACATGACAGATGGCCCAATGGGACAACTAGACTTCTTGTGTTCACGGAGCAGATTGAGGAGTTTCCTGGACAGAAAATGGAAGCGTTTTAATGTGTCCCAATAACAACCGATCTGAACAGTGCTTATGGGAAAAGAGCATCAGCTGGTCCTGCAGCTGATGGCTGTCCCTGCGCATCCTAGAACCGAACAATTGGAGTTGCAATCCTACACCGCACTCCTGTCCATAACGCTTTGTCATCGTGGGCTTGGATCTGTTCATGTCAACTGCAAACTTCAAAGTTTGCTGCAAAGAAACCAATTTTGCAGAATATGTTCAGAGGGGACAACCCTGCCTCCTGCAAGTCCCCACTTCCTTTCCTCTGCTCAGTCCACTGGGAGCATATGATGGGTTTCCTGAATCCAAATCAAGTCCAGTTCTTACCATCTGAACCAAGCCTTGGGTAGTAGGAGGAGATATTAAGAGTTGACCTAGGGAATCGATTAATTCCAAACAAAATAGATATTGAACCAAGTTGATCAGAAAGTCATTAAGTTCCTTAACTAAGTAACCTCATTTAGGACAAATAATCAGTGAGGATGTTGAACTGGAAGATGTGTTTGCATCTTCGTACCACGTGGTATGTTTGTGTCTTTACAAAACACCAAACAAAACAAGCTTTCAGAGGGAACGTGCGTATTTCACAATAATTTTCATGAACATTTCAAAATAAAATTGGTAGCGATGTCTTTGGTACCCTTTGCTTTCCTATTACTAGATCATTTTCACACTGTGTATTTTTTTTTTTTTTACCAAAATTGTGTTAGTAAGGTAGCTTCATCACCCCATATCATGGGTGTGGATCCATAACCCAGCCAGGGATACAGTGAAACAGGCTGTGCCCTGTACAACTCCAGGGAATCCTGTCCCCAGAGTCACACAAGATACCCAATGATAGGGACAACATCAGAGCTCATCTTAATCTCTAATCAAAGCCGTTTTCATTGTCAGATGACTGTCCCTCTGTTGTTTTATTGTTTTTGTTTTTGTTTTGTATTTTTCCAAAGTTAGAAGCGGAAAGGCAGTCAGACAGACTCCTGCATGCACCCGACTGGGATCCACCCGGCATGCCCACTAGAGGGCGATGCTCTGCCCATCTGGGGCGTTGCTCCACTGTAACTGGAACCATTCTAGTGCCTGAGACAGAGGCCATGGAGCCGTCCTCAGCGCCCTGACCAACTTTGCTCCAATGGAGCCTTGGCTGTGGGAATGGAAGAGAGAGAGAGGAAGGAGAAGGAGGAGGATGGAGAAGCAGATGGGCACTTCTCCTGTGTGCCCTGACTACAAATCAAACCTGGGACTTCCACATGCTGGGCAGATGCTCTAACACTGAGCCAACTGGCCAGGGCCTCCCTCTGCTGTCTTTTAGATTCTCTCACAATGAAATTTTTGTTGACAGGGGAAGGTGAGCATAAGGTTCCAAGAGAAACTACCAGAACTTTTGAAAAACACAACTCTTCTGAGGTTTGCCTTAGAAGAAAGGAGAATTAGTAAGAGGGTATATGTGTGGGGGTGGGGGTGGCGAGGGGTTGTAGGCTGTAGGGTCACTGGATCTAGAAGGGAGGGTTTACTGTTTAAAAGGTTGAGGACAGAGGAAGCTGTCCATTGGTGTCAGTGAGGAAGAATTTGACGGAGACAGCTGCTCCAACAGTTGAGGCCATTTGCAATTTGGAATCTGTTTGTCTCCTGTTGGATTCTCACTGGACATTTGTTTTGGGTCATCCCTGGTGAAAAAGAGCCCTACACATGTGCAACAAGGAATGAGAGGACAAAAATGCCACAGCGAGGTGACACTTGTGCCTGGCATTTAAAAGGGGCTGAGGAGGGGCTCAGGATTTCTACTGTCAATCTGGGAGGGGCCCTTCTTGTCAAACCCATGTGTGTCGCCCCCTGCTGGTCCAGGTGGGTCCCTGCAGGCAGAGATGTCTGCATGTACTAGTAACATATTTGTAGCAAAACTACAACCTCACCATGTGGCAGCCCTTTGTACAAAGTGACACCCCTGCCATTAGTGGGATTTGACACGACCATTTTCCACTGCCAGGAGGACACTAGTGATTATAAATTTCCCTTTGATCTTTGTGAAGCATTTTTATTTTTGTGTGTGTGGTTTTTTTTCACCAACCACCCTCCAACCTTAGGTTTCCTTACATGTTCAGGCATTCGCAGTGAACAGGGTAATCCTCAGCTAAGCAGGAACGGCGAGCAGATGGTCGTCATTAACTGTGTCTCAAAGAGGAAGGATTTGAGAGGAACACGAAGGCGACTTACACGGAGGGGACCATGCAAGCAACTGCGGCTCAGGCGTATGTGTCCTTGAAGCTTCTTCTTCCCTGACCTTGTGTTTTTTCTTCCTCTTCCTCTTCCTTTCCTTTCCTTTCCTTTTTTTTTTTTTTTAAAGAAGCAATTCAGATTCACAGAGTGAAAACTTATTCTATTAGTTTTTGGCACTTTAGTATCTATCCGTCAAGGGCTTACATAAAACAAAACATAGACAAAGGTAGGAAGTTGTTTTCTGCCTGACTGGTGACATTGCCTTCTTCTGCCCTAGATGTCCCTGTGTCTCAGGTCTTCATACTTGGACTGGGATCCATACCGTTGGTTCTCTGGTGCTTGGGCCATGGAACCACACCCACCCTCCTGGGCCTGTGGCCTGCAGATGGCCAACTGTGGAACTTCTCAGCTTCCGCAATCACGTGGGCTAATTTTTTATGATGAATCTCTCTCTCTCTCTCTCTCTCTCTCTCTCTCTCTCTCTCTATATATATATATATATATAAAATATATTATCCCTATCTATCTATCTATCTATATAATATAAAAGTATACATAATTAAATATAATATATAAGAAAAATATATAAACACTATGCACCAAATCAGTGATGTTCAACCAGTGTGCCACAAGAATTTTCAAAACATGCACCACCCAACTATTTAGTCAAGAGCACTGACCTCTTTTCCCTCAGTTTGTGAAGTAAAAAAAATGACAACAGCCAACACAACAATAGCCAGCCGGTGTGAATGCCCTGTCTTGAACCATAAATATATACGTCATACAGTAGAGATGCATCTTATTGGTCAAATCCCATAATAAGGTTATGTCTGGTTGGTTAAAGACATTCTTAGATACAAAGTATAGGCACTGATTTTTTATTTTTTTCAAAAAAATGTCACCGGAATAAAAAGAATAGGTAATTACTATCATTATCATTTTTTGTAAATCAGATTAAAATGATACCATTTTTTATGTCAGGTTGGCAAAACATATTTTTTGGTGTGCCACAGAATTTTAGTAATTATTTTATGTATGCCATAAGATGAAAAAGGTTGAAAATCACAATATAAACATTTTTTTTGTACCTATATAATGTCAAGTAATAATTTTTAATATTTTCTTATAGATGAAAAAGGCTGTGGTCAAAACATCTAGGGTCTGCAGAAGTCACAAGGCTGTCCTGTTCTCTAGACCTCAGTTTCCTTATTTGTAAAGAGGGGCTGCCTATTACCAGAGGTTCCCTATGGCAGAATTCAAGGCCTCACAGGCATTCGCAGATATGGATAGAGGGCTGGCAAATTTAGTATGTGTCCCAATAATTATTGTAAACTTATCATCTAGAAGCTTCTAAATGTGGAAATTTGGAATGAACCAGACCTGAGTTCAGATCACAGCAGTCAGCTATTTTATTTGCTGTGTGAATTTAGACACATCACTTAGTACTAAGCCTGAGATTCTGTATCTGCAATATCTAAAATGAGTAAAAAAAATTTTATTTTTTTAGGATTGTTTTGATAGTTAAATGTAACAGAAACAAAGCACATCGCACAGGTACCTAACGCCTGATCAGACCTCAGTGAACAGTACTATTGTACCACCATCAGTTCTTGCCACTTCTTAGTTTGAAACTTAGTTAAAGGGGATAACAAGCTAGCTCCTGCTGAACATCTGCTTAGCAAATCGTTGAATCATAGAACTCGTGGTAATGAATAAACATATTAGCAACTTGAGAGACAACACTTTTCCCCCTATAATCCTTAATTATTTCTTAAGTGGGGTGAAGTTTAGTGACTCTGAAGTTATTTATTCTTTTATTCAATCACTAAAATTAAATAAAGTGGAAACACTAGGGCTGGCTTAGAAAAATATTAAAAATATTATAAAGAGGTAAGAAAGCTAAAGGAATGAATTTATTACATCTGTATGTTTATGGACTGAATTATGACGACCCTCCTCCCCAACCACCACCTAATTCACACACTGAAGTCCAAATCTCCAATGTGACTGTATTTGGAAATAGAGCCTTTATGCAGATGATTAAGATGAACTGATACCACGAGGGTGGGGCCACAAGCCAAGAGGACTGGCGTCCTTATAGAAGAGAAGAGGACACCAGAGTTTTTCTCCCCACGACTGCACAGAGGACCATCTGTACCAATATGCAATGATGAGATGCCGGGAAGAGCACTCTGGCCAGAAACCAAGTTTGCTTGCTTCTTGACCATGGACTTCCAGCCTCCAGAAGGGGGAGCAAATGAATATCTGTTGTGCAAGTCATCTAGCCTATGAGACTTTGTCACGGCCGCCCACACGAAGACGGGAGTAGAGACCTCAGTGCGCAGCGAGGTCCCAGCACCGCGGAGGCACAGAGTACAGCCCTGGCGGAGCAGGCACCCACATCCCTGAGAAGCTCCGCCCCCTCTGGACAAGGACCCATCGCAGGAGATGCTGACAAGGAGCGGGACTCTTTCCTGCAAGGGTGGGGATGCTGAAATAGCAGAGGCCAGGAAGTGGCTTAAAACCACAACAGTGGGGGGGACTAAAATCCCAGGAAGGGCAGCACAAGCAGACAGGCCATGAGAATGCCGTGGCAGGCAGGACTCTGGTGACAATAATCTGCACGGTGCTCTGGGAGAGTCCTTGCCTTCCCCGTTGACAGCTTTTCAGACCCCGGTTGCCTCAGCAGTTCCTGGGTAGTGTTTTGACCTGGTTTTCTAGGTTTGTGCAGCAGGACTGCTCTGTCACTGCTGATGTTGCTAGACACTGCAGTCAGGGGACCATGTCTTTCTAAATGGAGGGAACTATGGTTCTATAAATAGGCTTCATAAAGGAAAAATACAATAAGAGGAACTCCGGGGGGTGAAAAGACAAGGAACTAATGAAGGACTTAGACTCCTGTGGTCCTTTATCGCTTATTGTTCTGTTTTCCTACATCTGAACTTGAAAGAGACAGACCTCTTGACCAGTTAGTTTCATGAGAGAAATGTCTTTGACTGACGGAGCTCTGGGAGAGGGAGTGGGGGGAGGGCAGTGAAGAGGGGCAAGTATAGAGGGACGGAAAATGATTTGACATTGAGTGATGGGCACATAACATAATCAGAAGTTCACATGCCATAGACACGTTGGCCTGAGACCTATATACTCTTATCGATCAATGTCACCCCATTAGACTAAATGTTCTAAATAATATTTTTTTAAAAATAATGAAGTTCTGGGGCAAATGAAACAAGCAAAGCCACTTCAGTGAAACAGTGGTACTCTCATCCGAGTCCTATAACCTGTCACCAGGTGACGTTAGGGACTTTTCTTTACCCCTCTGGCCGCAGAGGTGTCCTCTTTCCAGTGCTTGCTCTGCTAACGTTCACGTCCTGAAGCAGCGCCCATCATTCCTGGCCCATTTCATGGGCACAATTCCCCTCAACTCCATTCCAGGGTGTCAGCATCTAGCCCTGCGCCCCTTGGACACTCCTCAGCATAAACTCCCTCCTTCTTTTTTCTGTTCTTGCTATTACATTTCTGGAGGGAACAGGCAGTTCCAGCATTTCTTTCCTTCTGTTATGACTGAATATTATTTATTATTTAGATTTATAAGCCAAACCCTTTTGCAATAAAGTCATTCCAGGGCACACACACAAGGTTAAAAGCTTTAGGTCAAATACACAGAACTATAAAAATAAACAGCCAGAGCACACAGTAGAAATATTATTTAAAGAAAAGTGGTGACTTCAACATAGTGGTCCTTTCAGTGAGCGGCATTTGGGAAGACACACAGAGATGAATGAGTCTCAGGGTGCGTTCCAGTGGTGAAATTAAAGAATTGGAAGGACGCCTCCATCCCCTCAGAAGGCGTTTCAAGATTTCAGTCGAGCCGAACAGGGCAGAGAGCCAGACCTTAACCAATGCAAACGTTCATTAACGTTTCTCAAAACAGAGATCCGAGAAGAAATTCATACACCTCCAAAAGCCAGGGGCGAGCTTTAGTCAATGCAACCTTGTGCAGAAGTACCGAGGAAGCGGTGGGCGTGGCAACTGAAAGGGAACTGAGTTGGGAAGCCAGTGAGAATCAGCTTGGCCTCTCCTGTAGGACTGACACGGTCTCCTCTGAGCTCCTTCCACTTGCTTTGTGTATAGACTTCCCTCGCAAAAGATACGATTTAACCGTTTGTTTCCCTGTGTGTGCCCCCACCTGTTTCGAGCGCCTTACAAAGGGACCGGCCTGTGTCTAACGTTCCCTGGTGCACAGCTCCTGGCCCGTGTCTTCTGACATCAGCGCTTGTTACGTAAATAGACGAATGAAAACTGGCTATAGGCAGTTTTCCACGGGAGATGTTTTTGGCAAACCTAAAATTATTAGGTAGGATGTTTGTGTTTTAACAACCTGTGAAGCTTTGAAAACAGGAACTAGCAGCTCCGGAGGACTGAAACAAGCCCAAACCGTGGCTGGTTGCCTTTTAGCTCAAGCGAGTGTCAGCGCCGCATTGGCAAGAGTCTCAAGTGCGGACCCGCCCCTGAGAGTGATTCAGGCAGCCCGTGGGGACCCAGATGCCTGGAACCACCACATTAGCCTGGAACCCCAGCCCTAGAGCACTCTTGGTTTCAACTCTTCCCACCGTCCACGGCTTACTTTTTAAATTCCAAAGTATTCGTTCAACAAAGACTAATTCTTCGAGTAATTGTTGCCTCTCCCATTTGGAGTCATAGTGGTTAACAGCATACTTTCTGGGGTCCAGTGACCTGGGTTTGATCTTACCTATTAATTTGTTATTGGTGACCTTAGGTAAGTCATTCTGCACCTCCATTTCTTCACGTGAAAAGCAGAGATACTATTCAGTGGCTTACATTGTGCAAAACATACAGGTGGACAGTAAGCTCACTGTAAGTATTCACTTGAATTATGATGTCTGTATCTGCTTTCCTAATAGCAATCCTCTTCTTCTGATAGTAAAGCAATCACATAACTATTCTAAAGCTACCAAACCTCCTTTTAGAATTCTCTGTGAGTCAGTTGCTATGTGATGCTATGTTTGAATGTTTGTGTCCTCCCTCAGATTTGTATGTTGAATCCTAATCCCCAAAGATGATAGTATGAGGTTGTAGATATTTGGGAAGGATACTCAGATCATGAGGGTGGAGCCCTCATGAATAAGATGAGTGCCTTATGAAAAAGGCTCCAGAAATATCGCTTACCCCTCCCACCATGTGAGGACACAGCAAGAAGGTGCCAGCTACAAACACCGGGAAGAAAGTCCTCACCAAAAGGTGACCATGATGACACCTTGATCTTGGACTTCAGCCTCCACATCTATAAGCCGTAAACTGTTGTTTATAAGCTGCCCAGTCTTTGGTACTTTATATAATATAGCAACCTGAAGGGACTAGGGCAATAACCAATATTTGATATGCAAAACCACTCAGTAATTGTTGGTGTCATTATTTCTATTTTGCAGATAAGGAAACAGTCTCAGTATAAAAGGGGGATCCACTTAAGGCAGTAGAGAGGAGAAATGCCATGTGAACTCAAGCCTTTCTAATGCCAACCTTCCTGTTGTGAGTTACCGCCTCTTCTCCACCTTTCCAGTGCTCTTCCTGTGCCTCTGACAACCAGTCACTGCAATGACTGGGTGTTGATTTTCAGCTGGTGACAGGCCTGCACCCATTCCTTGACCTGCTCCACTGTCCCAGTTGATCTGGTAACTGTCCAGGCTTTGACAAACATCTCACCAGCCTTGCCCAGAGCCACAACAGAAAGACCTTGGTGCACTGTGCTATCAGAGACTATTTCCACAATAGAACTTGTCTTCTTAGAAATCACTAGAACAAAAGTCAGGTATAGTGTGATCTAATGTGATAAGGTCCTGACGAAAGACTCCAACCTCTCACAGAATATTACTAGGCCTGGGACTCATTCAGCATGGGAGTGTGGCAGGGGCTTTGCCTCTCTGGGACTTGGTGTCTCCAACTGTAAAATGAGAACATTGGATCCAAGAGACGCAAGAACTCTGTCAGGTCTCACACATTGAGACACCATGATCAGTTTATTCCTCCATTCTGGACCAGGACAGCCCAGTAGAACGTTCTGCTGCAATGGCTCTGTCCAGGATCTTTACCCTGCAGTACCCTAGCCACTAGCCACGTGTAGCTCTTGAACAACTGAACTGCAGCTAGTGTAACTAAGGAACTGATGTAATTTCATTTTATTTTAATTAATTAAATTTTAAATAGCCACATGGGCTTAGTGGTGACTATGAGGAATAGCACAATGGTCTAGACAGTTACTGAGATTTGAGAATATTTTGTGGATAAGACACTAAGTTAAACACAAGAGAGAAGTAAAACAAACAAACAAATAACAAAAAACTTCCCAAACCCTCTTTCCTCAAGTATCATGATGTCTATGACAAATCAGTCAAATAGGGCCATGCTGTCATCCACCTGACTGCCCTTCCAGCTGCCACCTCACCTCTAAACTCCGTTCAAGAATCCAAGACTTGGCCCTGGCCGGTTGGCTCAGAGGTAGAGCGTCGGCCTGGCGTGCAGGAGTCCTGGGTTCGATTCCCGGCCAGGGCACACAGGAGAAGCGCCCATCTGCTTCTCCACCCCTCCCCCTCTCCTTCCTCTCTGTCTCTCTCTTCCCCTCCCGCAGCCGCAGCCGAGGCCCCATTGGAGCAAACATGGCCCGGGCACTGAGGATGGCTCTGTGGCCTCTGCCTCAGGCGCTAGAATGGCTTTGGATGCAACAGAGCGACACCCCAGAGGGGCAGAGCATTGCCCCCTGGTGAGCATGCCGGGTGGATCCCGGTCGGGCGCATGCGGGAGTCTGTCTGACTGCCTCCCCATTTCCAGCTTCAGAAAAATAAAAATAAATTAATTAATTAAAAAAAAAAAAAAAAAAAAAAGAATCCAAGACTCAGCTCTCATTTTACTTCCCGCATCAAGAGAGCCGTTTCTTTCCTGTCTTTCTAAAGCACGTTGCTCAGCTGTGAATGTAGCGTGTGCTCCCCCGTCCTTTAGGGCTTAACACGGCTTCATTAGGGTGGGGTTTTGAGTGATTGTATGTACCATAGTTTTGGCATCTAGAAAAGTGTCTGGCACTTAGTAGAAGCTTAATGGTTCTTTTAGATTATTTAATGAACTCAGTATGCTTCCCTGAAGATTCACTTTCTGCTAGGCATCTGTATTAAGCATTAGGGACAGAGAAGTGACAAAAGTCATACATGGAGCTTGGAGTCCAGTGATAGAGGGATATGGACACATAAACAGCTGATTATAGCTGATGTTTCAAATGCTATCAGAGGTAAGTACAAGGTGACCTGAAAGCAAAGAGGGTTATTTTGCATGTTACACATATCATATTTGACCTGGGATTATCTCTTTACACAGACAGTTTCCCTAGGGAGTGAGCTCATTGAGAGCCAGGACCATCTTTACAATTCTTTGTGACCCCAGCAGTTGGCACAGTGCCTGCCCTGGAAGAGTGTCATCAATATCTAATTTTGAATTAGTGTGAAGTGATATAACCCTAAAAAGTTACCTATGGAGCCTGGCCAGGCAATGGCACAGTGGATAGAGCATCAGACTAGGACACGGAGGACCCAGGCTTGAAACCCTGAGGTCGCCAGCTTGAGCGCGGGCTCATCTGGTTTGAGCACAGCTCACCAGTTTGAACCTAAGGTCACTGGCTTGAGCAAGGGGTCACTTGGTCTGCCGTAGCTCCCCCCCCCCCCAGTCAAGGCACATATAAGAAAGCAATCAATGAACAACTAAGGTGCCACAGTGAAGAACTGAAGCTTCTCATTTCTTTCCCTTCCTGTCTTTTCCTATTTGTCCCTCTCTCTGTCTCTGTCACACACACACAAAAGTTACCTATGGACATTTTGATGTGGACAAGAATGGACTTATGATGTGTTTAGAAGAATGAGACATGACTGTTGGCTGGGGAAATCTAGTGTGATAAATGGTGGCCCCCAAAACAATATGTCCACATTCTAATATCTGGACACTGAGAACATTCTTTTACGTGGCATAAGGGTAAATGTCACCCTATGTAGAAATTGGGTCTTTGCAGACAGAAGTAAGAATCTTGCAAGGAGGAGCTTATCCTGGATTTTCCAAGTAGGCTCTAAGTTCAATCACATGCATTCTTATGAGATAGACACACAGAAGAAAAGATGCAGAGTAGAAATGGAGGAGGTAGCAATGTGACCAAGAGAGCAGAGATCACTGCGATGGAGCCAGGTCGTGTTTAATTTTCTGTGTGGACCTGGCTGGGCCATGGTACCTGGATATTTGGTCAAACATTATTCTGCATCTTTCTGTGAGAGTGTTTTTTATTTTGGATGAGATTAACACTTAAATCAGTGGATTTTCAGTAAAGCACATTACCCTTCATAATGTGAATGGACCTCATCTCATCACTTGAATTCTGAATAGAACAATCGATGGATGGGTCTCCCCCAACAACAGAGTATTCTACCAGCAGACAGCCCTCCGCCTCACCTGCAGCCCTTCCCTGAGGCTCCAGTCTGCTGACCCTTCCTGGAAGATTTCAGACTCCAGTCTCCATGTTCACGTGGATGAACACGTATATTGGTTCTGTCTCTCTGGAGAGTCCAAGGAATGTAGACAGGCACCAGAAGCTGGACAAGGCAGGGACCAAATCTCCACGAGAGCCACAGGAGGAAGCCCAGGTCCACTGACACCTTGATTTCAGATTTGAGGCCTGAGAACTGTGGGAAAAGACATTTCTGAAGTCTCAAGTTTGTGGTTATTTGTTAGAACAGCTACAGGCATTAATACAAAGGGCTTGGGATACACAAGAAAAATGCGTAGCGCTGTATGCTGTTCTGGAGGTTGGGGTTATTTGTACCTGGATACGGGCTCCTGATAGAGCAAAGCATCCAAAGGTGAGCAGCAGCCCGGGCTGCGGCCGGCACAGGGAAGAGGCAGCGTGGGAGTCAGGTTTGGAAAAGAACTTTTGGAACCATCATCGTGAAGATTGAACACGTGCCAAACATTTACAGATTTAATATTGTTTTTTATTTTAAATTCATGAAAATTTATTGGCTATTTTTAGCAAAGAAGAGATATGATTAGCATAATTTTTTATGGACTTGATTCCGTTGTGCATTAAATTGGTTGGTGAGGTAGTGTCTGCTGGGAAGGAGGTCAGGGTTTCTAACAGTCATGCAGGACAGACGCGTGAAGATGCAGACGGGGTATTGACATGTGACAATACCATAGAAACTGGGCCCGGGGCTTTTCCTCCTATTTCAAAATAGAGTGATTGCAATAGAACAGTAAGACATTTGTACAAGCATTTAAAGCCGTAAGCTTTCCATATATTAACTCCTGCAGCATTTATGTCCTTGAGTAGCAGATGAATCTGTTCTTGTTTTATAATTAAAAACATTAAGGCCATTAGTGGATAGCCCCCATTTCTGAGATCATATATCCTAATGGTGTCATTCTGGAAGGGAATCCAAGATGTAGGTTTAGTGCATTATCTTTTTGGATGGAGCGCTAATACTGATACATTAGTTATCATGGACTGAGCTTGAATTTTTTTCCCATGACCCTGACACCGTTCGATGATTTTGAACTATTAGCCTATTCCAACATGCCTAACATTTATGCAGTAGGTAGTACTACTAATTGTCATTTACAAATGAAGGGACCAAAGTTAAGTAGTCCATTAATTTATTGAAGATCCCAAGTAAGATTGGGGTGGACATCGGAGAGAACATAGGTTATCTGGGTTTGCACAGCGCTCCCCTCACCTGAGAGGTGGTGGATCCTGATCGCATTTGTTGGCCAGATTGAGAAACTGTGAGCAGGTCAGATTTCTCAGTCATCAGTCGGCCCCATAGTTCAACAGTTCTTGTTCAAAGTGGAAACGTAGGTCTCCAGGAAGCCACTGATTCCACGGGGGACATACTTAGTGCACCTGGGACAGCAACTCAGAAACAGACAAGGGCACCATGGAAGACAACGCAGACCTTTCATCTCCCACCTCGCCCTTGTTTCTGCTGATCCCACCACTGATCAGCGGATGTTGGAGGTCAGAGCCTGAGGGGAGTCCGTAGCATAACGGACTTGTAGACCGAGCAGGGGTGGGTGAGAATCAGCCTCTCCACCACCAAGTGTCCTCCTGCCAGCAATGGAGAGACCCAAACAGTGGCCCTTCCTCCTCTGCTGAAATGTTGGTCTTGCCCAGAAATTCACGTGAAACTTTCAGTTCTTTCCCTAACAACTGTTATGTGGGCTGTGGAGTTATTTACTGGGTGAACCTGGAAGTGGATTCAATGATTTTTATGAGCCTCCAGCTGTGTGTGTGTGGGGGGGAAATCCAATTCTTTCTCCAACTGAAAACCAATATAAGGTTAAAATGGACTTCCTCCGTAGACCTCTGACATTACGCCATGGTTCTCAACTGAGAGGGGGAGTGGGCTTAAAACAATAACAACAAAATGGTGGCCAGATTGATCTAAGCCAAGGGACATTTTTAAAAAGCATATGGGACCATAAATTCCTCTCCTACTCATGGCCCCCACAACCCTACTCTCTGTCACCAAGGAGTTCTTTGGAGGAAGAAGCTTAACCAAGTAACCATGAATATTCTCAAAGAGGTCGCTATTTGATTTTAAGCCTCCCACACACTCCATATGAAGAACTACTGAACTGGAACAAAAGGCCTGACCCCTTGAGCAAGAAAAGAAAAGAAAGCATATATCAGTCTCCTCCTCCTCCTCTTCCTTCACATCCTCTTCTTCCTATTCTTCTCCTTTTTATCCTTTTAGCTCTTCAACCTTTTTTTTGTGACAGATAGAGAGAGTCAGAGAGAGGGACAGATAGGGACAGACAGACAGGAAGGGAGAGAGATGAGAAACATCAATTCTTTGTTGCGGCTCCTTAGTTGTTCATTGATTGCTTTCTCATATGTGCCTTGACGGGAGGGGGGGGGGGGCTACAGCAGACCGAGTGACCCCTTGCTCGAGCCAGCGACCTTGTGCTCAAGCTGGTGAGCCTTGCTCAAACCAGATGGGCCCGTGCTCAAGCTGGCGACCTCGGGGTCTTGAACCTGGGTCCTCCGCATCCCAGTCTGATGCTCTATCCACTGTGCCACTACCTGGTCAGGCTCTTCAACCTTTTATTTTGAAGTGATTACAAGTCACAAGAAGTTACACTTGACCACCGGCCCCGCTGTAGTGGTGTAAACTTGCTGGGTGTGGTCCAAGCAGGATAGAAAAGATGGTTTCTGGTCCTTCTTATACTTCCTATGACGGTTGGAAACAACATTGTTTGGAGAGCTGAAAACCGTTTTCTGCCACTCATAGTCACTCAGGGTAACCATGGCACAACCTTTGGCCTGTTCCTCGGGTACAAAATAGAGACCTAGAGTAGCATGTGGCTATCTATGTTGGTTGAAAATGGCAAACTGGCCCATTAGGTGATGGAATAAAGTTACACAGAAATGGAGATAATTTTGAACCACAGGGATGCCGCATTCACCTTACACTCCATGTAGAAAGGCATATATATATATGAGGAAATATTTCAAACATAGAAAAGTACAGAAAATAATATAATAGCCAACCATTTACTCACAGGGCCACCGCGAGGTCATGTCTTTGTGTGAAATAAAAAAAAGGATGTGCTTTCTTTCGGGCAGAAGCACCACTGTGGCAGCAGTCACACCTGCCGCCCCGCCCCGCGTCACCGCACACCACGTGGTCCAGCCCACCCACCGCTGGCGGACGTGACCGCTGTGGAAGTCAGGCAGAAACTGAGATGTTGCAGTGTTTCTTCAACAATTTGTTTCTAGTACCCGAACCGAAGAACTGTGGCCTGAGTCATTGGACTCCTTCCTTTCTCCTTACCTGGCCCCCACAGGTCACCAGGACCCTCAGATTTGCTGGGTGTCATTCTCTTAAAAAACAGACTCATGGTCTCTGTTTACCTTTTACACAAATAATCTCATACCACAGATCTTAATCTCATACCACAGATCTTTTTTTTTTTACCATTTTATAACCACTTGCTTTCTTCATTGAGAGTACGTATCACAAAATTTCATTAAAACCTACAGCAGTAAAGTAAATAACAACAATAGCAGTGTATTATTACAGTACTGAGAATAATAAGAATAGGTCGCTATTAAATCCTTTGGGCTATGAGCTGGGTGAACTTGCCAGCCTTTGCGCATGTCACTGCATGGAACCCTGTCTTTATTTCGGTGCTCAGCTGTATCTATCTTATGTCTAAGACTGTGTGTTTGTTGTGTTGAATTCAATGTCCACTTTTCTCGGAGTGCTTTTTACTCTGAGAACGCATGTTAGTTCCTCACGTCAGAAGAATCTGCAGCCGTCATCCTCCAAACACTGCTCCCCCACCATTCTTTCTATCAATCACCCTCTTGTAGGAGATGAGCACTGGATACTCTCCTTCCATCCTCCCTTACTGACCTTTCACATTCACCACATCCTTGCCTTCCTTGTGCTAGTCCAGAGATGTTAATTAAATTTCTTATTCTGATGAGCCTAATCTGTATTTCATCTGCCCCATGCAGGTTTTTTTTGTTTGTTTGTTTCAAGAACAACACTTTTCCTTTCTAGAAGTTGTATTCTTTTGTCATATCTGCCTGTTTTTTGTTTTCACATATCTTTTGCCCTTTAATTATTGTGTTGTTTTTTTCATTTTGTCTTTCCTACGTCTTTCAGATGATCATTTCATGAATGAATGTCTTCAGGTTTTGCTTCATTGTGCTTAAGATGATGGTTTCCCCATGCACCTTGTCATTTTTGATTGTGCACTCAGATTAAAAAGGTTTCTGTCTCCACCCCCCACCCCCACCCCCACCCCAATCTTTGTGAGAAATCCTACATAGCCTATGTTGTTGATGTGGTCCCAAAGTCTTGTATACTGATTTCTGCCTGGTGACTCAGGTGGTATACATTTAGAATCCAAACTGACAGTAGGGCTGATGGAAACAAGCTTTTCTGCTAGTGTTTAGGGCAAAGGGGAGATTACTTTTTCTCATTCATCTTTTATTGACAGTGCAATATTTGGAATATTTCATAGGACTAGCAGTGGTCTCCTTTGCAACTCCTGGCTTATGAGGCTCCAAGGTCTTTCCTCCAGGCTTATACGTGTGTTAACAATCAAGATCCTATGTTTCTGATTTTAATACCCCCCCCCAAGGTCCACTGCACCATCACATGCAACTTCTCACTTTCAATTGAAGTTTTTATTCATTCAAGGATATATTTTATCTTGATTCTTTAAGGGTTTCATGGAGATGTCTCCTCTTCACTTTGTCCTTCTTTCTTTTTCTTTTTTCTTTGCATTGCCTTTATCTGCTATCACACTAGGAGGCTTAAAACAGGCTTACATACTTCTGAACTGCCTGAGCTCACTGAGAGAAGGCAGTGAGCAGAAACACAAGTGTCCCAAGAACCTGAGCAGGTGATGCTCAGCTTGGAGACAGGACGACAAGCTCACACATGGCCACTTCCTTCGTGCACACATAAAGCGGGTGACCAGCCTTCCCATAGGAGCGATCCGAGTAAGAAAATCTTTACAGAAATAACTTCTTTGGTAGAGCTTTTATCTCAAGCAGAATCAGGAACAAATATTAGAAGCACTGGAGATTTGTAAGAAATCAGGGAACTGAAAAGCAAGATGCTAAACAGATCAGAGTGAGGGGCATCACGTATTGTGGCGATTTAGAGGAAGAGAGTTCTGGCCCAAAAAGCTGTGAGCCAGGCCAGGGGAGGGGGCTTCTCGCAGCCAGGTTGGCTGACAGGTCTTCCTTGCACCCGGTACTGCTCCTGCCGAGTCTGTTCTATGAGGGAAGGTCAGGAGGCTCGTGTTCTACTCTTGTCTCGTGAAAGTGGGGAGTCTGAACTTCAGAGGAGGGGGAGGGTCGAGCACAGTAGGGCACCCAGTCCTGCTCCACACTGAGCATTGTCACGTCACCAGGTGCTTTCTGAGTCTGTCCGCTTCTGGGCACTCACCCTCCCTCCTTCAACATTTAAGTTTTTCTCTTCCACATTGAACGAGATGCCCTCAGGAGGAAAAACCATTACAAAACGTCTGCCTCCTAAAGGGTTCTATTTTTGAATTTTAAATGTCATATGGTTTCTTGGGTTCTGAAAAAGGAGATTAAGAGGCACAGTGACAGGCCTGTGGAGCCACTTTAATGAGCAGGGTGGCACCCTGCATCTCTAATGGGCCACAGGAATTCATTTAGAAGGAGGGACTTGAGAACGTCCCAGCATGCTCTGCTGACCGCTGGCTGTTTGATTCTGGGAGCGGGGCTTCAGTTCTCATTTCCTGCCTCCACCTAAGAAAAAGGGGGACAAAATAAGAGGCTAATAACCAAACAGATTTTGCGGAGTTGTCATGCGGCTGGTGTACATTGAGCCTAACGTAGTGTTGGCTGCATATTAGGAACTGAAGAAATGGGAGTTATTGTTGCAACTTAACATCAGCAGTGATGCTCAGAAGCCCTTTTGAAGAAAGATCTCTTTCCTAATGAAGAGATTATATTAAAATCCTGTCTTGAAAAGAGGGACTAAAAAACCTGGCTGTGCTCACTCACTGACCGCCTGAGGTTTCAAACCACATTCATTTTGAAAAGGAATGCAGTGAACATACATTGAGCCCCCTGCGAGGCACCTACCTGCTGGTTTTGGTTCTTTGGAATCCTTTATTTGCAAGTATTTTATAGACTTTCTAGAGCTTCATATAACAAAGTTCACTCTCTCTGTTTCCCCTGATGGGATGGTTTGGTGGGGTTGGAGGAGTTTTCTGATCTCATCCACCGTTCAGTTGGAATGACCAAAGAAATTTGAGGATTGCCATGGTACATCAGTTCTGTAGCTGTCTTTTTCCCACGGGGTCACAGAGGAGGTGCCACATAATTAATGATCAGGTGTCTATGATTTATAGGACAATACACAACAGATTAGAAAAAAAAAAGTGATCATTTGCCAAAGGAC
This sequence comes from Saccopteryx leptura, assembly GCF_036850995.1. NCBI lineage: Eukaryota > Metazoa > Chordata > Mammalia > Chiroptera > Emballonuridae > Saccopteryx > Saccopteryx leptura. The sequence continues at coordinate 150,847,444 of NC_089507.1, forward strand.
ATTGTAAACCAGCCACAAAGGAATGTGTTCTGTTGAATTTTCCTTTGAGCAACTAATTTAGATTCAAAATCTCTGGTCAGAAACAAAGCTTCCATCTTTATGAAGGGAAGCCTGATACCCTGCTGTTCTTGTAATTTTTCATGAACCATAGCCTTCTCTTAGAAATACATGATGCATAAACTGAGAATGTATACCTTGAAGAGACTTGTGCTATTATTGTGCTTAATCCATCACTTCTGAAATGATGGACCCATTTTTAGCACATACCACATTTTAATATCCTCCAAAAAAACAGCTCCATTGACTGTGCTGGGGAAATTCAGGCTAGACAGGTGTCATCAGACAAGCACCTGCTAGGGCTAACAGTATCAGAATACCATTAACCAAATTATATCAGAAATATGAGCCACATGCAGGACAAAAAGAAGTCCACATAGAAAAAGAAAGAGCACATTTGAGACAGTAGGAATAGATATAAAATAAAAACCAGATAACTCCTGGGAAAATGATTCTGTGTGTATTTGGAGGCCATGTTGCTTTCGCAGAATAGGTCTAAGTGGTGTAGCAGCATGACAAACCGGTGACAAGCCAGAATGACAGACTGTCATAATGTCATGTCATTGTATTATGTGAACTCCTTGGTAACCACCGGGCAAATAACAGCAACACTGGGGAAATGTCTTCTTCCACCTACGCTAACAATAATGAAACATAATAACCCAGGTGCTGGGTGACTAGCAGAGCACAGCTCGGACATGCTGGTGGCTCTGTCACCTTGTTCAACCACACTGAACACAGGTGACAAGGGACGTCAAGACTTATATAAATGCAAAGCTTGACTCACTGTGTCTAGAAAGAAAACTTAATTTTCATAAAATTCAAAGAAAAAGTATCAGGTTTATTATTATTATTATTATCATTATTACAGTGAGAATTGGTTTAACCCTATTTCCTTTCCTGGAGCCCTGGAAACATATTTTCTCATTTTCCCCGGGTAATATTGACCAAGTGACAACATTGAAGGGTAAACAAATTGTTCTTCAGTTTTTCAGGTAGACAATGATTATAAGGAAGCATAAAGGTTGTTTTCCACACATGAAGTGTTAGGAGAAAAATTCTCCATTGTGATTACATGTCAAACAAGAAAAATACAGAATTTAGGAAAAGAAAATATGTCAGAGCTGGGGTTTATAAGCTTTATTCATTTAACATTTAAAAAATAAACTCGGTGATATTACTTTTATATCAAATGCTAAAATAAAAATATAATTTGAGTATAAAGTTAACTGTACAACTAAATAGCTAGATACTGTTTGGTACCTAAATATTCTGAGTTATTAAAGAAGATACACAAGAAGATACCTGAATAATATGCAATTTGAAAGATATTATTCTCAGGTGTTCTTATTTTCATAAATACTTCATATATAAATACATTTTATTTCTATAAGCACTTTCCATCTCTTTCTAAATTAGCCTGCCTTTTCACTGACAGGGACAAAATTCATTCAGACAACCTTCATGAATGAGGACTTATTACATGTCAGAGATAACAGGACCAAAGGAGAAAAATTCTTAAGAAACAGCAGTAAGAAAGTTCATTTCTAGGTTATTTAATATATATTTCAACTGATATAATGAGTAAAATGAGCAATGTTCTTCTGGGGATAAGATTCACAGTAAAAAAAAAAAAGAAATGGTATGATAAAGTTCTTATTGGTGTGGTGTATAACACAAGCTCTGAAGTGAGCGGGGGAATACGAACTGGGTGAGGACTAAATCCTCGTCTTTTCTTTCCTCCCTCCCTTCCCCCTTCCTTCCTTCCTTCCTTCCTTCCTTCTTTCCTTCCTTCCTTCCTTCCTTCCTTCCTTCCTTCCTTCCTTCCTTCCTTCCTTCCTTCCTTCCTTCCTTCCTTCCTTTCTCCCATCCTTCCTTCCCTCTTTTCTCCCTTCCTTCCTTCCTTCCTTCCTTCCTTCCTTCCTTCCTTCCTTCCTTCCTTCCTTCCTTCCTTCCTTCCTTCCTTCTTCCCTCCCTCCCTCCCTTTCTTCTTTCCTTCCTTCCTTCCCTCCCTCCCTCTTGCATTCTCTCATTTATTCATCCACAATTCCTTCAGATGTTACAGGGTCTGTCACATGTGAAGCATGATGCTAGGCACAGAGGGAACAAAAATGAAGGATATAGTCCCCATCCTCCAGAGCCTCTTGTCCTGGTAAGCAAAGGGAAAGAGTTGAAAGAAAAAGTTCTAACAGAGCTGCAGTACCAGGAGTTTGAAAAGTATGATGGAAACATGGAGGACAATCAGTGAAGTAGGCTCCATTTTCCTTAAAACTGTGGTAACTACATCCAGTTATTCACAAGGATAAAGCATGAGAAGGTCTTGTACACATTCATCATGGCTGTGAAAATGTATTCGGCACCTTCACAACCCTAAGTCATCATTTGAAAGGCTCTTCATGACCCCGACCTCCTTGTCTACCTAGGGTCTCTTTATTCTGACCCTATTTCCCCAGGAGCTTATAAGCTCTTTGGTATCACCATTACCAGAACACTACGTCACTTCCCACACCTCTGTACCTGCAACACGTGACTTTCTCTGCCTGAAACGAACCTGCCTCCTATTTTCAGCATGAGCCCCGCTATGGCCGGTTGCTCTGTTCTCTGTCTAATGGGCATGTGTTGCAGACCCAGATCCAATGGCACTGTAAAACCCCCCAGGCTCCGGAGGCAGGCGAGGGCTTCTTTCTCTCCGCACCTCTTGTGCTTTTGCCCTAACTTGAGTAGAGAACTTGTCAAAGCCATGTGTCTACCTCCTCCACCATGAGCTCCCCGAGGGTAGAGCCCTGTCTCTCTCATTTCCTCGTTGCTGGCACCTAGCAACCTGCCATGGTAAATGTTGGTTATAGAAACAAATGTATATATAAAGGATCACATTATTCAATGAAAGACACGAGTGAACGAATGAGAGATCGGATTAATGAGTCAGTTAATTATTGAGCGGCGATTGAGGAAATGATTGAGTGGCAAATTACTGTATAGTAATCTAATTAATGAATAAATGAATATATTATTTAGGAGGTGAATACATAAGTGGGTGAGTTAGTTACCTAAGGGAGTTCACTGAAGTTTCAACACATCAGAGGAGAGGTCATTTCCTCCCGTCTTCACGAGCCTCCCGGTTCCGTTGGCCATAGAAGCTTCTCCCTTTGGCGGCCCAGCTCCCATTACCCTACTGCCAGTAAGATTCTTGCCTAAAGGAATTAGTGCAGCTCCCCTTTTAAGTATTCTAGACAACTTGCCATTGTGATATGTGACAAAGGTATAGTTTTGACAACATTTCACAAAACTTACTTCATGACTAATTTGACAATTTAAAGAGAGCCTTCTGTAAAATGCTCACTTTATTTAAAAAAAAAGTTCTGCTTCTAGCTATGGGTGACGGAGAAATAATGTTTATCATATACCCCAGTATGCAAATTATATTCTCTTAGAGTAAACAGGTTTTAGCTGACTTTGATTTACGAAAGGCAACGTTAACTTAGAAGAAGATGGTTTTCATGGTATTGATAAAATTACCAAAACAAAAGCAGATCGGTAGCATTTCATTGGCATGAACACAGCATGAGTTTGCTAGCTCCAGGAAGGACCTGACATTTCTGTCAGGGGCACAAGGAAACACAGTTGCCTGTCTTTGTGGTACCGAACTGCACACAACTACCTGTGAAAACCACACCAGGGGGATGGTTGCTACAGGGACATCCTTGTCCCGTGCAGCCAGGGATTTCTAATGAGCATAGTCAAATATACAGATCGTTAGGTTAAGACTAAGACTCTCTGTTGACTTAATCTACTAAATGAATAACATTGAATGAAACGGGATTCACGCATTTTACAGCGGTTAATAGACATTGAATTTGTAAGATTCCATCATTATCTTGTTTTCATGTTACTAAGGAGGAGAGCTGAAGAGAATACATGGCTTACCAAATTGATTGCAGACATTAGCAAAAATGCAAATAATAATAATAATAAACAACTTCATAAAATGCTTTAACATGGAAAGAGGTAAGCACACCATTCTCTTTTACATTTACTTCTTCTAGAGTTAGTTCTTCAAACCTGTTTGAAAGAACACTTCTCTTTTAACAATGTAGAGCATGTACTTGAAAACAAATGTTGAAAAAAAGAGGTGAATTTATCCACTGTCTCAACACTCAGCTCTAGAGAAGGCCAGCATTTAAGGTCCTGTCTTGTCTCTTTTCCAATTCCCTTGAAAATTATTTGCTTTCCTCCTCTATCATTTTATATGTCAATACTATGTGTTTTGGTAAAAGTATTTTAAGTCATTTAAAATTTCATAGTTTCAATTATTGTAATAGCCCGCGGCCTATTGAATTATATTCCCAAATTTGGTCATTTGTATATTTCCAATGTTTAGGGATAACAAACATTACTGAGTTGATTATTCAGGTGTAGCAAGCATTGCCCATATTTTGGATGATGTTTTTAGAATCAATCTCCCAAAAAGAATATTTCCATCTAAATGAAAATGATTTGAAAACGCTTTTTTATGTATTTGCACACCCTCTACAGAAGGAATCTCGATAAATTCTAAAGGCTGAAATAGCGCCGCCTCCCCAGGAAGTACTTTGACTCCTATGCTTGATAATGCAAACAAAAGCGATACGTTGTTCAAGCCTGCCCCCCAGGATGATACCTATTTATAGCAGTGTATATGGCATTTCAATAGCTCTAGTTCAGAAAAAAATTGACATGATTTTGAAACATTTTTTTCCAAGAGGCAGTCATGGAGAAGGAGGTATGGATTTTCTTCTTTTCTTCTCCTTCACAGGACAGAGCTGATCTCAAAGAGAAAACATTTCTGGAATGTGAGATGAACTCAGTGAGTGTAAGGAACAGAATTCTAATGGTTATGGACTCATCACTGAAGGAATTCTCTGACTAGATAGCCTGGGCTGGGAGACTTTATATCTCTGAAATTGTCCAGAGAGAGCGTGGATGCTCAATTCTTGGACAGATTTTTTTAAAGATATTCTAGTTCTGGTTGAGTAGCCCAGCGAGATGAAATATAAAATCACGTTCTGTTCAAAAACTCTGCAACATGCTAGCCTCAGACTGCCCATCTTGGATTCAACACATGCAATCAATGGAATGATTTGGAAACTATTTCATTTCTCAATAGACTGAAAACAGAGTTTTATTCAATTATTTCAATTTTTCCCTCTGTTAGCACCTCTTAGAAAGCTACTGAAAGGAACAGGCAGTTGTTTGAGATTTTTTTTTTCTGAAAGCTTTGAGTTTAGTTTGCTCCCGCTTTGGGCCTCTTTATGGTCTCCCGTTGGACTCGCCAATGGGTGAGAACGAAAGAAGCAGCAGGAGCAGCTGAAAGCATCTACATACCTTCTACACCAGAGCGGCGATGGAGACACAAAGGCGAGAAGGATTTGGGAGTTGAAGGAAGCCCTGCTGAGCAGCACAACGTACCTGGGGCCATTCCAGCGAGGCCGCACCATGCTTATTGATCTTGGACTTGAACCCGGTCGCCGTCTCACTGCCCAGCCAGCACTCTGCCCCCTCCCCGTGTGCTGACTAAGCTCCTCTCCTTCTCCCTCCCAGCTTGTCCCAGGCCACGTGAGAAAACCTCAAAGCGATGTGGGATAATTGCTTCAAAGGAAAAAGTAAAATTAAAAAAAGAAATCTTTGTTTGAAGAGAAGGGCAGTTAGGAAATACTGTTCTTGTTGAACAAATTCAAGACAAATTTTGAGAGTGAGAGAGGCTAAGATATTTATTTCTGTGTGTTCACATAGAGAAAGAGTAATAGGAATTACTGATGGGCATGCTAATCGAAAGGGCTACCCAGGTATGAAATGTGCCCCCGAGAGGTGGTGAGTTTGAAGTGGTTATGGCGACATATTGACTAGGTGTTGTATGACTGAGAAGGGGGACGTAGGTCAGGTCAGTCTATTAGAGTTCATAATTATACAATGTAGAAGGAATTATGGACCTGTTGACCTTTAGCTACCATCCTCCCAGGGAGGACTGGACACCAGCGATGTGACCCATAGTTACAGTAATTGTTCAGGTGAACCTCATAAATGAACTGAAGTAATCCTGGGAAAGAACTTTCAAAAGTGAGAACGTCTCCTCCAGACACATTCTCTAATCTCCTCGGCTGTCCCTTCTGGGCTCAGGAGCAGAGAAGCCCCTGCAGCCGCAGCATGCTATAGCAAGTGGGGCTGTTCCCAGGTTGCGCGGCATTCAGCAAAAATTCAGTTATTATTCGATCTACATGGAGGCTTTTGTCACCAGCCCTCTTGAACTGTTAGGAAATCAGAATGCAAATTGATAATGACACACAACACAGCCCTGCCCTGGGAGCTCCCCGAAGGCTGCTGAGATGCCCGGGAAGAACTCGCATGCCCTCCTGCCAGCGGCGTGTTGCTCAGCACTTGTCTGTATCCAAAGGCACTTGACGGTGGCATTCTTCTTTCCCTTGTCGGAGGCAGAGCAGGACAGATGAAAGAGGACATTGGGACCAACACTCTTCATTTCCTTGCAGTGGGTACTCAAAGCAGATCCCCTTAGGAGAGACTTTTGTGGTTTCACGAAATTACTACTTTGGCTATTTGGCTGCCTTTTCCAAAAGCGCCAATTTGGCTTCTAAAGTAAACAGACTTCATATGAAGAAAGGAAAGAAATGCGTATGTGGTTATCTTAAACATACTCATTTTAAGTAATATTTTGGTTACGCAAAGAATCAAGTAACAGTATTCACTGCTCATTAATAGAGGAAATCGTAACACGTAGTCTTCCCAAAATGTATAAGGTTTTTTTTTTTTTAATTTTTACTTGAAAAAATGAATTCAAGAAAGATATTTTTCCTTGCTAGTTTATGAATGCTTATATAGACTTCTCAAGGCCGTCCGGTTTGAGAATAAACATTCCTCTCTATTCTAAGATGATGACAATACTTGGTAACTTTTCAGAGCCTAGTGGAAGGAGAGCTTCCCTGTGGCGCTGTGCGGGGGGGGGGGGGGGGGGGGGGGGGGGGGGGGGGGGGGGGGGGGGCGGGGCGGGGACCGGGAGGATGGCCTGCCCACCTCCCCCGGACACCTTGGCCCCGCCCTGTTAGGTTTCCTCCGACGCACAGTGGAGCCACATGGCAGCCACGCTGCCCACCGAATGATGACGTTATTTCAGATGCTTGTTCACAGGCCGGTTCTCTATGGTCCCAGCTGCGACCCCGGCCCTCACACATGGCAAGACGCTTGTCTTATTTAGTGTACCCTCAGACAGAATGGCTGGAAAGGGGCGGACTCCTGCTCTTTGCTACGCTGCGGGTTAGACAAAGTCTTAGTAGGTTTGGACGGATAGCCCACTAAACCCAAGTTTAGCATGACAGGAAAGAACAATTGGGTTTTTGGAGTCACATCACCACTTGGGGATGAAGTTCAGATATGGGGCTCATTGAGATGTTTAAAGGGACCTCACTGGCCACCTGCGTCCTCACCCCTCTGGAAGGGAGCCGGCTCACCTGCATGCGAAGCCTCCTCCCATCTCGGGCCGACCAGTCTCCCTGCACTCACCAGCACCCAGCAGAGGAGGTTCCTTGTAGTTGTCCGAGTGGGTCTTGTTCTGCCTGACTTTGTACCTTTACATCACGGGTATGCTGTTTCCTTTATACTGAAGAGACGCCTCCTCTATGCCGCCTTCCAGATTCAGGCAGTAAGTCACACAAGAAAGCTGTATTGAACTATTTACAACCCCTACACGGTTCTGAATTAGGTGCTAACCTCTCTGACTATACATGGTGCTAACCATATATATGCTTCACGCCCCATCTGGAATGGTAATTTCTGGAGTGCCAAAAGTCTGTCTTGCTCTCTTTTCACTGTCAATTGATCAAGGTTCTGGTACCAAGTATTCAGTCCTACTTCTCAGGCTAGGTTCTAATGAAGGTGGAGAGCTCAGTGGGCCGTCCACACCAATCTGGCCTTTCTCCTAGGAGTCTCAGCGACAGAGCCGTGTAGCTCTAGCAACTCAAGAGGGGTTTGTACCTCAGCCTGGCCTTATGTCACGTCCTGTGTCCTAAGGACATGTGGGGACATGTGAGCCCCATTAGGCCCAAGACCCTCAGAACAAAGGCACTTTGGCAGCGATCTTCAGTGACGGTAACAGACTGGTGAGAAGGCCACCCAGTCCTTTGATTGCTGGGCTCATTTTTCCATGTTACATTTTTTACATTACATTTCTGACATTTCTCAAGGCTGACATTGCTTCCCAAAGGCCAAGGGAGGAAGGACGAAACAGATCATTCTCATCTGCCTGCTGTCCTCTTAATTGATTCCCAGGCTGACTGAGAAAATTCTGCATCCTGTCCCGACCCCACCATTTCTGGTGGTTAGAGAGACACATGGGTATTGCCAAGCTCCCTGAGACCTTCACTCAGCGTGGGGTGCTGGAGGATCCGGGAAAAGAGGGAGGGCCATTGACTTTGATTTCCTTCTTGGGGTCCACACTGACGTCTCCTGTGAAAACTCAAAACTCAAGAGACGTGCCGCCGGCCTTTGTTCTCAGTTCAATGTTGTATTCAATTTATGTGTATGCATTCCATTCAGTGATGATCTGAGGTGTCCCCTGGGTGCCAGACTCTTCGTTAGCTGTTGGGGACAGTGACTTTAAGGAGCTCCATTTGTAGATAGCATGAACCCTATAGATGTCATCCTGGGGACCAATTTGCCAGGAGAACATAGAAGAAAAGTCAATAAACTCTATTGCTTATGTTGCATAAAAGACAACAAGTACACCATGCCAAAGGGAATGTCTTTCAAAATATTTTATTCAGCCTTTTAGTGCATGTCCAAGTTTTTACTGCTGTGTAACAAATGATCCTAAACGTTGGTCATTAAAACAACAGCAATAGTAAAGTATAGAGGCAATCTTGTCATGTACAGATCACTTGTACTGACTTCCTTAAAAGTAAAAACAGGTGACTGTTATACTGATAATTAAAAAAGATTAAAAAATAAGAAAGCATGAAATAAGGTATAGCGAATATCCATCAATAAAACATACTTGTGCTTGAAGAGAACACAATCACTTCTGATTCCTTTTCCTGGCTGTCTCTTGATGGGTACACAGATGGGAATTGGAGGAACAGGTAAGTCTAGTCAAAGCAGAAGAGCAGAAGGTAAGAGCAAGATGCTGGCCTTGGGCTCATTAGCATAAGTCAGTCAGCAACTTGGATTCAAATTTTGGAGAGGGTTTTGGAGGGGTGTCCAGGTTCCAATGAAATGGCAACGGATTGTGGAGCATATAACAAGGAAGTAAAATGGACAAGGATTTCAACGTGAATTGAAATAAGTTTGAGTCTTAACTTGGCAATGAGCCTTAGATAAGTCACATTTTTAAAATAACTTTTCAAAGACGAAGGGCACAAGTAAAAAAATAAAAAGAACAAAAGGTCACAACAAGCACACCCTCATAGAATTTCAAACACTAGAAGACAGACAAGGTCTGGAAGCATGATAGGAATGCAAATGAGCAGACATCAGATTTCTCATTAGTAATGCAAGATGCTGGACCCTGAGGGAGTGATGCCTTTCTGGTTTTGAGGAAAAAACATTTCAACTGAGAACACTATTGTTACCTTTGATGGGAACTTGTGGCTTCCTCATCAATAGCCGTGTTTTCTTCTCCTGCATATTGGTATATCTCCAGTTTTGTTTAGATATTTGTTGAGCAGGAATATGCTAAGGAAGGAAGGTCCCTTCCACAGCTCCGGGCAATGGATTATTGGTGTAAATTAATTGCGATGAAACCATTCCTCTTTGCCATTGATTATTCAAAGTGTGGGTGGTAATACAATTCTAACCAAGAATTGTTTCTGAGAAAGCTGGTTTACCCGATCAACACACAGAGCTCTTCAGGAAGGTTCTCTCTTCTCCTGCCACTCATCTTTCTGCCTTGACTTCAGTCATTTAAGCACATTATGCTTGGATCTGTCACCCACCTTGTGACTATGAGGTAATAGCCAATGTACTGCAGATGGGCAAGTCGAATAATAGCAAGAGCCTGGGTCATTGATAGCATCGTTTAGTCCGCACCAAGCCTGGTACCTTCTACCTCCAGATTTTCTGTTACGTGAGATAATTAAAGGTCTCTATTGCTTCAGCTATTGTGGAAATGTTGTGTCACCGTCAACGGCAGGCATCAGAGAAGAGACACGTGCCAATTCTATCAGGCATAAGATGCGAAGATATTTTCGTTTTCTGACTTGGAAGTAGTCAAACTTTCACATCTCAGGGACTTCTTTCGAGGGATTTAAGTGAAGATTTATTCCAGCAAGTGGAGGGAGGCAATCAGGAAGGAAAACAGAACCCACCCCCGAGGAGCACAGAGAAAAGAGCTAGGATGCCAACGTACAACCCAGAAGCAATAGCCAGACTGGGCAGAAGGAGGAAGGGACGGCCATGCAGACCGGGAGGGAGGGAGGGACAACTGGAGGGAGGTCCAGAGTTCTAAAAAAAATGATAGTAAGTGCTGGACTCGTTGGATAAGAAGTATGATTGAGAATTTGGACTCCAATAAACGCATCATATGGTAAGAGGAAATAAATACAGAGAGAAAAAGAGACGTAGGAATCCTTGATATGTGTGTCTTAGGAAGGGAAGACGTAACGACCAGGAAGATCTGGCACAAGTGTGGTGTGCACCACGGGCTTGCGTGCTGACACGGGAGGGAAACTAAGGGAGAGGAGTGTGCGGTCTCACTGAGTAGAAACATTCACCTCTGAGCATTCCGTAACTTGGATCTACCTAGGCTTCACTATAAACCATCCTTACATAGTTTTAAAAATTAAATATAAATAGATGTAATATAATCATGTAAAGGAAAACAGGTGGAATCAACCTTCAGACAAAGAGCCGAAGTTTGGGTTGTGGTTGTCGAACAATAGGTACAAAGCATTGTTATCTATAATATAAAAGTACAGCTAAACATCTAACAGAAATTCACAGCCAGGTGGGAAATGGACAGAAACCGTGAAAGAATGAGTGTCCTTCGTTTACAGTCTGGTAATAGTATTAGATATTGGCCAGCCCCAGTAAATAAGAAAGCAGTGTGTAAATATGTCATTTGATGTTAAAAGTCACCAATAGAATAATGAAGAAGAAGAGAAGAAAATTTCAACTATTGGGAGATTTAGTAAAAGCAAAGAGCAGTGTAGATGAGCAACATTTTCATGTTTGATGTTGAAGTATATCATGCCATCCTCTTGTCCCCTACATGTTTTTCCATCCCACCTCAGATGGTCACCTGCTCTACGAAACATTCCCGGTCACCTGTCACCCTTGCATCCAGGCCAAAACAGTCAATGACTGCAAGCCCCTCTGCAGCATTCTTCCAGCCCTTCATCGATCCAATGGTACTTTTTAAAAATTTGCTCTGTCCCAGGCTCTGCTGGAGGTGCTGAAGAAACACATGTAAACACCTGCCTTCTCATGGGACTGACACTTGATAAGGAAGGAAAGAATTAAAGATCTGATTACACAGTCAAACAAGGACTTTCAACTGCTATAAGGCCATGAAAGAGACCCAGAGGGAGAAGGGAGAGCAGAGACACTCAAGAGTGGACCTAGTTTGGGAATCCAGGAAGGCTTCCATGAGGAGGTGATATATGAGCTTCTATCCAAATGGTGATAGACATTGACTAGATTAAGGGGTTGAGGGATGGAGGAAAGGACAAGGTACAAGGAGCATGGTGCAAGGCAGAAAGGAGTGTGCCAGGCCCAAGAGAAGCGCTATGAAGGCCCCGTGGTGTTAAAATGAGGGGAGTGAGGAGGAGACAGCACTGGTGAGGGTTGCATCTCACAGGGTCTGGAGGCCACTGTATGGGTTTGGATTTCTCATGAGAGAATGAGGAAACCCCCAAAGACTAACCTCAATGAGATTTGTTGGTGACTAGGTCAAGGGTGAGCACACTACAGCTTGTAGGGCGAGTTTAGCCAACAACCTCTTTCTATAAAGAGAGTTTTATTAAAGCCCAGTCATGGTCTCAGTTTGCTTTTACTGTCAACTGCTGCATTCTCACTGTGATGGCAGAGTCAGGGAGATGCAACGGATACGCTGTAGTCTGCAAACCTTAAAATACTGAACTATCTTGCCCTTTACAGAAAACAGTTCACCTGATCAGTGGTGGTGCAGTGGATGGAGCATCGACCTAAGATGCTGAGGTCCCTGGTTTGAAATCTCAAGGTCGCCATTTGAGCGTAGGATAATCAACATGACTTCATGGTCACTGGCTTGTGCCCTAACTTTGCTGACTTGAGCCCAAGGTCTCTGGCTTGAGCACAAGGTCACTGGCTTGAGCCCAAGGTCTCTGGCTTGAGCACAAGGTCACTGGTTTGAGCACAAGGTCACTGGCTTGAGCAATGGGTCACTGACTCTGCTGGGGTCCCTTGTACAAGGCACATATGAGAAGCAATCAATGAACAACTAAAAGTGCCACAACTACAAATTGATGCTTCTCATCTCTCTCCCTTCCTGTCTGTCTGTGTCTCTGTTTCTCTCTCTTGCTAAAAAATAAATAAAAAGATAAATACAAAAACAAACAAACAAACAAACAAAAAGGTTCCTGGAAGAGGCTATTCTGTGAACAATGCGGACAATGGTCCATGCCTGTATGCTCGCTCTTGCTGCCCTGAGACCATCTGTGTTTACTAGACTCCCCACTATTAGACCGTGAGCTCCTGTGGGAACAGGGACCACAGTCACGTCATGACGAGACAGGACTGTACGAGGGACAACTGATTGCATCTATCCTGCTCCTTCATTTCAGGGACCAGCTAATCCGGCTGCTCATTTCACCAATTTGGAAATCAAGTGAGTTTGAGACAACTTCCCTAAAACATCCAGCAAATGAATATCAAATGTGGGTCTCAAATCTTGGTTTCCTGACTCTTGTTCCTGTCATCTTTGTCTTTCCTTTGATTCGGCTATCCAAATTAGTCTAAAAATAAGCAATCATTTGAATATCACTAGAACCAGCAAACTGGAGATATGTATCTACTTATGGAGTCACTATGACTCATGTATGAAAAAAAAAATGTGCCTGGGAGCTTTGTCTAAATCCGTGTTGTCATCGCCTCTATAGAGCAGAAGCTTGTGCACTATCTTGGCAAGCTGAGCTCAACCAAACCGCCTAGAAAGCTTTGAAGATTCTGGGAGGCATCCCCCACGGAGGCCAGCGATGCAGAAGGCCCCGTGTGGCTGTTCCTCATGCCTGCTTGCCCTTCCTATTAGGAGGCTGGGAATGTAACGAGGAGACAAGCACCACAGATGCCGCGCTTTACAATAACCAGAAGAAACTGCCGGAACGGGCACAACATGAAAGGATAATTTTGCTTATACAAAATAGCAGACTGCATACTACAACCAAGAAAAACAAACAGGCAGATGGAAAGAGTGGAGGCACTGGCACAGCTGTGAGCAGGATTTAGACACCCAGATGCAACATAATTTGGGGGTGGGGTGGAGGGGATGTGGGGGAGAGGAAGAGTATCTGAAAAGAAAAAAAAATCTAGATTCAGAAAAGATCCTGGAGAAGAGTTCCTCATCTCTCCGCCTGCAGGTTAAACTTTGTCACATTGTCCTCCTTACTCCGGGGTGGCTGAGGGTCCATTCCTGGGAAGCTCGGAGGCATCATTCCTAGCAGAGAAGGCTGCCGGGTAAAATCCACGGACAGGACTGCAACGGAAGGAGAAAGACGTAGCTGAGGCCCAGGAGCGGGTGAGCAGTCGTGTTGGGTGTTATTATCAGCATCATTATTTAGATGGCAATTCAAGTGCCTTGTTGTCTTTCCAGATAGAGCTACTGGCACAGGGAGGGGCCAGCAGAGACCACCCTTGGACGTGTGCACGGAGTTCCTACTGTGCGTTTAGCATTGGGGTGGAAACGATAAATATTGTCTGAATTAATTCCCCCACCCAACAACAAAAACAAAACAAACAAACCCCCCCCCCCCCAACTCAGTGATGTGCTGTTCTGCCTATTTTTTAGGGATTATGCAAAGGAAGGGGTAGGAAACCGGAGGGGCTAGACCCTTATAAATGTTCTAAAACCTTAGCACGCCTTCTCCACCCGCTCTAACACAAACACACGAAGGAGTCATCCGAAGAGACACTTGTGTTATGTTAAACCTATGGTGGCACCAAGAAAAGAACCGCTGTGCTGGCAGAGAAGAGATGGGAATGAGGGCTTTGTGTCGCCATGTCACCAAGGACTGTGTTTTTACTTCTCTCCAAATGTTTCTCATCCTTTCTCGCTTGTGTGTTTCTTTCTTTCTTTTTTTTACAATTGGTTGATTTTTTACTTCCCCTTTATTGCGAGCCCCTGGATAATGGACATCATTCTTCTTTATATCCAGAAGACAGGAAAGAGCCTGGCCCTGGGTGGGGGCATCACCCAGCTCCAGGAGGCCCCGCCCATGTAGGAGGCCCCGCCCATGTGGGCGTTGCTGAATGATGAGGGCAGAGCTGTGCTGCATGGGGCTTCCCCACAGAGCAGGTGTTAGTGAATGGGGATGAGGTTAAGGTCGGGTCAGCCAGTTTCCGAGGAGTCCGCATCCCAGCCACAACTGGCGTCTCCTTCCTCTGAATTCTTGAGACACTCTGTTTGATATGTCCCTCTCCCCCAGCTCGCCATCTTCACCACATTGTCATCCCAGTCCCTATACCAAGCCAACGTGATCTTCAGAGCTATTTCTGTCTATGGCTGGTTGTCCCATTAGCGTCCTTGAAGTGGCCCTGATTGAGTGAAGTGACCACATAGTTTGGATACAATTATGTGCCTCTTTTCTAAACAAGATTTCCTTATTTACAACATGTAGCTCGTAAACCCTCTTTCACACGTAATCGATGCTAAGTAATATTTTCTTCGTTCCCTCCCAGAATTCCTGGGTCAGCAGAGTGCTGGGCTCTTTGCATGGGCGTGTGACTCTTTCCCGATGGCCATGGGACCTCTCTACCTGCTGCCACAGGAAATGAGGCAGAGTTCCTATATCTTGGTGGATGTATCTTTTCGTGAAAAGAGGAGGAAAAAAAATCATAATTCTTGATTCCAGCTCCTGGGCTATTCCTACCAGCTATTTTGGGGAAGGGGGATGCCAGTCTCTCAATACTTTCCCCAGAGAAAAAATGCCAATGTCAGTGTCAACCATTAGGAAACTTCATTAAAGGGGATGAGAAATGGGCTGTGGACATTTTTATGAGCCCAGAATACTCTGCTTGGAGATTTTATGGAGACCACAGGAAGCCAGAGAGACAATGACATTCATGCCCTTTTTTTAGAGGCTGCTGAGGAGAAATTTTTGTGCTCGACAAAGCATGTTTCTGAAAGAGAAAGTGACTGGTGTGGGCTACGTCAAAGTAAGACTTGCTCAGAGAATTGGAGGATCTGTTAGAGATAGAATGCTCCAAGCCAAGTAGCTGTGGGCTCAATGCCCAAATCCTTCTAGAACTGCAGAACAAATTCTTCCTTTGGATTCCAGGGTACTGTGGGAACTCATCTTTACAGAACACTGTTCTGTTTAAATTTCCACCCCTACAGCACATCTGTAATCTCTATATATTCATTTTCTCCTTTTTTTCCCCACACAACAAAATTAAACTCAGGTTGAAAATCTTGCAATGACATACAAATAGGAAGCAGTGAAGTTAGCATTTGATTCTGTATTTTTTTTTCTTTGCCATGTTAGTTTTCTACCCAGGCTCAGAGATGTGGATTTAAGACAATGATAGGACAAAGGCTGTGTGTATAGAATTGTCCCTGAATGAGGTCGGCAAGTCCCGTGGGTCTGTGTTGAGATCTACCAGCTCAGCAGAGATTTTCCTCTGCAGAGCAGGAGTTGTGTTTTTAAGGCACTGACCCACGCAGTGGAATAGGAGGGAAGTGTGCAAATTCCTGGCAGCTAGCTTTCTGCCTTCACAGTATTGCAATTGTGTCTTGTCCCTGGAGTCTTAGGAGAGGGAAGGGGCAGATTATCCAGAATATTCTTGAAATGCAGAGCTTTCCTATTTATATTGCCATCTTGTGGTAGTCACATGTTACTGCAGTCCACATTGACTTCATGAGCCGAACATTTAATTTTAACAGTATTTATTTCACTCTTCCAAACATTGAGTGAGAAGTTACTAGCACCTGGTGCTACCTAGCAGTGGGCTACACACTTGAGAATATTAAAACAGACTTAAAAAGGAAACATGGGGAAGACCAGAAGGAAGCTATGATAGAAACTCACTTCTGATAAATATAAGAGTTACAGTTCAGTGAGCATCTGACGGGTAGAGTCCCAGGTACTCAGTAATAGCTATACTATGTGCAATTATCTCATTGACTCTTCTCAATGATCTTAGCTGGTGACTATTCTCATATACATTTCAGATCTGAGGAAACTCAAGCTATGAGAGGTTACTTAAATGACCCTCGTTTACAAAGCTTGTGAGTGGTAAAGTTAAGTTTTGAACCCTGATTTTTCTCATATCTCAAAGCCGGAAAGACACGATATTGTGAATAAACAGTAGAGAGAGGCTGAGGCCAAAGGTAAGGGGACACTTGAGAGAACTTAAAGAATAAAGCAAATTCCATGCAATTCAGCCCTGGCAATAATGGGTTATCAAACTTTCCAGATGTCTAGTGGTTAAATTCTGTATAATTTAGCTTAATTCTAAAACCAAAAAAAAAAAAAAACCCACAAAAACCCAAAGTTAACATCATTATGTATATACTTTGGCTGGCCTTCTTGTGCAAGGTCATACATACATGCGTATATAAACAAAAAAGGGGATAACAGTGCAAGTACTATTTTATAATCTGGTTATTTAATACAATTTATTAGATTTTTATTGCTATATTCCAAAATTACCACAGACTTAGTGGTTTAAAACAACAGCCATCGATTTTATAGTTTTATGAGTTTGAAGTCCAAGCTGCCAGTGGGTTCTTTGATCACTGTTTAACGGGGCCAAAGTCAAGGTCTCCACTGGGCTGGGCTCTTAGCTGAAGACTCAGGGAGTCTCTTCTTCTGAGCTCATTCAGGTCGTTAGCACAAGTCAGCACTTTGTAACTGCAGGATGGAGCACCTTGTGCTCTTGCTAGGGGCTTGCCAGAGACCCTTTTCAGCACATAGAGGTCCTTGACAATGGACTGTCCATCTCAACAATGAAGAGCCCCCTCCCCATCGAATGTTTCTCAGGTATCTAATCTCCCTAATGTCCTCTTCTGCTAGTATCAGGAGAAATCCCCTGTTTTTAAAGAGGTCTTGTCATTACGTTAAGCCCACCTGGATGATCTCCCCTATCATAAAGTCAACTGATTAGTCACCTTAATTACATTGCAAAGTCCCTTTTGTTATGTGATGTAATACATCATGGGAGTACCACTGGGGACAGAAGTCAAGGGTCTTCATAGACTTCTGCACATCGCATTGAAGTTATTCCTCCCACATATATTTAGGGAAGGTCTGCTAAGTGCTGGAGTTCCGGCTTTACAGCTAGAACAGTGAACATAAGAGACAGAGACCCTGCATTCAGGAAGCTGAGGTTCTAGAAAGAGGAAGATTTCTATCTCTTAAAATATGCCTGTGCTTTTTCTTATTTATTGTTGCCATAATCCCATAAATATGCTCTAATTTAAGTAAGTAATTCTTATTACTGGGTGGTTTAGGTTGTTTTCTATTTTTGAATGTACAAAGAACACTGTGAGCCCTGGCCAGTTCGCTCAATGGTAGAGCATCGGCATAAGGAAGTCTTGGGTTCGATTCCCAGCCAGGACACATAGGAGAAGTGCCCATCTGTTTCTCTACCCTTCCCCATCTCCTTCCTCTCTGTCTCTCTTCCCCTCCCACTGCCAAGGCTCCATTAGAGCGAAGTTGGCCCGGGCACTGAGGACGGCTCCATGGCTTCTGCCTCAGGCACTAGAATGGCTCCAGCCACAATGGAACAATGCTCCAGATGGGCAGATGGGCAGAGCATTGACCCCTGATGGGCATGCTAGGTGAATCCTGGTTGGGCGCATGTGGGAGTCTGTCTGATTGCCTCCCTGCTTCGGGGGGAGAAAAAAAAGAAAAAAGAACACTGAGATGGGCATTCTTTTGTATTATTAACAAGTAAGTGCCTGGGAATGGAGTGTATTGGCCAAAGGGCATGATTTTGATACATAATCTCCAATCGCTTATTGGGTAGCCTGTACTAGTTACATTCCTGCCAGGATTGTTAATCTTTTCTCTTTTGCACATCTTTCCCATGAGATTGTGTATATATACACATACACATACACACACATATGTATATATATTGTCTTTTAATTTTATTTATGATATTTTTTGATAGAAATGATTTATAAAATTCAGCTGATTCGTGCTGTTCTTTGTGTTTGTGTTTCTGGAATAATAATTGGAGGAGTCTTCCCCAACATCTTATGTAAGTATGCACATATCTTTTTTTTTTAATTTATTTTTATTATGGAAATATTTAATTTGGGCTCGAATTGAGGATTCTATGTTATTTTCTTTCTATAAGCATGACCAGTTGTTGTGTCATTATTTCATGGAACAGATCAAATTTTTCCACCTGTTTTACATGTTTACGCATGCTCTATCCTCTCCCGGACTGTCTGTACGACTCCACGTTCTGGCTGTGCTGATGGCCACCACGCTGCCCCGATTATTAGAGCTTTTTGCTGTTACAGTGTCTGGTATGCGGCCCACTGCGTTACTGCTATTAGAGAGAGAAAAGGTCTGGCCGATCTCACAGTTAATCTTTTAGGTGCTCCATAGATATGATTTTTAGCTCCCATGCAGAGTGTTGGAGTTCAACGTGAACTTGAGAGCAGCCTGGGAAGGCTTACCGGCTTCGGAAG
This sequence comes from Saccopteryx leptura, assembly GCF_036850995.1. NCBI lineage: Eukaryota > Metazoa > Chordata > Mammalia > Chiroptera > Emballonuridae > Saccopteryx > Saccopteryx leptura. The sequence continues at coordinate 150,866,378 of NC_089507.1, forward strand.
CAGGGTGATGCCCCGCATAGAGGCCTGTGGTCGGTCCCAGCCCACACCCAGCCCCCCTCTGTCGTTTGATTGTTAAGCTACGGTCTCCAGTCACTTAGGCCAGCTGCCAAACACCTCAGTCGTCATCCTCCAGGCTCCTGCTGGCTTCGTCCTGATTGTCGGTCTCCAGTCTGCCTGGTGACCTTGTAAGCAGCATAGTTGTCTTAGTGGCTTGTCCAGTCCACTCTGCATGGGGAGCATCACTATGGTCGTCTGGTCTAGTCCTGTCCCTGACTTGCATAGGCATGCTGGGGCCTTTCACTACCTGTGTTATGAGTTAGAGGGGCCTTTGTCTAAAGATTTTAGTCCTTAACTGTCTAATGATCTCATCTCTTTTCAGACTCCACTTTGCACCTCTGTTCAGCCTGCGCCTCCCTCTGGCCCCGCAGCAGCTCTGCGCACCTGCCAGGAATGTCTTTGCAGACCCAGCGCCCTTGGTCCACAGGCCCCCCCACTGCCCCAGACCCAGCCCCCTGTGCCCACAGGCCCCTCCCACTGTCCCCGGCTCCCTAGGCTGCGGAATTACACACACACACACACACACACACACACACACACACACACACACACAGAGCAACCCTCATCTCCAACTCCATCTTCCCCAGGAAGAGTTCTGTTTTCCCATCTTCTCTCCCAGACCGCTCCTCCCACCTTTTCCCACATGCATGAGGAACAGGAGAGCGACTTTAAAATTTTCATGTTATCCTCACCTCTCCGCTGAAGAGTATATTTTCTATTTAGATGCATGTTTTGGTAAATATGGATTACGTAAAGGCTCAGGACACATGGTATTGGCATATGAATTTACATCCCTCAGCAGCCTATAATAATTGAATTACAAACTAAGGTAATACATTTATTTTATATATGTACAGATACACATTCTTTCACAGCTATTTATATTTTTACAGCACTCCTCCCTCCGGTATCATCTCTTCGGATTTCACACCCTCTGTTTTGGTCATGGCCCTTAAAAGCAATCTTAGCTCTGCTCACAGTGTGAACTAACTTATCCTTTGTTTGGGGTAATTTTGTCTTATGAGTTAAGCACGGAGTTTGCAAAGCCTTTCTCTCTTATGGTTAATTTTGGAATCTCAAAACTACAAGGAGATGTCATTTCTTCCCTGTGAGCTAATCAGTGTCCCCATTGCCAAGTTCACATGTGCTGACCCTGGAGCCCAGTGGCTGCAGTTCCTGGGAGACGAGAAGGACTTTTACATCCAGTCGCTCTGCCTGGTTCTGCAGACCTCTCTGAAATTAACTTGGAGTGGTATCCAGGCCACCCTGGGTTGCTATGGAAACCAACATGTCAGATCAGCAAAAACTAAGGTAAAGATTTGGAAGAAGTCACTGATGCTGCCACCTCTTTTGTAGTTTCTCCCGTGCTCCCTTTGTACAGTCAAATGTGTGTGTGCGCGGGCGTGCGCACGTCTGAGTGTGTGTGTGGGATCCTGAATGAAAGCTTGGCATCCAAACCCACATGATTCCTTTGAGCTGTCTCCCCTTCTCCGAGTTGAGACTCCCCAGCTGGTTTTTATGACGGGAGGGGTCCTTCTGATGGGCAGCCCCGGCCGTAGGGCCACAGAGAGAGGTCAGCCTTCCCCACGACCATCTCAATAGACTGCGGAGAAGAAATAGTTATGTAAGACGGAGCCCCCCATCAGGCCCGAGGACCAAGCCGCCTTCCACGGAAAGGAAAATAAGAAACTGTGGTTGGTGCTTTGCTAACGTCTCTGCTGTTACTGCAGGGCTCCCATCCAGAGCCGGGGAAAACATTTCATTCAGAGCTCGGGAAGGCTCTTAGAAAAGTCCCTGTTTCGTCTGGGTCGCAGAACCCACCCAGGCAGTGCAGTGGGAAGTGTCTCCAGCATCGGCAGTGCCAGCTGGATGCGGCTGTGGCTTTGGGCTCTGGTTTGGAGTAAGGTGGATGGCCCAGTGGCTCTGGCCTCTGCTTGCTCAGGCTTCCATTCTCTGGACAAGCAATGGGGCGAGCTTTGGGTTCCTGCTTGTTCTCTGCTGCTTCACACACATGCTGGGCTCGGAGAGCCCCATGGCAGCACATGCTCCCTGTGTTTGGGACAGGGTGTTGATGTGGGCGGAGTCGGATGCTCAAACCCCTTGGGGAGGAAGTAAATTGTTCTGAGCACTGACTGCATTCCAGGTACTTTCCTTGGTGTTTCAAACATGTTATCTGAAACTCACATAGCCACGTTAGCCAACCTATATAAATACAAAAACTGAGACTCGAAGCTGTTAAATAAAATGCCCCAGGTCCCATAGATGGTCAGAGGCCGGTATGAAATTTGATCCTAAGCCTTCAGGCATCACACCCTACTTTTCCTTTTATTAGTCTTTCTATTAAAACACACTATCTTCAAGAAAAGAAAAGGGGAAAGAACCAAATACATAAAATCAAAAATAAAAGAGAAGTAATAACTGACAGCACACACATACAAAGGATTTTAAGAAAATGCTATGCATCACTGTATGCCAACAAATTGGATAGCCTGTTTGAAATGGGTAAGTTTCTAGAAACATGCTCTTCTGGGCAGAATCAGGAAGAATCTAAGCCCTCACTCTGTCACTGCTTCCTTAACCAGGATTTCCTGCTGGTGATGTAGACAGATCTTCATGCTTAGCAAACCTGATTCCCTTCATTGTGGAGACACTAAGTGCAAGATACACAGACATAGCTATAGATATGAATACATAGGTATGTTATACTAGAAAGCACACAGTGCCGAACATTGGGTATGAGCACTTTTTGACATTCTTTCTCCCTCAAATTCTTTTATACAGAGAATATCCTCACTATTGATCACACGCTCAGAACAAGAGGAAATGACATTAAAGTAATGCATGGTGGTAATACAGGGTATTTTTTCATCACATGATACCATTAATCATTTGTGTGGTTGGTCAAGTCAGACATTACTACCAAGTTCTGCCGCCGTCCTGTTGGATATGGTATGAAGATGGTCTTTTCCAGGTAAGCTACCCATTCCAAAAAAGAAAAACAAAAGCAACAAAATCTGCAAAATTTTATAGAACAACATTGTTACCATATCCACCTGTCCTTTTGTTACTGGTTGTGTACAAATCTAACAAAAAACCAAAACAACACATTCAGACAGAAAGCAAAAATTCAGAATGCTGAAGTCAGAAAATAGTTTTTATAACTATGTAGAAAGTAAACACAAAGTTTCCGGGACCATAATGTCTCATATTTTCTGATACAGAACTATTTTCCCACTTGTGAGTGGGTGGGTGGCTAAAGATGCAAAATTTGGAAGCCAGTGTCTAAGGTGTTCAGCTGCAGAATGGTCTTCAGGATCTCTGCTGCCTGCTCCCTATCAGAGCTTCCCCCATCTCCACGGAGATGACTTCTGCTGTCGCCGTGGTTGTCTGTTGACGGCACGATCCTCCATGACCAACGCAGGGTTTCTGTCACTGGCTACACTACAGGGTTTGGCATCCTCTCTTTTCTTTCCTTCCTCAGTGACTCAGAGAGAAGCTGGAAGCCACGTGAGAAGCTGGTGACATAGTCATTTCTTACAAAATGCAAAGCTAATACCTATGTAACTACTTAAAAATATCCCCCCAATACCCGCAAGAATTGTTTCTTATGCCTCTAGGAAGGAATTCTTCCAAGAGTCCTGCACTACATGTCCCGTGTTCACTAGACTCATGAGGGCAGGGACTGTGCTTTTCATTTCAACGTTGTTTTCTCAGAATCAGAAATTGTTATTTCACATGATAGCTACATGCAACAAAACTGAATACGTATGTTTATCTTATATGGTGTGATATCAGTTTGCTAATTTGGGTGTTTGTAGAGCTCTACAACAGAAAGAATACATTTAACCACAAGTTAAATTATAAAAGTGTCAGTTGTTTAAAAGTGGTTATAATTTGTCATTTTTCTAAGTGTTAGTATTAGTTTCAATTGTGGAGAGCTAACACTTTTACCTTTGGAGAAGGTGGCTGGCAGTGTTATCTGCAAATATTGCTAATTTGCATCCTGTCCCAGGGGATCTGTTTGTTGGTTCGTTTCAGATCTTACTAGGTTAGCTAGGAATGGAGCAGGCTTCTAAATTTATTTCCTGATTTCAGGTAAAATGCTTGGACTGGTTCACTATTAAATATGAAGATCAGTATTAATTTGAGATATAAATTCCACAAAATGTTGGTGACAGTTTCTGATGTCATTTCTGCTACTCTCTGCCTCTCAGGAAGATTGTAATTTGGTATTGCATTTTAGTCAGCTCCCATAAAATATTAAAAATGAGTTTTATGTCTTTCTTTTGTGAGCAATATAGGCAGAACAAAGAAACAGAAAATGCATCTAATTAAAGATTAAAAAATATAGAAGCATGTAAATAAATTAGGACTTATAACCTCAACACACACAGAGACAACCAGTATTTAAACTTTTCCCCCATGTATAAACACTATGTATGTATGTGTGCAGAGCTCAGCAAACTAATTTTTCACTAAATATGTGTAAACAAACTCTTCATGTCAATGAATATTCATGTATGTTGCCATTTTAAGTGGCTGACTCTTCCTTGTATAGTGGTACTATGAAAATGAGCACATCTCATAAAGTAGTGTATTGAGAGTTCATGGTGGTAGGCAGAGGATGAGGAGGGTGGAATGCCCCTCATACAGTAGATGAGGGGATGGGTGTGATTTTCGGGCCATTGTCCAGTCAAGCTTGGTTTCATAGAGACATTACGGAGGTAGGGGGCATGTGCGCTCTGCCTCTGTTTCCCTCCTGACCAAATCTATTTGGCCTTGGTGCTTTAGTTTAGACATTTCTAACCTTGTCTTCATGGCTCTGAGGTTTTGTATCTTTTATACCATGATGGCAGCCACAAATATGTGCTTATTCAAACAGCCAGATATTTCGGTTCTTGCTAGAATATTATATTCCCTTCTGCAGAACGAACTGTGGGAGACTGAATGGAAAAGTCTTAGTTTGGATCCAATCAGTCAAAGCTTGTTTTGATGCTATTGTTGATACATTGTGTCCACTTACTACTAGGAGTGGGATGGAAGAGAGACCAGCTCAGAAGTAAAATACTATATAGCTCAAGGGCTTGCACTGTAGGTCAGTTCTATTGTATCACAATAAAATTGCACAATGACCCTCGAAGTAGGGATATTCTGACCCTCTTTACAGATTCAAAGACAGAGGCTCAGAAACATGCAATTTACCAACATTTGGACAGTGCTATCTAATGCAGAGAGGATTTTAACCTGCTTTATCAGATGGCAAAACTACACTTTGTTTCACTGCCTTTTATGCTCTTTGAAAATTGTGAGGCAATGATGGACAGCTTCAAAGGTGCAGTCATCGCGGTCATCGGTGATCGTTCCTCAAGCTCAGAGATCACGTGGTGCAGGGTGAGGGGCATATCCATTAGAGCTAAGTGGGGTTTGCACCGGGGTCAAGGTTAGGAGTAGCTTCATCAATGAAGAGCCTGAATTTAATTCTCTCCAATCCAATGTGACTCAATTCAATTCAAGCTAAAATTACTTTTCCTTTTTATGTTTTCTGAGCACTAATTATGTAGTCAATCATGTACTTTCTCTCTGTTTGGACAGAAAGGAAGTCCAGGTCTGGACAGATGTTACCCTTTGGGATCCCCCAGTCCACCAGGGATACAACCAATAACTGCAGAACAACGTGCCAGCGATTTCATGCTAACCTGTGTATTGATGACAGTGGTGGCAAATGCATACACTGCGACCCAGACAGCCCAGGTCCTGGGTGCAAGTTCTGCCACTTCCTAGCTGCATAACTGTGGGGCATTCGATTGTATATAAGACAAGGATCAAACATTCTCCAAGAGATGTTTTTTGAGGATGAGAAGGCATGCGACCTTAAAAGTCCATTTCGATTGCATAGGAACCATGGAGCTAGGTCTTTGTTGGGGGATTAAGTAAGTACAACGGTCTCCTTCTCTTCGGTAATTAATTTCATCCACACTTCTAGTAAGAAGCTGAGACCCCCTCTGAGAATAAAAGGAACCGAGGCCTTGATTCCTGAGGTTCGGAGACAGGAAGTGAGAGCACGGGACTGAATTAGGTCTGTACAAGACCCAGGTTTCTAGAAGAAAGAACTGCTATCTGTGAGATGGTTAGAGAAACGCATTTTGATCCAGCTGTCTTGGCAGAATGAGCTGAAAGAATTCTGTGACTTGGAGCTGGGGCAGCAGGGGGGGCACCACTGACCACGTGTGTACTGGGCAGAGGGACTCAGCTTAGGGACCACTTGGGGCTGACGTATACTGTCGGCAAAGAAAGAGGTGGCTCCGTCATGCCGGAGGCAGAAGTGGCGGGGAGAGAAACCCCAGGATGGAGACTCAGGAGAAGATACCTTTCTCTCTATTTGTTACCTTATTATGTTTCATCGGGCAGGACTCCATCAGCAGAGACGGCAGGGACCCATGGTGCCACCAGCAGCCAGGCATTCATGCAGGGTTTTGCCTTGAACATCATCTGAAAACCTACTCTCTAGTCCAGAGCATCAAACAAGCAGGTGACCGCCTTGTCTTTGTCACATGTTAATCTCTCTGGGACAGAGATATTGGGATAAGGAATTCTGTGAGAAGTTGGGGATTCTACTAGAAAACAGATCATGACTTAGAAAAATCACAATATTTAATATTCAGGAGCAGACTACTTTAACTATACCCAGAGGTTAGTGGAATCTGAAATACGCTGGAGACAGTAAGAACTCCTTTGCCCCGAAGTGAACATTTTAATAACGATTGTTGTTTCAAACCCAGAGGGACCCATTCATTGAGGGGCTTTCCTCAGCCAGCAAACACAATATGAAGCAATGGTGATCTTTTCTTTGTCCTAAGAGTGCTTGCAGAGGACAGAGCTTCTTTACCATTTATGACCTGTTTACAGAAAACAGCGGCGTAGGGAATGAGTAGCTCTGCATAGTTATATCTGAAGGCCACCTGGCCCAGGTGGAAGCTCAGCCAGCACGGCTCCGAAGGCCCTTTCAAGGACATTTAAACTTCGCAACACCAGGAGGCTGGAAGTGTGACCCCTGAGACACCCCACTCAGAGCGTGGTCAGAACCCACCAGAAATGTTCCTCCCAGACGTTGACCACGAAGTCTGCACGTGGGAGTTGGAGGAAGTGGGGGGATGACTCACATCTTTGCATGTTTACATTCTGTCTTCCAGAGGCTCCAAGTTAAGCACATCCCATGTGACAATGTGTCCTGGCTCTATTTCTTTAACTCGGGGGTCACCTGAGCACCAGGCTCCTACCAACAGATAAAGAGGAATCACATAGGCTGTGAGTTGTCCTCTGCGGCCAGGCTTCTCTCTCTCTCTCTCTCTCTCTCTCTCTCTCTCTCTCTCTCTCTCTCCCTCTCTCTCCTCTCTTTCTTAATCTATCTTCTCTACTGTTCCTGTTTGGTGCCTAACTCCTGATTTTTATTTTCTCCTTTGCAGTCTCTTCTGCCCTGATATGATTAGATATGTGGTGCTCTCAGGGCAATACTAACATTTCCCCAGATTGCAAACCTTATCTCCTTCCTTGCTCTGCTATTTCAGACATGCTGCAAGAGGGTGCTAATCTGTCCTGAGGCTGATTCTGGGATCCGGGCTCTGACCTGGGCTAAGAGCTCAGATGGAGGCCCCGATGTGCCCCAGGGGCTGGGCTTCATGGTATCTATCAAGGGCAATGATAAAATATCCCTGGGGAACTTAATCATTTCCTATGTCATGGGTGGCGGTGGGCAGTGGTTGGTGGTGGGGAGGATGGTAAATTTTCTTCCCTTTTTGTGAAAAACGAGTCCTTTGTGGAAGGATTGGGGCCTTAGCAGTCAGAACATCTCACCTTCCACTTCCCAGCCCCTCCTGGAAACTGACACAAGCAAACACAAGCACACAGGATGTGTGTGTGCAGGTGCACACCCACTTCTGCGTCCCTGGTTCCCAGTAGCCTGTAAGAAGGTGTCACTGCTTTTGTTCTATAGAGGAGGTGAGGTCAGAGGGGCTCACCGAGAGAACTATGGTGACCAGCTCTGGACTGACCACTTTGTGCCTGTCGCTGTGACCTTCCCAACCCTTCCTGCTTCTGGCTGTGGGTGTTATAGAATGGGAAGATGTCTCGCGACCTCCTGGACTCATTACAAGGCTTTTCAGTGTCTTAAATAGGAAAAGTCAATTAATAAAGGTGCAATCATAAATATTAGGTACCTTCTATTTAAATAATAAAATGCACATTGTTTTTTTAATACCTGCAGAGGGCCAGGCTTCGGGCTAAGTAGTACCTTTATAGATTTTACATTAATGTGAGAGAAAACAGACAATAAGTAAGCACGGATATTAATCAAGAAAGATGAGGACCTAGAGTGACAAGTGTTTTGAAAAATAACTTAGTGTGATATGCTAGGGCGTCCCCTGAGTAAAGGGGCACTTTTCAGTCAAAGAATAGAAGAGACATCTCTTAAAATGGGACTCTACAGTCAAAGCCCAAAGATGACGATGAGTCCAAGCATGCTGACTCAGGGCACGCAGTCTTCCAAAGGGACACTTCCTGCACAGAGCACAGTCGTGGGTTGACATTCAGTTCTACTGTGTAAGCTGTGCCTCTCAGGCAAACTATATTCTGAAATGTGTCCTAGTGTGTCCCTGTCCCAAAATAAAGGACCCTGGCCCTCCTGCTTACCCCATAGCAGGGCTGTGAGGATGCAATGGGCTAATGCTTAATCACCAGTACTTGCACACTCAACGAGTAACACCAGTGCTTCTTACTACGGAGGATGGGAAGAATACATTTGAGTATGGATGTGTGCTCAGGGTCAGCATGTATTAGGGTCTTTGTACATGTCAGTGTTCCTGTCCTGAAGTCCTGAGACCCCTCTGTCATCCTGGCATGTTTTCCATTTTAAAGATGAGCCAACTGCGCGCACTGGGAAGAACTGGGAAACTCGGGGATCCCACTCAGTGCTCTGCGGGAACCCCCATATTCACTAGTTCACGGATTACATCAAGTCTGTTGGCAACAGGTGGCTCCTAGCGTGCGATCCTAAATTCGGAATACCAAGGGAGTGATTAGTGAGGGCAGATTTCATTCTGTTCACAGGACCAACGCAGCCCAACGAGGCTGCCGGAGCAGTGGGCAGGCAGTGGCATATGCAGAAGAATCTGACGGAGCAATGCGGCTGCTCGGACCATCTGGTGATGCTTGGACATCACAAGATCATCAGCCTAAACCTACAGCTGTAAAGTAATACAGCCACTTGGTACTAGAGCGTTCTCTTTATTGTCTCTCTTTCTCTTCCTCGCGTTTTCCCTTCAACTAAAAGAAATCACCATTGCTAAAACTGTTCTGTATCTCCTAGGGCAGGGGTCCCCAAACCTTTTACACAGGGGGCCAGTTCACTGTCCCTTAGACTGTTGGAGGGCCGGACTATAAAAAAACTATGAACAAATCCCTATGCACACTGCACATATCTTATTTTAAAGTAAAAAAACAAAACGGGAACAAATATAATATTTAAAACAAAGAACAAGTAAATTTAAATCAACAAACTGACCAGTATTTCAATGGGAACTATGCTCCTCTCACTGACCACCAATGAAAGAGGTGCCCCTTCCTGAAGTGCAGTGGGGTGGGGGGGATAAATGGCCTTCCGCATGCGGCCCGTGGGCCGTAGTTTGGGGACCCCAGTCCTAGGGGATGTGCGTTTCTGACAGATTTGCCTGCTTCACACTTGACAGCTCTATTGAGGCCCATTTGCGCAGACTGCGTGTGCGCGGGGGACTGAAGGACCCCACCCGCGGGTTCCAGGCTCCGCCTTCTCTTTAATAGTCCAGGACAGTATCCTGTCTGGGACGCTGGCAAACAATGGCTGCAGATGGCACGCACCTGTGCCTCTCGGCATCCTTAACCGTAGGCATCCTGTTTGGTCATTTGGAAATAACAGTTCCCAGCGGGATTTCTATTCCGGTTTTCTCTCCACTCTTTATATTTATAAATCGGAATTTTTATGGAGATTCTGAACTCTCGAGGGTGATTAGACACAGTGAACCGTACATATACTTAGACGCAGTATAGACCACTCCACAGGGGGTGAGCGGGGGTCTCACTCTTCGGTTTCTCTGTACTAGTCCTGATGAGAACCCGAACCCTGGAGGCTGGGGTGCTCGTGTCTTTTCTGTCTGGTCAAGATGCCCGTGGTCTGGTCTGCAGTGGAGCACAGACTGCTGCCCTCAGAGGCTGTCCTTGGTCCCCAGCTTCCTTAGTGTAGTTCCCCAACCCCCGGGCTGCGGACCGGTACCAGTCCGTGGGCCATTTGGTACTGTATTTCCATTTTATTTATATTCAAGTCTGAACGATGTTTTATTTTTTAAAAATGACCAGATTCCCTCTGTTACATCTGTCTAAGACTCACTCTTGACGCTTGTCTCGGTCACGTGATACATTTATTCGTCCCACCCTAAAGGCCAGTCTGTGAAAATATTTTTGGACATTAAACCGGTCTGTGGCCCAAAAAAGGTTGGGGACCACTGCCTTAGCATGTGCTCTGGCCCTGCGTGTACACGGGCTGATGTGTGCACCTGGCTCTGCACATGGCTTCCCGAGACTGGGTTAAAGCAGCCGATCTCTGTGTCTAACCCATTTCCTCTGCAGGATCAGTCTTTCTGTGACCTTGAGCAGCAGGAGAGACACTTTCAATCTTCCTCTGGGGGCAAGCATCATGTTGGGCTCAGAATCTGAACACGTGGAGCCCAGGACACTTCCTCTGTAACGTCAAAAAACATCCCCCGAGCAGCCGCAGCTCAGGAATTGTTGCTGATATTACTGTTTATCACTTTATGCGTGGTGTCATCCGGGCTGCATTAACCGCAGTTGGAACACCCCCAAGCAGTGACTCCAACCTGTGGGTCACTGGCCACCTTTAAGCCAGATGTCACTGCCTTATCTAAATCTTAGGTGGTACCGACACAAGCCAGGCTGCTGGGAGCTGTGAAGCTCCAGACGTGGGCATTTGTCTCACCTGGGTGCACAAGTCACCGATGAAGAAGAAAGAGGGCAGAAGCTGTGTAGCCACAAGCCTGGATTGGTGGAGCGTGACTGCAGCCCGAGGTGTGAAGGCTGGACCTTGCCCATACAGATGAGGATCACGAATGCTCGGGGGACAGGTGAGTCCTCAGGAAGCCTGGGAAACATCTGAATTGCAAAACACACCTTTTTTTTTTTCTTCTATGTATTATATCGTACTCAACAGACCAACTTAGAAAAAGAAATGACTGTTTTACTTGCCTTCTACCCACACTAGCTAAGGCCATAGAATCAGTTGACCTTCCCGATACTGTCCGACGTCCTCCTGGTGATTGACCATGCTCTTCACCACTCACCTTGAGTTCCTTTGTTCCTCTTCATGCCACATCCAGCTCCTGTCAGCTGGACCACGTGGTGAGCCACCTCGGGGAACCTGCAGCTCTGTGCAAAGTCAACAGGCTCTTGACTTAGTCTGCTCCTGGCCTACAGGGCTTTGGTTCATGTGTATTACAAATATGCACCTTTGAATTCTTATAAGGTCCTTGCTTACCGACGCAGGGTTGGATTGATCCTCATATCACTATTTTCATCAAGTGTAAATAGTAAGTTCTGCTAATTAGAGCATTCTCCTTCCAGACCCGGCGTGCTCTCATGCCATCTGCAAAGGCAGGATATATGAAAGATTCTTTTTAATGACTTTATTCTTTGAATCTCTAACCACAGAGAGGAAATGGAAAAATAAATATATCATGCTTATTGCTTCAGAGTATGGTTTGCTTGTCTAGAACCGCATTTTAATTTGATTGTTAGCCATACCTCTATATCACTCTGAGTCAGCAACCACATTTCCAAAGTGATGCACGCTCTAATTTTTTTTCCAGTTCCACAATTTAGCTCTTCCTTTTCTTCCTTCATCTTGATTGGGAAGGTGATACGAACTACAGTGGGAAATGTCCACCTTGGAATCATCAGACCTCACTTCAAATCTCAGCTCCCTAGGTCCCCATTGGCAGATGGCTTAGCCTGTGTCCTTGACTGCAGAATAGAGGTATAGGCTCCCTTATGCTTTGTGATGATTATCAAATAAAAGTCTGTGATGGGATGTATGTCTTAGTTCAGTTACTCTTGTCTCCCAAGACCCCTCCTACTGGACTGACCATCTAAAGATAGATCTCATTTTGCTCTGAAATGCCCGTCCTTTTGACATTCTAAATAACACAGTCTTTCACCATTTCTGTTACTACTGAATTCTTTCATTCCTATACAATTCCACTAACCAGTCTTCCTAGCTTTTAGTCACTTCTCATCTTCTGCAGATTCACGACCGCCAGCAGTCTTTGCGAGACAGCACGCTATCTGCCCTGTCATCTCTGCTCCAACGTGGTTACGGCCCCATTGCCCACATAGGTGAATTGGAAGGTTGTCATTTATTCACTCTTTTATTGACTGATTTGATAGACAAGTGTGCATTGATCTCTGGGATCTGCTCACGCCCCTTGGAAGGCACCATGGAAACTCAGATAATTGGGGCCATTCTAAAACCACCACCTGGTGAGACAATGGACAAGCAAGTGGCTTGAGTGCAATGATGTGGTACATACTGTCCGAGAAAGGCAGTCTCCTCTCTCCAACCCTAAATCCTCAGTTTCCACATTTGGGTTTTACGTGACTTGATGTCTATATGCTTTGCCTCAGTGGCGAGAAGTATGGGCTGTGAGATGAAAACAGTTGCTTAGTGAGTATTTGGCACACAACTCAGGTGGGGGTTTCCTGGAATGGTGTGAACGTCCCCGGGCAGGTGCTTTTCCTGCTCTATCTCTGAGTCCTCGGACGGTGCTGGACGCGGTCGGCTTTCCCCGGCAGCTGGACGAATGATGACTGGAAAGAGCACTGGCTTCAGAGACAGACACTGAATTCCATCCTGGTTTTTCCAGGTAACAACTGCAGGAATTAGAGGTAAGGCCTCCTGTCCCGGAGACTTGGTGTCCTCAGCGGTATAGAGTGAAGCTGGTGAGACACTACCATTAAGAATCGCTGCATTCATTACAATAATGGAGAGTCAGTCTGTGAGTCTGGATGTATGTAGCACACAGTAGGTGCTCCAAACCTTTCAGTTCCCTTCCCCTGCTCCCTCCTTTATGGAAATCCGCTGAAGTAAGCCAGGTAAGGCATCTCTGCATCTCATCTCAGCATCTCCGCAGCACAGAGCATGTGACCAGGAGAATCTTTGTCCTCTGTGGACATGGGGCCCAGCCATGGGGCCATGGTAGAGCCTCGCTGAAGGTGGCAGCAAGCAGGATGCATCGCTGCAGGGCAGGCACCCCGTGACCCAGGCAGTGGCAAATGCATTTCTCTGAGGCCACTGCACACTGGTGACCTCACTGAGTGGGGAGCAAAAGCCAGCAGGCACGTAGTGTAGATACAATTTGTCATTTAAATGGCGCACAGGCCTTAGATCTAGCTGCACAGAGGTGCCCGCTTAAACACGAACAAGGGCTGAACCCATCTCCCATGTGACTCACAACCTGGCTTCTCCGCTTCCTTCAAAATGCCGAATGCAGCTCTCTCTCTGTGCGTAGCTCTTTATGGCGTTGTTCAAACTTTACTGAAATGTTCACTTTGCCTCAGGCTTTCCACAAGCTGAAATTTTCAAAACCCTGAAATTCCTTTCTGCAGAGGCAAGAGGCGGTGCCTGGTTTCCTGCAGATGAGGCTTGTGCGGGGGGGTGCATGTGGGGGATGAGCACAAGGTGCAGTGTGCAGAGGTGTGGTAGACTGGGGCACCTGGAACCTGTATAATTCTGTTAACCAGGGTCACCCCAACACATTCAATTAAAGTAAAAAAATAAACAAATAAAACATCTCCTCAAAAATAGTAAATGAACAGAGAATAATAAGAAAAAAAGTGTATTTATGGATTTTTTTAAACATTTCTTTCAGGGCACAGGGCATGTCATGTGGGAGGTGCCTGAGAAGACGGGAGACCGGATGTCCTGTTTCTGGCGGCCATGTGGTTCAGCCTTTCTGCACTGTCTGCAGTGGTAGCAAGACAACTAGAAACTCCTTGGCGAACGGACTTCTTGCAGTTAAGAACGTATGTATAAAGTCTGCAACCAGGAATTGCAGGAATTACGTATTTTATAACTTTACATTTTTCTTTATGGGTCTTTCCCCAGAGATTCAAATATTAAAACCATAAATTCTCAAACAGAGACAGAAGGAGGTCTGTGGCTAGGAGCAAGGAGACTGTCCCTGAGCCAGAATCTGGGCTTGTCGTGTAGCATTTGGGAACTATGTCAGCCCAATGTCCATTCTGACTGGCTTAAAGAACACACTTCTTTTCATTCTTTCTTTTCTGTCTTCACCCAGCTCACAAGTGCGGAGTTTCTACTATGTTTGAGGTACTCCCGAGTGGCAAGTGCTGCAATGCTGACCCAGTGAAGGGAGACACGTGATTCTCCCAAGGAGTTGGTGAGGGTTCGAGAGACAATGTCTCCTTCCTCCACACATTCTGTCTGCAGTCACAACAGAGACACCCGCTCTAGGTTACAGCTGAATTGATGGCTAGCAGGTGACTTATATATCTCTATAAAAGAGCCCCTCTGATTGAATGTGCAACTTACTAAGGATGTTAAAGTGTAAGCACATAGGTTAATTCAATACAGAAAAAAAAGGCTCTGAGACTTTCAGATGAAGGGGTGTGTGAACTTGGGGGAGAGAGAGATCACTTCCTTCAGGTGGAAGCTGGGCAGCCCCTGTTCTCTCCCCCCTCATTGCCAAGTCCAGCCCACGCAGCCCAAGCCCTGCCTCTCCCCTGGGGGGAGTCCCGGACTGTGTGTGCTGTAATTCTGCGTCTCGGTCACATGGTGAGCTTCAGCCCTTCCCCTCCCATCACCCGGCTGGAGGTATGTTTAGTACAAACCCGCACTGGAATTATAGAGTCTGCTCCTCAGCTCGAGTCGGCTTGACTAGAGCCAAGAACCTCTGATTAATTCGTCCCTGAGCCAATTCCCAGAGAGCCTGAACAGAACAGGTACTGTTTCCGTCTCTCCAGAACTCACAGGAGCACCTTTGACAGGTAAAAACACAGAGCCACAGTTCTCTGAGGTCAAGACACACAGTGTCCCTTCTGCCATCTGCAGGCCACATCAGAAATGTGGGCTGCTGTCCCCATAGCAACCCCAAACTGGGGAGCGGGAAGTGATGATTAGGAAAGCAGAAACGTCACAGCATTGTTTTTTTTTTTTACCACATTCAAGAGCTCCTTTTTAAATTAAGCATTTTTGTAATTAGTATAATTGTTTTTTGACTCAAGCAGTCCAAAACGGTCTATTCTTAAACATTGCTTCAGTTGAGTTTCCTGCTCTACCTTTGCAGTGATGTCACACTGAATTCTCTTTCCTAGAGATCAGCAGGGATCCCCACACAACTGGGGGAGGCAGAACTGTCACCTCTGCACATGGAAGTAACTTGGGATGAGGCAAGTCAAAGTGCATGGGCCGTGTGAAGTCAAGAACCTCACAAAGTAACTGTATAAAAAGGAAAAATGGGCAACGGTGTAACATCTACTGTTATAACTTGAATTTTGTCCTCCCCTAAAATTCAAATGTCGAAGTCCTAAACCCCCCAGTACCTCAAAATGTTACTACTGTATTTAGATATGGGGTCTTTAAATAGAGATCTCAGAAGAAACCTCCTCTGCTATCACATTGTCCTTGGACTTCCAGCCTCCAGAAGTATGAGGAAAAATATTTGTTGTTGAAACCATCAAGCCTGTGTACTTTGTGTGGTGGTTCTAGGTGACTAATGAACCTGTCCCGTTGGGTTGCTTCAAGGATGTGAAAATGCTCATTGAGTTGACTAACCCCTAAGAAACACAGTTCAGACAACAGTGAATGTTGCGTTGGAACGATCATAAGGGCGAAGAGAATGAGACAGCACCAAGGCAATTTTTGGTGGTGGGAGGCATGAAGGAAACCAAATTTTAGTCTAGACAACAAGAAAGCGACCGAATGTATTGCATCAGCCTAAGAGATTTTAGGAATTAGTTTCCCAGGTGTACCAAAAAAAGGAACCAAGGTGGGGCTGACAACAGGAGTCATCACACCTCTATTTAAGAAACGTTTCAGCATTTATCACACAATCACACTGCAGAATGTTACTTTCCTTCTCCCTCACCATAGAAAATGAAAATTCACTTTCTCTAGAAGTAGAGCAAGGAGGTCTCCCCCACCCCTCACTGGGGAATATAAGACAGAGTTGAAAAACTAAAACAAAACAAAAAAACCAAAATCAGAGGATTAAGGGAAGCTTTACCAGAGTTGAAACTTTAAGCTTTTCCTGCTAATGGCTCCCAGAATGCTAAGTCCCCAGACTAAATGCTCTGGGAAGATTTCAAAAGGTTTCTCTGGGAAGTCTGAATCGTCTTGAAACAACTAAAGATATAGACATCAGTGTTCTCCCCACAAATGGTGAAGGCAGGTCAGCCTTCGACCGGATGTCCACATCTAACTACAGAACACAGACAATGAGTGGAGTGGCTACTTTCTAAGCTCTCCCGTGTCACACAGCCAGTATCATCTAGATTCAGAGCAGAGAAATGACTTTATTCAGTAAACAGACGCCTTACGGAATTAGGGACTGATTCTCACACAACACCCTGCTGAGAAAGGCACACAAGACCACACACAGCCAGACAGACCAGAGAACTTCCATTCTGTCTTTTGGTGCCCTGGTCCTACAGAGCACTGGGCAGCCAAGGATCAACAGACTTTGAGAAAAATCATCTAATAGTAAATGAAGAGGAAACTAACTGTAAAAAAAACCCAGTAACTTGTAGAAAACTGCATCTGTGGATCCTTGTGGTGCAAGGAAACCATGACACAAAGTGTAAAAACATGTAAGATGGAGATAAGACAGGTGTGGGATGAATGTGTGCGTGCCGACATCTGAGTGACAGGGCCTCTGAAAGGACAGGCCAGACAGACAGGGCTGGGAAAGTTAACCAAAGAACCAATTTAAAAATATTCTCAAAAGTGATAAAACAATGTTCATCTTATGAGGTCCACCAGCACCAGTATAGCAGATGAGCCCAGACCCATAGGCCTTCCTCAGGGCCCGTCCTCCGAGATTTCAGATCTGATGGCAAAGAAAGTAAGGTAGACTTCCATTCAGAAAAAAAACTTTTTTTTTTTTTTTTTTTTTTTTTTTTTTTTCCAGAAAAAGGGGACAAGAATCAGAATTTTGTTATTTCCTCTTCAATAATTTTGGAAGTTCAAATAAAGGCTATCTTGGATATTTGAAAAAGCACCATAATTTGCAGCTTAGAATTTGATATCCAAACAAACTATCAATTCAGTATTAGACTAAAGCCACTTGGAAAGCTACTAGAGTGTGAATTTAAACCAAAATGTCAGAATTAAGAAAATTTAAAAGGTAGGAATATCAATGTTTTGTTCTAGAGCTACAAAGGTAAATACAAAACGAATCAATTACAAGAGTTAAAACTGGGTATCTGGGAGCTAGAAAGGAAAATATATTTCTTAATGAGATCTGTTAGAACTGTTGAATAATTTTAATCTTAAAGAATAATTTTGATAAAAATAAAGCTAGTTTAAAAAATTAAGTGGGATAATATAATTAGGATGCACTGCACACCATACAAAATCAGTACTTCCACTTTTTGCCTAATTATTTAATGGTGAGATGTTGAACAGGTTTGAGTTTCCTAACACATTCGATGAGAGAATTGACTTAGATTATAATAACCCTTTTAAAAACTCTTAAGATTGTATTAATCTACTTGATATTTACTAAGACTTCAGTGTAGTTCTAATAGATGCTATCTTTGAATATTAAGTTCTTTCATCCCAGATTTTAACTTTTTATCATAAGTTCAATATGAAAGCAAGTGGAATCTAGAACATACTTGCCAGTTGTCTTATTGTTATAAAACAAACAAACAAAACAAAACGATGAAATAGATCATCGAGAAAAATGTAACCTGTGGCTCCTTTTCCATTCCATGAACAGTCCCCACACCTACGTTTTTCTTCTCTCCTGGTGACAGAGAGGTGTCCCAGAGGGACAGCCAAGTGTATCAGCAATAGAAGACTCCGGTCTTGAGAGCTGGATGCCACCCTAGCCGCGTGGCAATCTGACACACATAAATCCACTTCACAGTGTCTGGTCTACGGTAGACTTTTAATAAATGCTGGTTTATAGGATCATAAAACCACTGCATATACTTGGGGGCAATTTAGAAGGAAAAAAAAAATGTTTCCAGAGCTATGGTAGCCGCGCTCCACCGGCCAATTGACAGCAATTCCTCCGGGTCCAGTGCGCCCCACACAGGGTCGCAGGGTCACAGTGGCAGGGGTCAGGCTGTGGCACCATGCTCCTCCCCTAACTCTTTATCCTTCCTCCTTGCAAGTGAATCAAAGGGAAACGGAGACAGAATTTTGGCGTGATTGCTGGCGGGGTTGCAAACAGAAGAGCTGACAGGCGTGAGTCTGAATGACTTCTACCACTTCTCCGCCCCAACCGCCTCCCGTGCACTCAATTTAATTAATTTCAACTCGAAACAGATTTATTTATGTTACTATTTTACAGAACGTTCCTGCGAAGCTCTCTTGATTTAAGCCAATGTCTAAGTGCTTTCCTCTCTTTTATTTTTAAAGGAACTTGAGACTCTGGTCCCCATGAAAGAGGAAGAAAGTGTCACTGATGTCCCGCCTCCCGCGGCGGCCCTGACTCTGAGCGGACTGGATGAATCACCTTTCCTAGAAGCACAACAATGAGATCATCACGTCTGCTCCCTCCCCGCTTGGCGGCCAGAGGAATTGGTTTCCTCCGTGCTCAGAGAGGTCTCTATTCTTTTTGAAAAGTCCTTTTCTTGTTAATACACTAGAGTTGAATCATAGTGTTGGAACACAGAGAGAAAAAATGAACCGAGATCAATCTGTTTCTTAAATTCTTTTATTTTTACGGGCAGTTCAACCCCTGTCTCCAAAAATAAAATTGTAAGAGTGATGGCAAAAAATACATCTGTATTTTATAAATACCTCTTATGGTGGGAACTCATCACTTTGGGGGGGAGGGAAGGGGAATTAGTTCTGCTTTTAATGATTCCCTTAGCTTGCTCTGGCTCAGAGGGACCTAAAATCTGATGACCTACAATCTTTACTTGTTAGCCCTGCCTCTGACTTCCAGCGGTCAAGAGAGGACGCCTCACTCTTCCCCAGCTTATAGCCCTTCCGATGTTTGAAGACAAATATCACAGTTACACGATCTGTTTTACTTCAAGGGTAGAATCTATAGAATATGGTTTATTTTACTTTAGACATTTAGTTCTGCTTCTAGTTTAAAATTTTGGCTTGAATTGACAGCAACAAAAAGCCCTCCAATATCTGGTTTTACATTTCTTTAAATGACTGCTTCACTATTTTGATGAGTTGTTGGCATACAATAGGCAAAATATCTGGGCAAATATATTTTCCCTGAATTATATAGCTAACTTGGTATTGTTGCCACACAACCAGTATCTAGACCACATTTAATTACAAAAGTATGAGCATTTTTTCTTTTAGACATTTTTAAAAATTTCTTACTCTATTCCTGTTGTCTAAATCGAATTACTGCATCAATTTAACTTTAAAATCCATATTTATTCTTTTTACCTTGCTTTTGTACAAACAGAATGTAACAAAGTATGTAATACTTATTTTATTTTTCTCTAGGATGCTACTGTTCAAAGTCTAACCCCACGAGGACATTCTCAGGGTCCCCTTGAAATAGTTGAATAGAATGCCAGCTTTATCCCCAGTGACAAAAATAAGTTTCCCAAACAAACAAACAAAAACAAACAAAACAATGAAAGCCGGAGTACACATTCCAGCAGCATGTCGAACAGGAGAAAGAAAAACCAACGTGGGCTTTTCAGATATTTGATCTTGAAGGAATCTTATGATTTCCTAGGTAGGTTTAAGGGCACCAGTTAATATTCAAGTAAATCTTGAAAGTACAGGCTGAGAACTTTAGAACTGAAATAGAATTTAGAGATGCAGAGCGCACTAGGCAGAGAAAACGCTACCTTGGCCCATCCATGGCTGTGCTATTTATAAGCCTACAACCGAGAGAAGGAAGTGACCCTGCTCCTCCTCCAAGACTCCAGGCTTCTCATACGCCTTGCAGAGTGGGAGCTGAATAGAACTCTGAGACCACTGAGCCTCACAGAACAGGGCTTTCTAAACTGAGTGAACAGAGGTGTTAAAATACGTGGGAAGTGCTAACTTCTCAGGTGGTCCTTGACCTCCCTGCTGGGGGAACTTGGGCTGTGTCCAGTAGGAATCGAAGTGTTCTAGAAAGTTCAGAAGAGTTGGTCCCTGGCACGAGCAAGTGTGCTGAGATCACTCAGTAGACACTCGGGTTGGTTGAAGTAAATGATGCCACATGATAAAATTCAGGGTAAATTCAAGTAAACCCTGTGGCTGAGATTATGCACAATGTGCTATGGACTGTGCAACCTAGCCAACCAAAGATCACCTCTAGAAGTTATCTGTAATCTGAGCATTGCAGCGTGGATGGGGGGGGGGGCATACTTCCTTTCTGATAAGTCCAATATAATTATTACACCGGCTGCCGAACGCCGGATTTTTAAGCTTACTGCATGCACCATCCTATGCATGAATTTTCCATGTATTATTCTTTAACCAGTCTCCTTCCTCCTTGATTGCATTTCTACCTGAGATGTTTTCCTCCTTGCTTTTGTCTGTGTGATCCCTCGCCAACGCTGTCTGGGGATGTTTGGGAAGAGCAAAGCCTCAAGTGGCTGTCCCTTCATGGGGTCCCCATGCATAATCCCTCTGAGTACAATAGGAACCGGTTCTGCTCTCTCCCCTAATACTGTTCCTTTCGCACTTAGAAGAGTCAGGCCATCAACTTGCTTAATTCCTTAAAATAGCTATTACTGCACTTCTCAGAACATTTCCTCAGCTTTTTCCGAAAAGTTGCTCAATTTTGATTTAGTTTCTCATTTTTAGGAGATGGAATAGAAACCGCAACGGTCCTTGAATATACGCGTCCTGGATCAGTTATATTCAAGCAGCTGAGGAAGCAGTGCCAGGCTCACAGTGAACAGTCAGGCGCGGGGCAAAAAGAAACCTGGTTTATTTGAGTAGCTCGGGCCACTGAAAGTCACAGTGAGAGCCACTGAGAGGGGTATTCTCTGTTGACTCTCCCCAGACTGCCTGTCCTTCCCATTGTGCCCCAGGAGGACACCTTCCATATTGCATCTTCTTTAGCAACCCAGCTGGATACAAGAAGCCCGAGAAGACAGGTCTGAGGATCTGCGTCACCTGTCCTGTCCCCATCAGGTCAGTGTTGGAAAGGAGCTACACCTTCACCAAGGCCCAGCTTCTGCTGGGTGCCCCCCGCCCCCGGCTCCTGCTTCCGGGGTTCTGTCGCTTTGCTATCTCCTCTGGTGCTCCCAGGCCTTGAGGCGGTGCCCAGCTACGATGGCAACTGTGCTTACGCCCCGTAGGTCCTCTCGGCCCTCTCACCCCTCAGCCGGTAGCCCCCGTTAAATACCCTTTGTTTACCCCTTGGAGTCTGCCTTCTGTTCAGATCCTGGTGGCTATGATACTTGCCGATATCACAATGGTAAGAAAGGCAGGTGATGGTTTGGGAGGTAAACCCTTGATGTGTTTCGATTTATACCTGGATTCAGAGGAAAAAGACCTAGGCTCTGTTCCTGGTTCTGCTTTGTGACTTTGGCAAAGTAAAGTGACTCTGAGAGACTCAGCATCCTCATCTGTAAAATGGGGATACTAAACTCTCGGCCTCACTCTATAGATCAAATAATTAAAAACTGAATATAGACGTCTGTTGCTTTTCTTTCCTGAATGTCCATCTATTAATATTTCGCTTTCTGTTACAAATGCCTGATTAATACATGGGTCCTTTCCACTGTTTATCTTTCCCAGTCCATCTCCCCTCCTGGCAGCTTCTGGATCGACTCCTCACATCCCTTCCTTCACTTCCAAACCTCCAAAGATCCTGCGATCGACACCATTGGCCACAGCCCCTGATCCAGTGAGCTCCATGTTTGTGTGGGTGGGGACCACCCAGGCTGCGAGCTGCCCACTTTGGGGTAAATGTTTCCATCCGCCCCCACTCCCTCCCCCCAGCCCACCAATAAACCCTTTCTTTATACTCACTTTTCTGAGATGTAATTAAGTGGCTTGGACTAAAGTGCCTTGTTTAAGACTTGCCTACGTATTTTCAGAGCTTTTTCCAGGAACACCGTTTCTGGCTGCCTCCAGGTTGGGCCAAGGAAGGACTGGTGCTTAAAACTTCCCATCCAGGCCACGCTGGCTCTCCACAGCTCAAGTTCATTTATTTGGGGAAAATTAAGGGAAGAAAAGCCCACCGATGGCTCTTCTCTAAAAGCAAGGCGGGTAGAAATGCCGACTGCACTACAAGTGCCCAGTCACTTAATAAAAGTCCCTTTTATCACAGCCCAAAGGGTTTGGAGAGTAGTGGGATTTCTCATGATGAGACTGAACCATTTAAGGGCCCCAGTCTCCTTCACCACTCCGACGTCTGGCTTTCTCATTGGTAAGAGATAAAAATAATAGCAAGGTCTCTGTTGGGGACGTTACCAGTAATGCAGGACTGGTGGGAACAGCAGGGATGCTGATACATGACAGAGCACTCCATGCCAGTGGTCCCTGGGAAGCCCTCACAAAATGTTTTATTTAGTGGAAACTTCTCTCTTGTCATAGTATATATATTTTAAAACGTTCATTTTGAGCTCCTTTTCCACGTTTAATGGTTTCCACCAACTTTCTGATAGTCAGTTTCTGACAGTTTCTTGATAGTCAAAGTGTTTACTGTGCAGAAATGAATTAATGACTAAGAATATATCAAAATTATGAATAAAAAAATGAGTGCGTCATTCAGAATTCGTGGGCAGCCAGGACACTAAGCGTGGATGTTTGCTCTCTATTTAGTAAGTTGAGTGAAACTGTAATAATAAGGAAAGGAGTCCTAAACCACTATCCATAAGGAGTGCACTTGGGGCCAGGCACTGTGGAAAACACTGAAGGTGTTCAACTCCATGGAATTCTCGTAACAAAACTACAAGGCAACTAGTATGCCCCCCATTAACGGGTGAGAAAACTGAGGCCGGGAGTTCAACTTTCCCAAGTGTTGCAGGGTTAATAATGTAACCCCCCCCCAAAAAAAAAATAATCCCTGGAACCTGTGAATCTGTTTTCTTACATGGCAAAGGGACTTTGCAGGTGTGATTAATAAGGATCTTGAGTTGGGGAGAATTTTTAGATTTTCCAGGTGGGTCAAAGCTAATTACAGAATCTTTGTAAGAAGGAGGGGTCAGAAGGACAGACAGTCTATGATGACACAAGTGGGAATTGGAGCAGTGTGGGGCCACGAGCAGCGGACAAAGCAGAGGAGAACTATGCCTCTCTGGACCATCCAGAAGGCCCACAGCCCATCCGACAGCTTCCTTTCAGCCCAGTGAGGCTGATGGCAAACTTCTGACCTCCAGGACAATGAGAAAACAAATGCATGCTTGAAGCTACTACGTTGTCGGAAATTCATTAGACCCGCAATTGGAAACTAATGAAACCAAGTGACTTGCCCAAGGCCACGCACCGGTTTGAGGTGTGAGGGAGGGCAGAGGGAGCTTGTGTTCTAAACAAGGCCCTGGGCCTCCAGAAGTCTACATTTACCCGCTACATGCCTTCTTCCTGAGTGTGTTAACTGATGGTTAGCCAGTGTGAATTGTAATGTCCATCTCACAAAGCACTTTCGATGATTATTATTCAAAGTCCTGAAACATAGATTAAAAATAAAAAAATAACATGCTCTAGTTTTCGACAAAGCTGGTGCCAGTTGCTCCTGCCTTGAATCAGGATGACCTGGTTTGGCAACAGAATGTGGGGAGAGAGGTGCTGTATAAATTTATGTGGCCCCTAAACCTGCTCTTGGGATGCCTTTGGCATCGTGGGAACAAGCTGGGTCCAGTCTGTTTTTGGATGAGGCCATATGGAAAGAACCAAGGCACTCAGCCTAACAGCCGTGCAGCATGGACTGCCAGGCTGGTAAACAGGGCCATTTTGAATATTTCTGTCTCAGGTAAACTTCTGTCTCAATACGGGCACTTAAGTAAGCCTGAGCAAGTCAACCCACAGAATCATAAGAAATAGTAATGATTGTATAAACCACTAAGTGTTAGGATGATTGATCATAAAGCAATAGATACACATGGTAAGTGCATGAAATATAATATGTTCTCCCCCTTTGAATAAGAAAATATTCAATTCCTAAAAAGACTATTTTTTAAAGCAACTGCAAATGTTGGTTTGATGCTGAATGAAGTTAACATCCTCTCTCAATGCCAGGCCGTAAATTAACAAGACAAAGTTACTTTCTACAAGGATGTTAGGGATCTCACGTAGTTAATTTTCTCAATAATCCAATAGTTTCCTTATTTTCGGAGAAGGACACCAAATCCCAGAGAGACTGATTCTGGAGACTGTGGTCATAGAACCGAGAAGAAGCAGAGAAATACTGATAACCTAGATGTGCCTGGCATGGAAGTTGTTCTTTTTCCAAACTCAGCTGCAAATATTCTCAGGAGCCCCTCTAGACATCATTTTGCCCTTGTAAATGTATCCAACTAGTTTTCATCAGTGAGTGGGAAACAGCCAAGCTCTAATATTCTCTGAGATCTCCCTTAGCGCTCAGAACCCACTGGTAACGGTTGCCAGGCAAATGTCTCGTGCTAAAATTACCTGTCTTATGAGAAAATGTGAAAGCAGTTTTTAAAGAGCCGTCTCCTCTTGATATTGGTAGCTTTTCTCTTTTATCTCTCTCTGAAATACAACGTGAAAAAAGGTAGACCTTCAACAGAAAACTCTGATGTTGTACATGGTAGCTGGCAATCCCCAAAGCAGTTAGAGGAGAGGTCGGACCAGGCTGCCACCCTTGCAGAACACATGCAGAAAGGAAAAGTGCATGCACAGAACGTAGGGAAGAAAAATCCTTTTGGTTTGGGCATCATCCCGAAGCACAGAGGTTGCCGGTTCAATCCTTGGTCAGGACACATACAGGAACAGATCGATGTTCCTGATCTGTCCCTGTCTCTCTCTCTCTCTCTCTCTCTCTCTCTCTCTCTCTCTCCCTTCCTTCTTCTCTCAAGTCAATAAATGAAAAAAAATTAAAAATAAATTTTAAAAAGCTATTTATAATTTACCCAATATAATAAACTTACTTATTATTTCATTATTGGGATACTTTTGAATAACATTTTGATGTTTCTACATTAGAAGAGTACTATAGACTAATTATAAAAAAGATTTAAAAAAGAGCAGGTATGGGTAAAAAGTACTCATAGTCCCAAGTAGAGACGATTATCCTTGACGTGGTGGTATCCTTCCAGCTTTGAAGGTATTTCATACAGTTTTTTACATTGTGGCATAATTTTGTATCCTTTACATGTTTTATTATAATGTAAGCTTTTAAAGTTTGTTATAAACTTTTCACGAGATCAGTAATTTTTAGTGTGGGCTGGTACGTTTCCTTTCTGCTCAAGGGCATGGACATTGCAGGAGGTGCTCTTGGCTCTAACAATGACTGCTGACATTACTGGTATTTAGGACAAGGAGCCCAGCCTCTTCTAATGCACAGGACAGTCTGGAAAAACAAAGGCTCAATTGCCCTTAATGCCACAACTGAGAAACACTGAATATAGGGTACTATCATGATTGTATAACTCATTTGGTGCAAAATGACATAGTCACTTTGGGAAGACAGTTTGTCATGGTCTTACTAAAGCTAAACGTAGTCTTACCATATAATAAAACAATAGTGCTCCTAGGTATGCGCTAAACAGATTTGAAAGCTTACTGGAACACAAAAACCTGAGCATGAATGTTAAATGTCCATAGCAGTTTTAATGGTAATCATAAAAAACTAGAGACAACCAAGATGTCTTTCAATAGGAGAATGGATAAACAGTGATTCATCCATACAGAAGAATATTCAGTTATAAAAAGGAACAGACTATCAAGCCACAGAAAGACATAAATGAGTCTTAAATGCATTCTGCTAAGTGAAGAAACCAATCTGAAAAGTCTACATAATGTTTTATTCCATTTATAGGATGTTCTGGGAAAGGAAGACTGTCCGGACAATAAAAAGACCAGCAGTTTCCAGGGGTTGATAGGTGAAGCACAGGAGAATTTCTCAGGGTGGCGAAACTATTCTGCATTACGTGCTAATGGTGGAGATAATGACATCATAATGTGTCGAAATCTACTGAAATTTGTCCCCCAAAGAATGGACTTTCGTGAATACAAATTTTAAAATAGTTATGAGAATGAGAGATTCAGAAATGAAACATGACCTTGACAAAAAAACTAACACAGTATATAACAAATGTATAAAATAAGCTTCCAGAGGGTCGGGGTTAAGGTAGGGACCTAGCACTTTGTTGTTGTTTTTTTTCTTTTTTTTTGAATTTTTCTGTAGTGAGAAGTGGGGAGGCAGAGAGACAGACTCCAGCATGCGCCCAACCGGGATCCACCCAGCATGCCCACTAGGGAGCGATGCTCTGCTCATCTGGGACGTTGCTCTGTTGCAACTGGAGCCATTCTAGAGCCTGAGGCGGAGGCCATGGTGCCCTTCTCAGTGCCTGGGCCATCTTTGCTCCCATGGAGCCTTGGCTGTGGGAGGGAAAGAGAGAGACAGAGGAAGGAGAGGGGGAAGGGTGGATAAGCAGATGGGCACTTCTCCTGGGTTCTCTGACCAGGAATCGAACCCAGGACTTTTACACACTGGGCCAACGCTCTACCACTGAACCAATCGACCAGGGGCAGGGACCTAGCACTTTGGAAATGAGTTGTGAATGTAGACTAAAGGCAAAAAAAAAAAAAAAAAAACTGTATTAAAGCACTGTATACTAACTAGTTGACAAAATTGCTTCCCATAGAGGTGCAGGTTAGCAACTATGAATTACACCATGCATTCCTACAGGAGGTGAATGGGCTTGGAGCATCCTGCAGCTTTGGCAGGAAGGCAGTGCTCTTGAAAAGGAGAATATTAGGGGAGGGAAGAAGCAGGAAGAGAAAGGGGAATGTGGGGAAGCAGAGAACGAGCAGAAGACTCAATTCACGATGTTGGGAGCACATCGAAGAAACAAAAACCCAATGGCCCAAGCCGGACACTTTGCGAAGTAAAACAAATAAAGTCATATTGGATTCTACACCAAACTGTCTCCCCTCCCTGATTTTTAAATTAATTTGTTTTAAAGTTATTCTTTATATTTAATTTGGTATTTATATTTTAATTACTGTTTTAAATTTATTTATATCAATTTGTACTCACGGATATACATCCACATAAACAAATATAAATAAGCAATCAACAAAATTTAAACAATCACAAAGAAGAGACACATTTCCTATGAAGAAAGATGCCCAACCATTTAGTTCCACACTCTGCCCCCCCCCAAGGAGGTAGCACGTGACACCCTGGTCCCTGAGAGAGGACGGCATGCTGTGACTTCCCTGCAAAGAGCACAGCACAGAGAAAGAAGCAGAGCGATTCGGAGCAGAGAAACCTGGCTGGCACCACCTCAGCTGGATGATCAAGGTCAGCGTCAACAGCGACAAGACGTGGGGATAGAATTCATCCTCAGGATGCAAAGAGGATGAGACTTGACCTCTGTGGTTTTCCTCCTCACAGTCCATAACTCGAGTCTGACAATAAGAGAAATCGCCCGACAAATCCTAATGGAGGGGTGTTCTACAAAACACCTGACTCGTACTTCTACAAACTGTCAAGATTATCAAAAATAAGGGAAGTCTGAGGAACTGTCACAGCTTAGAGGAGCCGGCATGGACACGATAGCTAGACATAGTGTGATGTCTTGGATGGGAACCTTAGAAAAGACAAAAAAAATCTTTAGTAAAATCTATGGAAAACTGAATAAATTTGGACTTAAGTGAATAACAAAATATCAACTGTGTTCCTAATTGTGACAAATGTACCGTAGGACGGCAAGATGTTAATAATAACAGGAAACTGGCTTTGGGTATATGGGGACTTTGTGTACTTATCTGTTTGTATTTTTCCTGTAATTCTAAACTGTTCTAAAATCTAAAGAGCTTATTGAAAAATGGAAACTTAAGAAGGCAGTTTTGACTTCTTGGAGTGGTTTTAATAGCGAAGGATCCATCCCTTGGTGGCATTTTGGGTAAAGTTTGGGAGACATGCTTGCTGTCACAATAATTGGGGGAACTGTACTTGAGTTCAGTGGACCAAGCAGGGTTGCCAGATGTCCTGCAATAGGAAGAACTGTCTTGAACAATAACAACAACAGAAATCCCCAAACCTACTTATAGTTAGTTATGTGTGCATACTTAATTACATATAAATAAGTAGCTTTTTTCACGGTATTAATATGCAATATATGAATGCATTGCTTGTATAGTTTGAGGGAAGTTATAAATTATTTTCTTTGGAAGTTTCCTAAGACTTGTTCACTAGATTGGAAAATTATGTAACCAAGACGTTTCTGCAAAGAAAATGTTAATGTCTAGTACAAACACAGAAGTTGGTTTGTGTTGGTAGCTCTCTCATAGGCAGGGATTCTGCACACATGGACAGGTAACTAGCTCATTATGTTTTTTAGA
The DNA here is from genome assembly GCF_036850995.1 of Saccopteryx leptura. NCBI lineage: Eukaryota > Metazoa > Chordata > Mammalia > Chiroptera > Emballonuridae > Saccopteryx > Saccopteryx leptura. The sequence continues at coordinate 150,895,179 of NC_089507.1, forward strand.
GTAGTAGTGTCTCAGTATTTACGTCTTAAAATATCTATTATCTTATTAGAAGTACCTTTTTTTTCTCTGTTCTCTTACATAAAAAAATTCTATTTACTTTTTGAAAATTTTGTGTGTAGGGAGGTTATGTAACTAATTGCATTTATTTCCAGATGGTTGAGAAAGCATTCAACTATTTGTGATGAAACAGGGACATTTGGATCTGCCGGAGTTGAGAACTGCTCAGTATAAATAGACTAGTGTGGAATCTGACAGACAGCTAATTGTCTAGGAAAAATTTGAGCTACCTCTCTATAGTCCACGGTTGTTCCTGGGGAGCGGTGACCCAGTCTAGACCCCTACTTCCAAGCCCTTCTTGCCTCTGCCCCAGACCGCGTGCCTGGCTTCCAGCATGGGAATCCTAGAAGGTGGATAGGCTTTCTTCACCTTCGCTCTTCCCAGCTACAAGCAGGGGACTCCACAGACTTGGGGGAGGAATCAGTCACAAACTGGAAAGAACCAAATCTCAGAATTAAGAAGATGAGACTCTCTGACCACCGGAAATACCCGTATTGGACTGATCAGGAGTTGGAATTTTGGGATTTTTGTTATAGTAACTGGTATTACTAAAGTAAAACACAGAAATATCACCTTCATCACTCACTTAAGCAAGTCATATAACAAGTCTAGAGCTTTATCTTTCTTTTTTAATCTCTAAAAGGAGTTTAAACATAATAGCCTTATGGGATTGTTGTGAGGGTAGGTGAGATCATGCTCAGGAAAGCCTTTGCCCCCAATAAGCCCTAATTAGGTCTTTTGTCCCGTGCCTCCCTTATTCCAACCTGTTTATTTACCTACTTGCCCTTTAACTTCTAACATCCAATAATAAACTCGCAGACCTCAAATTCACTTAGCTAACGAAGATCATGACTCCGGCTCTGAAGTAGGTCTTCCTAATCCAGCGATTACCAGCCACATCCTCTTGCTCCTCATCCTTTGTCTTCAGGGCATCCTTGGAGTTACCTAGACATGGCGTTCTCCCTGAGCCGGGTCTTCTCTTCACATATCAGGGACTCCCTTGGCTATTTTGCTTTATCCATTCACTTAAAATATTTACTGTTTATCTCTTGATGAAAAGTTTAATTATGGTGAATGGGCATTATACATATTTTCCCCAACTCTGGAGACTTTGCACATTAATTCAGTTTGAAAGGAGGAGCAGAAGTTCAGATTCAAATCCTGGTTAAGCTCCTTGAATGAGTTCCCAAGGGGCCTTCCGGACTTGCGTTTTTGCCCTTGATAAAAATGTGGGCATTTGTTTGAAAGTCCCGCAGAAGCTATGAATATGGAAATGCTGGGTGTATGCCAACGGGTGCGTAAGCCAGTCTTTCTTTCATTTGGGGGCACTGCCCACGGGCCCAAAACACTTGCGACAAACCTTTTCCCTAAATGCTGTGCTGACAATAAGCAAGGCTCTGCCAATCTTTTCAAATAAGCTGCTTTGTTTCCAAATAATACCTTTTCCTGGACTTTGCAGATTACCCATTTTGGAAGAAATGGAGACGCTGCCAAAACTTAATAAGGAATCTGCCCATCTGGTCGAAGAATCTTTGCACTCTTCTAGCTTATCACAAAGAGCGTTTTTCTGCACACCACGCAAACAATTGCATGTATTCACATTAGTTACATGGGAGCCATTAGCTCCATTGCCTGTTAAGAATTTCTAAAGCACTGATTTCACCATTTCCTCCTCATTGTAACAATCCACAATGATACACTGTTGCCTGCAAACAACAACAACAACAATGGTTTCCAAATATTTTAGGTCAAGAGTGTCTTTGAAAAGCTCACCATAATTTTCTACCATTGTTCACCTCCCCCACAAATATTGTGTCTCTATAGATAAAGTATATTTAACGTGTTAGGTGCCTTATGGACATGTAACGTGAGCACCTGGGCCCCAGGACAAGACCCTCTGGCTTTTAGAATCAAGGTCCATCTGATTGGACTCCTTTCGAATGTTGATCTGCCACTCAGCCACCTCTCCAGGCCTTTCTCACCCTGCTTGGCCCTCCGCCTCCTCCGTACCAGCAGGACCACAGTTGTCCAGCTCTCAATACACCTATCATGTTGGTGCTTCTGTGCTGGTGCACATCCTAATCTCTTTGGACTGGAAAAGTCGTCCCCTCTTCACCATCCACCGTCCTTGGTTATTCTTCCAGATGTTCACCTGTGTTCCGTCTTCTCTTGAAATCTGGGTTTCCAGGTCTGCTTTCTTGTTGCCTCCTCTGGGCCCTGGGCGCAGAGTCTGTGCAGCTCTGTCCCAACACTCGCCACTCTATGAATTCTGCCTCTCCCTGGGCAGGGACTGCTTCCTGCTAACAGTTAGCTCTCCGACTTCTAACATGAGGTAGGACAAAGAGAGAGGTGCTCTGTAAATGCTTACAGACTGATGGCCTCCTTTACCTTTCAAAGACAGAGAGGGCTAAGCTTAAATTTGAACTCACTGAAAGAAAACAGCTCCCGGTGCCAAGAGCAAGGTGTCAGTCAGCACACCAGACCAAAGAGCAGTGATCGCCAAGCTCATTGGATCAGCTTATTTCAGACCAAGTCAGAGGCTGGGTCTGCAGATGGGAACATGAACCAAGTGTCTGCCCTAGATTAAAACAGAGCCGGCAATGAAATTGTCAGGTGAAAAATGAAGAGCAATTTTAATGGCTTTCAACAGTCTTTTATGAGATGAAACCACACTACAGGCAAACTTGTGTGCTGGTGCTGGACTCTGGTTACACAGGTTACTGACACCCGTGATCCCAGGTTTCAGCTGCCACACTGGCCCATCCCTGCCTCCCTCTCTGGAGTGGGAGAGGCCGGAAACCGAAAGCCCTGAGCACACCCGGCGGCATGGGAAGCATCTGTGACCTTGTATGCAGGTGGCAGAATCCATGTTTCATCTGCCTGCCACGAAACATGAGCTCCTGGGAGGTAGGAACCATGTCTTACTTATTTTTATATTCCGAGAGCCTAATATCACAGACAGCTAATACTTTCTTTAGAAAGCTATTTAGTGTACACTGACAATAAAAATGCATTCTCTGCTCTGATAGTGCCTAGAGAATAAACCATAAAAAAAGAGAGACAGAGGAGGAGAGAAAATATACCATGGTTTATTGGTACCTAAGAAGACCATCATCTTCCTATGTAGACAAGACGCTGGCTACATGGGAGGCATTAGAAAGCAATAGGAGACGGTATGTCAATAACTCCCCATGATACAGAGCATTAGATATTTGTTACAGTAATTGGGCAAAGTGAAATTCCAGTCCTTGTACAGATGTAGCTCTTCTGGCCCCATTTTGAGAAAATGGAGAAAATAAAAAATCTTCCAATGAATATATATATATATATAATACATATATATTATCTTATACAATATATATATATATTAAACATGTTATGCTCCCACTTCATCAGGCAAAGCATATAGTTTGACTTTAATTCAGTGGATGGGAGTGTTCTTTGAATTTCAAACACAAATACAGAAGCACAGTTATTAGTTTAGCTGAGACATCTGTTTCCAACTTCCTGAAAGGAAAGGGAGCCGGCCAATGTATATACATATTTGAAACAGGGTTTGTGCTGCACACATGGATACAATATGCATTTGTAAAAAAGTTTCCAAGTTGTCCAATGTCCCATTTGGTCAGGAGAAATAAGATGATGGAAGCATTGGGTATAGGAAAATGAGTAAGTATTGCAACTTCCGCCTTGGTACTCTAGTCCCTGAGGGCGTGCCCAGGTCACCCCTTAATGGCCAATACAGACCACGTTCTGGCCATTTGATCTGACATTTATCTGCATGTCATGTGCCTCCATGAAGGACACCATCTCTCAGAAGGAATAAAAAGGAGTCTAGTTGAGTTGGGGGGATGAATTTTGCTATTAGATTCTAGAAGTCTGAGTTCTGGCACATTTTTTCCCCCTTTTACTTATTTGCTCTCTGACTTTGGAAAGGGCCTCTCATCTTTTCATCATTCTAGGTCTCAATTCTTTTCTCTGTAAAATAAAAAAAAAACATTGGCAGGAAATGGGTCCAGGTCTGTGGGCACCAGATTTCTTTAAGTCATCATATTTTTTAAGTCAATAAGCAAGCAGCCAATAGGGGGGAGAATGCAACCCAGATTTCCTAAACAACATCCTAATTTTCTTAACCAATCAATCGCCTGGTGCTTATTAAATTCCAATGTTCTCCCTACCCCAGGTATGAGAAATGTTGTCTCAGAAATCTCTGACAACAATCTCATCCCTCCCCAGCCTCCTGCCTGACGCTAAAGCCCAGGAGACCACAGGAACTGAAGAATAAGGAGGCAGAGAAGCAGAGAACCAAAGCCTGCCAGGTGTGTGGGGCCACGAGAGAGAGGTTTTGATAGGGATTTATAAATGCAATGCAAGGGGAAGCTATTTCCTGACCTGGAAAAAACATAGCAACACAGAACATCTCAAGAATTTTTGTTGGAACCTAAGCCCGGTCATAATCCACAGAGCAATAAGAAAGATCAAAAAGGACTTTTTGTCTCGCGCCCGAGCATGCTTCTTAGCTGCTGTCTTACAGAGAACACTGTTTGAATGCAGAACGAATGAATGAATAAATAAATGAATATAAGCACATGCTACCTAACATCTCTCAGTTGTAGTTTCCTTGTCTATGATGAAGAAAGAACAATGGTAAGTTTTAGAAATGAAATAAAACCAGTAAATAAAAGATCTAGCACAGTACCTACATTACACAAAAGATTAATAATCATTAGCTTTATTGCATTCAGAAAGCCTTGACACAATTTCTTTCAAAGAAACGTAATCTAAAATCAGTCTGTTTCCCAGACCTGGTCAGTGGCCTTTCCTTCCTGTGCCTGTGAGCATCAGGTACTGAGTTTTCTCTGGTCTCTGCTAGTCAGATTTTAACATTCAAAAGTGTGCCCTTAACACAGAGTCCTGAGATCTATCTCTTTGTGTCTCTCGTGCCCTGAGGTTACTCACTTAGAAGCATCAAATTTTCTCTAGGTTTGCTGTTATTGTTCAGGGAAGGAAGCACTTGATAAGAAAAAACTGAAGTAAGAAAGTGGAAAGAACTATTTTGGGAGTCTCATGGAGGCAAGGTAGAGACGGATCTGTGGCCGGCTGATCCCCAAGGTGAGCAGAGGCGGCACCTGGCCAGCCACCCCTGAGGGTGGTGGGGGCGAGTTAGAGCCTTGGGTGGGTGCAGGCAGTGGGGTGGTGATGCCAGGGTTGCTGGTGGGGATGGTCAAGCCACAGGAGTCTCTTCAAAGCGCTGGGGACACAGAACACCAGGAAACAGAAACCTCCAAGAATCTCACTGTCTTTTCACGGAAATGTTTGCCAAGAATTCAAAGTAACTTATGGCTTGTGACCCAAAGAGGAGGCTCCCAATATTATGAATCGCCTACAACTTCCATCAGGTGTTTGAAGGACATGGGGCACAGACACATTCTGTGAGGCCCCCGGGTGCAGAAGGAGACTGAATGGCTGGAAGCTACAGGGAGAGCAGTGTGGATGCATCTGACCTAGTTTCCCAGAGCTGTTTGACAATGAGGTGGGTGGTTTTAGGAGACAGGAAGTTCAATGTAATAATAACTCATTGATTTAGTCAGGAAGCTAAAAAAAATATCAAATATAAAATGAAAGTTGAAATAGATGCCTTTATTGGTTCTTGGCAACTTAGGTTTCTAATCTTCTTGGCTCTTTCTGAAATGAACACATGGTGCCGTAGAGAGTTTTTAGGAGTCTCGGTCAGTTCTGCACTCTTTCTGGGGGGATGGTTTCCAGTTTCAACTCTACCAGGTCTCTCCCTTGTAGATTGGCCCTGAATGTCCAATACTTGCTCAGCACCCCACCAGGGTGTCCCACAGCCCCTTCCAACAATATATTCACACTGGACATGTGACTGAGACCAAGATACGACTTCCATCATCCCAGTTTCCTTCTCGCCAATCTGGAAGAACTTTCTTTCAACTCCGGTCACAGCTGTACAACGAGTGGCCATCTCTGGTTCAGAAATGTGTGGCCTCCCCAGGGAGCCAGGAGAACAACATTCCTTTTTCTCCTGTAGGAAGCTATTTAGGAGACCTCTCCTGAGAGTCAGCTTCATGAATCCTGCTAGGAACTTTTCCAGACACCTTCATTAAACCCCATTTTCCTTTATGTGGAGTGAACACTATTTCCTTCTAGCGGGCAGGGGCAAATGTCATAGTAAAATAGTATTTCATGTTGCACCTACACCTGTATCTTTTCATGCATTCTTTACCTCGTTACAGCACAACACTAGACATATTTGAGTTGGAGGCTGGCTTTCAAGGTTCCAGTCTCACTCCATCTCCCTGTGTGTTGCCTTCCCTTTGTGTTCTGCAAGGTGCATGTGACCACTCCTGGTTTTGTACGACTGTCCAGACTTGTGTGATACTTTTACAATTATGCTTAGTTTCTCCCATTTTCCTATGAGGAAGTAAATGCTGATCATTGATTGGTTGACTGATCAAAACAAATTCCAGCCTAAACAATAGACCACACAGTTTTAGAAAGAAATTCTTCCAAAACATTGGCATGGAAAGCCCCTGGCCTCTCACTGCCCACCTGCCTTGCCGCCCATCTCACATGCTTGTGTATACATGTGTTGTTTCCTGCCACCACCCCCAAGACACTGAGCCCCAAGGATAAGATTTCCACTCTTAGATTCTGAGTACCTAGCATAGCGCTGGCCACATAGTGTATGTTTTTGAGTGAGTGAATAGACAAGTCCTCCCAAACCCTACATATCTTCATCCGTCAAGAGGCTCCTGAGTTTATGAGATCTGAGTTAAAAACATCAATGTAATATGAGTATACTTGTGGTGGGCAGGTTCTGAGATGGCTCCCAGTGGTCCTCACTCACTGCTGTTTACACTGATGTGTAATCACCTCCCCTTGAATGTGGGCTGAGCCCAGTAATGTGCTGTGAATGAAGAGAGGACAGCAGAGCGGTGGGGTGACGCACTGTGGCTAGGTTAGAAAAGAGTGTGATGCCCCTCCCCTGTTCTTCACACTGGGCAGCTCTGATGGCGGGGGAGGGGGGACACGTGGCCAGGAATCGAGGGCAGCTTTATCCCAAGGGCCAGCATAGAACTGAGGCCCTCAAACACAGAGCCCTAAGGAAACTACATCCTGCCAACAACCACTGGGGGAGCCCAGGAGCAGACCTGCCCCTGCTGAGCCCTGAGATGCCCGTGCTGACCCTGGACTGCACCCTGGAGAGGTCACAAAGTAGAGGGCCAGCTAAGTCCTGCCCAGACCCCTGTTCTGCAGAACCTACCAGAAAACAAATGAGTACTGTTGTAAGCCACTAATGTTAGAGATCTTTTTTTAGCATTAGATCACTCACCCAGCACTCATGTATTTAGCATAGAGCTAGAAATAATAACAAGAATGCATGAGGGAAAATGATCACCATGATGGACATTGGTGCTGCTCCGACACTCTCATCCGGACACCTGGGCTCTGTGTTTATGGGGACCCAGGCAGCAGCAGCATGACATGTGTACTGGGGAGAATTAATCACTGGGAAACAAAATTTTTGTTGCATCCACAAAAATACTTGTTCTTACCTAATTCGAGTGTGCTATTCTCAAATCTGACATTAGTTTTTCTCTGTAAGCTACAGTTTTTTGTAATTCAATATTTTAAGTTTTCATCTTATTGTAAAATTTTCAACATTTAGTTTAACATAATGAAGTAGAATGTCTTCTTAGGCATCATCTTTGTGAAAATATAATAATTTATATAATGCATTAAATACAATAATACACTAAAAGATATGATTGCATCAGAATTAGTCTACAATTTCAAAATAGAACATATTATTTTAATCATAAAATTTGCGCAAAACTTATTTAAATTCTATTCAGGCAAAAATTGGCATTTGTAGCTCTTGTGATTGTGTACTTGTTGAGGACAATCTCGTTTGATGCTCCAGCAATAGTCTGCTCATCACTAACAGCTCCAAGATTTTCGGGAAACTTATCAAGGTGACTGTTCAGGAAGTGAATCTTAATGCTCATGTTACATCCAATGTCCCAGAAAGCCAACAGCATCCTTTGAACCAGAAGTTCATAGTTTTCTGCTTTTTTGTTGCCAAGAAAGTTCTTTGTAACTGCCACAAAAGACTGCCATGCTGCTATCTCCTCCTATTCATCTTCCTGGCAAATTCTTTGTCACGTATGAGGGTTTGAATTTGAGGTCCATCGAATACTCCTGCTTTTATCTTCTCGAAAGACAAGGCAGGAAAAGCAGAAATAATATGTTGAAAGCATTCACTTTCTCTATTCAAAGCCTGAACAAACTGCTCATTAAGCCAAGTTTGATGTGAAGTGGGGAAAAAATGATCCTGTCTCGATTAACTACAGGTTTATTCACAATATTTTGCATCCCTACTTCCAGAGCTTCACGTTTTGGCCACTCTTTCTGTGTCCAGTGTTTCTCCCAAGCTCGGCTGTCCCACAAATACAGAAAGCAAGGATACTTCGTGAAACCTCTCTGTTGTCCTAGCAGGAAAGTTACCATTTTACGATTCACACAAATGATCCAGTTATGCTCCTCATACTTCAGAAAGTTGAGGACAATTTTTATGTCATTCTTACTAAGTCATTCAATTTGGGTTGGCTGAACTGCTGAGGGGTTAATGACTGCTTGGCATCAGAAGAAGACCCTTCAGATTCTACACCATTTCCTCATGCATTTTATCAAAATACACTTGATCACCATGTTCACTTTTTTCGTTCTTAGAAGAAATAAAACAATTAAAAACTGGAACAGGGAGTGTCTCAGAGTGTGGGATAGGTTGTATTGCTGAAGGAATATTAAGATATGTGATCATATACTGTTTTTTCTTGCCCATGCCCTTTGTATGGATCAGAAAGAAATAACAGTCACTGCTGTGGTCCTTAGGTTTACGCCAAACCATGGGAATACTAAAAGACATTCCTTTGCGTTTTCCTTTTGTCCAGTCATGAAGTGTTTCCTCACAATTATGACACACAATATGAGGAGCCCAATTCTTGTCTTGATCACCAAAGGGAACTTGAAAATGGGCAATATATGCATGTGTCATAAATGATGAAATATTGCTCCTTTGACGCTGAAGTGTGTAAATAGTCACATATATCACAGAAAGTGTCATGACTATTATTACATTTACGCCTACTTGAAGAAGCCATGATTCAATCTTAAAACAAAATAAGAGGGTATTTTTTATCAGATAATAATTTTTTACATTTAAAAACAACTATAATTATGTAAAAGTGATGTTTGTAAAACATTAATTGCCTTGTGGTTAGGTTCAATCCAAGAGTCGTTGCCCTTTAATTCCAATTTAAAAACCAATGCCTGCCACTAACTATAACAAAAAGAAATAAAATTGCATAAAAACTAGAACATGCACCAAAAAACCAGATTTTATATTTGGAATCAGCGATGCAGAAATATATAGAAACAGCTCTAAAACCTCATGCAACAGAAAATGAAAAAAAATTGTTCCTCAGTGTTATTATTATTATTATTTTGTACAGTGGCAGTGGGTGAAAAAGAACTCAGTACAAATTTAAGCTCTGCTAGTAATGGTCTGTTTGAGTTTTGAAAAATTTCCAAGCTGGTTGACAGGACTCTCTGTCCCAATGCTCTAATTATCCGTGGAAGGGAGAACATGGCAGTAATTCCTGAGTGATTTAGAGTTATGAAGTGTCAGAGCCTGAGAAAAATGCTGGTTTGATAACCTGAGGTCACGGGATTCCTCAGAATCTCTGTACGTGGAATGAGGGTGACATACAGGGGAAAGAGCTACGCAGATGAATATATGATACAGCGTGTTGTCATCCTGCACGTCACTGTTCCTCCCTCCACGATCAGAGCTGCCTTTCATTTCTCTGACCCTTAACCCAGGAACAGGACCCCCATCAGAAGGACCCCCCGGAAATCACAGTGCTCCCAGAGGATATATACTGCGAATACCCAGTGCCCCAAAGAGAGCGGAGAGATTAGCTTGTACAGGAAATGCCATTTAGAACATGAGATCTGATTCCACAGAATGCAATTATCTCTTTGAACACTGACCAGTAAACTCAATTCCGTTGCGATAATATTCTTATTTGCAGCCGACTGCAGAGCTGTCATGGATCACTTGTTTGTGCAGACAATAGCAAGACTCCCAGAAAAATGAAGACGCAGTTATTGTACGCATGGCCTCCTGAAAATTACCAGGAGAATCACAGTTTACACTATATCTGCATCACTGAAAATGAACTTTATTTCCCAATGCCTAGGTTATTTTTTAAAATCTGTATTCATAAATGTAGTAATTGAAACATGAGGTTAAGTGTTTGGCAAGTTCAGATTTTGGAAGAAAGCAAATGATACGTGTGAAAAAATGGACGAAGATGCCAAAACGGTCTACGTGGCAGAGGTGCAAACGTGTAAGTGTAATAGAATTAAGATGATGAGAGGACATGTGGTCCAGAAGTGCAGAAAATGAAGAATTAGATGTGTGGCTGGACACTGGATTAGAAACTAAGCTAAGCTAAATAAATACAGACCAGCCTAATTTCTCAATCATATGAATAAGAAGGGAAATAGTGTCTATCCCAGTAGAAATAACATGCCAATATGAATCACAGACTGTTTAATAAGATAAAATGAGGAAACTGAATATTTAGTGCTGAAATAATTCCCTGGTGTTCAGATAACGTCTCTTTCTTCCTTTGTCAACTTAGATGTAATTCTTCTTAATGCTTTGCCTGGCCTCCTAAATCTGGGATGGTCACCCCTCCTTACCCACCCTTATTTTCACTGCCTTAGCGTTGATCACTCTAACAGTTTAGTGAAGAGAAAGACACAGATAGATTCAGATATAAACATGTTGCTGCAGGCTTATGGGAAATGGAGAGATTACTTTATGTTTAGAAGTAACAACATTGCCTAGAATTTAACTCATCACATGACACGTGGATAAGGCAGGTTGGGAAATGAGGTTTCTTAACTAAATAACCAAAGAAGAAGAGGAAGCTCTCACCAATAATCAGATTCATCTTTTTCTTATATAAGGAACAAATTTATCCCTGTCCTAAGATAACCGAAAGCCATATCCAGTCACTGCACCCAGAAAGTCCCAGGATTTCTGGGTGATTAGCCATTCCACCCACCATATCTGATGTAGCTCCTTATAGTCTAAACACCTGTCATCTAAGGAAACCAACACCCCACTATCTACTTTCTTTTTTTTTTTCTTTTTCTTTTTTGTGGCAGAGACAGAGAAAGTCAGAGAGAGGAACAGATAGTGACAGACAGACAGGAAGGGAGAAAGATGAGAAACATCAGTTCTTTGTTGTGGTTCCTTAGTTGTTCATTGATTGAGTTCTCATATGTGCCTTGACTGGGGGGTTACAGCAGACCGAGTGACCCCTTACTTGAGCCAGCAACCTTGGTTGGGCTCAAATTGGTGAGCCTTGCTCAAACCAGATGAGCCCACGCTCAAGCTGGCAATCTCAGAGTCTTGAACCTGAGTCCTCCAAATCCCAGTCCGACACTCTATCCACTGTGCCACTGTCTGGTCAGGCCACTGTCCACTTTCAACACACACACACACACACAAAATGATTGAGAAGAGACAGGATAAAAACACATTATATAGGGTGGGCCAAACGGAGGTTTACAGTTATTCATATGGAAAATAATACAATTATTAAGAAACAATAATACAAGAAAAAACTGTTGTGTTTTGTGTAATCACAACTGTAAACCTACGTTTGCTTCACCTTGTTTACTCTTATTGGAAAGGGTAAGGATGACAGAGACACGATTCTCAGCAGTTGTGAGAATCTTTATTCTTGCTGAATAAAGACTCTCTCTCCTTGTAGAACAGGAAGTTCCTATTTTTTTATTTAAAAAATTTTTTTGCCCTGGCCGGTTGGCTCAGCGGTAGAGCGTCGGCCTGGTGTGCGGGGGACCGGGGTTCGATTCCCGGCCAGGGCACATAGGAGAAGCGCCCATCTGCTTCTCCACCCCCCCCCTCCTTCCTCTCTGTCTCTTTCTTCCCCTCCCGCAGCCAAGGCTCCATTGGAGCAAAGATGGCCCGGGCGCTGGGGATGGCTCCTTGGCCTCTGCCCCAGGCGCTAGAGTGGCTCTGGTCGCGGCAGAGCGACGCCCCGGAGGGGCAGAGCATCGCCCCCTGGTGGGCAGAGTGTCGCCCCTGGTGGGCGTGCCGGGTGGATCCCGGTAGGGCGCATGCGGGAATCTGTCTGACTGTCTCTCCCCGTTTCCAGCTTCAGAAGAAAATACAAAAAAAAAATAATAATAATAATTTGCCTATTGATTTTAGAAAGAGAGGAAGGGGGGGAGGAGAGAGAGAGAGAAAAAGACATCGATCTGTTCCTGTATGTGCCCCGACTGGGGATCAAACTGACAACCTCTGTGCATTGGGCTGACACTCTAACCAACCCATCTCTCTGGCCAGGGCAGGAAGTGTCTATTTTTTAAAATCAAAAGTTGGGTGTAGTGGTTGGCTCTCCAGGGAAGCTCTTCCTCGCATGCTCTCCGGGCTGGAAACAGCTGAGTGTGCAGCGGAGAGCATGCTGTTCTCCTACGGTTCCCTACAGTTCAAGGAACCGTAGGAACTGTGCCCCCGCTCCCCGCCTCCCACCCCACCCCACCCCCGCCTGGGCAGGTTTGGAGACCAGGGCATATCTAAAGCTTGAACAGCCACGGGCTTCTGCAGTCTCCACTTGTGAATTCTTCAAAACCTCATTTCTCTCAAAAACTTTGAAGACTACTGATCATTTTTTCTTTCTAAGCACTTTCATGTCCTTATTAATGAGAGAGGCAAAGCCCTCTGTTGGACATAACTCTATTTTTCTTTTTTGAGTTTTCAAGCTTTTCTTGTTCTTCTTCTTAGCTTCATAGTGATCTCCCTGATGCCATGCGGAGCAGCACTTGGGGAGGCCCTGAGGTTCACAGCGGCTGCCTCAGATCTGAGCCACTGAGTTCACCTGGGGTGCCGGCTGGGCTCTGTCACAGAAGCCGCCTCAAGCTTACGTGTTACTGTTTGGGATTGGTCCTCTTGGTTTTGCCAACACCGTGGAGTCCCATGTCTTTGGATTTTCTCCATTGCTGCGAACATCCACTTGAGATTGAGTCCGTTTCTGCCCAGTCGCTTCTGTCCTGTGACATCGTGCTGACCCCGATCACTGACATAGGAGGTTGCAGTTATTCTGACCTTGTCCGTCCACTTCCTCTGACCACAGGAATTAGGCTTCCTACTCACAACCGAGGCCACGGGTACCAACTCTCACGCCACTGCAAAGCCAAACACTTCACTCTTTGGGCCTAACTTATCTCTTTATTTGCCACCCAAAACCTACCACTAAAATGACCCCACCTCTGGATTTCTCCTCCCTGGAGGGGTAGCATATGTGTTTGAAACACACACCTCACTCACTTGACATCATAGCTTCTTTTTCTGTCACATGAAGTCCAATAAGGTGTTCAGTGGTGGCTTTCCAAGGGTAATGCAGGGACCCATGTAGTTTTCCTACTAACCCCCAGAATATTACAGTGTCACACCCATGGGAAGAGGAGGGGACCTGGGAGCTGTTTGTAGACAGCTGTTACAGTGCCAGCGAAAAGGGTCCCTGCCACTTCCATCCTCACTTTCATGAGGTACAAATAAGTCACACATGGTCACAGGTAACTGTAAAAAGGGCTGGGGAATGTCATCTAGCCATGGGTTCAGGGATAAGATCTGTCTGTGCTTACCTAGGCAAGCACTATCACCTTTACAGAAATACATATAACTGAAATGCTTTGCTTAGCAAAGAAAAATAAGAGAACTTTACAGTAGACCCATTAGTCTGAGCAAACCAGCCTGTAGAAGGCCAAACCCTCCGAGAGCCGCTGAGCTCACTTACCCTGGGGGAAGGGAACTCACGGAGAGAGTGGACCAAGGACCTCTGAAGACTGGTTTCCAGGCTCAGAAAGAAATTGAAACCATGTTGACCATCCTATCATGGCATTCAATCAACAGTGGCTAGGAAGAGATTAATAAAACCAATGTAAAAAGTCAGAGGGATTCTTAATGGATGTTAACGATCAGCACCGGAGGGTTAGGATGGGAGAGCGGAGCTGCCAGCAGCGTCCAAGACGCTGAGGTGGTCAGAAGCTGGGTTCCGCAGGGCCCTGTAGCCTCTGCTGGGGGTCTCTCTGAGCCGATCGGGAGAGCACCTACTCCCATCAGTGACAAAGCTCTCGTGTTCTTCTTTGCAAATATGGAATAAATCCTCGCCACCTAAAAGGGGGAGAGAGTCAGGGACAAGCCTCGACATCGCTTTTGCTGTCAGATTTTCCTGGCTCCACAGAGGTTAAAGGGATTATTACCGAGCGGCTTCCAAGCAAGGAAAAAGGAGGTAATCACATTGGCCCGCCTCCCGGGGAAACTGTGAGGTCTTAGGAGCGGGAGCCCACGGAAAGGAGCTAGTTCTGAAATGTAAACGGGGAGGGGTGGGGGGAGTTCCAGTTACTCTCCGTGACCAGGAGCCATCCTGGGAAGCAGCTCTAACCACAGGGGTCTCCACCCAGTTCAGAGGGGTTGCTGTCCTTGTCTCCTCCAAGTCGTAGGGACAACAGGGCCTGGTCCTGCACACTGTGCCTGGAGCCTAAGCTTGCCAGTGGTCAGATCCGGACAAGATCTGAGAAACACTGTAGGAGCGGTCACTCCCTGCATGTTGGCAGGGGAGCAGCCGAAACAGCGGAAAGTAGGCTGGGAGATGCATCAGGGACCATGACGGAGTTCCGGCCAGCCGGCTGTGGCCAGTTGGCCAGTCGCTTGAACTTGCTGAGCCTTCCTTGTTCTATCTCTAAGATGTTTCAGCAGGAGCAGGAGTGGCGCTTCCCTCCGTGTCCTCGAGCACAGTGAAAGTACACCACAAGCAATCACTGGTGTCAAGCACAGAAGAACACATGACTCTCTAGGGCACGGGGTCGTTGATGATTGATCACAGTAAAAATCTTCCCAGAACTTCTTCTAAAATCATCATATGCGTAGCCTGACTACACGTAGGCCCTTATCGAACTTGTGTCTCAAAAAGGGTAGGTTCCTGGAGGAAGACTTATGGGATCAGTTTCCTTTCCACAGAATTACTGAAGTCTGACCTGCGTGCTCTGGTTGTGTGGCCGGTCACCGCCCGGCACTCGGCACTAGGAGAGGGCTCGCTTCCTATAGGATCGGGAGTTTCGCACTGGCAGTTAAATGAGTGCACGCGCTCCTGGCCAGTGACAAGCCCTTCTCTGACAGGTGTCTGTCCTCTTCACTCGGCTGCACCGCTTCGACACTGACGCTCAATGACGAGCGGAGGAAAAGTCTGAGAGTTCCCTCCTGCCTTCCTGATCGATAATATAGATACAACTAGTTCCCGACCATAATGCCCTTGCAGTTTATATAAAACAAAAAAGAAGCCTAAACTCTCCATTGTTGTTGAGATACCTATGCATTCATAAATAACAGTATAAATTAAATCTATTAAAATGCCTCTAATAATTGAAACAGAATGCGTTGATCATACAGAGGGGTTAGAGGCTTCAAGTTGTCAGAAAATGCTTCCTAGATGCAGAGATTGAACATGGGTTTTGAAGGATACTTTGTATTGGAAAAGAATGAGACTTGGACACAACGGAGGGGTGGGAGAGTGCTTGGGCAAGGGGAAAAAAAGCATAAATTAATGTATGAGATATGCAGGATGTGCTTGGTGACCAGGGTGATTGTGCAAGGAGAAAAGATAGAGATGAGAAAAGTCAAGTAGGATCAGAATGTAGGATCAGAATTTAGGATCAGAATGTGGTGTTGCTTTTTTTCTTTTACTTTCTTTTCTTTTTTTTTTCTTTTTTCTTTTGGCTAGTGACAGGAAGTCGATGATTGATGGTTTTTAAGCCAAGGAATGACATGATCAGATTAGTGTTTTAGGGGGAAAACTTATTCTGATAACAGTGTTAACAAAATGGTTACACGTGGAAGGAGTCCAGATAGGAAACAAATGTAGTCATGGTGTGTGACCCACCTCTGAAGTGCATTCTTGATCTCAAACATCTCTGGGGTCAAAGTGGGCAGGTCAAGGAGCATGGTCAAAACATCCTGCGTACATTACACAACAGCTGCTTGGGGATCCACGGGGTGACTCAGTCGTTACTGGAAGGAGTCTGATGGCTATGTTTGGAACAATCTTAGCACACACTCTGTTTCAGGAGTAAAAAGGGCAGAATACTTGGAACAACGATGACTGTGAAGTCCCAAAGAGGTGAGGATGAAGGTTTGGGTAAAAGTTCTTCTAAAACTCATGAGTGAACAACCCGGATCAAAGAATTGCTTGCCAGACCCATCTGGCCCACTGCAGACACACAGACAGGTGTTCCCTGTGATGAAGGGAGTCTATGCATCTCCCTGTAATCCTTTGATGGGTATATAAACACAGCTTGCGCCCGCCTCTTCTCTTTCTACTTCTCAGATTTGGCTCCAGGTATCTTTTGAATGAATACACTGGGTCAAGTGAAGGGTATATTGCTTCAATCTGCTAAAGAAAAGCAAATCCCCGTGCCAAGATCAGAAGAAAATCCGCCCGGGGAATGCGCCAATGTCACTGTCTTTGCTCAGAGACATGGGGCCAATAATTATATCCCAACTGTGAAATAGTACGTTTCCCTTCCTCCAGCTGGCTGAGGGATTTGGACCACATCTGTTAAATATTTATCAGTAGCGGATACTCGTCTTCCTTGGTTTTCCTTTCATGCTCTGATCATCAGGATTTTTATCTCATTAAGCTAGAGAATTGCTGGGGTGGGGGGCGTGGTTTCTCTGATAGAGATGGGTGTGAGTTTCAGAAAAAAGGTTGCAGAGATTGTGCGTATGGTGAGATTAGCCCTCAATTGCTATATTTAACATTTCCACCTTTTCCTGTGGCTATTGGGGTCTGGATTAAACACGTGCAACTTCAATGAGCTCCTAAGCTTGTGAGAAGGTGATTAAAATGTAAAATTTTTCCCAGAATAATTTACGCTTCATGATGTAGGATTATGGCATTGATGAGTCTTTAGGCTCATTACTTTTGATGAGAGAAATTTGGTAGTGAGCCAAGCTCAATGAATTCAGACAATCATGCTTGAAAAAAATTTTTTTTTCTTAAAACTTTAAATATAAAGTTTGGCTTTACATTTATAAAGCGATGGCTCTGAAAAGGATTATTTGAAACGACCACATTTATCTAACTGATTAGCTCTTCAAAAACTCCACCCACTTGATTGCTGGCAAGAACATCACATGCAAAAGGAACAACAATATTTTTCCAATCTGTCTGTCTAGATGAGTCAGCTCATTCACTTTCCTTTCCGCCAATCTGCTTCTCAACTGGGAGAATTTTCTAATGTTGATATGCTGAGATATGGCAAAGGAAAGACCGCTGTGCTGGCAGGTAGAAGAACTACAGCCTTGGTGCAGATCTGTTAAAACTCAGCCATTCATTCTTCCTGAGTTTTACCGTGTTCCCTCTAGACAACTGAGACAATCACATCTGCCCTGGAGACTGACAGGGCTATTAGGAAGAGAAAATAATAACAATAACAATGATGATGAAACTGAGAACTGTAATAACTTCTGATGAGCACTTTCTCCATCACAGGCATTCTGTTAGAAATTCTGCAAGCAGTTATCACTTAAAGCTCATGAGAAACCCATGAGAGAGTTAGGATAAGAATCTGATCAAGTTCCAATATATCGAAAGGAGCTACCAACTGAAGAACGTTGGTGTGCTCAAGAAATGTACCAGGTGAAGTCTTTATAAACTCTACACACATGGACAGTTATAAGTACACAAGTATAAGTACAGGCATTCTTATATTCACATTGATGTTATGTATCTGTTTCCTATTAATGCAAATAGTTAATTATGTGCTGAGCACCTATGTAGCCCAGGGCTTGGACAGACGGAAGAAAACACCCCCAGAATTAGATTGGGGCTCAAGGAGGCTGCAGTCAAGTTCAAGAAAGAGTGGGAGTCTCAGATTGGCTGTTGGTGTGAATAAAAACAAGGGCGATGCCGGAGGTGACATTGTGAGACCACCAATCCCTGTGTGCTCTACATTCTCTGTAGAGTTAGCAGCAACCATTCTGATTTTACTGGACTATTATGAAGATTAGCACTTAAGAAAAGGGATAACTGTATAGAGCAAGGGTGAATACTTTCATCACACAAATGTGGAAACAGGCTCAGAGGCATTGTCCGGGGTCACAGAATAAGAGGTGGGACCAGGATTCTATGACAGACTCCCCCAACCAGGCCCACTTCTCCCACTTGCACTGGGCTGCCTCCTGTAGGAGTCTGATTCCATCAGACTCCACAATGCTGGTGACTTCCATCTTTCCACCACATTTGTCTGCAATTCCAGTTACCTCCTACCTAAACTTCAAAACACATTTGCAAAGACCAATGTCAAGGAGCTTACGCCCTATTTTTTCTCTTAGAATTTTATGGTTCCATGTTTTACGTTCAAGTCTTTGGTTCATTTTAAATGAATTTTTGTGTATGATGTAATATATGGTCCAGTTGTCCAACACCATTTATTAGACTGTTCTTTCCACATTGTGTATTCTTGGTCCTTTTGTCAAGAATTAATTCACTATATAGGCATAGTTTTATTTCTGGGCTTTCTATTCTGTTCCATTGATTTGTGTATCTGTTTTTTTTGTGCCAATACCATTCTGTTTTGATTACTATAGCTTTTCAATATAGGTTGAAATTAGGGTGTGTGATGACTTCTTTCTCAAGATTGCTTTGGCTATGTGGGATTTTTTTAATGGCATCATAAAAATTTTAGGATTGTTTTTCTATTTCTGTGAGAAATTCCATTGGGGTTTTGTTAAGGATTGCATTGAATCTGTAGGCCACTTTAGATAGTATGGACATTTTAACAATATTAATTCTTCCAATCCATAAACATGAAGTGTTTTTCTACTTATTTATATCTTCTCTAACTGCTTTCATCATTGTTATTTACCTCCTTGGTTAAGTATTTTGATGTAATTGTAAATTGGACTATTTTCTTAATTTTTCTTTCTGTTAGTTTATTTTAAGTATAGAGAAACACAACTGACTTTTGCATATTGTATTGTGTCTTGCAACTTTACTGAACTTGTTGATTAGTTCTGACAGATTTTGAAGGAGTCTTTACGGTTTTCTATATGTAATATCATGCCATCCAGAAAAAGAGGTAACTTTAGTTTTTTCTTTCTAATTTGGATGACTCTTATTTATTTTTTCTTGCCTGATTGCTCTGGCTAGAGCTTCCAGTAATATGTTGACTTAGAGTGAAGAGTGGACACCCTTCTTGTCTTGCTCCCAATCATAAAGAAAAATTTTTTTTTTTTTTTTTTTTTTTTCATTTTTCTGAAGCTGGAAACAGGGAGAGACAGTCAGACAGACTCCCGCATGCGCCCGACCGGGATCCACCCGGCACGCCCACCATGGGGCGGCGCTCTGCCCACCAGGGGGCGATGCTCTGCCCATCCTGGGCGTCGCCATATTGCGACCAGAGCCACTCTAGCGCCTGGGGCAGAGGCCGAGGAGCCATCCCCAGCGCCCGGGCCATCTTTGCTCCAATGGAGCCTTGGCTGCGGGAGGGGAAGAGAGAGACAGAGAGGAAAGCGCGGCGGAGGGGTGGAGAAGCAAATGGGCGCTTCTCCTGTGTGCCCTGGCCGGGAATCGAACCCGGGTCCTCCGCACGCTAGGCCATGAAGAAAATTTTTTAGCTTTTCACCACTGAGTATGATATTAGGCTGTGGGATTGTGATAAATGACTTTTCCTAACACCTTTTCTCAATGAGTATCTGTTGAATTAAGGAGAGTTAGATGCTCTGACTACAGAAAAAAATTTAAAAATGCATGTACAAAGTATAGAGGTAGCATAGGGGATGGAGGAACTAATTATACTGAAGTAGGAGGAACTGTCCAAGGAAGTGTCCCCAGAATGGATGCTTCTTAGTTGCATTCTGAGGGGAGAACATGAATGTAGAGGGACAAGATGAAGAAGAAGACAGCCCACAAAGAGTCATTTAGTTAAACCCAACAAACATTTATTCGGTTATTATTATGTGGCTGGCCCAGATATCGGGCTGAACCAATAATGGCAACAGTAGGAATTTTAATGGGGAGAAGAGGATTGACAAAGTTTTTAAACACTTTGACCACTATTTCTCACATATAAAATACAAGTAATAATAATTATGATTAAAAAATACTTAATTCACAGGGGTTTAGGGGAAGGTCAGGGAAGAAAAATGTGGGAAAGAGATCATCTATTTCAAAATAATCTATACATACCAGTTCCTCACAGTCAACAGAGAATGACTTGGATGATCACGGGACTCATGATTTCATGATTTTTCTCTACTTTTTTATTTCTTACATATGCGCTTAAAGATCGAAGGGAAAAGTCATTGTCTGGGGAAGACACGTGGGGGGTTCTGAGGGAAACCAGCAGCAAAGTGATCTTACAAATCTCGGATAAGGAAGATGGATGAGCTGATGTATTCCGGGGCTATCTTTAGCAGAGATGTGAATCTCATTTAGTAGTAATTAATTATAGACGCCTCAACATTTTCATATGTTGTGATTAACAGGGCTTGGGTGATCCATCTTGGTTGTCAGCTCCCGTAGATAGGTGGAATTTCCAGTCTGAGCTGGAAATTATTTCTATATTAATCAATCCTTAGTGGTGCTCAGATGACAGTTTCTCCCTGCTCCCTGAAGCCTGATTAGTTACCTGGATGTTTTATGTACTTTCCACAGTGGCAAAGGAAAATCCATGAATTACTGCATAAAAGTTGAACCTGGTGCCGAGACTAGAGCCATCTTCCTTCCTTGGTTTTTGCCAAAGAAAAAAAATGGATGGAATAATCTCTGCTTCCCTCGGCGAGCCCTCTCTTCCTTGGCTCATACCTTTCCAGAACACATCAGCTTCCTTGCTCTAACCCAAAATCTCAGGTATCCCCTCTGTGAGTTACTGTCCCCTTGGCCTGTGATGCCTTGTGCATTACACATTACAGCCGTGAGGTCTTGTCAAGCTCTGTAGGATAGAAAGCTGCGCCCCCATTCAAGGACTTCATTTCCTCCCTCCTTTGTCTCTTCACCTCACTCATCTCTATCTGAGAGTGTTCATTAGTTTGTTTGTTGTCTCTCTCCTCCCATCAGCATGTAAGTTAGTGGTGGTGAAGGGAAGGTCCTGTTTTTTTGTCCCCTGCTGCATCCCAGAACTGGAGGGACGCTCACCAGGCAGAAGGCATGTGACACCTAGCATGTCAATAAATAAGTGAAGCCTCACGTTCAGTCGCTTTATCATGTTATTCAAACTATTTTACTGTTGTAGAAACTAAGCATCTCCATGACCCTTCTGATCCTCAGTGTGTCTATAACTTGCTAAGGATGCAAATAAACCCTTTAATGTGTGCTGCAAGAGATTATTATTATTTAAATTTTTGGAAGTTTCATTTTTATTTCAACTAAACTTGAGGTTTGTGTTTAAAATTCAAAATATCCCTAAGAAAATAAGGCTTAAAAATTTCTGGGTCAAATCATCACCTTGCAAGTCAGAATAAAAGGAAAACAGGGCTGGTTTACCTATCAGTCAATCAGCACACATCTTGAGCACCCACCTAGGCTTCTGCCTCTGGTGACTCCGGGAGGAGCAGCCCTGATCTGTCTTTTCTCTCTGCTCATACTACAGTTGCTTGGAGGAATATCAAGTATTAAGGAGACACTATTAGCATTGCAAAGTCTGGTCTTCAATAGAGTCGCTGCTATCGACTCTGAATGATTTTAGATAACCAAGCCTCAGTATCTCTCGCTATTAAACAGGGCCTGGCGATTCTGACAAGTAGAAGAACTCTAAATTCCTTCCCAAGAGAAAAATGCTAGATTTTAAATCAAGAAATGGAACAGAGCCCTGGTCAGTTGGCCCAGTGGTAGAGCATCGGCCTGGCATGCAGGAGTCCCAGGTTCGATTCCCGGCCAGGGCACACAGGAGAGGTGCCCATTTGCTTCTCCACCCCTCCCCCTCTCCTTCCTCCCTGTCTCTCTCTTCCCCTCCCGCAGCCAGGGCTCCATTGGAGAAAGGTTGGCCCGGGTGCTAAGGATGGCTCCGTGGCCTCTGCCTCAGGTGCTAGAATGGCTCTGGTTGTAGCAGAGCAACGCCCCAGATGGGCAGAGCATCGCCCCCTGGTGGGTATGCCGAGTGGATTCCGGCGGGGCGCATGCGGGAGTCTGTCTGACTGCCTCCCCGTTTCCAGCTTCGGAGAAATACAAAAAAACAACAACAACAACAAAAATGGAACAGAGAGCAAAGCACATAGCCGGCTATCGATAAATGGTTCTTCATCAGCAACCCTGAAACTCTTGTTTCGCCCTAGCGGGATGGTGAATGATGATGTTTTTTTCTGCCTGCTGAATCCGAGCTGAAAAAAGACTAGAGACCATAACGATGATGCATGCGCAGGACCAGCCTGGATGGACGATGGAGAGAGGAAGCGCCAACCCACCTGCGCTTGAGGAAAAAAAACGGGCTCCTGGGAGTAGCTTTTAAGCGGCATTGTTATGTGGCTCTGGCGCCACCTGGTGACTCTTCTCAGAATTTCCCCGCAACTCCAAAGACTGCAACAGACTGTTGGGCCAAACACCACTCAAGAGAGGGCTCAGCTGATGAATCCACAAAATCGGAAAAATTCTTTAAGCCTTAAATACGTAGCTCAGCAAATGGGAAAGCAAGAAAGAGACTACCCGTTATAAAAAAAAAAAAAAGTGAAGAACAAGAGAGCCAGATATTTCCATTTGGAAGCAACATTCACACAAGCAGCCAGGACAAATTCCAGCCAGAGTAAACCTGAATGGACCAAGACGGCCTCCGTCTGGTTGAAGCAGCTCACTATTTGAATACATTGTTTATTGGTGATTTTACTTCACAACAACAGAAGTTGTACTGCTCTTCATGTGTGATGCCGTGTGGGCACTGTGGCAGTCAGGGAGGGGGTGCCCCGTGCTGTGTCCGGTGGGGACGATCAGGGGAAAACAGAGTCTCCGAAGGGGTTAAACTGCATGCAACAGACTGAGAGCAATCGTCCTTTTCCGGTCTGGTTCCAGAGAGGACTCCCTCAGAGGGCTAGGAGCTGAGCTCTGAACAGGTGAATGGAGACTTGGCTACTGAACTCAGTGGATCAATTTTGAAATAAGGACATGCTTTCAGAAACCATCTGACAACAAACACCTCTTCAACTCCTGGAGCAATCTCGTTAGTAAACGAAGGGGATATAAAATAATATTTTTATTGTCTTTCTTGAAGATATAATTTGATGAGTTTCCAAACTAGCTAGTTGGTCCAAAATATTTCAATTAAAAAAGTATGTGAGTTTGAGTGTGTGTGTGTATGATCACTCTACAGTACACTATCCCATACATACTGTCCTATATACTGTATACCAGTACATTTACTGTCCTAGGTGGTAGGATAGTTCAAAATATTTTGGTTCCATAACTCAATCAATTCTATCTTTACCAGATGGATCTTATGGAGAAACTTTTATTAGAGTATTTAGGCACTTGGTGATGTTCAAATCAATCCAGCTTAAATTGACTCTCATGTCCCCAAATTATAGTAGTTGAGGCACAAGGAGAATGGAAAAGAGGAGAGGCAGGGGCCCAACGTTGTGGTTCTTCGAGGCAACCATTTTAGATCCGTAACTCGGGTGTCGCCCGGGTACACGAGGAGTTCTGGTTTTCTCTGCTCCTGAGAGGATGGGGACACACGACTAGGGAAGTCACTCTGCAGAATGGGAGCATTCCAACCTGGAGGCTCTGGTTGGCAGGACGGTGGTCTCACTGGCCACGTGGTCAGACACCCAAATATGCCGTCACCGCGCATCCCACACTCTTTCCCCGCCCCGACGGCAACAGAGTAGGAAGGGTGGGAACCCCAGTTCGAGACGGTACTGAGGCTCAGTTATGCCATGCTGTCAGGCTGGATGGAAAGTTCTTCACCGTTTGAACGTGTCTCCTCCTCTGTAAAGCAGAGGCAACGGGAATGACATCACAGGATGGTGAAGAGGATTGGAGCTAACGTAGCTAAAATATCCAGTACTGCCTGACCTGGACACACGGTGAGCATTCAATAGGTTTCACTAGGTTCTTAACCTTTCTCTCTCTCTTTCTCTCTCTCTCTCTCTCTCTCTCTCTCTCTCTCACACACACACACACACACACACACACACACACACACACACACACACACACACACACACGTGTTCTCCAAGCCTTGTTCAAAGAAAACAACGGGCTATGACCAATTTTTTTCCTGTTTGGGTGTTGAGGCTGCTATAATAATCATTCTCTAGGTCAGACCACTAGTGTTTACTTAAGGGTCATGTACTTCTTTCTCATAACTAAGGAAATCAAGGAGAACGAACGACTCATCTAGAAAAATAAAGAAGTATGTGAGATATTACCAAGCCAGAGGGCATTTGAAATCGTCTGCCTTACTGCCTTTAACCATCAGTGATCTTAAATCTTTTTTGTTATTTGTTCTCAATAAGAGGTTGCAGAGATGATACTGTTTTTTCTTTTCTTTTTTTTTTAACTTCTTGGTCTCTATCTTTTGCTTTGTTTTGAATTTGTTTTTAAGACATTTGTAGTGTGTTAGCTGGCATGCCAGGCAAGATACACGGCACATTTCCAGCACTCCAGCTCTGGGGGGTACAGAGGGGATGGCTCAGACCACTGCCCCCTGTTGGCTGCCAAGGGCTTTGCAGCAAGAAGGTAGTAACCAACCTGCAATCTGCAGTGGGTACCTGGGGCTTATTTAAATGTTGGTTCTATAGCCCTATGTCATGTTTCTTCTATTCTGTTGTTTGACATATTTTCTATAATCGTGTCATTTTCCTGATTTCTTTGCTCTCCATTTCAGAAGACTTTGCAAGCTCTCTCTCATCTGCCTGGAACAAGGCTGTCTTTGCCGTGTCCTTACGTAGACTTGACTTCTTCATGTTAGGCCCCTGGGTGCTCACACATGCTAATCCCTGACAGATACTGCTGTTCGCTTACTAGCAGCCATTCCTCATTTGCTTCCTTGCTAATAGAAATCGGATTTAGCCCAGATATTAGATGAGTAACAGGATGTTAAAGGCAAGAAGGCACTTCACCCAATCCTAATATTTATGTTTCATATAAATCATTTATGTAACCTCAGTTCTCTTATCTAAGGATGAGCTGAACTGGCTGAGTGGTGGGATGTCAAGATACATTCTTTGAGGACTTCTTATAAGATTTGCTTTCTTCACAGTATAAAAATGTTATAGGGAAAGGGCTACACACACACACAAACACACACACACACCATTTATTTTCTACTCTGCCTTTTCCTTTCCCTCACGAAGCCTGTTGAGAATCAATGGCAACCTTACAGCAAAGTTCTATGAGCCGCCATTTTGAAACCATGAAGGAAAGACCAGCAGTCACAGACACTCACCCAAAGCTCACATCCCAGTGCTAAGGAACAAGTCTGGAACCTCAACTTCTATCTCGAAACATCTCTTTAGGCTCAGCCTAAATGCCATTACTGGCTATGGGATTGCTACCTGTGCCATCTCTGCCTTGTGCCTGTGCCTTCAGCACACTAGCGGTTGCTGTGGCCACGCCTTCCCTTCCCTGAGTGATGGCTCCGAGCCACCTGGCGGCCACAGCCTGCAAGCTGATGGCTAGGGTACAAAGGAATGAAGAAAACGAACCAAGAATGGCCTCCTGTTATGAGACTAGTCCTGAAAAAGATACTTCTTACTTGTAACAGTCTTTTCCCTTCTGCCTCCACACTAGGTTGCTGTTATTGGTCTCTTTATAAGAGATTAGAAAAATGAGAATTAGAGAATTTAAGTGACTTTCCAAGAGCTCTAGGGCTTGTTTATTTATGAGGCTTATTTTATAAATTATACAGCTTTGTGCGGGAAGAATAAAATCTGAATGCTTAGCATGGTTCACAAGACCCTACTTGATGTTATCTTGTCACCCAGTCCCACCAACACTTTTTACTTAAAATCTCTCAGATATTTTTTTCACATTTTTCCGAAGCTGAAAACGGAGAGGCAGTCAGACAGACTCCCGCATGCACCCATGCGCCCGACTGAGATCCACCCTGCATGCCCACCAAGGGGCGATGCTCTGCCCCTCTGGGGTGTCGCTCTGTTGCATCCAGAGCCATCCTAGCGCCTGAGGCAGAGGCCACAGAGCCATCCTCAGCGCCCGGGCCATCTTTGCTCCAATGGAGCCTTGGCTGCGGGAGGGGAAGAGAGAGACAGAGAGGAAGGAGAGGGGGAGGGGTGGAGAAGCAGATGGGCGCTTCTCTTGTGTGCCCTGGTCGGGAATCGAACCCGGGACTCCTGCACACCAGGCCGATGCTCTACCACTGAGCCAATCGGCTAGGGCCAAAATCTCTCAGATATTTGAGAGTTTTTTTCCCTCCTCGTCTTTGTTCAGACCACACCACAGTCTGGAATGTTCTTCCTCCTCCCTTCTGCTTGGATGAACCGTGTTTCTCAGAGCGGTACTGAGACATCACTTTCTCTTGAAAGTGTTGTCTGTTCTTCACCTCAGCTGGGCATGCTACCTACTATGCTTGCATTGAGTGTGTATGTGCCTATTTCTTGCACACATTGCCAGTGCCCTGGGAACTAAGACTCGGTCATCTTCACTGCTGCATCCTCTGAGCCTAGAGCAGACATGGGCGCTTCCCTTAGGAGTGGACCTCCCCGACCCTCATCCATGGGAGCACACCTGATTTCACCTGAACTTCCGCTCCACATTGTGTATTGGACGTTCCAGAACTTGAGGCAGGGAACTGACAATGGTGAAAGCTTCCTAGATGATTATAATGCACATTCCTGGTGACAAACCGAAACATTACGCATTTGATGCTATGGTTGAGTCATTCTTAACCAATTCCTGGATCAGTAAACTGAAAACTAAAAAACACAACACAGTAACAAAAAATGTGCAACATTCTTCAACTAGTTGTACAGACTAACTCAGTTTAGTCGCAGTCATTGAAGCCAAGTGTACTTTCTGGAAACCTCGAGTAAAACAAGGGGAGCAAATCATCAGTTAGCCAGGGCGTCCACAGGCTTCCAGAGTGTTCCAAGCTCAGTCACAGCATCGAATAGTACAGGAATGAGCTAGGCTCCCACCCCATATGAATTTCTATAGTCCCTGACACAACATATCTATTTGATATTTTTTATCAGAGTTTAGAAGGAATTGCTGGTTTAAGAAAGAAAAGCAGTAAACCAGAATAAGAGTAAGGATGAAAGGGACACTTTATTCAAATGAAAAGTCTATTCCTGATAAATTCATCTGGGGTGGGTGTGTGTGTGTGTGTGTGTGTGTGTGTGTGTGTGTGTTAAATTCCTTACAAACCAAAGTGCTTTGGGGGATATAGGAACTTCAGAATGAAGAAAACAGGTCGCTGGCAGATGTCTTGCCCCGGGACAGAAAACAAAGTGAAATTCCAGATGGCATCCTGGGGCTAGCAGAGGAAATTCACTAATAATTATAGATTGGAGGGGTAAACATTCACTCCACGGACTATCCGGAATATGGAGCAAGACAGAGTCCTTTAATTAACAGTCAGAGATGGTGCTGATAATTTACAGTGAAAGAACTTAGATGTATTGAAATACAAACAGGGAAAGGAAGCTCTGAATTTGGAGAAAATCAACTTTCTATCCACAGAGCTACAGTTAGCAAGGGGGAGCAAGAGTATAAAATGTATGTTAAACTGGACGTTAAGCAGGGACCTCCATGTTTTAAGGGGATGCTGTACTCTTGAAGGAATCTGAAAGGACAGAGAAAAAGCTGTTGAAACAATTGGGCATGATGATAATTCTAAAAGATCAGTGCACTGTGGTAGAAAGGGCACACAATTTGAGGTTGTTGAGACTTCCAGTTAAAGCCTGGCTTGTTCACACTCACTTGGGACCCTGAGACCCAAGTCTCAATGCCTTTATTTTTAATAGCAGCAATTATTAACATTCTTTTCTGTTGTTACAAATTTGAATAAAGTAACATAATAAACTACCTGAGCTAGAGTAGTTTAGCTCAAAATCATACCAGGCAGGCAGCTTACAGCTGTTCATATGGAAATTAACACCATCATCAGTAAATAAGAGTCCACAACTGCTTCTGCATACTCACAAGGTGAACTTGCTACTGCCCGCCCTGTACAATGGTGATGAGCTTCTACCCTTGTCCAAGCACTTCTGTTTGTTTGATTTGACCTTCACAGGATAGGCATTACTTCCCTCTCTAACAAATTCAGAAACAGTTTGAGGGCAATGGGATTTCAAAGTCAAAAATGGTTCAAATAGTTGTGAGACGGTTGGCCCCAGGGTCACAGTTTCTGGCTTTTTCCAGAGGTCCCAGGGTGGTGAGAGGAAGACTGCAGGTGGGATAGATTGTGAGGAGAGATGCATTAGTGTGCAGGACCTTCCTGAATGCCAGCTGGTGCCCGGCCCTCTGAGAACCAGGATCAGGGCAGGAGAGGAAGTGAAATCTCTCAGATGCGCAGCGGCTCTCTGAACACTGGGTCAGAGCAGCAGGGTTCAGAGAGGTTTCTAATGCAGGAGGCAGTGTCGGGCCAGAGATGCTGAGGTCATTCGACTACCCGCAGTAAAATGGAGAGGGGGCTAGCGCTTCCTGAGCTCGGAGAGCTGACGGGTAAGCTGGAAGAAAGGAATCTTTAGAATTCTGCCAGTGGGCAATTCCCAAAGTCATGTGGAATGGAAAGTTTTTATTCTACCTCCAAAATCTCTGCAGCAAGCTGAGACACTGCCCAGACCTCAATGACTGGCAAATTAATCCCCTCAGCCTCCAGCCTGCTCATCTGACGAAAGAGTAATGTCCTTTTCTTGGAGCAAAAGTGTTCTTTTCAGGAGGTCTCCACTATAATTCTCTTACATATAATCTCTGGTGTTCAATTAAAAACTAGGCGAAAGTAAAAGGGCTAAAAAAAAAAAAAAAGGAAAAGAAAAATGTAACCCATAATTAAGATAGAAGACAGTCAATAGAAAAAGAACCAGGGCGATGGCCCAAATGTAAAAATGATCAGGAAATGATTTTAAAATGACAATGATAATTATGTTTACAGACGGGTGGGGAAGGAAGACAACATGAGGGAAGAGAGAAGTGATTTCAGCTGATCCACAAAAATCAATAAAGGAAAAACACTTGGAATGGAAAAGACAATCAGAAATCAGAGACGAAGATTTCATTGGGGGTTAAAGAGCACATGGCACCAAAGGAGAAAGAAACAGTCAATCTGAAGACAGGTCAATGCATAGACTAGAGCAGGATCTTAAAGAGGATTTTAAATCTCCAGGGTTCATTGTAACACTGTTCACAATAGCCACCATCAAATGAGTGAATGGGTAATGAAAATGGGGTCTATACATTCACTGGAATATTATTCAGCCTCAGGAAAGAAGGAAATCCTGCCATTTGTAACAACACAGACGAGCCTGAAGAGCATTATGCTGAGTGGAGTAAGCCAGCGACAGAAGGACAAATGAAGTCCCTAAAATAGTCAAACTCACAGAAGCAGAGGGTGGCATATAGAGGCTGGCAGGGCCAAGTGGAGGGGACATGGGGGTTTGTTGCTCCACGGGTATGAAGTTTCAGTTACACAGAGGAGTGAGTCCCAGCGACCTCCTGTACAACATAGTACCTGCAGTTAAGAATACTGCACTGGACACCATAGTTTTCACTCCATAAGACGCACCTGGCCATAAGACACACCTAGGGTTTTAAGGAGGAAAATAAGAAAACAATATTCGAGACCAAATGGTATGTTAAAATATTTAATAAAATACCATATTTTTTGCTCCATAAGATGCACAGGCATTTTCCCCTCCACTTTTTGGAGGAAAAAGTGCATCTTATGAAGTGAAAAATACAGTACTTAAAAATTTATTAAGATGGTAGATCTCATAGTAAATCTTCTTACCACAATTTTAAAAAACCTAAAATGAAAAATGAGGGAAAAAACCTTTAAAAAAATAGTTATGTATGCTATTTGGAAGACATAATGTAACGGTTTCCAATGCATGTACTGTGCATCTGTACCTACGCAGACTAGAAAGAGGACAGATACTGGTCACATCTGAAAAGATGGTGCCTGAGAAGTTTCCAAGTTGAAAAATACCAACCCGAATAGCCAAGAAGCCTAGTTAACTCAAGCAAGATAAATGCAAGGAATATCATACCCAGGAAATAGTCAAACTGAAAAAAAAATTGCAAAATACATAGGATGTCTTAAAAGCAGCCATTTTTGGATCTACTTAGGAGCCTTCTCTGCCCTCCCCATGAGAACTCATTATGTCAGCAATGCACTTTTTTACACCTATTGATGTGTATAAGTGGTATCATCAGCCTCCTTGGCATCCAAACTAGATTTCGGGTGGAGGAGTCCAGCCCGCACCTCTAGTTTGACTACAACACAAACAATAGTAACTGTCATCAAACATGCACAGCCACAGGTCTGTCATCCATTCCCACTGGGGGGGGGGCAACATGGTACGAGATCCATGGGAGAACTTCCGGCAGTTTCTTATGAAGTCATACATGCAACTCCCTTTCTAGCCAGCGTTTTTCTCAACTCGATATCTTCCTGAGCAAAAGAAAAACAGGTACCCAGAATGACTTACTCAAGAATGTTCATAGCAACGTTATTCCTAATAGATGGCAAACAACCCAATTGTCCATCAATAGTATAATGGACAAATTGTGGTATGTTCATGGAATTGAATACTAATGAAAAACATCACACAACTTACTTGGGTGGATCTCAAAAATATTATGTAGGGAATGAAAAGAACAACAACAGGCTCATAAGAATCCATATGGTACAAGGCCAGACCGTTGAAGACCAAGAACAGCCCATGTGGAGATCAGAAATACTTGCCTCTCTTGGGAAGCAGGCAGGTGGAATTAATTGTTTGGAAAGAGGTCCGACGGAATTTTTGGTGTGGTGCAAAAATTCTGGATCATGTTTCCTTTGGGGTTGCCATGTGTATATAAAATTGTAACCTTGTTCATCTGAACAGTTTTACGAACCTAGGTTTAAAGCAGTGAAGAAAAGCCAAGAATACTACATATTGGGATAATTAATATGTTAAATTTGCTAATAAGTGCCCCTCATGCAGCACGTGTGCGCTCGCCTCAAGGGCACTGTGCAGCACAGGACATAATGCTGCAGAGAAGGAATTGCATTTATAGTCCTGTTTGTCATTTGAAGGGTCCAGAAATGCAGACAGCTCCTCAATCTATGCAGTGGTGCAGCTGGAAAGAAAATTCTACTCTTTTGATACAAGTCTCATAAAGACCCCCCTGTGGGAAGTATATCATGTGATGTTTGTAGATGGATCTTTATCTTCATGTGGCTTTGAGCACTGATGTGTGAAGGGCGTGGGTTCCGTCCACGGAGGCTTGCATTGCATGACTGTTCTCAATGTGAGGGACACTGCCTGCTTGTTAGGGTTCTGGGCCCTGGAGACATTCTGGAAGTCCTTTCACTGGCCAGCCAATGATTCTAAGCACCAGCACCGAAACACTCATGGCATCTTAGAGGACGATGCAATGAATTACAGGACCAGTTCCTCAACTGTTCAAATGCTAGCAATTCACATCCCTGAGGCCACATGCGTAGAACTTTTCTCTTCTGCCATGGATGGCTAATAAAATACTTTTAATTATATTATGCAATCATCCCAAAGAAAATAAATAGCTTTCAGCTGCTGAGTTTCCTTTCAATGACCTGATTAAAATGCATCTAGGGAAATAGGGTCCAGATGTCCTTGTCATTAACTGATAAGATATTGCTAGTAATCTTTACTGATTGCTGAAATTATTGGAGAAATGCAAATAAGAAAAGAGCAATGTCTTAATGCCAAACACACACACACACACACACACACACACACACACACACACATACACACACCACAATGTCTCCTATAAGCTGTGTCTTTTGAGAATTTTTCTTTTCTTTTTTTTTTGTATTTTTCTGAAGTTGGAAATGGGGAGGCAGTCAGACAGACTCCCGCATACGCTCGACTGGGATCCACCTGGCATGCCCACCAGGGGTCGATGCTCTGCCCATCTGGGGTGTTGCTCTGCTGCAACCAGGGCCATTCTAGCGCCTGAGGCAGAGGCCATGGAGCCATCCTCAGCACCCGGGCTAACTTTGCTCCAATGGAGCCTTGGCTGCGGGAGGAGAAGAGAGAGACAGAGAGGAAGGAGAGGGGGAGGGGTGGAGAAGCAGATGGGCACTTCTCCTGTGTGCCCTGGCTGGGAATCGAACCCGGGACTCCTGCACGCCAGGCTGACGCTCCACCACTAAGCCAACCGGCCAGGGCTGAGAATTTTTCTTTTAATATTCCTACATATTTTCCCTGGAGTCTGACAGTCACTCTGCTATCTGTCTCTTCTTCTTCACTGAGAAGAAATTCCTGCAGCGATGACAGGCACGCTCTTTATAAATAGTGTTGATTTCAGGCAAAATGGTGAAATAGGGTAAGTTGACTTCTAATGCTTCACATGGTTGGTTCATAGAATACTTATTTTTATTTTGAGTATCTAAATATATGTTAATTCTTACTCAGATTGTGATACTAGCTACTATCTTTGCCACCGACCTCCGTGTGCTCTGTCTATCGTTTTGTAAGACACCTCCAGGGTCATATTTCTAGGACACGCCTGTCACCATGCCCCCACTCTGACCAAATACCTCTAATCACACCTGCACCTACTGCAGACATTCACAGAACAGCAGAATTCTGGGACACGGGAAAGGGGAGATAGGGCCAGAGGTCAGCAAACTTTTTCTCTAGAGACAGTAAATAAAGTTTCAGGTTTGGCAGGCCATAGAGCCTCTGTTGTTGTTGCTTCCACAGGCAGTATGTAAATGAATGGGCGTGGCTCTGTTCCCATGAAACTGTATTTCCAAAAAGAGACAGTAGGTCAGATTTGACCCACAGGTTATATTTGATGACCTCCAAGCAGTTGACCAACAACGTAGTCTGAGATAAAGCTGAGCTATTGAGATCCTGAAAAAGTTATTCTTTTTAAAAAAAATTTTAATATTTTTTATTTTGAAACTAAATTTAGTGGGGTCACATTGATCGATAAGAATATGTAGGTTTCAGGTGAACATCTCTACAGCATTTGAACTGTTGATTGTGTTGTGTGCCTATCTCCCACAGTCAAATCATTTTCTGTCACTAAATATTTGTCCCTCTTTATTCCCCTCCCCTCTACCCCATACCCCATGGAAAACTTATTTCCTACTTCCTGAAAATGATCGCCATAGTTCCTAAATTGACTCTCCCAAGAAAACCCCCACAAAGTTTGTCCACAACATGTGAAACATGGTCTAAGAAACCCCTTCCGCATGTGTGGGCAGAGCTCCCATGTATTATATTACTAATCAAACTCCTCACCCCTGACAGAATGAAATATACCTACAAGCATACTTCTAAACTCTAACTAAGTGTTAAAGCTGTCTTACTAATAAACTTGGAAGGATGCCCCAGAACACCTTATAAGGATGAATCTAACTCTAGAATTCTCACTATACCCTTTGTTGACAAAACAGTCCTTGCATTGGGAAACAAAGAATCGAATGAGGGGTTAATTGTCCTCAAACCTTCCTCCAGGGACAGAACAATCCGAGCTGGCAGGTTACAACATGCAGCAATGATTTTGTTTTATACCCTCAGTTGAGGATGGCAAAAAAATAAGAAATAAATTGAAATAAAAACAGGAAACACTGTAGATAACTTCAATATCGAGTTATCCATCTGGATGTTCCATCCTTATGTTAAATCCAACATGTGTAAACCATAATGTTTCTCTCCCCAAATGTTTCCTTCCTGTGGTTTTCCTAGTCATCTGGTATAAAGATTATAAGTATGAGGGGAAGGCATAAATTAATACTGGAGGGCAGCTAGCATTTTCTTTTAAAGGCAGAATTCCTTATGGCATTCTGTCTGTGCTAGTTTGTTATTGTTCGTGGTTTTTTGTTTTTGTTTTTTTTTGCAATAACAAGGAGACAAAATCACTCTCCAAAAAGCTGAAGCTAGAACGTTCCTCAGTGAGAATGAAGGTAATCAGCATAGATGACTCTACTACTCTTATCTCTGTTAGAGTCACACTGTTCCCTGAGTCACAGAAAGGAGGGCCCTCTGGCAGAGATCACAGTGTCTTTCTCTAGGGACAAAGATATTGTGCAAGAATTTCCAAAGGTGAACCAATCATCACCCACTCTCTACATGCTTGCTTGCAATGAGATCTTGCCTCTTTTCCCATCAAGCTGTAAAGTTTTAGACTCCCCTGGAATCTGATCTGGCCTTTGACTTTGACCAATAGGATGCAGCAGAAAAGATGAACTGTGACTTCTGGGCCGGATCCATAGTGGCCTCATGGCTTTCATTTTCCCTTGGAGCCCTGTGCTATGATGTATAGAAGTCACACCATCTTCCTGGAATGGCCATGTGGAGAGAGAGGCTCCTGGTTACTCTAGCCATCCCATCTGATGAACCAAGTGAGCAGGGCCATCTTGGAGCCCCCTGCCCCCTGCGAACCTTCAGATAATGGCAACAGCAGGAGTCATCTCAGGCCAGGCAGCCCAGAAGACAAACCACCCAGCTGAACCCATTTCACCTCGCAGAAATATGACAAAAACGAATGCTTGTTAATCAGCAGGCAGAATGGCTGGTGCTAATGCCATGTATTTGTTCTGCATGAGCATGAGTAAAATATTTG
Source organism: Saccopteryx leptura (assembly GCF_036850995.1). Classification (NCBI taxonomy): domain Eukaryota; kingdom Metazoa; phylum Chordata; class Mammalia; order Chiroptera; family Emballonuridae; genus Saccopteryx; species Saccopteryx leptura. Next base: position 150,930,134 of record NC_089507.1, read on the forward strand.
CAGTTTCAAGGCTCCGGGAAGAAGACGAGCTGAGCTGCTGCACACTGCCTGCCTCCACCCTTCACCATCATGTGATTTTAACAAACATCAGCGTGCTATTGTAGATGTTGACTCAGTAGTACCTACTTGTACAGTGCTAGTAATTCAGACAGATTTGCAAATACAGAAAAATTATATATATATTTCTGTATGTTATAATTTTCAAAGAAAGTTCATAATTATCATCTTGCTTCTCATTTAAAATACACCAGTGAGATTCATGGTTGGTCTCATGACTCACATTACATACTGGAGGGCTCAGAAGGCTAATCACAACTTTCTTAAGAAGACAGGTGAGAACTGACACAGCTAAGATCTGGAACCATATCTTCTAAGTTCAGTCTCATAGTTTTTACTACTGTTCTCCTGTGGGTTAAGCTAGCTTAGTTTATGAAAAATAAAAGATATATCTGGTACAAACCAAAATTCAATTTCTGCAGATAGGGGTCTGCTGCTGCAGACAGATGTTTGCTAATGTCTAGGCTAAAAAACTAAAGAAGGTGCAGAGGCCTATTTTTACTGAATTGTGTGTCTGTTATGTATTAAGTTCTTTAAAAAATTAGTTATTATTTCATACTATTATTCATTCTATACAATAATTATATAAAAGATCTTCTCTTCCTCTAACCCTCCCTAACACAGAGGGCCCAAGGATCTCAGTGTGCAACTTTCAAGATCGAAGTCACATTTTTGGGTATGAAAATACTGTACAATTTTTTACCTTTGGCACCGTAGTATTTTCAAGTGAGGTTAGATTTTTATCCCTTCTATAAACTGTAATTGAACCTGTATTTTCATAATTTGAGTGCAAATTAAAACACGAGCAGAGATGGTTATGACAATTTTTCGACATCAGGTTTAATTTTGAAGTGAAAAGAAACTTGCTTGCTTTTGTAACTTTTTAGTAAAGCATATGACTGCGTCTCTCCGAGAGCTGCTATGGTGGAGCACAGCAGCAGTGTGCTGTGCTTTGGCTGTTCTTGCTAATTCTCTGGCATGCTGGGTTTGTAAAGAGTTTCATGGTTTTCAGTAATTACAGGCACATTAGTTTCCTTGCTTTCTCGCAGACCAGTTTTTCTCTCTTTTCTCCGCTGCTGTCTAGCCGTCTCTGAGCTAGATGCCTGGTCGGATAAGGCAGAGGTTTCATATCCGAGCCCTCCCACCAGCACCCTGAAGCTCATTTTCTCTCCGATATCTGAGCTCATCTTCCTGTCATATAAATCTTCCTACTCTTTCCATTAGTGTTTTTTTCTCAGTTATCTTGGCTCTTCTTTTAGGTCTACACCAGAATATTTAGTGGAAGAGAGGGAGGGAAAAGGGGAGGAGGATCAGGAAGCTATTTTCCAACAAGTTCCCTACTTAGAACAGAGTTCAGCCAGTCCTGTGTGCGCCGGTGCAGAGGCGGCATTTGGGTCCCTGCTGTCCTTGTACTAGCTCTGTTGCTGACCCAGCGTGGTCCTACTGCAGAGCGTTTCTGACCACACGTTTCCTGACTGCCAGGGGAGAGCAGCTCACAGTGTGTTTCAAACACGTTTTAAGGACTCATAGTCAAAATGTACTGATTTTTTTTAACAGAAGATTTTATTTCTTTTTACCCACAGGGTTTCTGCTGCAAGAAAGATTTACACCTAGGAGAGTCTCGTAACATAAACTTCACATTGCAAATGCGAAACCAAATCTGAGGTCAAATCACACTTGATTAGATGTTTTAGTTGTAGGGAGATAGTTCTCTGAAATGAGAGACATTTAAGAGCAATTCTGAGCATTTACTGTAAGGTACAACGTTCTTTGAAGACGGCATTCAGATAAATTGCATCGATTATAATGAGCGACATCAGACAGTAACAGTCAGTGAAAGCTCAGGAGAGCAGAGTGCAGGTGTTGTCTAAGACTCTGAACCTCTCTATTGAAACGTACTCTAACCTCAGGAAGTTCAAGAATCCTAAAAGTCAATAGACTCAGCGTAGGGATGGGGGAAAGACTCTTCCCCCCTTCACCTGCAGTGAGTTAGATATCAAAGGAATAGCAAGATACGATAGGAGGGATGGGGAAGGAATGGGGAAAAAACAGGAAAGAAGGCTACTTCCATCTGCACCTCTGAGTAAAATCGAGGGAATGAGCTTCTTTGGAGGGGCTGCCAGAGAACAGACCCTGTAAGTCAATCAACCTCGACTTGAATCTCAGGTCTGCAACTTCCCAGCCCTGCGGAGGGCTACCTAAACTTCCTCTGACTCTGTCTCCAATCTGTACCAGAGGACTAATGAAAAAATATTCTTCACATGTTTGCTGTAGCCATGAAATGAATTAATTTGTTCGAGAACCTGGTGCTTGGCATATAATAAGTTTTAATTGAATTGATGGGCTTTTATTGTGTAAAGGATGCATGTTATCTGAAGGCAGCGGCAGCAATGAAGACCTGGTTTAATGTGGAGGGCCACTGCTTAATTCAATCTCTTGTATTTCTCCCCATTTTTTACAAGTCCCCTAATAACATGTTTTGGGTCTTGCCATTTCAGATCAGTCCTCCAACAGACAACAGCAATGATCATGCCCTTTCTGAGTCAGTTTTTGTCATCCTTTTTTTTTTTTTTTAAAAAAACCCTCCTTCACGTCCCATTGCCCACCAAACCCAAACCACTAAGGGGGCGCTCAAGCACCCCAGGATGTGGTCTCAACTGTTTCGTGCCTTACGCTCCATGTCCCGCTCTCCCCCAGGGTCCCCTCCTGGGTTGATGGTCCTTGCTGTCTGCATGTGCAACTCACACAAGTCTGTGTTTCACTATAACATCTATTCCTTTGGCTTTAAACTTCCTTTTAAAGTTTACTTGTGAACACATAAGTAATCTTAGAAGAGATTTTTAAGAAAGAGCTATAATAAAGGTACATGGGATGCTCTATGTTCTTTAAAAGTCCAGGTGAAGATGCATGATGAACATTATACATTAATATCTGGTTTAATTCCAATATATTAGTTTCTTAATTTACTACTCTGAGTGCTTAAAAGGAGGCACATCTTGCTTCAAGTCAATTTGCCACGAATTTAACAGTTTCTTCTCTTCTGAATCTTCTCTTCTTCTTTCCATCTCTTTAGTTGACATCCACATCTATTTGAATGCCTTCTTAGCACTTCTGCAATTGGCCCCTTCTTTGATGCCACAGTCCAGGTCTTGTTATTGGAAATCTGCATTTTCACAAGTGCTCCTGGTCATACATGTGTTTTTAGCACAGGTCTTCAGTTGAAGGGCAATGTGGTTTTTCTGCTGAATACTCAGTAGTCACTTTGCTTTCACTGGCATGCGGCCCAAGCTCCTTTAGCTGGCGTGGGACACACGGTTTTAGGAGTCTCAGTTACGTCCTTCCTTGCTCCAGGTGTGGATGCACAGCTGGGGGACCAACTGCAAGATGGGCCACCCTCTTGGGTTTGCAACGAGGACCCAGCGGTTGGGGCACAGGGGAACGATCCCATTGCATTGCTCCAGCTGTGGGGAGAGGGGAGGAGAGGAGGGCGATGGGGAGTGATCCCAGTGCCTGTCCTGAAATACTGTCCAGCCAGTCTCCTGGGAACACAACTCAGCTCGAAGGGAAGGGACCACAGTGAGAAAATCACAGATCTCAAAAGTTCTTATAAACAGAAAGAAAGTAACCTTTCAGATATTAAGAGAACAAAGTAACAATGGTACGTTAGAAACCTGAGCCCCTGGACTTTTATCTGGTCTCATCAGAGCATTCTGGTCTGTAAGACAAAGCAAGATGGGAAGCGGGGTGATTATGGGGTCCTGCAGGTCAATGAGGCACCACGGGAGCAATGTAGAGGGCCTCCCCTTTGTATCCTAATTCCTGTGTGATGTGCTGGAGTAGAGTCCTGGGATTGTCCAGGAAGGCTCCGCTCTGCTTTTGATGTTTTGATAAACTCACCGGGATGCCCTGAGCAATCTCTTTCCCCCCAGGAGGCCTCACTTTCCTTATCTGTCAAACAAAGAGTCTTAGAGTAGAAGTTTAGGGTAACCCACATACCAGATACCTTTCTCCACTAAGGAGCACTGATTCTGTCACTCTGCAAGTGCTGATGCACCTGCCCTGGGACTCGGAACCAACGCAGGGCGCCACTCCCAGAGCTAGCCGCTGCGGGCAACGCAGGGCGCCACTCCCAGAGCTAGCCGCTGCGGGCAACGCAGGGCGCCACTCCCAGAGCTAGCCGCTGCGGGGTGCTCGCGTGGCTCGTTCTGCCTCCAAGCTCTTTTCTCGTGTAGCACTGCTGAAAATGTAAGAATTCTCTTCCTTTCAGTCCATGCTCCACCACACAACAAAACCCGAGAGCTCACACACGTTCTCGGCTTACGTTACGTGTGACATACGTCTGTGACTCCCCTAAGAAAGAAGACAACTTGTGAGCAGCAGCCATTTCAGAAGGAAAGAAGGCAGAAAGGGAGAGAGGAGGGGAAGGAGGAAGGGAAGGAGGAAACAGACCCCTCCAATTCTAACTAAATCTAGCTGAGCATACAGACAAAATGCCTGTGACAAACAAAGATTGGTAATTATTTTCAAAAGTAAAGAAGTCAGCCTGGCCGGTTGGCTCAGTGGTAGAGCGTCGGCCCGGCGTGCAGGAGTCCCCGGTTCGATTCCCGGCCAGGGCACACAGGAGAGGCGCCCATCTGCTTCTCCACCCCTCCCCCCTCTCCTTCCTCTCTGTCTCTCTCTTCCCCTCCCGCAGCCAAGGCTTCATTGAGCAAAGATGGCTCGGGCGCTGGGGATGGCTCTGTGCCCTCTACCTCAGGCGCTAGAATGGCTCTGGACGCAATAGAGCAACGCCCCAGAGGGGCAAAGCATCGCCCCCTGGTGGGCATGCCGGGTGGATCCCGGTCAGGCGCATGCGGGAGTCTGTCTGACTGCCTCCCCGTTTCCAGCTTCGGAAAAATGAAAAAAAAAAAAAAAGAAGTCAGTGGGATTGAACAAGTATAGGAGCCACAGGTTAACAGAATTATACAGGGTTCACGTGTCCCGTTCTACAACACACCTCTGTGCACTGTATTGTGTGTTCACCCAAGAAGTCAAGTCTTCACCCCTCACCATTTATCCCCCGTGCCCTCCCCCTCACAATCACCTTCCTGTGGCCCAAGTCGGTGAGTTTTGTCCTTCTTTTGTCCTGATTTGTCTTCCTCAACAAGTCTCTTAAGATCTAAACACATTCCCTTGATAGGAGTCACCCTCCTCTCAAGTTAAGTCATTGTTTTCTTACTTCTGTCCTTTTACCATTGCTATTTGCATTGTGCAAACTTCTTTTTGTATTTCTGGAGGAAAAACAAAGCAAAGCCAGTCTGGCTGGCCAGTGTTAGCCTGGGGCGTATCTGTCTGGGTAAGGAGAGAAGAACAGGTCCTAGCCCCACAAACAGGGACCCTCTGTGATGAAATACAAGCAGACATCGAGCATCCTTCAGAAGCTCTGGAGAAAACCCACTTTGCTAAGAAATCCCCATGTTTCTAGTTCTCTGCTCTGGGCTCAGTGTACACAGTAACAGCTCAGTCATTTTTTTTTCTTTTGGAGGGAACACAGAGTACCTGCATTTTTGCTGCTTAATTACTCACTCTTAATCAGTAGTTTTGTCTTTTCCAGAAGGTTGGAATCATGCAACATGGACCACTAATACAATTCTATACCTCTTCCCCCTACATGTCATTTAAAACCTAGATCCAGGCCCTGGCCGATTGGCTCAGTGGTAGAGCATCGGCCTGGCGTGCAGGAGTCCTGGGTTCGACTCCCGGCCAAGGCACACAGGAGAAGTGCCCATCTGCTTCTCCACCCCTTCCCCTCTCCTTCCTCTCTGTCTCTCTCTTCCCCTCCCGCAGCCAGGGCTCCACTGGAGCAAAGTTGGCCTGGGCGCTGAGGATGGCTCCATGGCCTCTGCCTCAGGCGCTAGAATGGCTCTGGTCACAACAGAGCAGCGCCCCAGATCGGCAGAACATCACCCCCTGGTGGGCATGCCAGTGGATCCCGGTCGGGCGCATGTGGGAGTCTGTTTGCCTCCCCGTTTCCAACTTCAGAAAAATACAAAAAATACCCAAACAAACAAACAAACAAACAAAAAAACCCTAGATCCACATAAAATTGACATTTGGGCATGCTCCATGGATGGCAGAATGTAAGATCCTTTGCAAGTCATTGGGCTGGCTCAGTGATTGCTAGTATGAGGTTCTAAACCATCTTTTTAATATTGTCAGATTCTAAGGCAATGGCAAGTGCCTTATAGATATCATTCAAGTACCTTAGAAACAATAAAGTCAATAAAGTCTTAAAAATAACTTCTAATTCCTGGTTATCTTCTATGGTACAGTTGTGTGCTAATTAATTTATAGTTATCATTTGAATTACTTAAAACAATCCTGCAAATAATTTTTACTTTGCAAATAATAAAATTGTTGTTCATAGAGGGCAACAGTATTAATAATGTCATTGTATAGCTGTCGATACTACGCAAATATTTAGAAATGCCTGTCTCTGACTCTGCTGTTTTTCTACACTCCAAGCCTTGTCTGTCTTCTTGACCAGAATTAGACCTTTCTTTTGTTGCCTCACATGATTTAAAAATGTTGGACACTTACCCAAGACTAAGTTTTCTTTTTTTTTGGCTGATTATAATCTTAATAATAAAGGTCTCTAGTTGTTCTTCAGGGGCCATTGAGAAAATATTTCTAGCTGTTCTGTTCCATAATAGCTCTACTACTATCAATAATGCATGTGACAGCCCTCCATAACAGACCTCATTAAAAACGATAATGTTCTCGCCTGACCAGGCGGTGGCGCAGTGGATAGAGAGTCGGACTGGGATGCAGAGGAGCCAGGTTCAAAACTCAGAGGTTGTAAGCTTGAGCACAGGCTCATCTGGTTTGAGCAAGGCTCAATGGCTTGAGCCCAAGGTCACTCGGTCTGCTGTAGCCCCCGGTCAAGGCACATTTGAGAAAACAATCAGTGAACAACTTAGGTGCTGCAATGAAGAATTGATGCTTCTCATCTCTCTCCATTCCTGTCTGTCTGTCCCTGTCTATTCCTCTCTCTGTCTCTGCCACAAAAAAAAAAAAAAAGAAAAAAATGACGGTCCCAACAATTCACTCGTGTACCTGACTGTGGACCCACAACGCTGTGTGACAACATGTGGACCCCTGCTAGAGGCTGTGCCGCTACACCACATATTGTTGTGTAGATGAAGGGGCCACAAGTTTTTCTTGATATATGAGATAATAAAGGAGACAAACTGATGATGAGTGAGTTTAATAACATACTTATTCTGAAGCATATATATATATATATATTTTTTATATTTACTAATACCTTTTATTTATTTTTCCTCTTTTATTAATTGTAATGCAGTGACATTGATAAATCAGGGTACATGTGTTCAGGGAAAACATCTCGAGATTATTTTGACATTTGATTATGTTGCATACCCCTCACCGAAAGTCAAATTGTCTTCCATCACCTTCTATCTGGATTTCTGTGTGCCTCTCCCCTCCCCCGTGCCCTCTCTCTCCTTCCTTGCACCCTAACCCCCATTATCATCACATTCTTGTCCATGTCTCTGAGTCTCATTTTTATTTCTCATCTACATATGGATTCATATAATTCTTAATTTTTTCTGATTTACTTATTTCACTCGGTATAATGCTATCAAGGTCCATCCATGTTATTGTAAATGATCCAATGTCATCATTTCTTATGGCTGAGTAGTATTCCATAGTATATATGTACCATAGGTTTTTTTTGGGGGGGGGTTGTATTTTTCTGAAGTTGGAAATGGGGAGGCAGTCAGACAGACTCCTGCATGCGCCCGACGGGGATCTATGCGGCCACCAGGGGGCGTTGCTCTGTTGCAACCAGAGCCATTCTAGAGCCTGAGGCAGAGGCGCTAGAGCCACAGACCCATCCTCAGCGCCCGGGTCAACTTTGCTCCAATGGAGCCCTGGCTGCAGGATGGGAAGAGAGAGACAGAGAGGAAGGAGAGGGGGAAGGGTGGAGAAGCAGATGGGCGCCTCTCCTGTGTTCCCCGGCTGGGAATCAAACCCAGGACTCCTGCATGCCAGGCCGATGCTCTACCACTGAGCCAACCAGACAGGGCCTGTACCAAAGCTTTTTAATCCACTTGTCTACTGACGGACACTTGGGCTGTATCCAGATCTTTGCTATTGTGAACAATGCTGCCATAAACATGGGGGTGCATTTCTCCTTTTGGAACAGTTCTATGGTGTTCTTGGGGTATATTCCTAAAAGTGGGATAGCTGGGTCAAAAGGCAGTTCGGTTTTTAATTTTTTGAGGAATCTACATACTGTTTTCCACAGTGGCTGCACCAGTCTGCATTCCCACCAGCAGTGCAGGAGGGTTCCCTTTTCTCCACATCCTTGCCAACACTTATTCTGTGTTGTTTTGTTAATGAGCACCATTCTGACTGGTGTGAGGTGATATCTCATTGTGGTTTTAATTTGCATTTCTCTAATCATTAGTGATGTTGAACATTTTTTCATATGCCTATTTGCCATTAGTATGTCCTCTTTGGAGAAGTGTCTATTCATTTCTTTTGCCCATTTTTTCATTGGATTCTTTGTCTTCCTGGTGTTGAGATTTACAAGTACTTTATAAATTTTAGTTATTAACCCTTTATCAGACGTATTGTCAAACATGTACTCCCATTGTGTAGTTTGTCTTTTTATTCTGTTCTTATTGTCTTTAGCTGTGCAAAAGCTTTTTAGTTTGATAAAGTCCCATTTGTTTATCCTGTCTTTTATTTCCCTTGCCCGTGGAGATAAATTAGCAAATATATTGCTGCAAGAGATGTCAGAGAGCTTACTGCCTATATTTTTTTCTAAAATGCTTATGGTTTCATGACTTACTTTTAAGTCTTTTATCCATTTTGAGTTTATTTTTGTGAATGGTGTAAGTTGGTGGTCTAGTTTCATTTTTTTGCAGGTAGCTGTCCAATTTTCCGAACACCATTTATTAAAGAGGCTGTATTTACTCCATTGTATGCTCTTACCTCCTTTGTCAAATATCAGTTGTCCATAGAGCTGTGGGTTTATTTCTGGGTTCCCAGTTCTGTTCCATTGATCTATGTGCCTGTTCTTATGCCAGTACCAGGATGTTTTGAGTACAATGGCTTTGTAGTATAACTTGATATCAGGAAGTGTGATACCTCCCACTTTATTCCTCTTTTTTAAGATTGCTGAGGCTATTCGTGTTCTCTTTTGGTTCCATATAAATTTTTGGAATATATGTTATATATCTTTGAAGTATGTCATTGATATTTTAATTGGTATTGCATTGAATTTATAAATTGCTTTGGGTAATACAGACATTTTAATGATGTTTATTCTTCCTAACCATGAGCACGGTACATGCTTCCACTTGTTTGTATCTTCTTTGATTTCTTTTATCAATGTTTTATAATTTTCCAAGTACAAGTCTTTAGTCTCCTTGGTTAAATTTACTCCTAGATACTTTATTTTTTTATTGTAATGGTGAAGGGGATTGTTTCCTTAATTTCTCTTTCTGACTGTTCATTGTTGATGTATAAAAATGCCTCTGATTTCTGAGTATAAATTTTATATCCTGCCACTTTGCTGAATTCATTTATCAGGTCCAGTAGTTTTTGACTGAGACTTTAGGGTTTTCTGTATACAATATCATATCATCTACAAATAATGATAGTTTTTCTTCTTCTTTCCCAACTTGAATGCCTTTTATTTCTTCTTCTTGTCTGATTGCTATGGCTAGGACTTCCAGGACTATGTTGAATAAGAGTGGTGAAAATGGGCATCCCTGCCTTGTTCCTGATCTTAAGAGGATTGCTTTTAATTTTTGCCCATTGAGTTTGATGTTGGCTGTGGGTTTGTCATAGATGGCTTATATCAGGTTGAGGTATGTTCCCTGTATTCCCACTTTGCTGAGAGTGTTGATCATGAATGGGTGCTGGATTTTATCAAATGCTTTTTCTGCATCTATTGAAATTATCATATGGTTTTTCTCCTTCCTTTTGTTTATGTGATGAATCACATTGTTTGAATTGTGAATAGTGTACCAGCCTTGCCTCCCCAGAATAAATCCCACTTGATCATGGTGTATAATTTTTTTCCATATATTGTTGGATCTGGTTTGCTAATATTTTGTTGAGGATTTTAGCATCTATATTCATCAGGGATATTGGCCTATAATTTTCTTTCTTTGTGCTGTCTTTGCCTGGTTTTGGAATCAGAATTATGCTCGCCTCATAAAAGGAGCTTGGAAGTTTTCTTTCTCTTGAATTTTTTGAAATAGCTTGAGAAGGATAGGAGTTAGTTCTTTGAATATTTGGTAGAATTCACTTGTGAAGCCATCAGGCCTAGGACTTTTCTTTGTTGAGTGTTTTTTTATAACTGTTTCGATCTCTTTTGCTGTAATCGATCTGTTTAGGTTTCCTGATTCTTCCAGATTGATTTTTGGAAGATTGTATGTTTCAGGGAATTTGTCCATTTCATCTAGGTTGTCTACTTTTTTGGCATACAGTTCTTCATAGTATTTTCTTACAATATTTTGTATTTCTGTTGTGTCAGTTGTAATTTCTCCACTCTCATTTCTAATTTTATTTATTTGAGTCCTCTCTCTCTTTTTCTTGGTGAGTCTAGTGAAAGGTTCATCAATCTTGTTTACCTTTTCAAAGAACCAGCTCCTAGTTTCATTAATTCTCTGTATTGTTTCTTTAGCCTCTGTGTCATTTATTTCTGCTCTGATCTTTATTTTTTTCTTCCTCCTACTACATTTGGGCTTTACTTGCTATTCTTTTTCTATTTCCTCTAGATGCAGGGTTAAGTTGTTTATTTGAGTTTTTTCTAGCTTCTTAAAGTGTGCCTGTAGTGCTATGAACTTCCCTCTCAGTACTGCTTTTGCTATGTCCCATAAATTTTGAGTTGTTCTATGGTAATTATCATTTGTTCCTAGAAATTTTTTTTATTTTTTCTTTGATCTCATTCTTAATCCATTTGTTATTTAACAACCTGCTATTTAGTTTCCTTGTGTTTGAGAAATTTTTTTTTTTTTGTATTCTTCTGAAGCTGGAAATGGGGAGAGACAGTCAGACAGACTCCCGCATGCGCCCTACCGGGATCCACCCAGCATGCCTACCAGAGGGCGACGCTCTGCCCACCAGGGGGCGATGCTCTGCCCCTCTGGGGCGTCGCTCTGTTGCGACCAGAGCCACTCTAGTGCCTGAGGCAGAGGCCAAGGAGCCATCCCCAGCACCCGGGCCATCCTTGCTCTAATGGAGCCTCGCTGCGGGAAGGGGAGAGAGAGACAGAGAGGAAGGAGAGGGGGAGGGGCGGAGAAGCAGATGGGCACTTCTCCTGTGTGCCCTGGCTGGGAATCAAACCCAGGACCTCCGCATGCCGGGCTGATGCTCTACCACTGAGCCAACCGGCCAGGGCGTGTTTGAGAATTTTTGAGCTTTTCTGTTGTGGTTGATTTCTAGTTTTATGCCATTGTGATCAGAGAAAGTGCTTGATATAATTTCAATCTACTTAAATTTGTTGAGACCACTTTTGTGCCCTAACTTGTGGTCTATCCTAGAGAATGGACCATGGGCACTTGAAAAGAATGTATATTCTGCTGCTTTAGGATGAAAGGTTCTGAAGATATCTATTAAATCAAGTTGATCTAGTGTGTCCTTTAAGTCTGCTGTTTCTTTGTTTATTTTCTTTCTTGAGGATCTATCTAGTGATGTTTGTGGGTATTGAAATCCACTACTATTATAGTATTGCTATGGATCTCGCCCTTTATATCCATCAAAGTCTGCTTTATATACTTAGGTGCTCCTATATTAGGTGTGTAGATATTTATAATGGTTTTATCTTCCTGTTGGATTGCTCCCTTTATCATTATGGAGTGGCCTTTTTTAGCTCTTACTATATCGTTTGTTTTAAATTCCATTTTTTTTTTTTGGTAAAAGTATTGCTACCATAGCTTTTTTTTTCATTTCCATTTGCATAAAATGTTTTTATTCCATCCTTTTACCTTCAGTCTATGTGCATATTTTGTTTTAAGGTGTGTGTTTGTTGTAGACAGCATATGTATGGGTCCTGTTTTCTTATCCATGCAGCTACCCTATGTCTTTTGATTGGATCATTTAATCCATTTACATTTAAGGTTATTATTGATATGTAGTTGTTTATTGCAATTTATTCTTTAAAGCTGTATACCTCTTTTGCTATATTCTTTTCCCACGTTGGTCTGTTTACAATAGCCCCTTAACATTTCCCGCAGCATGGCTTTGGTTGTAATGAATTCTTTGAGTTTTTTATTTTTTTCTGGGAAGCTTTTTTATTTCTCCTTCAATTTTAAATGATAGCCTTGCTGGATAAAGTAGTCTTGGTTGTAGGTTCTTGTTCTGCATTACTTTTAATATTTCTTACCATTCCCTTCTGGCCTCAAGTGTTTCTGTTGAGAAGTCTGATGTCATCCTTATGGGGGCTCTTTGTAGGTGATAATCTTTTTTTCTCTAGCAGCTTTTAATATTTTCTCTTTATCACTTAGCTTTGGTATTTTAATTATGATGCGTCTTGGTGTAGGTTTCTTTGGATTTCTCTTTAATGGAGTTCTCCGTGCTTCTTGAACTTGTGAGATTTTCTCCTGAATTAATTTAGAGAAGTTTTCAGCTACGATATGATTGAGCAAAGTCTCTATCCCTTGTTCTTTCTCTTCTTCTTTAGGAACCCCTATGATGAGGATATTATTTCTCTTCATGTTGTTACAGAGCTCTCTAAGAGTTTTCTCAGACTTTTTGAGTCTTTTTTCTTTTTTCTTCTCTGCTTTCCTGCCTTCATTCAAGTTGTCCTCCAACTCGCTGATTCGAACCTCAGCTACATCCATCCTGTTTTTAATTCCTACCATTGTGGTCTTCATTTCTGATATTGTATTTGTCATCTGCGACTGATTCTTTTTATTTTATTTTATTTTTTTATTATAAATAAATTTTTATTTTAATGGGGTGAAATTAATAAATCAGGGTACATATATTCAAAGAAAACATTTCCAGGTTATCTTGTCATTTAGTTCTGTTGCATACCCATCACCCAAAGAGAGATCGTCCTCCGTCACCCTCTATCCAGTTTTCTTTGTACCCCTCCCCCTCCCCCTCTGCCTCTCCCTACTTCCCTCCCCCCACCCCCCATTACCACCCAACTCCTGTCCATGTCTCTTAGTCTTGTTTTTATGTCCCACCAATGTATGGAATCCTGCAGTCTTATTTTTTCTGATTCACTTATTTCACTTCGCATAATGTTATCAAGATTCCATCATTCTGCTATAAGTGATCCAATGTCATCATTTCTTCTAGCTGAATAGTATACCATGGTGTATATGTGCCCCATCTTCTTTATCCAGTCTTCTAATTTTTTTTTACAGTGATTAATAGCCTTTAAGCAAACTCTTGGCCAATACAGCAAGAATCCATAAAAGAGTAGTGTCCTTAACATGTTCACCCAGTCCAAGCTGGCCCCATCACCATGCCAAATCCCTGAAAAATGCAACCCAGCCACAGTTCAGTCTGTTAGGAGCTGTCACAGGGAGCAGGAGTCCAGGAAAAGTCCACATCCAGGAAAAGTCCGCATGGCACTGGAATTGTTGTCACCATTCTATACTTTGCAGCTCATGTCCAAGTCCCAATGACCGCTGCTTCTAGCTGGTAATGATTCAGGTAGACTGGAAAAGCCATTTGCAGCATGCGTGGATATGGAGCTTCTGTTCTCCTCTGCCTGGAGAGATGAGACCAGGTTGCTTTTCCCTGGAGCTCTGCAACTGTGGCATGGTAAAGAGAACCTTGGGATACACTAAGCTGGGTGGCAAAGGTAGATTCACAATAGAAGTTGGCAAAAGGGGAAAAGAGAACTATAAATTAGAAGTAGGTCTCAGCCTGAAATATGAGTGGGGCATTGAGGTAGGAGGGATAAAGGAAACACTATATACTAAGCAAAGCAGCAGAAAATAGGACTATCAACACCCAAAACAGAGATCTTTAAGGGAAGAATAAAAAACCTGACTATTCAGGCAAAACATAGTTAAGTGGCCCTTGTGCAAATGAGATCAGTTTACCTGCTTCTTGGAAGAAATACCCTAGGCTCATCCACAGTGTCGTAGATGGGGCCAATGGCCCTGGGCACCTTCAGCCTTCAGTGGCAAACCCCAGCATTCTGGGCAAGGTTAGGTCATAGGTGGCTGGAGCAGGGCTGAAAGAGACTGAACCCTCCCTTAGAGGAGCGAGGGAGAAGCCTACCTTCCAGTGTCCCTGTTTCCTCACAGCAGAGGCATGTAAGCCTGGCAGGCTTTAGTTCAATGACCTTCCTTTCCACTATTGGAGCAGGACCCAGATGGCATCCTATGAGACCCCTTTGGGGCATTGGAGCCTTTAAGGGTGTATCCTAAAAGCTGGTAGTTCCCCTGATGTCTATTGGGCTTTTTCTGCCTCTAGGTATCTTAAAAGCCATGCCCAGAAGATCTCGCTAAGAGGTTTGAGGATCCGCATCTGCCTATATAAATATTTTCCATATATCTGGAGCTATTTGGAAAAAGACAAAACTGTTATTAGCTGGATCTAATAAAGAAGGTAGTAGTATGCAGGCGAAAAAGATTTGGTGTCTCCTGTTCATCAGCATTCAAAAGAAATGTAAATTTTTTTTAAGTAAATAGCATGATATGGTATACCCGTAGGAGTTCCAGGATTTGACTACCCCCTTTTAAATTTTTTTTTTTTAAATTGACCTTAAAATGTTTGCTGAGTACACTTTAATAATACCTTAACTTTAACGATTGTAAGCATGACAAAATACAGTAAATGCTGTTGCTCCATATGCAGGAGCATTTTCAGTTTAGCCAGTTTAGGAAATCCAATAATAGAACAATGCATACAGACAATGAGCTATAACATGCTTAGCAGCCTCTCCTGTTCTGACAGAGGTTACTATAGATCAGGAATATGTATCTACTGTAATGTGGACATACGACTATTTGCCAAATGAAAGTATATGAGTAACATCCATCTGCCAAAGTTTTCCTGGTAGGGGTCCTTGAGGGTTAACTCCAAATGAAGGGGCAGTATAGGACCCCTTGGACAGGATTTCCCAATCTGCCTTGCTGCTTCCCGAGAAAGTTGAAACTGTTTACACCGGGCTACAGCGTTCTGGTGATGAATAGTATGAGACTGACTTGCTCGGTCTGCCATGGTTGCTCCATATAATTTTCTTTTGGATAGCTTGATCAACAAGGGCATTCCTAGGCCCTCGCCAGTTGGCTCAGTGGTAAAGCATTGGCCTGGTGTGCAGGATTCCCGGGTTCGATTCCCAGTCAGAGCACACAGAAGAAGCACCCATCTACTTCTCCACCCCTCCCCCTCTCCTTTCTCTCTGTCTCTCTCTTCCCCTCCTGCAGCCAAGGCTCCACCAGAGCAAAGCCACCCCAGGCACTAAGGATGGCCCCATGGCCTCTGCCTCAGGCACTAGAATGGCTCTGGTTGCAACAGAGCAAAACCCCAGTAGGCATGCCAGGTGAATCCCGGTCAGGCACATGCGGGAGTCTGTCTAACTACCTCCTCATTTCCATCTGTAGAAAAATACAAAAATAAATAAATAAATAAAAATACAACAAAAAAAAAAAAAAAGAAAAAAGAAAGAGAAAAAAAAAACAAAAAGAAAAGAAAAAAAAGGGCATTCCCTTGTGCTAAAGCTCCAGGGAGCATGGAGTGAGCTTGAGTATGTCCTATGAAACATGGAGCTCTATGTTGACATATAAGTCTTTGAAGAAGGAGGAACTGCTGAAATAGTTCATCAGCATTTGTCCCTAAGATAGCAGTCTTTATAGTGGAAACACCATAAGTAAATATTTGCTGTCTATTTATAGATTAAAGGGGGAATATGGCAAATGCTGAAAAGCCCTGATCTTTGTGCCCCTCCCCTCCCCAAACCTCTCCCTCTCCTCCCGCCACCCTGTAACCCCAACATTGTTGTCCATGTCTCTGAGTCTCATCTTTATGTTGCACCTATGTATGAAATCATATAGTTCTTAGTTTTTTCTGATTTACTTCTTTCGCTCAGTATAATGTTATCAAGGCCCATCCATGTTGTTGTAAAAGATCCTATGTCATCACTTTTTATGGCTGAGTAGTATTCCATAGTGTATATATACCAAAGCTTTTTAATCCACTCGTCCTCTGATGGACACTTGGGCTGTTTCCAGATCTTTGCTATTGTGAACAATGCTGCCATAAACATGGGGGTGAATTTCTTCTTTTCAAACAGTGCTATGGTGTTCTTGGGGTATATTCCTAACAGTGGTATAGCTGGATCAAAAGGCAATTTGATTTTTAATTTCTTGAGGAATCTCCATACTGTTTTCCACAGTGGCTGCACCAGTCTGCATTCCCACCAGCAGTGCAGGAGGGTTCTCTTTTCTCCACATCCTCGCCAGCACTTATTCTGTGTTGTTTTATTGATGAGCACCATTCTGACTGGTGTGAGGTGATATCTCATTGTGGTTTTAATTTGCATTTCTCTAATCATTAGTGATGTTGAGCATTTTTTCATATGCCTATTTGCCATTAGTATGTCCTCTTTGGAGAAGTGTCTATTCATTTCTTTTGCCCATTTTTTCATTGGATTCTTTGTCTTCCTGGTGTTGAGATTTACAAGTACTTTATAAATTTTAGTTATTAACCCTTTATCAGACGTATTGTCAAACATGTACTCCCATTGTGTAGTTTGTCTTTTTATTCTGTTCTTATTGTCTTTCGCTGTGCAGAAGCTTTTTAGTTTGATAAAGTCCCATTTTTTTATCCTGTCTTTTATTTCACTTGCCTGTGGAAACAAATCAGCAAATATATTGCTAGGAGAGATGTCAGACAGCTTACTGCCTATGTTTTCTTCTAAGATGCTTATGGTTTCACAGCTTACATTTAAGTCTTTTATCCATTTTGAGTTTATTTTTGTGAATGGTGTAAGTTGGTGGTCTAGTTTCATTTTTTTGCAGGTAGTTGTCCAATTTTCCCAACACCATTTGTTGAAGAGGCTGTCTTTACTCCATTGTATTTTCTTACCTCCTTTGTCAAATATCAGTTGTCCATAGAGCTGCAGGTTTATTTCTGGGTTCTCTGTTCTGTTCCATTGATCTATGTGCCTGTTCTTATGCCAGTACCATGCTGTTTTGAGTACAATGGCCTTATAATATAACTTGATATCCGGAAGTGTGATACTTCCCACTTTATTCTTCCTTTTCAAGATTGCTGAGGCTATTCGTGTTCTCTTTTGTTTCCATATAAATTTTTGGAATATGTGTTCTATATCTTTGAAGTAAGTCATTGGTATTTTAATCGGTATTGCATTGAATTTATAAATTGCTTTGGGTAATATAGACATTTTAATGATGTTTATTCTTCCTAACCATGAGCACGGTATATGCCTCCACTTATTCGTATCTTCCCTGATTTCTTTTATCAATGTTTTATAATTTTCCGAGTACAAGTTTTTAATCTCCTTGGTTAGATTTATTCCTATGTACTTTATTTTTTTGGTTGCAATGGTAAAAAGGATAGCTTTCTTGATTTCTCTTTCTGACAGTTCATTATTAATGTATAAAAATGCCTCTGATTTCTGAGTATTGATTTTATATCCTGCCACCTTGCCGAATTCATTTATCAGGTCTAGTAGTTTTTTGACTGAGACTTTAGGGTTTTCTATATACAATATCATATCATCTGCAAATAATGATAGTTTTACTTCTTCTTTTCCAATTCGGATTCCTTTTATTTCCTTTTCTTGTCTGATTGCTGTGGCTAGGATTTCCAGAACTATGTTGAATAAGAGAGGTGAAAGGGGGCACCCCTGCCTCATTCTTGATCTTAAGGGTATTGCTTTTAATTTTTGCCCATTGAGTATGATGTTGGCTGTGGGTTTGTCATAGATGGCCTTTATCGTGTTGAGGTATGTTCCCTGTAGTTTTGATCATGAATGGGTGCTGGATTTTATCAAATGCTTTTTCTGTATTTATTGAAATTATCATGTGGTTTTTCTCCTTTCTTTTGTTTATGTGATGAATCACATTGATTGATTTGCGAATATTGTACCAGCCTTGCCTCCCAAGAATAAATCCCACTTGATCATGGTGTATAATTTTTTTTTCATATATTGCTGGATCTGGTTTGCTAATATTTTGTTGAGGATTTTGTCTAAGTTCATCAGGGATATTGGCCTATAATTTTCTTTTTTTGTTGTCTTTGCCTGGTTTTGGAATCAGAATTATGCTCGCCTCATAAGAGGAGTTTGGAAGTCTTCCTTCCTCTTGAATTTTTTGAAATAGCTTGAGAAGGATAGGAGTTAGTTCTTCTTTGAATATTTGGTAGAATTCACTTGTGAAGCCATCAAGCCTAGGACTTTTCTTTTTTGGGAGTTGTTTGATAGTTTTTTCAATCTCATTTGTTGTAGTTGGTCTGTTTAGGTTTTCTGATTCTTCCAGATTGATTTTTGGAAGATTATATGATTCAAGGAATTTGTCCATTTCATCTAGGTTGTCTAGTTTTTTGGCATACAGTTCTTCATAGTATTTTCTTACAATATTTTGTATTTCTGTTGTGTCAGTTGTTATGTCTCCACTCTCGTTTCTAATTTTATTTATTTGAGTCCTCTCTCTTTTTTTCTTGGTGAGTCTGGTTAAAGGTTCATCGATCTTGTTTACCTTTTCAAAGAACCAGCTCCTGGTTTCATTGATCCTCTGTATTGTTTCTTTAGCCTCTATGTCATTTATTTCTGCTCTGATCTTTATTATTTCCTTCCTTCTACTAGCTCTGGGCTTTACTTGCTGTTCTTTTTCTAGTTCTTTTAGATGTAGGGTTAAGTTGTTTATTTGAGCTTTTTCTAGCTTCTTGCGGTATGCCTGTAATGGTATATACTTCCCTCTCAGGACTGCTTTTGCTCTGTCCCATAAATTTTGAGTTCATGTATGATCATTATCGTTTGTTTCTAGGAATTTTTTAATTTCTTCTTTGATCTCAATGTTAACCCATTTGTTATTTAATAACATGCTATTTAGTTTCCAAGTGTTTGAATGTTTTTCAATTTTTCTATTGTGGTTGATTTCTAGTTTAATGCCATTGTGATCAGAGAAAGTGCTCGATATGATTTCAATCTTCTTAAATTTGTTGAGCCCGCTTTTGTGCCCTAACATGTGGTCTATTCTAGAGAATGTACCATGAGCACTTGAAAAGAATGTATATTCTGCTGTTTTAGGGTGAAAGGTTCTGAAGATATCTATTAAATCGAGTTGATGTAATATGTCCTTTAAGTCTGCTGTTTCTTTGTTAATTTTCTTTCTTGAGGATCTATCTAATGATGTTAATGGGGTATTGAAATCCCCTACTATTATAGTATTGCTGTTGATCTCGCCCTTTAAGTCCATCAAAGTCTGCTTTATATATTTAGGTGCTCCTATATTAGGTGCATAGATATTTATAATGGTTATATCTTCCTTTTGGATTGCTCCCTTTATCATTATGGAATGACCTTCTTTATCTCTAACTATGGTCTTTGTTTTAAAGTCCATTTTGTCTGATATAAGTATTGCTACCCCAGCTTTTTTTTCATTTCCATTTGCGTGAAATATTTTTTTCCATCCTTTTATCTTCAGTCTGCATGCATCTTTTGATTTAAGGTGTGTCTCTTGTAGACAGCATATGAATGGGTCCTGTTTTCTTATCCATGCAGCTACCCTATGTTTCTTGATCAGATCATTTAATCCATTAACATTTAAGGTTATTACTGATATGTAATTGTTTATTGCCATTTTTTCTTTGAAACTGTATTCCTCTTTTGCTCTATTCTTTTTTTCCTTTGATCTGTTTACAACAGGTCCCTTAGCATTTCTTGCAGCCTTGGTTTGGTTGTAGTGAATTCCTTGAGTTTTTTTTTTGTTTGTTTTTTTTTGTCTGTAAAGCTTTTTATTTCTCCTTCAATTTCAAATGATAGCCTTGCTGGATAAAGTAGTCTTGGTTGTAGGTTCTTGTTCTGCATTACTTTGAATATTTCTTGCCATTCCCTTCTGGCCTCAAGTGTTTCTGTTGAGAAGTCAGAAGTCATCCTTATGGGGGCTCCTTTGTAGGTGAAAGTCTTTTTTTCTCTTGCAGGTTTTAATATTTTCTCTTTATAATTTAGCTTTGGTATTTTAATTATGATGTGTCTTGGTATTTGTTTCTTTGGATTTCTCCTTAATGGAGTTCTCTGTGCTTCCTGAACATGTGAAATGTTTTCCTGCCTTAATTGGAGGAAGTTTTCTGCTATGATATGTTTGAACATAGTCTCTATCCCTTGTTCTTTTTCTTTTTCTTCAGGAACCCCTATGATGCGGATGTTATTTCTCTTCATGTTGTCACAGAGCTCTCTTAGAGCTTCCTCAGACTTTTTGAGTCTCTTTTCTTTTTTCTGCTCTGCTACCGTGCTTTTACTTATCATGTCTTCTAACTCACTGATTCAATTCTCTGCTTCATCCATCCTGCTTTTAATTCCTTCCATTGTATTCTTTATTTCAGATATTGTATTTGTCATTTCTGACTGATTCTTTTTTATTATTTCAATGTCCTTTCTTATATTTGTTATCTCTTTATTTAGGTTTTCGTAATGGCCATCTATGGTTGTTCTAATATCTTTGAGCATCCTAACAATCCTTATTTTAATCCCTGCATCTGGTAATTTGGTTATATCTGATTCACTTAGGTCCTTTTCTGGGGATTTCTCTTGGTTTATTTGTGTTGTATTTCTCTGCCTCCGCATTTTCTCTTCACGGGAGTGGCTGTGATCACGTGCTCGGGTGCACAAGCGTTGGTGGCCTTGGTTTTTGCCCCACCCCCGTGTGTGACGTTATGCTCGGTCCTGAGGACACTGGCGAGCACCTTTGTTCAGCTGCGGGACTCTGCCTGTTTCCTGGCTTTCGCCCTGCCCTTGCAGGAGGAGCCCACTCGAGGGACAGCTGCTAGCCTTGGCTCTACCGCCGGGCAGGACTGCGTGCCCAAGCTCAGCTCAGTAGCTGAACTCCACCTCTTCTGAGCTTTTGGCTCCACCCCCGCGGGAGGAGCCGGCTACCAAGTCAGAACGCAAACCTGGGTTGCATGGGCAGGTTAAGGCTGTGCTCCTCTGCCCTTGCTCAGGGGCTGGTCTCCACCCTTTTCAGGGTTCCCGCCCTTCTCCCGCAGGCTGGATTACAGCCTGCTGGCAGCTGAGCTTGACCGCTTTTGCACGCCCCCTTCTCCCCAGCTGCGCAAGATTGAGCTCACACCTGAACCCAGTGGTGGCTAGCTGGCTTCCACCCCTGCCAGCAGAACTGCACTTTTGTCTCCCACTGCTGCCCGCCCTCCGGTGCGCCCTCAGCTGCGTGGGTGGGGGCGTTGCAGCTCGGACCCTAAGACTCACTACTGTAGACCCAGAAGGTCCCTTCTTCTATGCGACTCTGCTCTGAGTGCTGCGGGGGGGCTTGTTTGGCTGCTCTCCTGCTTCCCTTTGCTGGTATTGCTGTTTCCTGGGGAAATATTCACTTCAACTTTGGGGAGTGACTCGTCCCAGGGGTTCGGGTGGCTATCTCCCAAAATGTTTCTCCCTGTGCCTCCTAGATTACACTGTCTTCCTGTTACTCTGGTCCTCTCCTCTCTCCCCCCATCCTCAGGAGCCCCGGGTGAGTGGTTTTGAGAGAGATGTTGTGCGCGGTCCCTTTAAGAAGGATCCTGGGTCTGAGAAATCAGACTCTTTCTCATAAACAGTATCCTGACTTGTTTCCAGCTAAATACTGTCCTTACGCCTCTTCTGGGCTCTGGGTCTGCTGCAGTCTGGGGCTTTGTTCCTGGGGCTCAGGACCCTTCCCCCTCTGCTAAACTCACTTCCCGTCACGCGAGTCTCTCCCTGCTGCCGTTCGCTCCGGGGAGCTGGGCCGCCCTCTCCGCGTTTCCACTTTTCCTACCAGTCTCGGTGTGGCTTCTTCAGTGTTCCTTGGTTGAAGAGTCCTCTTAGTTGACTGATTCTTTTTTAATATTTCAATATTCTTTTTTATACTTGCTATTTCTTTGTTAGGTGTTCATAATGACCATCTATTGTTGTTCTAAGATCTTTAAGCATCCTTACAATCATTATTTTGAACTCCGCATCCAGAAGTTTGGTTATTTCCATATCACTCAGTTCATTTCCTTGAGGTTTCTCTTGTGGTTTCATTTGGATTGCACTTCTCTGTCTTTTCATTATGTCTGTGTGTTTGGTAGTTTTTTTTGTATAGCTGGTTGAGTCTAGGCTTGGTGTTGTCTGCCTCCAGTTTTCAATTGTGTTATATCTAGGTCTTCTTGGGTTGGCTTCAGCTATCATTTGTAATCCACTTTTGGATTTGGTCTGCTTTGAAGTCTTGATTTGTTGTTTTCTTAACAGGTGATAGTCTTGTTTACTCATCTCAATGGGGGGTTTATTTGAAACTGTATTCAGGAATGCGGTGGCTGTAACCTGAGACTCTGAAGGCCTCTTCTGCCCGTTACTCTCCCTGGGGGCAGGATGTTTTCTCAGCTTCAGTAGGGGGAGTTGTATCTCAGATCTCTAGGGAGACCTGAGTTACTGCCCCTCCTCCCCACTTCTTGTTTTTAGCTGTGTCATGTTGTGCTGATTGGAGCTGGAGAGATGTCTGGAGATCTGTGACCTGGAAGCACTTTAGTCTTTTGTTTTTTGGAAAGATTAGTCCCTTCTCCAGGTATGGCCACCTCCAGCACTGATGAGTCAGCTTCTCAGGTCGTCCCCTGCATTCCTCTTCCCCTCACCATCTGTTTCTCTCTCTCTCCTTTCTTTTTCAAAGACAAGCCAGCCCTTTCAACAAACCTCATTCCCTGGTTGCCAGGCAAGTGGCTGTGAACAGTATTTTCTGCTCATTCCTTGGAGTGAGAACCCTTCTGTGCTCTCAGCCTCACCCCTCCCTTTGTTCATGTAAGCAGGGGAGATTCAGGCTCTCCTACCAGGTTTGTTGTGGCTTTTTCTTCGCTCCTTGGTTTTTGAGAGCTGTTCTTGTAGACCAGAGTTGGTTTTTCACACTGATTGTTCCTAAATTAATTTGTAATCCAGTTCGTTGGTGTGAGCTGGGAGTCTGTGCGTCTGCCTACTCTGCTGCCATCTTCTCAATGAAGCATATATTTCTAAGGAATGTATGAGGCATTGCTGGCCCATAGAACATGAAGTACTTTTGAGGTGCTTCTCAAGGCACGGCGTTACAATCAAGTTTTTCGGTCCTCAATATCTATAAACATTAAGGATCCCATAGGACAACCTGGACTCCTTAAAATAAACTTGGTTTTCATAGGGCGGGATGGGAATGCAGATACTTCCACATACTAGCTGGCCGCCCTTAACAATTCATTAACCTCTACAAGCCTCAGTTCCTTAAATAGTAAAACGTACAATGTATGCACTGGAGGATTCTTATGGAAACTACAGACAATATACAAATTGCCACCCTGTTCCTGACCATGCCAATGTGTGCCAATATCACATTTGTCTTAATAGTCAAATTATAACAGTTCAACCATGTCAAATGAGCAGAAACTGGTATTTTTCCCATCACTATGTTTGAGAATCCCTGAATTTGCTTATACTTGACTATACATCAGACATTCTTGTTGCTTTTGTGTTGCTGCCTGCCCTAAATTGAGCAACTCTGACATAACCCTTATGAACAGGCTCAGCAATCAGACTGTCTGATACCAGAAGACGCCATTGTGTAGTCTCAAGTCAAACTCAGCACCAGGACCAGCAGAATGTCCATGTCACTGATGTTGTGATGAAGGCTGATGTCTGTGGTGATACTACCTCCTTGGACCTATGCACTTCTGCTTGATGTTCTGCCCTGGTACTCCCATTACATGCACAGGTTCCACTGGTTCTCAAACTACGAGCATTCTGCCACCCCTGGCAAAATCCCTGATCACAGAACATGTTTTATAGTTACAGTGCTTCCCTGAGACAACCACGACTGTACCTCTGTCTCTATATCTTTGCCTCTTCTGAACATTTTATATTAGTGGAATAATGCATTTATGCCTTTGTGAAGAGCTTCTTTTACTTAGCAATGTGGGCAAAGGTTTTCAACCATCACCCATTTTGTAGCATCAGTTATGTGTTTCTTTTAGTCGGCCTTATATTTAAAATGATAGTTTACCCATTGGGCATAACACTGTCCAGACACACGCATCCATCAATATATCTAGTATTGCTTTACTTGAGTATGGTGAAGCCTTGCTGGGGTTTAGGAATTACACATTTGAAAATGTGTTCTAGGCCTGAATAGTATTCAAAAAATACATATTTTTTTAAAAATTTGTGTAATCTTTCTTTGTCTCTGATCAAACAGAACTTTTCCCTCTAATACATAAAACATATGAGAACTGAACTGCTTTGGTTGACATCTACACCTTAAAAAATAAAATCAACCTACAGACTCTTGGCTCCAAATCTATGCTCCACTGTCTGCTGTGTCATAACCAAGCTGCATGCTGCATACATTAACTTCTGCAGTGAGCATGACTTTCAGAGGTCTCTGTGGAAGGTGCTGAAGAAACATGGTAGGAGGCAGGGGTTTCTCTTCATGGTTATGTTGGACTTTGCTGTTCTCTCTGCTCTTCCTGTGAGCCTTAGAGCCCTTGTTTATGATTTGGGATCTGTAACCCCACCTGGTGAATTTCAAGGTACTGTTCTGAAGATCATCATGGTCACATGCTGGCTTCTTTGTATTCCATGGCCATCACTATAGTAGTGGCGGCGATGACTCTTGCCTATGTAATTACCATCTACTTTATTTCTCATATTGAAAAGTCAAGGCCAGAAGGAATTAGAAGTTCACCTAAGAACATTTCACTGACGAGATCCATAGTTGTGTTTGCCCAAGGCACTCTGCCTTCCTCATAACATAACAAGTTTTGAAGAGATACAGAAAAACCATCTCAGAAGGGTCCGTAAGACACACTATCATGTTTTGAATTGGTATTTATAAGAAAAGATCATTTCTAAATATGCAGAAATTAATTTTGTATAATTTATTTAAATTTTATATTAAGCGGTTATTTATGATTTTTTTTCAAAAGAAAGTCTTTTGTTATTTCCATGGTTACCAGAAGAGGCCAGTATGGTTCAACATAATGGATTTATTGCTTCTTTGGATAATTCCTCCTGATTTAGAAATTGCCTGACACTTCTGAAGGCAATGATTAGAAATACAGCTTTCTTTCCTCGTTCCTCTCCTGATGAGATGTCAGACACTTCTACAATCAGTGACTGTGGCTAAAGTCTCTGAGATAGACAGACATCGGTCCTTATCCCTTATCTTGGTTCTACCACACCCACAAACTGTTTAACCCTAGGAAGGAACTTCAACTTGGTTCACTATTACAAAAAGAAAATGATAGTAACAACCTTGTTTGCTTTTTCAAAAGGTTCAATGAGCTACTGTCATTGAGGCACTTAAACAGTTCTTGTAACATAGAAGGTGAGCACATATTATCTGCTCAGCCTCTAGGATCTTTGATACACCATTGATCATACCCCACCCCTTTCTACTTCTTCATTATACTAGAAGGACACAATAATTGGTATATTGTATATTGTAAATATTAACATTTCACAATAAAATTGTCTCAATATTTATTTGTATTCTGGAGAATAACACTCTATAAAGATTTGATACCTATGATCACTTATTTTAAAAACAAACAAACTCCTTAGCATAAAAGCCTTTTATTCTCCCTTTTCTCCTTAAACTCATTTAATTTTTCCTTTCTCCATAATTTTCATTCTTATGGAATATATTTTTAAGTTTGAAAATCTTTTAGTAATAACCACATTATATCTATATAAATTAACATTTATATTTTAATTGGATTTTATATTTGTTTTATTTCTGCAGATCCTGTATGTGATATTTCTCCTAAATTGAATTAAAGAATTATTATTGTTAATAGCATACAGTTAGTCAACATGATGTAGATCTATCACAAAATTTGATAATTATGAAAAGTTGAAAAAACATCTCTTAGTGAAATAAAACCTTATCAAAATTTTGATTTAATAAAAGGAGACATACAGCAAAATAAAAAACCCTAATCATTTCAAAATTATCATATTATCTTTTTAGGAGGTAGAAAAAGTAATTATATATAAGAGAAAATAAGGAAAGACTTAGTTATAATTGAAATAATTTTTGTTATGAAAATTGTTTGACTACCTTATAAATAATATGCAATGAGTAGGAAAATAATAACATAGAAACTTTATCAATGGGGATTATCCATTATAATGTACAAGCTCAATAGTCCCAGAAAACATCCCCGTTATATTAAAAAAATCCTCATGATTAAAATACTCCAGCTTTGCGGCTTAAAGGAGCAATCTTATCACATAACGACTTGTCCAAGTATAAACCTTAAGGGGAGTTGGAAAGAATTTCTTAGGTGTAAGTTAATTTAAAAAAAATACTGTTTTACTGTTAAGTATTTCTTACAGAGTTTTTTTTTTTAATTTGTTCTCAGGAGCCTCTCTTTCAAATGAAATCATTTCTTTGAGGAAGTTCAGGAGACAGAGGAAGCAAAGAACATATGTGGACATTGTTTGTATTTCTCTACCAGTGTACCATACATCTAAGGTGACCAAGTGTCCTTCTTTAGGGAGGACAGTCCTTCATTTGTAAGTTCCATCTTCCCCCAAAAGTGTTCTCCTTTTTGATATTGGAAGACTAATCTGTAAATGTCCATATTCAATTGATGCAGAGTCAATCCATTGCATGCGATGTGACGTATTTGTATTTGATATGACGAGTCATCAAGGATCAGTACAGTGCGGCCAGACGTGATTACGAGATGCATACGCTCCGCACTGGAGACCTTGAGAGAGCGTGCGATATAGCAAGTGCGCAAATGGCTTTGTATACTTCTTACTGAAATATGACACAGCACATATGACATTGTAGACCCACCATTATTTCTTTCTCAGTGAATATTCAATCATAGACAGGTAAGCATAATTCACATTTTATTAATTCATTATTTAATAATATCCAAATATGTATAATTTTATTTACAAGTATTTTCCTGAAATTCAAGTTTTAAAGTGGAAATCTAAGCTCAAACCATATCTATTAATAACGTATTTTGATTAAATAGTTGCATAAAACACATTTTTTAATTAGAAAATGATAAATACACCCAAATATCACTCCAAATTAGTGGTTTTGTTTGATGTTTAGTTTTACTAAATGAGTACGTTTTTTACAATTATTATTAAAAATTAATAAGCATGTAAGCATAATTATAATATAAAATATTACAAATGTTTTATTATGCATTTATCATATTATAGTGCGTTATTATTGCAATGAATAAAATGTTTCTTTTATTTTCTTCAATTTATTTTTGTCCTTCTTTTCATTGTAAAAAAAGTTGGTCACCTTACGCACATCTGAATTCAGGTGCAGCAAAGACAGTTTCTACTACTCAGCTTCATTGTCCCCACTCCACCCCACCCCCAACACAGAGAATCCTAGGACCTTCCATACCCCAGGGCAAGTCACACAGTAAACCTTGTAGTAGGTATGGGATTTCTTTCCTTAAGAGGAGAAGACTGTGAACTCAGAGACATTTAACAGGCAAATCTATTGTAAGAGATTGTACAGTGAAAGTTAGTTACAAGGAATGCAAGTTAAAGATCTGGAAAATGATCTCATCTGGATCCGTGTTCTCAGATGAAGACCTCTCCTTTAGAATTATATGCAGATACATAAGACAAGCACAGTATTGCAAAATATATATACATTAGATATCTGCAAAAGAACCAGAAACTATGAACTGAATGTTTTTGAGATTCATTCTGTAGCTCTGAAAGGAGAAGGAAGATTTTTAGATCAGGGAGGCATTGAGCATAGCCCAAAGTTGATCTGTAGTGGTGGCCTCCTGTGAATACATCACACATTCTACCACTGGGCATTTTTCCTCATGGGAGCCAGGAAGGATCACATGGTGATGAGGCAGAGAGGTCTGAGAAGTATGTTCCTATAAGCCTCTCCACACACTGGAAACCACGGCTCTCCAAACTGTGTACCTGATACTAGAATATAGCCTGGAAAAGGTGTAGTCCCGGCCCTCATAAATCCACAGTGTCTTCATACAGACAGACCCACCAGCAGTTGGCAGCCAGTAACCATGCACTGCCTGTTTGGGCTGTGCCTGACATAGAGGGTGTGATTACACAATGAAAGGAAGTCAGAGCTCACATCTCCCGGCTCTTTCTTGGGGGACTGCTGGAGTCTATCTCATCACAAATTTCATTTGTTTTGATTATTTACATCACACATTTCTCCAAAGAGTAGAAGAATCCACAGTTAGGAAATGTTGCTACAATGCTTTTTTTTTGAAAAGGCAGTTACATGAAAAAAAAAAAAAAGAAAGAAAGAAAGAAAGAAAGAAAGAAAGAAAGAAAACTAGATCAACTTTTACACCATAAGCAAGAATAAGCTCCAAATGGATAAAAGACTTAAATGTAAAGTCACAAAATCATAAAAATCCCAGAAGAAAACAGGCAGTAGACTCTCAGACATCTCTCATAGCAATATTTTTGCCAATATAGCTCCTCAGGCAAGGCAAATAAAGGAAAAAATAAACAAATGGGACTATATCAAACTTAAAAGCTTCTGCACTGCAAAGGAAACCATCAACAAAATAAAAAGACAGCCCACTGTACGGAAGAACATGTTCGCCAATACATCTGATAAGGGGTTAGTAACCAAAATTTATAAAGAACCTATGAAATTTAATACCAGAAAGACAAACAATCCAATTAAAAAATGAGCAAAGGACCTAAATAGACACTTCTCCAAAGAGGACACACAGATGGCCAATAGACATATGAAAAAATGTTCATTGTCACTAATCATCAGAGAAATGCAAATTAAAACCACAGTGAGATATCATTTTACACCTGTCAGTATGGCGCTCATCAACAAATCAACAAACAAGTGCTGGCAATGATGTGGAGAAAAGGGAATCCTCCTGCATTGCTGGTGGGAATGCAGATTGGTGCAGCCACTGTGAAAAAAAATATGGACTTACTTCAAAAAAATTAAAAGTAGAACTACATTTTAACCCAGCAATTCTACTTCTGGGAATATATCCTAAGAAATCCAAAACATTATTTCAAAAGAATATATGGACCCCCATGTTCATTACAGTATTATTTACAATAGCCAAAATCTGGAAACTACTCAAATGCCCATTAGTTGATAAGTGGATAAAAAAGCTGTGCTACATTTACACAATGGAATATTACACAGCCATAAAAAAGAAAGAAATCTTACCTTTTGTGACAGCATGAATGAACTATTATATTAAGCAAAATAAGGCCAGCAGAGAAAGTCAAATACCATATGATCTCAATTATATGTAGAATCTAATGAACACAATAAACTGAGGAACAAAATAGAAACAGAGGTAGGGTCACAAAGAACAGATGGACAGCTGTCAAAGGGAAGGGGGAAGAGAAGATTGGATCAGAGAAGGTGAAGAGATTAGCCAATACACACACACACACAATGCGTATATATATATATATAATATATATATATATATATATTATATATATATATATAAAATGCATACACACACACACACACACACAAAACAGAGTGGCAACAGTCAGAGGGAAAGGAGGGTGAAAATATCGGTTGGAAAGAGACTTTGCATGAGACCTGGAGGGGACATGATGCAATGTGTAGATGGTGTTACTTTATATTGAGTGGTACACTTGAAACCATGTCAACACAATAAATTTAAAAAAAAGAAGAAGAAATATCTCAATATAGCATAACAACATAGACTACATCTATGTAAATATTTCTTTGCTACTGCCTATGCCTCCACATTATTTATAGAGCTTTAAGCTGTGCTGAAACTAAATAGTCCCTTTGAATAATTATTAGTCCTACTAATAAGACAACATCATGGTTTTCTTGAGGCCAACAACGTGCATGGTTTTGAATTTGATGCCTGTGGAAAGAGCACACATAACCCAATGGACGACACTGTGGTATAAATCAGTGAAGTTAGAAAGTTGAGATAAGAAAGCAAAAATGTAATCACTATCTTTTTTTCCCTCAAACAAGCTTTTTGATGCATCCATCATTTCCAAGAACCAATAAAATGCCTGGAAAACGGATGTCAATGCTATTTACATTATGCCTGTTTATTGGCAAACACAAGATATTTATGGGTCAACTATTGTAGTTCACTGAAAAGCGAGTTGTTCAAAATAAATATGACCCCTGATAAAGACTGAGACTATTTTTGATGCAAAAAAAATAAGGTTTGAATTTGTTATTCTTTGCAGAAAGAATTCCATTACCATTGTTCTTATCAGGTGTCAACTTTGACAACACTGCATTGAGATTCGATAGTCTATGCAGAGCCTTCTTTTGTAAATTTTAACATCCTACCAGCTCTTTGCCTGGGACACCTGTCTCTTTAATGTGTCAGGAGAATGTTTGCCTGCCGCAGCAAACTAACATTTATTTTTGTTCTAAATTAGAACAACAGTGGGACTCAATTGGCTTGACATGACATTTAGTTGAACCTCACCAGGAATGCTTCCCTGGTGAGCATGGAGACACAGAAGGAGAGGAGTCCAAAAAATGGAGTGTGCGCTAGGTGAGGTCAGGTGGGGGGTATGTGAGGTGAGGCTGGCCAGGGACCAGCGGAGGACTTTCTGAACATCATAAACCTTTGATTGCTATAGTCTGGGGCAGTGATGGGCAATCTTTTGAGCTTAGTGTGTCAAAAGTTGCCAAGAAAATGAGCATAACTCGGGTGCTATGTCACTTCAAGAAAAAAGACCCATAACTTCGCGATATTTATAGTTTAAATAATAAAAATGTATAATTGTAATATATAACTGTATTTAATAAATCAAAAACTAATTATTTAACTTACCTGCTTAGTGACTTCTTTGTTCATCTGTCAGTCGGTTTCTTTTGTTGGTCTTGATATTATTTAACCTGTGTGGGGTGCCGTGAACTAAGATAAGTGAGGGTGAGGGGAAATTCTTTAACTAACCTGCCTATTAGTGATATTTTTGTTGCTGAATTTCATTGGCTAAATCTTCAATTGAAAGTTGGTATTTTGTACACTTCAAGCCCAAGCAAGCGCTACTAATTTCATCTGTCAATCTGTTTCTTTTGCTGGTTTTGATATTATTTAATGCTGAGAATAAGGTCTCACAAAAGTACGTAGAGGGAAAAATTGTGAGTAATGCCATTGCTATATTTTTCAGGGTGCTAAAAGTGTCTGGTAATCGGTTCCAGGCACTCCAAATTTCCTGTTCATAGTGGCACTCCTCTTGATTCTCCAAGCAGCACCTTTCCAGATTCTTAAGCTTTGACCTCAAGTCAACAAACACCTGAGCCCAGATGCTGTCTTGAAATTCTGCAAGTTGCATCTTATGTAGATTAAGATGGCTGCCGCTATTTCTAGTGGCGGGAAATGGCACCCATAGCACAGGCCCTTGCCTCTCCCAGTCTCCCCCTCACTTATCTCAGTAATGACTGTCAATTAGAAATCCCCAACACCCCAGAACAGCAGACTGGATGATGATTGCTATGGTTATGTGGCTGCTGGTAATGGTGATCACAGGGCCCCCAGAGATGTGTCCCCTGTGGCATTCCGCTGCTCCCTGCTCTGCCGGCCGGAAGTGTGGTCAAGGATCCCCTGCTGAGCATTGAGACATGGCCTAACTGGAAGTCCCAGAACCAGGTGCTTTGTGACGGAGTTCTGTTGTTTTGGCCTAAAGACCTCCGGCACAGAGTGTCTATACTACAGCAAATGTTTTATCCTCAGCTATTGCACCTGGCTGTGCAGGAGCCAAGGATGAAACGTCCTTCTCGGCATGTGGCCCCATACTTTTCTGGTACGCTGCCACGTGTCATTGAAAATGGCTATGCCTGTCAGTGCTGACATACATGTCATAGGTTCGCCATCATGGGTCTGGGGACATGCACAGAGATCCTGCATTTTACAGAGCATTCACAGTCAGCCTCCCATTTGAGTCTCAGCAATATTTTAAGGAAGGAGAGTGAAGTATTATCATCCTCAGACAGGGAAACACAGGAACAGAGAAGTCGGTTTACCTTCATTCACAGCCAACGCTTAGAGGAGATCCTGACACAGGACAGACTCCATCTTGTTGTTTTCCATTCTGATGATCTGTCAGTGAAAAAAAAGAAGAGAAAATATTCATGTCAAAAAGTCTTTCTTCATTCAGGTTTCATGTTTTTGCAATCTGGGATGACCTAAGAGCTAGGAGTTATATTCTTGGAGCTGACGACTCCCTCACGTGTCACCCTCCAGGGCCTGGATGCAACCTGGAATTGTAGGGAGGTTACAAAGCTGGACGCGAGGACACGTGGAGCCTGCCACTTCCTCTCTCAGCACCTGTGTTTTCTCATGTATACAACTGGGCAGACAAGTTCATTTCCAGCATTCTTATTAACACTAAAGGTCTACTACTGTATTATTGTTTTCTAATGCTGAACATAACAAATGATGTAAAATATAATGGCCAAATCATCACAAGTGGTAAATTATACTGTAGAATAGACAGTTGAATTAATCATTAGTAAGTCCATGAACATAGCAGTGAATTTCTAGGTTTTCCTGACGTCATCAATATTTTTGGAAATAAGTTCTATAGAGGGACAGATTTCCTCTGTAGAGAGTCTGGCTTTGTGCCCTCACACCCTGACTCCTTCTGTCCCTCCATGTACTTCTCCCCTCCTTCTTCCCACAGATACTTATTGAGCAATTATTGTGTTCTAGGGACCGTACATGACATTGGTGACAAAGACATTATGTCAAACTTTGATACAATTGAAGTTAACAATTAAAATAGAAAGATACATGCTGAGGAGTGTAGAAATAAAGACCAACTCATGGGGCTTTACCCATGAAGTTCAAGAGCACAGCCTGCCTCTCTGTGTTTATCAACAGATTTCTCTGCGTCTTACCTTTTCCAGGTGTGGCGATGACACCTTCATGTTCTAATTGTGCCAAAGGGGAGTCTCTAGATACTATATATACCAGTTCCCTTGGATTCCATTGCAAAATACCACAAACTGGGTGACTTAAAACAACAGAAATCTACTCTCTCAGAGTCACAGAGTCTAGAAGTACAAATTTCAGGTGTCAGTGGAGTTATACTCACTCTACAGGCCGAAAGGATGAGTCCTTTCTACCTCTGCTAGCTTCCTGTGGTTGTTGGCAACCCTTAGAGTAGGAGCTATACTCTCTGCCTCCATCTTCATGTTCCTCCCGTCTTTCTTCTGTGCCTTCAGTCTCTCTTTTTCCTTTACAGAAACACCAGGCATTGAGTTCAGGCCCACCCTAATGCTGTAGGATCCTATCTTGAATGGATTACATCAGCAAATACCCTATTTGCAAGTGAGGTCACATTCACAGGTTGCACATGGATATGAATTTTTGGAGGACATTATTCAACTTAGTACAGGACTTAGTAGCCTAAGGGTAAAAGGGATACGAGGAAAGAGAGAAGTAGAGACTTCATTTGTGACTACACCTTACCTGTATTTTTATGATCATGCATATTATATGTTGATGAAGAGAAAAATGGAACATGGTTTGTTAATAATATATGGTTATGCTTTGATACTGCAATGGTACTTCCATCTAAATGTTTATAGTATACATTCCATTCATAGATGGTGGGGTTCTGGGCTGATCTCGGGTGGCTCTGATCTGGGACTCTGCCCAAATCTCACCTTCACGGCCCACCAAGCCAGCAGAGAGTGTCTTTTTTTATTCCCCCCACCACTATCATCCTTCAAAGAAGACACTAATGAGGTGGTTAAAGAGAAAGGCCACAGGGAGATGAAAAATGCAAAGTCTGAGCAATTTTAGAACAGAATAATTAGTTTCTGAATTATTGAGAATGTGAAGAATTCCTGACAACATAATGATTCCACCACATTTTCTTCCCATTTTTTTCCATTCAAAACAAATTTTAGATTTACTTGTCTTATTAGAGATGACATGTTTAATACAAGGGACTTTCAACAATGACACCATGGAATCCTCTTTATAATAGATTTGTTGCTACGCCCTCAAGTCACAAATCAAACTTCTTAAGACACAATTCGTATTCTTTTCAGTTTTGTCAGCTCTTGGAGAATTTTCAATGAAGGGGATTGGCTTCTGTAGCATGCAAGAAAAATTCATCCTCTAAAATTTCAGGCTTTTCCCCTCCGTGGGTCAGACCCCAGCTGAAGGACAATTCTGAATGAGTACCATCTCCATTTAATAGTTTCTTCCTTTTTCTCTATCCTCCCTCCCTCCCTCCCTCCCTCCCTCCCTCCCTCCCTTCCTCCCTTTCTCCCTCCGTCCTTCCCTCCCTCCAACGCATCTTTCTTTCTTTCTTTCTTTCTTTCTTTCTTTCTTTCTTTCTTTCTTTCTTTCTTTCTTTCTTTCTTTCTTTCTTTCTTTCTTTCTTTCTTTCTGCCTTTAGGAATTAAAAATTGTTCTATGATGAGAAATGAAACCTCATCAGTGTGTGATTTTCCTTGCAAATCTGTCCTAAAAGACTACAATACACAAAATTCATGAAAAAGAAAGGAAATGGTCACTATATGAGATGATATCCACATCAGTTAGCTTGATTAGCTTGATTATGGTGATTATTTCAAAATACATATGTATATCAAAACATTAAGTTGTATACTTTAAAATACATAATTGTTACTTATCAATTATACTACAACAAAGTTGAAAAAAGATGAAGCCCATTCTGCAAGTTCAAATGCTGTTTCTAGAATCATATGCATAGGTCTCCAAATAAGAAGAGGTAGAAGGAGGTGAGGGAACATGGCTTGTCTGAGATCATTCAGAGAGTTTGGAGTGACCCTGAGACAGTGATCGAAGCTTCTTGCCAGCATGTGGGCAGCTGAGACTTGGGGTGAACTTTATAAACTTCTTAAGCTGCCAGTTCACAAAGGTGCCCCCTGAATCCAGAAATGCTGCACAAGGTGCCCTTCTTCTCCCAGCAAGGGCTGAGCAGAGCCGGATTTGTCCCTCACCTGCCTCCTTGGCAGGGCTTCCATAAGCTGGAATGCACACACTCAGAGGGCAGCCCTAACCCAGAAAAGGAGCTGGTTACTGATGTTAAGTTTGTCATACACTGTTTAAATTATGTGCATAAGCATTTGATACTTAGTAGGTGCTCAGTAAATCACGATGGCTGTGTTTGGTGGCTGGAACTTGTCCCAGGTAGTCACAGAGCTCCAACTGTGTGTCCCTGCTGAGGGGCAGAGCTGCTGATTTCCTGAGCAGCCCTGTGTGATGATGCTGGTCGGGCTGTCAGTCATCAGGGGATTGCTAACCAAAGAAACGCCAACCCCTCTGAAATCTCTGTGCAATCTGTGCAATTCTACATCTATAGAAACCTGCATGCCTATTTGGCAGCACAATGTAATGAGCTTACTCCTCTCATTTACTAGCATAAACCACATTCAGAAGGACAGTTTTATTTGTTCCGAGAATTCTTACTGAGGATGATCTCCTCCCTCTATCAGTGCTGTTTCAGCAAGCTGGAGAAGATTGTCTCCAGTTCTCTGGGCGGCCCCGCCTGTGGTCCGGGACTTCTCCACATTGCCTGTAGAGCGCTCCCACGGGCCACTCATTTGCTCTACCGCCACACTTTGCTCTAGTCATCCTGCTCCTTGCTGTACAGCCAGAGTGAGCTTTCTAAAAATAAGGCTTTTCTTACTTTATTATATAGCTTTTGAGACTTGAAACAATTATCCCAGTGAGTAATGTGATGTCCTGCGGGATTGTTGTTTGCAGAAAGAGGCTGGTGAGAATCGAGCAAGGGTGAGCTTGGCATTGATGCTTACATAGGGTGCTTTTCCTCCATAGCTCAGGGTAGGAATTTCCAAGCCCATTCTATAGGAAGGAGACAGGATGGGCAACCACTCAGGATTCGAGACGAGACAATGCTGGCGAGATCATTTCACGTGACATCCCCTTTATCAAATTATCTGTGAATACTCTGGCTGTATTGGCAGTTATGGGATACCCAGTTAGGGAGGAAATGGATAGGAGAGGTGAACTAGCTATTATTTCCAAGCATGGATAAACAAGTTTGGACATTAGATCACAACAACAGACTAATATGTTTGAGCACTAAGTCTGAGCAGGATGCTTCCCATATGCTGTCTCATTTATCCTCCCAGTGATTTGACAAAGCAAATACTATCATCCCTACTGCAGAGATGAGAAGGCAGAAGTCTGGAGATGCACAGTAACTCAGAGAACAGCTCCAGCGCGAGTCAAACCTGAGTCTCTCTGAACCCTTAGGTGTTACTCCGTTCTTTACTGTTGGCCTTGTGGTAACAACATCTCATCTCACAATTCTCTGTATCCAATATTCAAATTTACAACTTTTCACAATAGTTTCATTCCAATAAATATTTCTTGGATATCTATAGTATACGGCATATGCTGCTTCTCCTCTCTACAAGTTTTACTATTAAAAATATTGCTTGTTGTTTTCCCTTCTGTATACCTGCTTTAAATGCAAAGCCATTGTCCACCTACTGTGGACCATGAGTAAGTGCAGTAGGATAGATGATCTAAGAATTCTGGAATGTGCAACAGGGCAGGTACAAGGGGTGTCTGAACTCCAGAAACTTTCAAACATGTAGCAGACTGTTCAATATATTTTCCTGGGCCCCATATATAATGTAACCATTTTAACATTACACGTAGTAAGGACAAAGATACAGCATGAAATTAAGCAATACACTATTTTAAATTCAAATTTCTTAGAAGCAATGAATTCATTTTTACTCAGTACACAAATACATGATCTAAGTCACAAGCATATATTTTAATTAATTAACAACAACAACAACAAATGTGGAAGCTTAGAACTGAGCAGGTACCTTATAGCTCTTCTGCTAATAACCATTTATTACGCGTTGTATGATGTTTTAGTATCAGTAGACAACTGACTGGGTTTTAAAAGTATGGAATAAGTACTCCTGTGCCCATTTGTTAAAAATTTTCTGCATTTCTCCTAGTATCCCACATCAACACGAATAGGATACAAAGAAAAAAAAGCTCTGTGATCACCTTACATCATAGCTCGTTGCAGATCATTAATGAACCATGGAAATTACTCAGAGCTTTGTGGAAGCATCCACCACTTTAGACTATGAATCTCATTTTTTTAACTGGGCGAAATGGCCAGAAAAGAGATGTAATTTGAACTGTGAAACTATTTCTACTTCTGATGATTATTATTACTGATGTTAATCCTCTTATTTCAATCTTCTTATTCTCATGGGAGAAGAATGCTTGGGGATGTTACATTTCTCGGGCTCTTTGCAGGTAGAAAGGGGCTATGATCAAACTTTCTCCACCAATAGTCATGCACACACATGTACACGCATACACACTCTTGTAGTTGTAACTGCTAAAAGAACATGTTAACTTTTCCCTTTTTAAAAAGCAATGTGTGTTTGTTTGCAGATTAAATTGAAAAATGGTCAAAACTTGTAAAAAATAAAAATTATCTTATTATTTTTCACTGATTTTAACAATACATTTGTTTAGAGAAAAATGATAGCAATTAAAAAAAGAAAGTTTTTTTACCTTATGTTGTCACTGTACTAATATTCACCAAGATTTCAATACATTTATCAGGAAATTATGCCTGTATTCTACGATTTTAACTAATATTTTTACATCATTCATGTTGAGCAGGGTCTTTTGAAAGGAAAATAACATCAGTGACAGTGACAAAGACAGAGCTTTCATCACAAATCTCCCTACCTGGGAATCACCTCTTCAGTGGCCTCACTTCTTTCTCAGATACCCCAAATCCACCACTCAGGGCATTTTATCTTTCCAGCTTACATCCTCCTGCGGTGAGCCTGATAAGATGCCTTAAGTTGTTGGAAAAACATGATTTCATCTTGATTTTCTAAGTTATGTTTCACCGAAATGAATGTTCCTCCTCTTCTTATTTCCCTTTTAATGTCTAGGAGCATGATGTACAGTTGATTAACCACCATGATTAAATGAAATTGAATGTGAATGAGAATAGATTTTCTTTTCGGAGAAAATGCTCAGGACCAGTTCTTCACTGTTACTGAGCCAACTGTCCTCAGGTCTGTGGAAGCACATCTTCTGGAGTGAAAGGTGCTTTGGGAGTCTTGTGAGTGAAGCCTACTGCCCACGTTTGCAATTTACCAGAGATTAAGATCATGCAAAATTGGACCCACTATTTTGGGCCCTGTTGCCTTGGGCAGCGGTGTAAGACCTCACCCCTTGGAGTCTGCTGAGTTGGATTTCTCAGTAATATGGGACTAGTGGGCAGGCATGGTTACTGTAGCCATTTTTTGAACCAAGGGTTATCACTCTCTTATAGTTCTGAGAAATATATAAGGAGAAGGTGGTAGAGCTAAGTTTCAAATTCAAATAATTGGGCTCTGTGGGACAGAGTGGCACCAAATATCAGAGAACTGAGGCAGAACATGTCACTGAATCAGAGGATGTGGCCTCTGCTGAATCGGCCCCTTTGTTCTCAGGAGAAGCAAAAGAAGTGACCAGAGACCAAGATGGTGACTTTAAGATCAAATCTAATTTGATGCAGAAATAGAGGGACGTAGAAGCATGTGAGGTTGATTTTTCTTCAAAAACTCTTCTAAATGGCAACCCTGAAGAAGACTGGAGGCCGGAGAGGAGCTGAGCAGACAGACAGGCGGGAGCAGACACCTTTGCGATAGCAGGTACCCGTGGGCTATCGTTAAGACAGGGTGGGGTCTTATTCTGGAATGATGTTTGAATGAAGCATTCATTTTATTCAACTACTGATTGGAACTATTAAATTATAATTTGTGGGTCTGAAAATGTCTATAGGCTTATAATTGTCTATAAGTCATTTTCAAGACTGAGCTTGAAAAACAACTGTGGATTCTGCTCAAATCTCCACCTTGGAAAGGAGAAAGAGTATTCCTATGTGAGTCCAGTTAAAATTATGATGAAAGAAAAGGTTGTGTTTTGTTGTATTTTATGAGTTATCTTTAACATAAGTATTACAAAGGTGCTACAGGAATGGAATGGAAAATGAGTAGAGGGAGAGAGAGAAGGAAAGCAAACAGATAATTTTTTTTTTTTTTTTTTTTTTTTTTTACCATACATGGATTTTAACTGAAGGCCATAGCAATGACGCGCCCAAAGTTTTAGCATATATTTGTGAGATCTAGCCTCTCTCTACGTTCTACTCTATATCTATGGTATCCAGCATAGGACTCAGATTCTCTTAAGCCTTACGCATATTTCTTACTTTTGAAGATATTCATATTTGAAATAATATTTAAAGGAATCCAGAAATTAATAATGTATGATAATTC
Source organism: Saccopteryx leptura (assembly GCF_036850995.1). Classification (NCBI taxonomy): domain Eukaryota; kingdom Metazoa; phylum Chordata; class Mammalia; order Chiroptera; family Emballonuridae; genus Saccopteryx; species Saccopteryx leptura. The sequence goes on from NC_089507.1 coordinate 150,969,685, forward strand.
AGACTTTCATTTTCCCCCAATCTGCTTCTTGCCTCATAATTTTAGAACAATTTTGGTTTATAATTCAACTAAGCATTATTGAGCTATTAAATATAGTCTATGTATTAGAAACTAATTCTTCTAGCTGGAAACAAACCCAAATGTATCAAATTAATAGCTTAGTTCTTCCCAGGAATCTACTGCAATTAACAACAAAACCTGCTCACAGAAAATGTTGCTCAGGGGTATTGGAGAATCATCGCCATGAGCACTGCTGTAATTATAATTAAAATTAAAATAATAACAGCTCCTCTGAGGGGTCAGAAAGTTCTTTTCTGAGAATTTTATGATTTCAATCTGAGCTTAAAAGTTTTCACCCAGAGCGAAAGCCGAGGAAGAAACAGTTTATTAATAATAAGCTAGAAAATGCATGATAAAAAATGCTCAGAGCTAAAGAATAGGATGTATAATTATCAAAAGAAAAATTAAGAGAGAAAGAACTTTGTATCCACACTCTACAAATTTAGATCAGCAGTGGATTGAGGAAGATATTTGAGATGATGATTGGACTGATGGGTCAAAAACAATTAGTCAGTCAAATATTATTTTTCAGTCTTCACATTCTGCCCTGTGCTGCGTTCAGGTACTTCGTAAAAAACAGAAAGAAAAGACACAATCTTGATGCTACTAAAGCACCTACAGTGGGGTTAGAAAAAAAATAAAGCCACCCTGTTTAAGGCCCTAGTAAAATGTTCTGCTTTGCAGGAATCCAATAAAATGATGTAGAAATTTTAGGTGTAAAAAGAGCCTATTAAAGAGGCCAACGAAGATTGACATAGTCAGAGACAGCTTTTTAAAGGATTATCATAGGAATAAAACACTTTGCTCAGGAAGATACTTGGAGATTCTGCATGACCAGATGTGGTCACCCCTCACCCCCCAACCTCCCCACATCACTATTCTGCAAAAGGCACACAGGGAAGTCCATACCCTGAACCTCTACATTCTGCTGCTGCTGCACATGTGCATAACAAGTTTCCACGCAGTAAAGACTTTTTATGCCCACTCTTTCCTTTTCACCTTCTTTCGGTATTGTGGGGTAGGGTAGAGCCAGTGTCCGGGGACAATGTCATCCAGCATCCCTGATGACGTAAGCATCAAGATGAATTTCAGTAAAGGATGTGGGTTGTGGACATGCTGTATGAAGCCACCAGACTGTGACAGGCCGCCTAAGTTATTGGTAACCACAGGTTGTTCTTGGAAAGGAGTCCGTGAGGTTGTCTGAACTGAAACAGTCATCTGTTGATAGACACACGTGTGAGTGTACTGGTTAATGTTTGTAGATACATCAGATCTATATCTATATCATCTATATCTATATATCTACATCTATATCTATAACTATATCTATCTATCTATATTCTCTCTCTCTCTCTCTCTCCAGTCATTTGCTATAATTGAATATATACATTTAATTGAATATGTCAAGTATCAACTGTCACTTTATGGTCGATGTGTCCTGGTTTTAAAGTCTTCAGACAGCAAATCAGGAATAAAAACTTGCATGTGTATGACACAATAAAATTCTTTTTCTCTTGATATCCACCACACTGTTTTACAAATCCTAATACACTACCTGGTACAGCTGCTGAATTTAAATGCTTAGATTTCTGATAGTAAAGAAATTCACTCAGAGCATTGTGAGAAACTGCTTCTGGGGCACAGTTATAATTCAAAGCTACTAAAGGAATTCAGGCCTTGTTAATAATACTGTCATACTGAGAAGTAGAGACTTCTCTAGAGAGGGATACTCTTATACTCTCCAGTTCATTCAAACACAGTCAGAATTTAATTGCATTATTTTAATAACAAGGAAATGATCTCATTTGTTTTACACTCACACCTGTGACACTTCCTCGTGACTCTGCACATTTTGTGCCTCGGTAGTCCTATAGTCCTGCTTACCCACATGCCCTCCTTGAGGTTGGAATGACTGCCCCCAGCCTGGAGCTCATTCTCTCTCTTTCTCTACTTTGTTCTCTAAACTCAGCCCTCTCAGAAAGCCTTCCGAGGTCAACCACAGCACGCCAGCCCTGCCAGCCACACATCTCCTCACTCCTGTTTGTTTTTGTGCAAATGTCAGTCCCACCCCTGTACCCTGGACCCCACGCCTCCAGCTTTCTCAGGACTCTTACTCTGTTTAAGTTTTGTTTATTTTTTCTCTCTGCTCTAATGATCACAGCGACTTGCTCTGCCAGGCCCTGCCTCTTGGTCTGTGCTCCACCATCTCCCATGGCACCTACTGATTGTGTCAGGCTCTCTCCTCTGTCATGGCCAGCCTTCAGCACCGCGCTCAGCGTACACAACCCTCCATTGGCTGGTGGTTACCTTTCTGTCTGAAACCATTCCCAGTCTGATGTTTGCCTCAGCTGCTCACCCGAAGTCCTTAGGAGAAGGGCCCCGTGCCCTTCTTGTTTTTTTTTTCTTTTCTTAAATTAATTTTAATGGGGTGACATTGATAAATCAGGGTACATATGTTCAGAGGAAACATCCCCTGATTATTTTGACATTTGATTATGTTGCATACCCCTCACCCAAAGTCCAATTGTCTTTCGTCACCTTCTATCTGTTTTTTTTGTGCCCCTCCCCACCCCTCCACCCCCTCCCTCTCCTTCAGCCACCCCCCTCCCCAGTTACCATCACACTCTTGTTCATGTCTCTGAGTCTCATTTTTATGTCCCACCTATGTATGGAATCTTATAGTTCTTAGTTTTTTCTGATTTACTTATTTCACTCCATATAATGTTATCAAGGTCCATCCATGTTGTAAATGATCCAATGTCATCATTTCTTATGGCTGAGTAGTATTCCATAGTATATATGTACCAAAACTTTTTAATCCACCCGTCAATAGGCATATGAAAAAATGCTCAACATCACTAAATATTAGAGAAATGCAAATTAAAACCACAATGAGATATCACCTCACACCAGTCAGAATGGTGCTCAACAAAACAACACAGAATAAGTGCTGGCAAGGATGTGGAGAAAAGGGAACCCTCCTGCACTGCTGGTGGGAATGCAGACTGGTGCAGCCACTGTGGAAAACAGTATGGAGATTCCTCAAGAAATTAAAAATTGAACTGCCTTTGACCCAGCTATCCCACTGTTAGGAATATATCCCAAGAACACCATAGCACTGTTCCAAAAAGAGAAATGCACCCCCATGTTTATGGCAGCATTGTTCACAATATCGAAGATCTGGAAACAGCCCAAGTGCCCTCCTTGTTTCTAAAGCCAATAAGCACTTGTCACTTTTCATTCTGCTGCATCTGTCGGCAGCAGTGGACACTGTTGGGCATATTCTTTTATGAATAGATCTTCTTGGGTGCCCACTTACACAATTCATTCCTGATTTTCTTCTCATTGTTTCTTTAAGGTCTCCTTCGGGAACAATTCCTCTTCTTTTATAAGTTGAAATTCCTCTGTACTGAGACTCAGGCTCTATTCTCAATATATACAATTTCCTTAATTTATATCACCTACTGCTGTAAAAACACCGACCACTCCTTGGGGTATTGGTCTGAAAAAAACCTGCCTTCTCTATTCCAGACTCAGAATCAGTCGCGAGTTAACACCTCTTCTTACAGTTCTCATAATTGCCTCATGCAGAATACATTGCTTCTGGAATACACTCCACCTCCAGTTCTTCCCATCTTGGTAAATGCCACAGGTATATACTTACCTCTTCTCCCCAGGCTGTCAACAGACATTCGGCATTTCTCTCTACCTTACTCTTCACATTCAAGTACTCCTACTCCGTCTCCCAAATGTTTCCTGAATCTGATCACTTCTTTTGCTCTTTTGTTTTAAGCCACCGTGGGCTCTCACTTTTCATGATATAGGAGCTTTCATAAGACTCTCTCCAAGTCCATTCTCCACAGAGGAAAAAGAGGAATTTGAAAAGTGCTAACTTACTCAGTAGAGCAAAAAATACTTGAAAACATTGTTACGTAAAGACACACGCATCCCCATGTTCATTGCAGCATTGTTCATGGTGGACAAGACATGGAAACAACCAAAGTTTCCCTTATTAGAGGATGGGATAAAGATGATGTGTACATATATACAGTGGAATACTACTGAGCCATAAGGAATAATGACATAGGATCATTTACAACAGGGGTCAAGAACCTATGGCTCGTGAGCCAGATGTGGCTCTTTTGATGGCTGCATCTGGCTCGCAGACAAATCTTTAATAAAAAAATAATAACGTTAAAAATATAAAACATTCTCATGTATTAAAATCCATTCATTTCCTACTGCTCATGTTCATGGTTGTGGGTGGCTGGAGCCAATCACAGCTGTCCTCCAGGACAACACCAAATTTTTATTGGATAATGCGTAACGTACACGAGTTGTTGTATGGCTCTCACAGAATTACATTTTAAAATATGTGGCATTCATGGCTCTCTCAGCCAAAAAGGTTCCCGACCCCTGATTTACAACAACATGGATGGACCCTGATAACATTATACTGATTGAAATAAGTAAATCAGAGAAAGCTAAAAACTGTGTGATTTGACACATGGGTGGGATACGAAACTGAGACTCATGGGCATAGATAAAGTGAAGTGGTTACCAGAGGTGTGGGATGTGGGGGAGGGGAGGGGAGTAAAGAGAAACAAATATATGGTGATGGAAAATGATTTGACTTTGGGTGATGGGTTCATAACACAATCAACAGTTCAAATGCTATAGAAATGTTTACCTGAAACCTGTGGACTCTTACTGGTCAATGTCACCCCATTACATTTAATTTTTTAAATAAAAAAAAGAAAAGTGCAAACTTATTCATGTCACTCTCTTTCTAAGCAAGAATCAGTCAGAAGCTCTCCAGTGTTGGAGGGTGTGCAAAATCCTCCCTATGGCTGAGGGGCTCCATGCACAGACTTTCCCACCCCCTTCTCTCTGTCTGTAATTAGGCTCTGGGTCACATTTGTCCTCTTTCAGTTTTTCTTATAATTGAAGGTTGTTCACCCCTGTGGGTCTCTATTCGTGCTCAGCAGCTGCTTTACCATCTCTAGACCTGTTTCTTTCCTTGGAGAATCCTTTCTCTTTTCTTAGATTTCAGCTACAACTACTGGTTCAAAAAATAGAAAGCCTTCCCTATTTCCCACCATCTTGTACTTCCTGCAAACTGTCCCAAGCCCCACACTACATTAGGTCCCCCGCTCCGTACTCTCACGTGTCACAGTGTAACTGAAATAGTATTTACGGTCTGTTTTACATGCTAGGCACCATTGTATAAAAAGAGCAGACTCTGTGCGTCGTCTTCAGACTCTGCCCCCCGCACCTTTCACATTTTAATTCCATCATGAGTGGCCGTCCAGGGATCAGTCTGCTTCACGGTGTACATGGCATCACTACGATCTCTTGTGGAACTCTCCCAGATGCCTTTCATAGAGCTCATTTATTCACTCATCAACTTATTTTTACTTAATGATCATCGTGGAACATCTTAGGTACCAGGAATACTCCAGTACACAGGTGAATTTGTTAATTTAATAAATCCAATGGGGGTCTTACTCACTAGTTTTACATCACCGAGGAGGAAACTCAGGTGTCATACAGCCGAAATACAGAGAATGCAGATACAGGGTACAGTGTCAACACCAGACTCCAGTGCCTGTGATCTGTTCTATGCTGTGTCCTATCACGGATGCTTGCTGGGGACAGGACACATGTGTGTGAACAGTGCATTTCTCCTTCCTTGAGAGGCTCAGCGGTGAGTAGGAGAAGCAGACACATGCAGATATACAAGTACTAAATGAACATAGGATGATAAAATAAGCAAGTGATTCTGAGAGGGCTGTGAAGAAAAATATTTCATGTGCAAGTAACATTATATTTTGCATCTTGAAATAATTTCACTAAATTGAGACCAAAAAAAAAGAAAAAAAAGGACAGTGTTTCCAAGGAAGAAGGAAGAAGCAGAGCCCAGGGTCTGAGATGTGGAGGGGCGTGAGAGCGTGTGGGGCAGAGCGCTCTAGGCCGCTGAGAGAACATGGCGCGTGGTGAGAATGTCCGAGATGTTATAATGACAGGTGTCCTCTCCCTGCATTTAAGAAAAACTGCTTTACAGAAATGACAGAGCTCTTATTGCAATCATCATTTTACTTACAAAACATTTGAGAGTAAAACACCTTTGAAAGGTGTTCAACTTGGGGGGTTGGGGAACCAGCATCAGACTCTTAGTGAACAGAGCAAGAGAGATTCTTGACAGCCTCACCAGCTATGTGAACTTGAACCCAATAACTGTGTGTGAGGAAGAGGAATAATCTCAGTCTACACACAAGGACATCGGGAGAGCTGGCTGAGATGCTTTCCTTTCAATGCCAGGGACTAGTAACACAAGCATCTTAGTTGTATTGCCAAGGATGTTTTCATCTGGGGGCCAGAGGAGAGCAGGAGACCAAGGCCAAGAGCAGAACTGAGTATGAAACTAGGATTCGGTGCCTGGAACTGAGCAGGGGTCCCTCACCTTTGAGTGGCACAGAGTCACTTTCTTCTTGGCAGCCTGAAGATACACTCCTGGGTCTCTTTCCTTTGGTTCGCTTCTCCTGTGTGCCCTGACGGGGATCGAACCCAGGATGTCCACACACCAGGCTGACACTCTATCCACTGAGCAACCGGCCAGGGCCTTTTAAAATATATTCTTAATATATCTTTTGGCCTGTTTAATCTCTGTACAGACTCTCATTTATAGTCACACATTTTTTTCCTCGTTTCAACACACTCAAATAATAATTACTTCCCCTAGTGCATTCAATTTATAAAGCACATTCACATCTATGAGTTCATTTGACCTTCTCAGCAACCCTGTAAGTTCGGGAGAGTAAAAGTCATTTTCTCCTTTCACGGAAGGAGAATGTGAAGGCCAGTGATGTCAAGAATGTCTTCAAGGTTGAACAGCTGGAGTCTTTTTGGGCTGTCTCTCAGACTCGGGTCTTCTGGCCTGTATTCAGGTCTGTTTATTCTAAAATATGTACTTTTCAAAAATCTCTATTTTTCTAATCATTTCTTATTTCTACTACTTGAGGAAATCTATTTTATTTTATTTTATTTTCCTCTAAAGCAGAAATATTGTTTCTGGTTTCTAAATGTAATACCATAATTTCCATCGTGTATAATTTCAGGTTTCATTCACCCATCAAGTCATTGATTCAGTCAGTCGCTCTCTCACTTGTGTACATGTATTAAGTACACGCAGAGCCCTGGTGTAGAATTACTCACAAAAGACCCTAACAACCCTTGAGCAAGCAACATTATTTAAGGAGTCACTGAAGGAACTAGGTTTATATAAAAAAATAACCAGAAGGCAATCTAACTGAAGTTTCAGATGTTGATGCACAAGTTAGATATTGTCAAATTTGGAAATTCTGCATAAGAGATTTATCTCCAGGATTTATTTATTGACTTATTTATTGACTTGTTTTTTTATTGTTTCTTTATATTAGAATAAATTCATATTTTTATTTTATACTTTAGATTATAATCCAATACTAGTTTATTTGTTTGTTGTTCAAATTCTCCCACTTGGGGATTCAGTTGGCTACTTTGCCCCCTGGACAAATTGTGTGCTCTCTCTCTCTCTTTTTTCTTAGTATGTTTTTCACTTTCTGGCATTACAGATTGCTTCAGGCTCATCTTGTCTATTTCCAGCCCCAGTCTTAGAACCAATTGTTTCTCCAAAAGAGCCCTTGTTTCTGTATTGGAGAATGGTATTAGAATCCAAGATCTGGGCCCTAGCTGTGCGCATTGCTTTTACGATATCATCGCATCTCAGTCCTCTCAACTGACAGAGCAAGGACATGTGCGTGTGTATGCTTACCTGTGTACGTGCACATGGCACTTCACGTAATATTCCTGTATGCAACTCTCTATATCTACAGGGGTGGGTAAATCTAGGTTAACAGTTGTGACACAGATAAATAATACAATAATTAACAAGTGATACAAGAATAAACTGTCTTGTGTACTCACAACTGGAAACCTACTTTGCCAACTCCTGTACATTAAGCTAAAATTTGTCGATCTCTAGACTTGCTTTTTCCAGTAAGTCTTATAATTGGAATCGTGTAGAAGTTAGTTTCTTTCACACAGACTGGCTTCTTTCACTTAGCAAAGGCATTTCAGATTCCTCCATATCTTTCTGTGTTTTGATAGCTCATTTCTTTTTTATGGTGTGGAGGTTTTTGTGTGGATAAAATTTTCAAAGTAGTTGAGTAGTTATATTAGCTTCCTAGGGTTGCCATAATAGATGACCAGAAATGAAGTGATTTTAACAAAATAAAAAATGTATTTTCTTATAGTTCTGGAAGCTAAGAGTCTGAAATTAGGATGTTGACAATTTTGGCTCCTATGGGAGCTCCAAGGGAGAATCTGTTCTATGCTTCTCTTTGAGCTCTTGTGGTTGTAGTCAATCTTCTACATCCCTTGGCTTATAGGTATATCACTCTAATATCTGCCTTTGTCTTGACATGGGGTTTTCCCATGTGTCTCTTTTCTTATGATAAAGACATGGATCATACTGGATTAAAGATCTATTCTACTCCATTATAACCTCTTCATAATTTAACTGATTATATCTACAATAACTCTATTTCCCAATACAATCACATTTTGGGGTTCAGGGAAAGACATCAATTTTTGAGGGACACTAATCAACTAAGTATAGTAGTTATGCTATGTTATTTTTTTAATACACTAAGATATACTCAATAATCTGATACATCACACGGCACAGATTTGATAGCATTTGAGAGTCACATACAATTCTCCCCAGAGGAGAGGTGCTGAACAGGCTTGATCAAATTTTCTTAAAATAATAGTGTGTATTCCGCTTTGGTCAGACAAAATTACGTTTCTCTGTAGTCTTTTCCGTGAGTTCACAGTTGTTCCATATCCTGGCTCTAAGGCTTGCTAATTATGTGACTTTGGGTAAGTAACTTGATGTCCTCTTTGTATTTCATATCTATTAAAGTGGAATTACTAATGACAGCTTCTACCTCCAGAAGAAACAAAGATGTTATGGGTTGAAAGCCACCACAGAGGACACATCAACAGAAACCGAAACAAACAAAGGTATAGTAAAATAAATATTTCCTTAGCTGATAAAAAGCACAGTTGTGTTCATCTGAGTATAGATATTAAAAACAGAATGTATCCCCCATTCCATCCCGAAGTGACACTACCACCCTTGCCACCGACGGCTTCAATGGGTTTATAGAGCTGGCTACAGTTAGCTGGCCTATCTTGTGTAGTCAGCTGCTACTTGATATTACCAGGAAAAGAATATTAACCCAAATCCAGGTTGTACCACTTTCCTCCAGGTAGTCATTGTGTTAAAAAAATAAAATAAAAGTAAGAAAAACAAAAATTCTCACCAACACTTGGTCGAGGGAGAAAGTTCATAGAAAGTCCATCCTCTAGACATATCTGTTGATAAAAAGCTTCTATAATGATCTAAGGGGAAAGTTGCCATGATGCTGAAATAAAATACGTGTATAAAATCATGAACTTTTTTTTTGACACACAGAAAGTATAATGTACCAAAATTCCTATTTCTAAAACCAGGTCTTTGCAGAAAAAAAGTTTAGTTTCCATTTGTGCTGCTGACACAAAGTTCCTTTTAGTAAAGGGACAAACAATTAATTATTAGAAGTATCGTTTCCTGCAGTGTGAGCTGCATGCAGAATGCTTATGCCCCAGGGTAGCACACTGCTCCGGAAACAATGTCAGGATGAATTCAGCCTTCTGAAGCGAAGGTGACTTCCTGACTGTGCCTAGGTGAACATGTAACTACTCCTCTCTCCCCTCCCCACCACTCTGGACAAGAGCATGCTCATCATGATGCTTTTATACACTCCTCCTGAGTAAGGCATCTTCAGATGGTTTCTCATGAAACCACTGTCCCTGCCTTTAGTGAAGTGTGTTACACCAAGAATGAGAAAATAGGGCAAAGTTAGAGGAAGTTAGAATGACGGAAGGAAACCAGACAAAACTCCGCCCTCAAGGTGGGAGTTCTTTTATGTAGTCATTCATCCTACACATGTTTATAGAACTTCCTGTACCTGAATGACTAAAAGTTCCTGCCTATACAGGGTTCACATTCATGTAGGGAGACAGATGGACACGCACCGCATAAACCACAGTGTTTAACAGATCCCGGAGCAACACGCCATTGGTTCAGGAACGTGAAGTTGGATGTGAAACTACAATTTCTCTAGCAGAACCACAGGGACACAGAAGTGTCTTCCTTGTTTATCCCGATCCATGCTGCATAGTTCAGATGGTGGTGATGGTGGGGGGGTAACTTGGGAAAGAACATTTTCTGCTTTTCTCTGTTGGCCCAGCAAATGGCAAGGTCCTTAGGGGTTGACCCAGAGTGATGGGTGGCATTACATGGATGCTGGCCTGAGGGGCAAACCAAGACACTGCACAGAAAGGTGGGGTGGAGGCTGGGAGATTTGTGGACATCAGGGCGACCAAGTTTGTGAAACGAAAAATAGAGGTTTTCATATATTGCAATCGGCTCTGTTAGATACGACTATCCTCATCCACCGCTGGAGAACAGATGGTATGACCAGTGCGGAGAAATCCACAGGTCCTGGTCTGTACCACAGGGCCCCCTCTGACAAGATGAGCACCATGATAGGCAGTCCATTGGCCCAGGAACCCTGTACCAGTAACTGCACCTGTGATTTTAGGGCTGCTCCCAAGCCTAATTCAGATTATTTCACATAATAAAGTTCTAAGGATACAATGCTCTTTGAATAGTTGATGTCTTCTCATATTCATGTAAAAGAGTCTTTGCAATTCCATATTATGGAGGCCATTTGGTGCTGTGGCCCTGAAATTCACTAGGTCAGTCCATACAGTATAATGTTTGCAGTCTTTTGTTATAAAATTCCTAATTGCATGCCATATTTTTAGAGAGTTTTAACAATCGTACCGGTGTAAAAGTTACCATTAACACATTTCTAGGTGGAAATGACCAGAAACGCACCAAACCCCCACGGGCCTCTGTGAGTCCTCAGTCCTTCAGATTCCAACAACTACTGTATTGAATTAGGATGAAAAAGTGTTTTTATTAATTTCTGAGATCAAATAAAAGTTCTTATTTGTACAGTTTCATGGCTTTCTATTAGATTTGTCAAGACACAAGAGAAAAATATTACAACATAATTAGATGTTGGAAAATTTCTGCCCACTCTGGTCACAGCATTAACGCAGGAGACCCACTGTTGCGTCTTGTGCACAGCGGAAAGGTTCATGGGGCTCTGTGAGTAGAAAACAGTATTTCCAACTGGAATACAAAATTGTTATTGAAATTTATGAAATGCAAATTGTATTGTCATTATGCTTTAATTCATTTCTTCATTTAATGCACATTTACTGAGCCCCTGCTCTAAGTAAAACATTGCTGAACTATAAAAAATCAGAAGATTATTATTATTATTTTTTAAGGAGCTCACAGTTTAGTTGGACACAATGGTGAAGAGAAAAAACATTAACTACAGTATGGCAAATGGTACAATGTTATATACTATATAAGAAGAGGGTGTTATGGGAACAGGAGGTCAGAAGTTACAGAGATGAGAGATTTTCAGAGAACCCCTTCTTGGTGACAGAGAACAGGACATACACAAATATTTTATCCTTTCCTTATTTGGGACAGTATCTTGTCCGTGATCCGTGAATATGCTAGTCCCATGCTAAGTACTTCTGGGGCCTGGATAGAATCGGTGTCCTGGATCATAACCCACATGCCTTCTTTTCCCACAAGCCCAGCTCGGCCCTGAACATGCCCAGGTCTCATAGCCAATCTCCCTTTCTCCAACCTCACCTTGGGCACAGCTGGCAGGGTCGCCTGCCCTGATGAGGGCTGACAAAGGGAGCAACCTGCACAGACCCTGACAGTGAGTCCTTAACACAGGACAAGATCTAGTCGGGGGTGCGACCACCTTTGACATTGCAGACTTCGAGATTCACTGGACGAGACGAGGAAGAAGGGTTAGAGTGCCCCTCCAATGCATGGGGCCCAGAGCAGGGACTCGAGTAGTACTAATACATGTAGGATAAATAATGATTTGTGATCGGCTATACTGCAGTCTTCCTTAGTCAGGAAAAGGAGCTCAGGGCCATAGTCAGTCCTAACTGACACTGTGACTTTAAGAAGTTCATTTCCCTCTAGGAAAATGATCTCTTTTCCCCAAAGATGAGGATTAGGACTAAATAATTTTTAAGATTTCCAGGCTTAGCTCCTTCTTTCTAACTGTGCAATACTTGGAAACCGCTAAACCCCTCTGAGACTCACTGTCTTGCTTGTATAATGAGGATTCAAAATTTCCACTCACTTCATGCACTGTTATGAGGTAACAGGATAATGTAACAAATGTGCTTTCAATCTTGTAATGCACAATTCGTGGAAAGCCGAAATTTGCCTCAGCTCTCTTCCCGCTGGAAAGCTCAAATATTGATTTTATGAAAGGTCATGATAATTGACAAATGCTATTCTATTCCCGCTGTTGATGTGGGTTGCATTGGACAGAGGTTGCCATAGCACAGTACCCTGTCACAATGGGCCCTGTGCCCCCCCTCCCCCCCCCTCCCCCCCCCCCTCCCCCCCCCGCCGACCCCTACGACCACTGCTTCTCGCACAGGGGACATCCAACAACGGGAATTCTAACCTGGGCTGCAGTGCCTGCCTCTGTCTGACTGGAAGCAAATCACTCTCCCTAAGTCTCTGATCATTTGTAAAGTGGGGCAATTAACACACGTAGCGAAGCATTATCATGAGGGGTGAGAATGAAAGTGATGTAATTTTAAAATATGGTACTATGGCTGTTATTTGGTTAGAATTTAATCAATGGTAGCTAATCCTATTGCTATCCCTCTTTTTTTTTATTCGGCTTGCAAAAAAATAGTCACTTGAATTATGTCATTCAACCCTCCAGCTTTAATTAGATATAATTGGTATATAATATTGTGTAAGTTTAAGATGTACAACTGTTGATTTGATACACTGATATATTGCAATATGATCACCTCAGTAGAGTTACCTCCATCGTGTACATAATTCCCTGTGTGTGTGTGTCTGTGTGTGTGTGTGTGTAGTGAAAGCATTTAAGGTTTACTCTCATAGCAACTTCCCAGGACATGACACAGTGTTTTTGACTATATCAGAACGCTGTGCATTAGATCCCCACAACCCACTTATCTTCTAACTGGGAACTTGCACACTTGGACCAACTGCTCCCTAAAGCCACTGCTCCACCCAGACCCTTTGTATGGCCATTCCAGACTCTGTTTCCACAAGTCCTCCTGTTTGGGATTCCACATATAAGAAGTCATACAAAGTATCTGTCTTCCTCTGTCTGACTCAAGCCCCCTCCATGTTGTACTGTATGGCCAGATTTCCTTCTTTCTCATGTGAATCATGCCACTTGTGCAAGAACACAGAAGGTGAGAATATATAAATATATATATTTCTTCTCTTTCATTGCGACCAAAGCTTCAAGAAAAGTTATTTTCCTATGTTTCTTCTGATGTTAATCTAACTAGGCCTGCTTCCTCTGCAGCATAAATGTGTTCTCTCCTGCCATCAAGGGTGAAAACACAATGAACATAAAACTGTATTCATCAGCATATCCCTGGGAAAGGCCTTCCCACCACAGGGCCGCTGTGGCCCTGCTGCGTCCTGTGATTGACATGGACGCGCGAAGGGGCCACCAGGGTCTAGCCCCCGACTGCGAGGGCCTGAGCACCGCAGCTGGACAGTTGGCAGATGTGTCCTAATGTTTATGTTCTGGGTACTCAAGAGGAGAGGTGCCTTCTTCCCCAGAATCTCCTCAGTATTTGAAAGACTACAAAGACAAGTACAGAAGTATTTATCTAAGAGGCTAAATCAAATGTATTAGTCATAAGTACAGAATTCCAAAAAAGGGTTTCTTGTTCCATTAAAAATAAAATATTAGCGGTATGCAAGACACTACACCTCTATCTGTAACAGCAACGATGGCTAATCATGTAACTTTGTTGTTGTTTAAGAAATAAAAGTAATTATGGATGGATACTTTTATGATACAAATTTGTTTGTCAGTTGACAGACTGAACAGAGGTCTGAAATCTCCATTCAGGTTAGGAATGTGGCTAGTAAGGCCTAAAATTCTTTTTAAATGCTCTGGAATTATTCCCCAGTCAATCTCTGAGTCTGGGAATTTCTGACATATTCATCATGTAGTCTTTTGACAACAAAACATTCTCTTAGAAGGAGCTTTGTGAGCTCTAGTTAATTCAGCATGAAGCACTTTGGGAGGTTTGAGGACAAGGTAATTTTTCACAAAGACATTAAGCTTCCAAGACCAGGCAGAAAAGGCAGATGTCTGTGACCTGGGTTAGACGGGAGATACTGGAGCTATGAGGAAAGTCACACGCCTGGCGACCTTGCTCTCTTCATTGGGCCCCTTCCAGCCACATAGAATACTCTTACATAGAAAACCAATTCTGTTAAGTTGTGCTGCTGAGCTGTAGAGAACAAGACTTGTTTAACTGATTTTTCTCCCTTTGCATCCCCAACTTTTGGAACTATTGGGGTTCACCAAGTGCAGTTGTCTGTAGCTGTCCATATTGGTTTCTAATTTAATGTTGCATATACTCAACTATAAGTGCATGCAAGGACTACTGAGATGGTAGTTTGCGCACTGCCATTATTACTGTTTCACTGTTTCTGGCTGTCCTTGACCTCCTCTCTCCAGTTTCTGTGTTTTGAACTTTAAACTTGCAAACCAGATAATTCACAGATAATTCAGGTTAACAACCTAATATGTGTGTGTATATGTGTATAGATGTATACACACACACACACACATATATACATATACATATATACACACACACAAAATTCTTGTTATTTCTTTGGTTTTCATAGTGAAGCTGTATTAAATTTGTTACTTTCTTTTGCTTTAATGACTACATGGAATTCAGTACCCCTGTGGTGTACATGATTTATTCTGACAATTTCCAGTTGATGAGTTTTCGCTAGAGTTTTAATTTTCTTTCCACGAAACAATGTTCTAATAACAATTCCATTATGTCTACCCTGACACATTTGTGTTTTTGTTTTGTAGTCCAGATTTCCAGGAGTGAGATTGCAGGGTCAAAGGAGGTATGCTGAATTTTATATTTCCATAGATGTTGCTAGATTGTTGTCTAAAAACTCAGTAGCAATTCATATTTCTATCACAATGTATGAGATGTTTTTGCAGCACTCTTGACATTATTGTGTATTATAGAACTTTAAAAATTTCACATCTTTTAAAGGTTTTAAAAGACACATTATTGCTACTTTGATCATGTGTCCCTGGAGACTAATGGCTTTGATTATTTTCTCATATGTATTATATATTGACCCTTTGACTATGTTTTCTTGTTTTTGGCTTCTTCATATATTTTGAATTTTACTGAATCTAGAATATCTTATTTTTAAAATAAGACATTCTTATACCTGAGGAATAGTTAGACATCATGTATCTAAAATTGTATTAATAGGAATAGGAGAGAGAATCTATGGAGCAAATAAAGCAGATGAAGAAAAAAAAAATAACCTTTGTTGTTGTTTTTGTAATTCACTTGGTCCAGCCTCTATTGTAGGTAAATTAAAGGAGTAAATGTACCATTATAACTGTGGTTCAGCCTATTAGAAAGAAAATGTAAGTAGATCCAATGATGTAATAGCAAATAGCCATTGAAAATATGAGCTGTAATACAGTGTTTTATTTTTAGTTAATTTGCTACCAGCATGGACCCTAGAGACAGACAAGGAGCCCCTCCTCCATTCCAAGCCTGCATTTCTAGGATCCTCCAATCTGACTCTAAGAAGGTTGCTGAAAACAACTCCACTTGGGGCCACCCCTTGGAGAGTACAGAAAGTAAGTATAATTTGAACACTAAGAAAAAACTCACACTAATTCTGCAGTAAAGCTCTTTTCCCTTCGCATCAAATTAGAGTTCTTTGAGATTCTCTGTAAGCATCACATCCCACTGTTTCTTCCCATTCGTGCAATGTGTGGAAAATGCCAGAACACTGCCACTCCCTGAGTGCCCCAGGCCACCGTGCACCTGAATGCCCTGAGCCCTGAGTACACTCTGCCTCTGACCTTTCCTGAGTCTCTTCTTCACCAGGCAGAAACCTACCTGACTCTTAAGGGCCCGTCCATCCATCTCCTCCTCTGTAAAGCCTCTCCTGTCCCTCCTCCTGGTCCAAATGCTGTCCACACCACTAGCAAACAGCTATCCTGACTGTTCTTGTAGGTGGGCTCACAGTCCATGCACATCAATTATGTCACAGCCCACCAATCGATGGCAACTGAGCTGATCACTCTAGCTCCTTCTGCCAGTGTCCCTCAGTGCTTTCTCACTTTGTCCCTAAAACGCGTTCTTTGACTCACATCTCAGCCTACTTCTGTGTTTGCTTCTCCTTTGTTATTCTGCACTGGCATTTGTCCCTGTTGGTTTTGGCTTCTGAAGCTCCTCAGAGAACCATTATTTTCTGATTACTGCACTGTCCTGGGTTTCTTTGAGCGATAATACCCTTCCAAAGGGCCAAATTCCCATCAAGAGCCATCTTCATCCCTGCATGTGTGGAGTCATTCACAGAGAATCTGAAACTGTAGGCTCAGTCTGTGTAATTATTTCTTGCATTTTGCATGGTAAGCTCTTTTAGAGTAGCAATTACATCTGATTCATCTTTGCACCTCTTGTGACTTCCTTATGCATAGCATATTTAATATGCTTAATAAATGTGTGACATGAATCAATAAATTAAAATATAGTTTTGTCTTGAGCGTCCTCTTTGCTCCTCTAAGCTTCTACATTCTTGTTCTCCTTCAACTGCTAATTCTGGTCTTGAATTACCCCAGCCAGAGGTGATTTGTCCCTAACCGGGCTGCTTTTTCTCTTAGAAACAAGATATTATTCATTTTACTGTGTCTCTCTGCTAAGTTTGGAAGCTGCATGAACAATCAATGCTTTGCTTTTTATATGTGTTTACATAATATTGAAGAGACCACATGCATTAAATAGTCATTCCAGCTGAAACATTGGTTCTGACTTGCTCTTTCATTCGTACTTTGTGCTGGATGCAGGTAAGTCATGGTGATAACTGCTATCTCAGCATTCATTCCATTGGTGCCTTCTGTTTATGAGTCTGTTTCCTGGGCATTTGTGGGCACCTCTGAGGGCAGAGGTAAGAGTTAATCATCGCCTTAAACCCAACATCTCACATGTGCTTGGACCTAAAACAGGGACCAGATCAATGCTGAATCATAACTGATATATTCTGGCCATCTTTAAATTGCATCTTAATTTCTTAGTTAAGGGGAAAAAATCATATTTATTGACTATCTACCTTGTTGAATGCATTTTCCTTGGTATTTTACATTTATGATTTCATTCAAAGCAATGGAGAAATCATCTAGCCTGTCTTGGCATCAGTTTCATTGGCTGTAAAGTTGGTACAATATTATCTATGTTATATAACTGTTAGGATAAATTGCATTGATAAATATAAAGCCACTGAATTATAAACTTTAGAAGAATGAATATTATAATGTGAACTGTATCTCAATCAATATGGTATTAATTTTTTTCCCCCTACAGAGACAGAGAGAGAGTCAGAGAGAGGGACAGACAGGGACAGACAGACAGGAATGGAGAGAGATGAGAAGTATTAATTGTCAGTTTTTTGTTGCGACACCTTAGTTGTTCATTGATTGCTTTCTCATATGTGCCTTGAGCGTGGGGCTTCAGCAGACGGAGTAACTCCTTGCTCAAACCAGCAACCTTGGGTTCAAGCTGGTGAACTTTGTTCAAACCAGATGAGTCCGCACTCAAGCTGGCGACCTTGGGATTTTGATCCTGGGTCTTCCGTATCCTAGTTCGATGTTCTATCCACTGCACCACCGCCTGCTCAGGCGGTATTAATTTTTAAAGAGCTCTTGGATCTAGTGAAAATAGTGCTTCCATATTGAGGTCAGGAAGGTTAGCAAGATGAATGGCCATTGCTATCCAGCTTCTTCACTGTGACAGATAAAGTGCTGTCCTTCAGTCAGGACATGCAATAGTTCTTCCTGTGATCAGCCCAATAAAAAGGAATGAAATATATTAATATTACCTTGTTGTTGTTTTTAAGTAGGATTATTTTAGGCCGGTGATCATACGATAAAGACCTGTGTTTTTAAATCATTATGCTTTACTTTTTCACACAAAAAGCTTATAGCTCTATTTATAAAATTGTGTTAGAATTGTTCTAATAAGAATATTAAAATCTTTTTGAGGTATATTATGTACACAAAATTTACATGGGTTAAGTATGACAAATTATCAAGAAGTAAACACATTTGAATAAGTTTCACTCAGGTCAGGAAATAGCACATGACCTGTTCCTCTGAGCGGCCCTCATGCCCTTCCCTCACCAGCAATGTCCGCAACATAACCGCTATCCTGACTTTTCCCAGCACACATAAGCTTTGCATGCCTAAAAGATATACGAATAAATCACATAATACATATTTTCTTAGCCAATATAGTCTTTGGTTCAAAAATATATTTGTGATGTCACATATTTCAAGAGTTCATTTATTTTAATTGCTGCAGAGTGTTTTATTTAGTTTTTGATGTCTTATTTGTAAGTATAAGCAAATATATAAGTATCACCAACTGCTGGAGTAATATGTCTATTATAGAACCCCAAACAAAGATGTCGTATAAAACAAAAGCAATATTAAAATAAAGACAGACATGGTACAGAGAAAGCTACTTCAAAACAAAAGAAAACAAAACATCAATTTTCTCAGAGAGATGAGAGAACATATTGTAACTATACAGCAAGAACCAAATGAAATAAAAATGACAAGTCAAGACTGAAAAAGACTATGGATTTTAAAAAATGCAACAAAAATTTGGAAGATAAAATAAATTTCCAAAAAACAGAAAAACAAAAAAGAAGAAGCAGTGGCAGTAGGAATCAGGAGGTGAGGACACAGGAGAGGGACACAGGGGTCCAGCACCTGAGTCATCTGAGGCCACAGAGACAAACCTTAGGAAAGAGAAGGAAGGAATTACCAACAGTTTCTCAACAATTTCCTAAAAGGAAAATAGTGCCATTTCCCATGGACATGGATAGTCAGCACCCAGCCCAAAAGAGGAATGCAGAACCTTGGCTAGGAATAAAGCTGTGAAATTGCAAAATAGGAGAAATGAGTGGGGGGAGGCTGCCAACCTCCAGGGAATGGGGGAAACCACCTCAAACAAAGTAACAAGTGTCACAAGTCCACAACTGGAAGTAATAATGCCTCCTAGTTCGTAAGAAAACACAGAGCAAAACATTTCCATACCTAAATTCCTTCGTCACAACTATTCATTCGACGTCAGAGTAGAATTACAGCAGTTTTAGATATTCAGGGAATCTCAAATTTATAGAGAAACTTCCTGATGCTATGTTCTACCTAAAGGAGCAATAAAACCAAAGAGAGAGAGAGATAGAAAATCCAGGAAAGAGGAAATCAAATGAATTAAAAATGAAGGGACTCCACAAGGAACGGGTGAAGAAAGATCTCAAGACAGCAGTCAGCCCACACGGGAGGGGTTCAGAATGTTTGAGAAAGATTTCCGGAGAGCTCACATCAGTAGTATATCTAATGCTTTTAGGTTTTAGGTAGATGAAATTGTACATGCCTGGAGAAATTTTAAGGCTGAGCTAGACATTAAAACTACAAAGTAAGCAAAGGAAATAAACAAGAAAATTATTCTCTCTAAAATAGAATTCAAAATATAGCACCTGTATCTCATAGGAAATGAATAATATTCTTAGCATATTATTTGTCTCAGCCATGAACAGCATCTAGCTAGTCAAAATAACTTACTGACCATCAGCCAATGAAAACGACAGCATGATTGTATTAGAGAGATTGCAATGGGGTAACAGGACATTATACATTACGTAGTGCGATGGGGAAGGTGGAAACCAAATCACTGTGATATCTGCGTCCATATGTAGATGTAGCTCTAGAGTCTAAAAAGTCAACAAATTAAAATGTAGTTATACTATTGCAATTTGTGGAAAAAAACTTCAAAAAATCAACTTAAAGTTGAAAGGGCTTGCCTCTGGGAAATGGGGGTATGGTTCCTGCATAGCGTGGTAGGCTGCTGGAGTTGTTGTTGTCAACAAGGTCCTGTAGAACTATTCAATTTGTTTATTTTTTCTTTTTAAACTATATGCTTTCATAATTTTAATACAATTCAGAGAAAATTAAAGGCTGTGCATATTTACTATGCATTTTAATACAACATCACTACTTTTTATTTGCTCTAATTTGTAGGTATACAAGCACACAGAAATGTAGTCACATGACCGTGTTTCTGTGACTCACGCAAGCATCCTGTCTCTTGGTCTCCCATGAGCCTTGCATGGAGAGACCAGTGAGAGCAGAGACCTATGCTTTCCTCTGAGATGCCATTACCTTTGCAACGTGTAGAGCCACATCACCAACTCGTGATGCTGGCAGTTTTTCTGGAGAACGGGCAGATTATGTGACAGGGTACCCTCTCTCTGTCTCCAGGAGCAGTGGAATTCCAGCACCTCTGCACTGGGTTCCAGCTCCTCAGTTCCCATCCTGGACCAAGGCCAAGGTGGATTCTGCAGCTCTGACAGAGACAGGTGACAGAGACCCAAAGCTGCCTTTTGTCACTGATGCAAATCCCCCCCCCACCACTAAAGAACATGAAAATGTAAATGTCTATATTTGAATAACAAGGTATAGTTTTTATTCTTCTCAAACTAAAAAGAACAGTGTTTCTTCCAACACAAAGAGAATACTAAAGAACTCAGGGCAGTGTAGGGGGGAAGGGATGAGAAATAATAAATGCCAGACGTGTTCACAATTCCATTTCTGGCAGTTTGCATAAAGTAGATAATTCTCTCCATCACGTTTTCATCTATAAGTGTTTTCTTATCTCTCCTGAGGGGGTAGAAAAAAATATCTAGAGAAGAATGACTTTGGTAAAATGAGAGAGTCCTCTGTAATATTTTAGGAAAAATAAAACATAATACCTAAGTAATTAAATAAATAGTTATAACCTAGCTTTTGCTGAGCAGTGAAAAAGAAAAATCATGCCTGAAGAATCTTTGCATCGAGTGTGCATGAATGCTGCAGGTGGCTTTGGGGTTTTTAGTTAGGGAGTAGACATGGTCAGCAAGTCCCAAATCTCCCTCCGAGAAAAGGTGAGGGCTGACATTGTTCTGAGAATGCTAACCCTGTCTGGGGCTTTAGAACAACCAGGAAAGAGACTTGCTATGACTCCACCATTTACACAGGGACAAGTGTCTCCTTTCAGTAACGAAAACCTTTCCTGCAATAATAGTGATGACATTGACTAATGTAGTAAATGGTGACCCATTGCTTTTGAAGTCAGAGGTCAATAGTTTTATTGAATGTATTTATTTTAATGTAAGATCATCATTTGATATTTTTATCTTCTTACTTACAAGAAATAGAGGCTCATGTCTTTTAGGGATCTGGGTATATATGGGTATGTGTGCATATGTATCATATAAAATCAGATGGGAGGAAAGAGGAAAGTTAGTCATTGAAAAGTGACTAGGAATTCACTTTATCATTGCTTTTATTCTAAACCTTGCAACTACTGTCTGCGCGAGATAGTAATTTTATGTGCGTAGCTTTGAACCCCAAACAATGAAGACCATACTACTATGTGCTCTGGAGCCAGAACTCAAGCCCAGGTGCATCTGATCCCAAGCTCACAACCTCTGCTGCATCTGGGGTCTTTGGTGAGGCAGGTATGAAGTACAGGAAGAGATAGCTTGGCCTTTTAGGAACTCCTAAGGCTAGGCTAGCAAGGTGGCCACAAAACCGCATCCAACAGGGCGCTTTACATTACAATTAAAACCATAATTCTATGTCACATACCACACATTACAGAATTAATCAGTCACTTTATCTTTTTACTAAGCTAAGAATGCATGAACAGCAAAGATCAGCAGCACAGCATGGAGTAAGAAAGCCAGATGCAATGATCCATCTAGATTTAATCAGCATTGAACTGAGTCTCTGTGCCCAGCTTCCAGGGACTGTGTGAGGTGCTTTCACATTCATTGTTTCTATTTATACTCCATAAACACATTGCACCCACCAATGTGTTCAGCAGGGAGACACATCTACTATAAGGCATGCAGTGGATTTGTGGGGTTCCACTCAGGATCTTGCAACAAGAGAACTTGGATTTTAGTTCTGGTTCTGCCTTCCATTAGCTATGAGGCTCTGGACAAGTTAATTCTTTCAAGCAGAAATTGTTGTTAGACCATGACCCGGGCTGCAGAGAGGTTTCATGAGCTGTTTTCTCTAACATCTTATTTAATTTCTGATCAACAGATGGTCATTAGCTTGTAAAACATGCTCCCCATTTTTTCAGATGCTTAATGTAAGGTATTTTTCCCTGCTGAGAAGGAAGGAAGGAAGGGGCCTGAGCCGCAAAGTGGGGAATAACAAAAGGCTTTATTGAGTACAGCACATCCCGCCTGGCCAGGTTCCCTGGCCCCGAAGAAAGATGGAGGCTAGGGAAGTCACAAGTGGTGACCCATGTGGGAGATATTGAAAGGGTCCCTAGGGTGGTCAAGCTAATATGATGTGGTGAAATCTCACTGGCTGGCAGACGGTCGCTTTTCTCCAAAGGGCTCCTGGGAAGTTTCTTTTGGTACGCTTGGTTGTGGGCGGTTCTAGCCAAAGTTCCCGGGCCTGACCTTTCCCCATTATCCACCGACCTTACATTCTGACCTTTTGTGTTAAATAGAAAAGGGGAGCCGTTTATTTGTCTGGCTACTTCCTGCTGATTAGGGGTCTTGTGGGGAGGAGGAGATCAGAAGGTGGTGGCTTTGAGGGGCGTCAGGAGGAACATCTGTGTGGCCGTGAGTTGAGAAACTTTGCGGATGTGATCCTGTAAGGATTAAAAAAAAGGGGAGTAATAGGGGGATTTGCAGGGTTTAGCCTTTTTGTAAGCTGGAGATGAATGGAGTCCAGTGGTTCCGACTGCCAGTGGTCCTGTAAGGAGGCAAGCTTGAGGCAAAACTGCATGTCAGGAATGGCATAAAAAGGGAAAGGAAGGGGTTCCATCCATTCCCATAACCGAGACCTGTGAGGAAACTAGAGGTTCAGATGTGATGGCAAAACAGAGAAGGTAGCCCCTGTGTCCACAAGAAATGAGATGGACTTACCCACTAGTTGCAGCATACCCTAGGTTCTCCGAGTCCAGGCCATGTCCTAGGAGTTTCAGCAATGCACCCACCTGGCTGGATTGGCCTTCCCATTCAGGCAGCTTGTCCTCCACATAGAGGTGCCAAGGAAAAGCCTGTTGCCCAAAGAGGCAATTGCTCCGCCAGTGACTGGGCTGTTTGCAGTCAGGGCAGGGCTCAGTGGGCAGCCGCCAGCAGGGGACCTGCCAGGACCAATGACTGCTTGCCACACTTAAAGCAAGTTGCTGGTGGGATTCCTCTTTGTGGCTTGGATTTGGGTCGGGCACTTCCTGTGCCTTGCCACTGTTGCTCTGCTGGCCTCAGGGTTGCCACAGGAGCCGGGGTTTGGAGCATTACCTTCTGCTGCATGCAGGTCTGGTGAACAGCCTTGGCCTGTTTCTACTAGTTGGGACCATTAAAAACTTTAAATGACATGTTCACAGGTCCTGGATAGGGGTTTGGGGGTTGAGAATAAGAGGAGGGGGGCTTGTGGGGAGCCCGGCACCCAGATCCTGCCAGAAATGCTGGAACCAAAGGCAGGACAGGGCCAGAACTTCCTGCAAGAAAATTGGGGTTGGACCTTGGGCTCCTGCAAACCAGTGTAAGAGCCAATAGAAAGGCCTGACAGAGGAGGGACTTAAGAACACAGTGGAGAAGGAAGGGGTACCTGGCCAGCAGGGGAGGAGAAAGAAAATTGTAGTGGTGAATAAGAAACAGGTTTTTGTGAAGGGGGGGGAGGGAGCTCTCAGAGGGAAAAGACCTGAACACAAAAGAGGTCCACAGAGGGACCAGAGAAAAGTTCCGAGAGAGGGGTGCCCTCAGGGGTCAGACAGGAGGGAGAGAGAGTTGGGAGTCTGCGGAGAAGGAACGATCAGGAGTGGAGGTTTTAGGTGAGGTTTCTCTGGCCAGAAAACGGGCCTGCGTGGTGGAACAGGCAGCACAGAGATTAAGGATGGGTACGTGAATAATTAGAAGTCATGTATGTTAGAGATCTCCAATCAGTTCCCAGCTTTTTTGAAGATAAATTGGCAAGGGTGTTAACACCGAAAGTCCCTTCAGGAGGCTAATTCAGTGGGTTCTGTGGCCTGGCCACAGCGGAGAAGAAGAACAGTTTCTTCTTCTTTAGGGAGGGAGATTCCTGTGCTCCCACAGCCACTCTCAGTCCTTGGAGTGGTCAGAATTGAGTATCAGCGTCCCAAAACTCAAGCTCTGGCCACGGACGGAAAAGGTAAAGTGGATGTGCTCGGGACGTCTCCACGAGCACAAGCACTAGGAACGGAAAGACTTCCCTGATGTAGCTACAGTTTCGGACAGGGAGTCTAGGTGAAAAGAACTGAGGGGAAGGCTGGAGGCAGGGGACTTACCCGCACCGTGCGCTGAAGTGGGTGGAAGGTCGGAGATCCTGGTTCTTTCTCAGAGGGGATGGGGAAGAGGAGCGGTCCTTGCAGAGAAGTCACAAGTGGTGACCCATATGGGAGATATTTAAAGGGTCCCTAGGGTGGTCGAGCTAACATGATGTGGTCAAATCTCACTGGTTGGCAGACGGTCGCTTTTCTCCAAAGGGTTCCTGGGAAGTTTCTTTTGGCACGCTTGGTTGTGGGTGGTCCTAGCCAAAGTTCCTGGGCCTGACCTTTCCCCATTATGCACTGACCTTACACTTAATCCTATGTTTCCATTTTTAACTCTTTGCAAAAAAGTCAGTTAAAACAATAAGTCAGCAATTTGTCACAATTTTAAATCCTGAGTGTTTCCATTTTCTTCTGATTTTCTCATGATTCTCTGAGTTTCACACTTCCTGATTTTCTGCCCCACGCCCTTCCACACTCTTGGTTTTGTCACGTACAGAGCCTGAACCTGAACCCAGAAAAAGTCACTTCTCTGGGCTCCCCTGGAGGTGGAATTCGGTTTTTTATCTCTTAAAATGAGAAGCAGTAGCTAATGGGGAAACGAATTTCCAATTATTTCCCTCCATTCAAGATATGTCAGTATTTATATAGCAAACACAAACTTCAAAAGAAATAATGAAGAGGAATAAAGGCACATTTAATCACAGAATTGGTATAGCGACATAGGAAGGCTTATTTCCAGCTAGAGGGGACAGACAGGAATTTAGCTGGAAGTTTATAATTGGAAAAGGTTGCTATCTTTCCAACAGCACATTAGTGCTTTCTTAATGAGACCGTGGACCCAATATGTTCTATACAATATACAGTTATAGATTGAGAAACTGACCAACTTATATTATTGTGTTTAAGTATACACTAAAGCATTTAAAATTAAATAGACATATAGCCATTAAGTAATCCCCAACTATATGTCATGTGTTCTTTTTTATGGGTTCTCTCATTTAATCCTTTGAGTAACTATTCTATTCTCCATTGAAGTGTCAATATAAGGGATATAGAGTGATTAATGTGATATAAACTTGACTCTATAATGATAATATAATATAAGAAGCAGAAGAACAGAATATATTGGTGGTGAGCTAAAAGCTTCAGTTTTGCTTGCTTGTGGGAAAAATTTCAACTGTTTTTTCCCAGGGCCGATGCGATCAATGCTGCTCAGATGATATGTGGATCACAAGGTGCATACAAGAAGTATTAGCCAGGGTTCTTCCAAGAACCAGTAGGATGCATACATTGAGAAAGAGAGAGAGGCCCAGGACAGCTGGTGGTATGACAAGGTTTGCATCTGAAGATCTGAGCCCTGAGGAGATAGTGATCTCTCTCTGTCTGAGTCTTAAGGCTGGGGAACCAGGAGCACCAGTGTTGCAGGGTGGGAGAAGAGAGACATCTCTGCTCAAGCAGAAAGTGAATTTGCCCTTCTTAAAGGCTTTGTGTCATTTGGGTTCTCAACAGATTGGAAAAGCTCACCCACACAAATTCAGATGATCATTTCTTCTGGAGACATCGTCACAGATGACCCAAGACCCTGGGGCATCCCTAAGACCAGTCAAGCTGACACATAAAGTTAGTAGTCACACAAGGGAACTGAGCAGTCTAGAGACCCCAAATCCTAGCGATTCAGAGGTAGTGACCAACTGGTAAGGAATTCACACAAGAGGCCAGCAGTCAGCTTTCTCCCTTACTTTCTCTCCCTCCCACCTACGTCTACCGCTCAAGTTTCTCCAACACGTGTCTCCTAGTCAAAGTAAAAGTACTCTTCTGTAAAAATTCTACCTGTCTCTTTCTACCTTTTTGACATATTGAAAAGATGGAGAAAAACAAACTTAAAAGAAAAAAACGTGATTAAAAGTTGCTTATTGAGGCAAAGGTAAAGCATCTGGCCTGTGATCTTTCTCCCTTTAAGGGGGTATCTTTGGGAAATGAGGTACATTACTCAGTCCAATCTTATGTAAACATGACAATATTTTAATCTCCTAGAAAAGGTGAACTTGGGCCCCTGTGAAATAGCTAGGTGAATATTTCCAGCCTTAATTGGATTGATAAGAGTAAACACAAAGGAGAAAGCAGAGGTGGGGGGATAGGGTGAGAAGTGACCCTTTGGAGTTATAGTATTTATATATGGCAGGTGGAAAGTGTGATTGGATATAACTGATTTATGGGAGAAATGATGTACTAAGGGCAGAGATTCACTAAAGGGTAGAGCAGAGAAAGAGATGTTTGTGAAGGTCGAAGAAGCCAGGGGAAAGTACATGTGGGCATTGTGGCGCTACAGAGAATTTCAAAGAAGGAGAAGAGATCAGAGCTGACAAATGCAATAGATAGACTTGAAAAGGATTAAGCAATTCCGTGTGATTTATCAGCTAGTCAGTTAACAGTAATTTTTTATCAAAACAATGTCAGTTGAATTTGGGGTCTAAAAATCTAATAACGATAGTTTGGAGGAAGTGAGAAAGGACAATGTGCAGATGTTACAGTTAATTTGGGAGAATCTGAGGTTAGGCGAAGAGTTTGTTAATAGCAGAGTGAAAGTTATGGGAAGCTGGTAGCTGATGATAACCACAAGCTGATTGGCATTTGTCTTCAACCAACCAGCACACGGGTGAGCACCCTGTGTAGGCAGGATCAGACTGTGATAATACAAAGCCCATGAAGTTGTTATTTCCAATTGCCCTGATGTTTCCCACTGGTGATTTTGAGGGTTTCCCTTCTGTTTAAAGCCTTTGTGTTCCTCACTTAGAGTGGTATCTCTCCATTTAAAAAAAATAGCATTGAATAATTGAGGGGGAGTAGAAACCTTGCAAATTCATAACCTACAATCTTTTCCTTCAATCCTTAAAAATTTTCCATTACATTTACTTTATACTTATGTCAAGAAAGTGAATCAAAAGTCATGAATATCAGTAGCCTGAGGCAGAATAATAAATATTATTCCTTTCAGTTACACTTCCTTTCCAATTTTATTACCAATTTTTTTCATTCACTGGCTTTTTGCTCTTAGAGCAAATTCCATTTTATTTAAAGCCTTGTTCTGTTCATCTATTATTTTATAATGCTATTATGAGATACAGTTTTAAGTGTTTATTAAGGATTTAAAAACAGATTGGTGTCATTTAATTGAAAAATATTGGTATTTTTTAGCAAACTCTATTTAATGATTTGTCTTCCAAAGTAGCCTGGGGGGGGGGGGAGGAGAGCATTCCTATTTTCCTTGCACTGTTATAGTTTCAAATCAGCCCAGTGTTTGTATGATCAAATTTGTAGTAATCTGTCACTACTGGCAGGAAAGAAAATTAAAGAGAACAATTTATTACAAAAGAACAAAAAATTAAAAAATGAGATTTTTCCTCCCTCCATAGAAATAATATAAAGTTCTAGAGTTGTTTTAATACAATTTTCATATTTCTGCATCAATGACAGGAACATACTTCCAGGGAGGAACTTTATCTCTTCACAATATCTGCAAAGAAAATCTATTCCTCGGAATCAGATGCTGTATGTATTTCCTAATTCACTGTTCTGTGCTCTGGGGGAATGGCTTTCATTAAAATTTTCAACCTGAATGTATGATTGTTCTCTCCCTCTATTTCCGTGGGTCACTGAATATACATTTTACCTCATGCAAAGGTCGAGGTGAGGGGACATGACTCTATCTCAGGAATTTATGGACATCATTTACTGCACAAAAACTAAGCCTGGAGTGAACGCTCTCAGTAGATAATTTCAGTAAACCTCACAATGTTAACAAGAATGAACTGTTAATAGATGGTAGAAAGTAAAGATTTGGCCTACTTGTCTGGCTCTGGTGATAATTAACTGCTCACTTACACCAATATATATTCAGTGCTTGAGATAATTAGAAAGATAGTGAGCCCTTCTGTTACTCTGTCTCCATAAATATCCCCCCACTACTGCTGAGGGACGTGGGGGGATGAGACACATATAAATGTGTCTGCTTCCTTCAACCCCAACTGCAATTCAGAGAAATATGTTCACAACCATAGTTTGAAGGCCAGGTAAATTAGGGTCTAATTCAACCTTAAAATAATATTTCTGTCTACAAAGAAAAGGTCTTTCTTGAGTGAACCAGAAGCTTATTTATGGCTTTTGGTGTCAAAGGTCCAACTTATTATTATTTTTTTTAAAGAAGCACAGTAGCTTTCTGATTGAATGATGCTAATTCTTGTCATATTAAACAAAAATTCAAATAAAAATTCCAAAGTTTTTTCACAGACTATATCTACAGATCCTCAAATACATGGATGTATAAGTACTCAAGAGAAATCAATATTGTTGGAAAGAAAATAATGAAAGAGAACTGTTTGTATTACAAAGAATTCATATGAAGCAATCATAGTCAGAACAGTGCAGCAGTGAGGATACCTATGCAGAGTCCAGTGGAGTGCAGTGAAGACCCGGGAACAGACCCACTGATGTGGGAATCTCACGGATGACCATTCATACATCAAATATGCAATCAGAAGCCGGTGAGCAGAACACGGGCTACTTAATAAATGAATATCCCAGCTGCCTAGATCTCAACGGTGGGTCATATTTTAAAATATATTCCAGATGTAATTAAAATTCTAAATATCAAAAAGCCAGTCATTAAAGTCTAAATAGAAAGTCTATGTGATCTTTTCCTGTACATAGTGCAAGGAAAATAAGCGACTGGTTTGCTTGTGCAAGATACTTGCTCTCATGCCCCTCTTAACAAAGTCATATTTAAACTGTGTAAAGAATCTCCTAAAATGAATGAGAAGATACAAATCTTTACACATTCTGAATCTTATTGGGCAATTAAGTGGGAGACCTGAATGGCCAAGAAACACCTGAAATGTTGTTCAATTTTCCAGTAAACAGAGAAGAGCAAATGAGAAATACAGGGCGGGACAAAAGTAGGTTAACAGCTGGGAGTGCACAAAACAGTTTAATATTGTATTATTATCCATACAAACAACTGTAAGCCTACTTTTGCCACACCCTGTACAGGAGGTTATAATTTTATACCCATTATTTTGTTACAGTGAAAAGTACCCATAAATGCTATTTTGTTTGGAAAGTGATTTTGTGTAAGTACCTTTTCAAGTAATTTTCCAAAATGTTGCAAAGGTAAGTAAGTGCATAAACTACCAGTCAATATTCTACTCCTGGGTAGTTGCTTAATTAAATATGTACTTATTAAATTTTGATTAAGCGAAGAGCACTTTTCTTTGTTCTAGAGCTATAGTGATTAATGAGATAGAAAGAATTTCTATGCACAAGAAATTTACATGTTAGTGGGAGAGGGCAAATAAAAAATAAATAAATAAACATATACTCTAAAAGCACACTGTAATAAGTGTTCCACAGACACGGTGAAATTAAAAAGGGAAGTAAAGTGGGAGGGATGTGCTATTTTAATCTCGGCTGACCCGGAATGGCTTTGCTAACCAACACTCACAAAGTGACATTTGAGCAAAGACCTAAAAGGAAAGATGGAGGAAGGTCAAAGACATACTCATAATAGTATTAAAAACATAAAAACATATTAATAAAATAGTAAAGAAGTAACATTTTGTATTATGAATTTCCCCAATTATTATAAGTTAAAATTAGAGCAATTTTGTTATCTATTGGGTCAATAACAAATTTAAATTTGTATATCTAAACTCTGAGTAATCATGCCTCATATTCAAAGTCAACCTTAGTTAGTAAACAACCCTTCAGAACACATTCGGTGCATAATATCCATTTATAAATGGATATTTATTGACCAGCAACATGATGAATCATTTTCTTGGTATCTATAGAGATTGAGGGTATTGTGAGGTCACACCCCAAGCACTAAATGAGCTTAAATATGTATTACATGGGAAAAATCAGATATGTGAATATGAATATTTAGTGAGAACTTTTTTAAAACTTTTAATTTATTGTGTTTACAATAGATTCTAATGTCCCCCTGAATGCATCCCCTCCTCCCTCGTGTTCCCCACAACATCCCCCTTTCCCCCTCCCCGGGACACCTTCCCCCTTTCCCTCCAGGATTAGCTTTTCTGCTCTCTATAACATTGTGTTATGTGTGTATAATTTCACCAATCTCTTTCCCTTTTCTGATCCCTTCCTATCATCCCCTTTCCCTCTGTCTGCTTTCCCTCTGGACCCATTTAGTGAGAACTTTAATAGCTGAAGACACATATTAAACAGAAAGGAAAGATAAAGAAAAGCATGATTGCTTGCTAAACAAGCAGTTTGCAGATTCCGAGGGTCATTGCTCATGCCACCAAAGAGCCAAGTGTCATTCTTTAGTCCAGCCTGTTCCAGACTCTGAAAGGGGTGATTTTGTGCTGAGCAAGGGACTATGTGTTCCAATGCTTCCTCCAGCAAAAAACTCTCACTACAGAAAACAGTTCAAAATAGTTCAGCATTTGTGCTAAGGAGTGAGGGATTTGGGAGGAGGTAAAATCAGCTTTTAACTCTGTTTTTCTCTCTCCACTATAAATGCAAGTTAAGCAGAAGTCTTTTGAGTTCTCAAAAGAAAAAACACTGAGACCTGAAATCATTAGGATGGCTCACCTGGGTGCACACTTTCTCATGTTCTTTAGGGTGAGGATTTGAGTTTATACCAGCACTATGTGAAATTTTATGTTTTCTATTTAAGGGCATTCTTTTTCATTCATTTTCCATTTCATCATTAATATAGTCATCCATTTAATGGAGAGTTGCTGGTCCATGTCATTAATCATCCGTGTGGTCCAGAGTCTAAACAGGGAGCGAAACAAATCTCACCCTCATTCTTCGGAACCATACACGAAGTAATAAAGGCAAGTATGTCAAGAGCCAAGTGCAATCAAAACAATTATTTTTTTAAAGAAGTACGATAATGAGGCACAAATCGTTGACGGATATTTAGGACCTATGGAGAGAACAGTTTTCTCACAGCTGAAGGAATTCAGGAAGGCTTGAATAAGCTGTATTATTTGGTAATTACATATTGAACACAATCTCTAAATATAGGCCAGAGTGTCAGTCTCTCAGCCAGAGGAGCGATGTTTGGTGAGGATCCGGAGGGTTAGAAGTTCCCGGCCATAGGCAAAGTGGGGTGTCCTCCCCTGAAGCTGGGGTTCTGCTTCTCTCTCCTGTCCTTGCACTGAGGATGTTGGATAGGCTGAGCTCATTATAGGCTTTTTTTGTTTCTCTCTCTCTCTCTTCTTTTCCCCCTTTTGCATAGCTTTATTTTGGAAGTTATCTCTTTAAGATCATTCGGACAGATTCTTTGTTTCTTTTCTGTGTGTGGAAAGGCCCAGAAAGTGTTGGTGCTAACCAGTTCTATGGGGCATCCAGGGAGGCTACCATCTGTTATATGGGCCTGGAAATGGCTGTGAGACTCCCGGTTCTGGAAAGCCTTTGCCCTGGTTTATGGCTATTCTATGAGTACCACAGAGAAGTATTTCAGGCTAATTGTTCCAGTGGATTGAGACCTCAAGTTAGAGACTCAGCCATTAATATAATGGAAGAGGACAAGGCAAAATGTTGGTCACAGGAAAGGAAGGCACATTTCTCTCTCTTTTTGGCAAAGTAAGTCCTTAGCCAGATAGCTGGTCATAACAATTGTTAAGATTTCACCATGACATTCAGTACCTTGTTCCAAAGCACACCAAGCGGCCCCCACATATGGCACAGGGAAATATTAATGAGTCTCTTTCCGTAAGAGAGAAATGAACTAACTCAAGTACTGCTTTGCAGCATATAAAGAGATTCCCAATGTACAAACCTATTTAATTCCTACACAAACACATCAGGTGGAAAGAAATGTTTTCAGTCAGAAGGCCTGAATATATGTTTTGCTTCATTGCACGAACTTAGAAAATC
This sequence comes from Saccopteryx leptura, assembly GCF_036850995.1. Taxonomy (NCBI): domain Eukaryota; kingdom Metazoa; phylum Chordata; class Mammalia; order Chiroptera; family Emballonuridae; genus Saccopteryx; species Saccopteryx leptura. Next base: position 151,002,292 of record NC_089507.1, read on the forward strand.
CTAAACTACATTTTCTTCACGTTTAAATAGAAATATCAGCCAGTGCAAGTCTCTCAAGACTGCTTGGAGAATTGCCCAAGATAATTTAATACATTTTAAAATGCCTTATAGAAGATTATTTATTTTTAAAGATCCGTTGAAATGGTGTGGTAAGCATTGCTAGTGCTCCCAATATTCATTCCAGTTCATTTCCTTCGCTGTAGAGTGGAATCCCATATCTCAAAGTCCTTGCAGTTAGGCAGGGTCACAGGACTAGTCTGGCCAAGGACATGAGCCGAAGGGGCATTATTAATGTCATTCTTACTTCTGTAGTGAATAGTACAGTCAACTTAGAGTACCAGTTACACACTCCTTTGAGGGTATTGTATAATAACTGTCATTAAGAGAAATAGTTCTGCTAGACTATAAACAAAAGTAAGCATGGTAATTCTGAGGGAGGTCATGACATAAGAGTTCAGGCTAAACCTCTGTAGACTAGAGGATTTATCATGTTTCAAGCAATCTTTACACTAATAGTAATAAATAACTTTTAGCAAACATTTAGTAAGACTTATTTATTTCACCCTTCTATTATTATTCCATATTATGGGGAAGAAAATGAAATCTAAAAAAATGCAGTGACTTACCTCAAATCTAATGCTACTACTAGACATGATGGTTAGGGTTCCCCAGAGAAATAGAGCCAATAGGATATATATATATATCCTATATATAAGAGGGAAGTTATTATAGGAATTGGCTCATATTGTTAGGGAGGCTAAGAAGTCCCAGGAACTGCTGTCTGCAAGTTGGAGAACCAGGAATGCTAGTGGTGTAATTTAGTCTAAGGCCCGAGAAGGTGTGTGTGTGGGGGGGGCACCCGTCAAAGCCCTAGAGTCTGGAGGCCCAGAACCAGAACCAAAAGCTCCTATGTCTGAGGGCAGGAGAAATGAATGTCCCAGCTCAAGAGGAGAGAGCAAGAATTTGCCATTTCTCTCCCTCTGCCTTTTGCTCTAGTCGATTCCTCCAAGCATTGGAGGATGCCTGCCCATACAGATAACATCATATCCTCTCTACTCAGTCCACCGGATCAAATGCTCTTGTCTTCTGAAAATGCTTTCACTGATATACCCAGAACCACTGTTAACCTGGCAGGCGGGCAACCCTTAGCTTGGTTAGGTTGACGCAAGAAATTTTCCACCACAATAAGTAAGGCTGTGCTTGAACAGAAGTTGCTGGTCTCCATGTCTATCAATGCTTTGTTTATTTATTTGACAAATACCTACTTAATGCCTTCTGTAGTCTGACTTGAACCCTCTTCTCGAAGCACTTAACCACTCTGGAGGGGAAACCTGACTCCCTTCTGATACACTGTCATGCCTTCTTTCTCACGCTCAGGGGAATGTGTATGAGTAGGTCTGTGTCCAAACGCTTGTGTTCACTAATACTAGAAAAGCAAGTGATCTGTATGGTATGATAATGAAGAATAAGGGGAGGAGCTTCTGGGAAGCATGTTCTTCATATTCACTTGTTCTTTCCACACTGTGAACCCTGAGAGAGGAATTCATTCCTCTTAAAACTGAATACACTTAGAAAAATAAAAATCTTACCCAAGTTTACACTTAAAGCTTGGAGTAGAACTCAAGTTTAATAAGGGACAATGGCTCATTTATTTCTTTATATAAAACTAGTCCTATATTATGGAGGAGAGATCATTGGTAGTAATTCATGAGTCTCTATGTGGGAGGTCCTACATAATGACTTCCTATTACAAGTACACCTCTGCATTACTAAAGGGCACAGTGTGAAAAGCCAAATAATACAACACTAAACACTATAACCTTTGGTTAGGCTACCAGGCGTGGCCAACAGTTTTTGCCCCCAGGCCAGATTAGAAAGAAAACTTTTTTTATGGGCCAGATGAAATATTAAAATTAAAAAATATTAAATACAAAAATGATTCATTTAAGTAAACAAAATTTTATTATGCAATTTGTTTATGAATAAATGTAAGTGAGTGAAAAAATTTTAATATACAATATTATTTTAATAAAAATATATTTTAATAAAAACATAATTATATACTGTATAAATATCCAAACTGTATCACAATCCATCAAAACAATATTTAATTAATAGAATGAGCTTGAAGGGGTTATATCGCAAATAAAACAATTATTTCATTTTACAAATAGCCTGGACACGTTTTCAGTTATCAACTGCAGCTATTGTCTATGCTACAATGCCACTTAATTCAGCACACTTGACCACAAAAATAATGAATTGTTTAACCTTGGGTGTGCAATGGCAAACTCCGCCTAAAAGAATGTGGGTTTCATATCGCCGCTGAACATCAAACAGTTCATATCAAGTACAGATGAGTACAAAAGTTGTAAACCTTTATAACAGAATTTTTTTAAAAAAATAAAGAAGTATCGCGAATCCATTCGACCAATTATTGGAAATTAACCCTAGATTAGTCACATGTGGAATTCTTTTCCATGTATCACTATCTTCTTAAATATCTCGATTTCCAATAATCAAAGATGCTTCTGCTTCTGAGTAGCTGAGATTTTAAAGTAGTGGAGAATATTAAAAATTTAATCGCGGGCCACATAAACTCATTACACAGGCCGGATTTGGCCTGCGGGTCGGATGTTGGCCATGCCTGGGCTAAGCCTTTGTTCTGATAAGCTGAGCTGCACTACAGAAAAAATTATAAGCACTCATTTTGTTTCCTTGGCCAACAATGCCAGTAACGTTAGGTCTTCTTATCTCTTTCCCATTGGCCAATAACAATCCAATATAAGTATGAATCTGACATACCTGGAAAGCTTGAGAAACCACACATGCCTCAGCCTCATCCAATCAGACTATCAGATGACACCAAGAAATTTAATGTGCATTCTGGGAAATGGTTGTTGTAGTAATAATAGCACCTAATGTTTGTTGAGTATTCATATATGTATGTATGTATCTTTCAATCTAATTGTTAGAGCACAACTAAATAGGTATTATTATTATTGCAACTATCAATGCAATATTTTACAGATGAACCAACAAGAGGTTCTGTAGCTATAGAACCAACTGAATAATTTCTACAGTCAATGGAATGGTGCATATTGATCAGAAAACACCATCTTTTTGATGGTGTTTGATAAGAAAACAGCCTCTCTCCAGCCAAAGGGACCTCCCAGAGATATGAGACCACTCCAAGATGGCCTTCTCAAATAGAGGATAGAGGAAAACCACATAAACAAAGCCTCAAAGAGGCAAATAGAATTGAGCAGTAAAAAGTGCTGCTTGTCACAAACCCGTGCAACTTGTAATTTTGCAGGTCTCAGGTGGGAATGGTGAAGGGTTAACAAATAAACAGAAGAAAAAAAGGATGGGATAGGGAGGTCTTATGGTGGCTGATGACCTACCAAAAAGCCTCCTGCACTCCTGAAATCTTTGTTTTTATAGTGTACAGTCATTTGCAAATCAAAGAGGTCTCTGATACAAAGTCACATTTCCAAGGCAACCCAAGAATTCTTCCCAGTGCAGAATACCCCCACCCTATATAACACTTACAACTTTACAAAACAAAGGGTAAAACAAAATTGACTCTAGTCTCTTCAAACGACATGGGGGATGGAAGGAGTGGAAACACAACTAACATGGAGGTATGGAGAAAGGCATAGCCTTTAGCAACTTAATCAAACAATCAGAGATTTGAGGGGAAGAGCTCATCCTTTTGGCTTAAGTCTTAAACTGGAGGACTTTGCCAGCTTGCAGTCTCCCACAGCTGTTGATCTCCCTATCTTTTTATTTACTTATTTTTTAATCACTTAGCCTGGAATAGACCCATTTTTAGGTGGCATCTGAGTATTGGATTTGATAGAGCCTCACCTGATTGGTTCATTGTTTTCTTGTGCAAATTATACTGCTATTTAATTTTCAAGAAATGCTTTGCCATAGATAATACTGGTCTAACTCCTCATTTTACGGACAAAGAAACATACACCAAGAGAAACAAAGGGACATTTGTCAGAGTGTATAACTAAGTCATCCACGAATCAGCGAGAGGACGGGTTCTTCCAGTTCTCCGCCTCGAGCTCCTGCTCTTTCCGTGTAGTTCTTGGACTCAGCCCTCTTCTGTAGCCTTGGGTCACACTTTTCAAAGTTTTTAAAAATGTAACCCAAAATTGATGTATATATAAAAAAGAGGGTAGCAGTAAATTAGGCTTATAGAAGAAGTGGAATAAATAATGTTGCAAAACCCATAATTTTTTTTTTCATAATTTTTTTAATGTTCTAAAAATTGCTTTTGTAAGCATCTGACCCTTGCTGCTGGGATCTGGAATACCTCGATAGTTCCAGTTTTCACATATGTTTCTTGTTTTAGTTTCCGATTTTGATTATTACAATGACTAGCACGACTGGGGCTATAAAAGTATTTTGCTTGGATGGTTTCTTAAAAAATTCTTTTCCTTTAATGTTCAAATGAATGAATGTTAAAATGATAACAAAATTGAACCTTCACAGAGGATCCCAGAACTGAACTTCAAAGTTGACTTCAAAGAAAATCATGGGAATTTACCCGACCGGATTCAATTCATCATTCACAGACAAAGTTTATCCTACTTTTACTTAAAATTCACCCAGGAAAGAAAGAAAGAAAAAAATCTTAACAGAATGATTTTTCTTAAAAGGTATTGTTTATAATGAATGTGCCAGTGTCAAGGTTTGATTTCCTTTTTCTTTCCAGGTTCCTATAACAGTCCTTGCCTTTCTTTAATTTCTAGGAGATGCATTTTATTTTATTTTTTATTTATTTATTTATTTATTTTAGGAGACGCATTTAAGTTAAAACACCTAGACACAAATCTTTGGCAGAGATTTAGGACAATTACGGGCACTTCTCCTAAGCTACAATAATCCAAGGCCTTTTTTTCTTTAGCTTGTCTTTATATGATTTCTAATTGAATGAAGAGAAAGAACAGGTGATTTCAGAGCATTCTCTGCCTCCCTAGCCACTGTGTGCTTGTGTTTTCTACCTTCTCTTCATTACCATCCTTGTTAGGTATGTAATTCACAACTAAAAAGTATCATTAGTCTCTAGTAATCAGGGTAAAATTCTAAATTTAAAACAAATATAGTATTTACCATTGTCTATGCTAGGTGAAGGGAGGGACAAAAGACCATTTTTTCAAGGTCTATCCATGTTGTTATAAGTGGCAATATATCATCACTTTTAATTTTAATTTTTAAATTTTTAATATATTTATTCATTTTAGAGAAGAGAGACAGAGAAAGAGAGAGAGAGAAAAAGAGAGAGAGAGAGAGAGAGAGAGAGAAGGGGGAAAGAGCAAGAAGCATCAACTCCCATATATGCCTTGACCGGGCAAGCCCAGAGTTTTGAACCGGTGACTTTAGTGTTCCAGGTCGACAATCCACTCACTGTGCCACCAAAGGTCAGGACTATATCATCATTTTTTATGACTGAGTAGTATTCCATTGTGTATATGTACCACTTATTCTTTATCCAATCCTTTATCAAGGGACACTTTGTTTCCATGTCTGAGCATTAACTGTATACCATGAACATACAAGGTTGTGTCTCATGTTTGCCTACTCTTAATAACAACACAGTTACAGAGAATATCTTCTGTAAAGTCAAGGAACTAAAGTTCAAAGATAATTGTCTACCATAGTGTTGAAAATGGGTTATGTAGTGTATAGTTTAACAAATCACAAAACAACAAAAAGTATATTTTCCTAGTATTGAAATTAGAGTAGTCAGTCAGACAAATCCCCACACCCAAGGGGTTTACATGGTTATAGGGATAGCCAACAATTAAAGAAAAAATAATAAACACATATGAGTGGGTGGGAAAGAGAAGTCATCAGTAGTAATGTTAGATAAAATGATAGAGAATAATTGAAAGTGAAGTGTGTGTGTAGTGAGGGAGGGGGCAGAGAGCTGTCCTAGACAATGTGGCCTAAGTGGGAATCTCTGCTTTAGGAAAGGGTGATTTTTGAGTTGAGAGCTAAACGTTGAAAAGTGATCAGCCATGAGAGAGTTTATTGAAAAAACCACTGTAGGAAGATGAACAGTGAGTGCCAAATCCCTGGGACAGGAATCAGCTATGAATTTTCAAGGATAGCAAGATTGACAGTGTGACTATGGTTGAGGTACATAAGGCAGTGACATCTGAGATGCTTGGATGACTGGGCAAGGACTATTTCATATTGGTCTGATAGGGGTTTCAGACATATTCTAAGAATAATAAAAATCCATTTGACGGTTTTGAGTGAGTGAGATGATTTGTTGTATTACTGCAAATCACAGGAGTGATCTAATATACAACATTCTACCTACAACATATTGGTTGCCCATATTTCACCCTAATATAGTTTCTTAAAGACCTCTTACCCTATTGTGTTGACAATTAATCGTGCAATGGTAAAGAAAAGCATTAAGAGAGTATGGTAGTAATCTGGCAAGTTGACTTGATTCTTACTGAAGTAGTGATGATGTGAAATTAGCCAATATATAAAATCATAGGAACATAGAGTTCATATAACTTGCTGGTGGATTAGTCTCTTTTCTGTGGGTTAGAGCTTTAAGAATGTGTGGAGATTATGCTTGGGGATATACATAAAAAGAGGCAAAATAGGGGTTTATAGGTGACTGGTCAGCAGGTAAGGTACGCTTCCAAGTCCACCAGAAATGGGAAGAATTCTCCCAGAGTTACAATATACTATTGGTATGTCTGAAATCAAATCACTGGTGCTCAGAGTTTCTAAATAAAGACCTATCTCTAGGTCTTAGCAAGAAATCAACTAGAACTCTAACAGGTTAATAGCTGGGAATTTTGTAAACAAATTAAAGACATTGAAAAAAAGTTTCAAAGATAATATTGGCAGAAATGGCAAAAGAATTCTGGATTTAAGAATAATTTGTTCTTATACTGGTTGAAGAGCTGCCATTTCTGTGGAAGACATAATTTGGCTTTTTTAGCTGAATGTCACTCAACATGTATTGAACTTGATTCCATGTTCATCAAGTAATTTCCTCATTAAGATACATATTCTTATTAGGAGAGCTTTTCCTGGAGCCCAAGGATGGTTTCTGGCCACTCTTAAAACCACAGTTACTCCATGCAAATGGAAAATATTCATTTGAGATGGTGATGAAAGGTCAACATACTTTGTTAAATACCCAAAAAGATTCTTTATACCAAAACAGATGCACACCATTGGCCTGCAGAGAGATGGTGTGGACTTGGGAACACCAGCAATAGCTACTTTCTAATCCCATCTTTCCCTCTAAATCTAAATCATCTAAATTGTACTTATGATTTCCTTTCTTCCTTTAGTCTCTTTCTCACATTGGTCTCCTTGTTGAGTTTTGGACTTAGCTTTAATCACTGTGCAAGCTACATCAGAGCCTTTTTTTCTCTTTTTGCTACAACTCTCTGGCAGTAGCAGCATCATACTCTGTAATTTGCACCCCACCTTTGACCTTCCCTGGGCACTACGTGCCCATCTTGTCCATCTCAAAGGTAGACTTCACACTGAGACTCCCTTTGAAGTAGGTGAAAATACATTGGTTAAGATGGGGACATGCAGTGAGATTTTGACAGTATTTGTCTGTGACACGCTCTAGTCACAAGTAGGAGCCTACAGATTTTGGACTCTGCATTTTTTTAGAAAGTGATTATTAACAATTTAATTTATGTTAGGCAAATCCATATGCTGTCTCATTTAATTCTCAGAGAAGTGACAGCCGTTTGCAAGAATACGGGGAATTCATTCTTGCAGAAGATCCTCAGGTACAGAAAACTTGCTCATATCTATTTCAATTAACGCCCTTCATTTCTTAAAGGCAAGAGATTGCACCATGAAACTAATATCATTATAACAATAAATCCCCAAAACAGCTCTGAAAATTGGTATTGCTCATCTAATTACAAATGAGCAATGAGATAGCCAAAGAGAGTAAATAATTTGATTAAGCTTAGCTAAGCAATTGTGGAGTGACGATTCAAACCAACTTCATTATAATTCTAGAACCTAGGCTCTTTCTCCTACAAATAAAGCCTATCTCTTGACTATTTGGTGAGTGGATGAGTGTTCTTTCCATTACTTACAGTATTCCCTCACACTTAAACATCACACTTTAAAGTCATAAAGCCATACACACGAGTTCATTAAACTTTTGCACCCTTTAAATATAGACACTGAGGTTAATGTGCAGATTAGACATAGAAAACTGATAATAAAAACATAATAACTTGCTTCTCAATCCAGTGCTCCTTCTGTAATGTAGCTATGTTTTTCATATAATGAGCAACTATCTCAAAATAAAATACACTTTGGAGAGTATTTTCATAATGCAGTCTGTGCGGTTTTTAAAGCTTACCAACACTTTTTCCCAAATCAGAACAATTGACATAGTCATTTTTTTTTTTTCAGATCACCTCTCAGAAATCTGTTCTCTATGCTATTTCACATCTGGCTCTGCTCCTGAACAGATGTTTCTAGCAGTAAAAATAGCTGAAGAGTAAGAAGAGAAAGAGAATGACAAGAAATACACGCTCTGTGATTTATCTTCACTCTGTAGTTTTCTATTTAACAACAGGTATTCAGAGACTGTTACCAAGGATTTGGAAAGATTTTCTGAACTTTCAGAGTTGTGCATGTCGGAAGTCAGAATCGTGTATATTCTGCATCTCATTAGTGTCTCCAATAACTGATAGCCACAGAATCTGCAAGCTCATGGAAAGAGCAGTGATTGCTTTAGCATCATTATCATTTGCTCAGGAAAAATACTGTATTCGGTTCCTGGGGCTACTGTAACAAATTATCATGAGCATGGTGGCTCAAAGCAGCATTAATGTATTATCTCTTAGTTCTCTAGGTCAGAAGTCTGACACAGGCCATGCTCAGTTCTGACAGGGGGTGGGGGGAGCATCATTCTCTTCTGGAGACTTGGGAAAGAACAGATTTCTTTGCTTTTTCCACTCTTGGAAGGCCACCCTCATTTCTTGGCTCCTGGCTCTTCTCCCATTTTCATAGCCAACAACAGAAAGTTGAATTAATCCTTTCCCTCTGAATGCCTCTTCTGCCTCCACTTGTACCTTTAAGGACCCTCATGCTTACAGAATAATTTCCCTAATTTGGAGTCAGCCAATCAGCACTTCAGTTCCATCTAAATCCTAAATTTCTCTTTGCCATGTCACACAACATGTTCACAGACTCCAAGGTTAAGGACGTGGACATCTTCAGTGGAGGGGTATTATTCTGCCTGCCACAGGGGCTAAGCAGTAATTCCCTATTTGTGTCACACAGACTTTCCCAAGTCAATCCAGCTGGTCAGAAATGCCTGCTGAGCGGAGCTCCATGAAGAGTGTTACTGAGGAGAGGAGATGCTGAACTCTTTCCTTGTGAAAGAGAGTACGCTCTTTAGGTAGAAAGTTAGCTTTGTGTACAGAAGATATGGACATCTTCAGCTTCCTTCTCCATCCATTGCCCTTACAACCCAGCCTAAATCAATAAATTATTCTCATCAATTCCTCTCAATTTCCCGAACAAGCCACATCATTTTGTAATTATAACTTTAAAGTACTTTTCACTCACTGAATATCTTGGAGGAAAGAATATGTATTTAAGGTTTTTGTTTGGCAGATGAAAGTGCAGAGGATTCAAGAGGAGAAATGACTCGTCAGAGGTCAGGAGCTCCCATTCCCCAGGCTGGGCTCTGAGCCAGTTTTCTTTTCCTTCGTGACTTGGGGGTCAGTCACCTCCTATCTCCTGCCGGAAACCAATGATTTATCTAGAGTTAGTTTAATCCTGAGCAGTGTGGTTAATTCCCTTAATCACATAACTAAGGTGTTGCAACTCCATGTTCATTCACAAATCTTTGCAGCAGGGATTCTCAGACAAATTCTCTGCCTGCACCCAGCTTCAGGGATTTGCATCTCCTGCCTTTTCCTTGGAAAACAGAATAAAACATTAGTTTGAATTTTGAGTTGTGTCTAGTCATTCATTTCACTCTTTTATCTATTAATCACCAAGCCTACTTTTTCCTTGGCATTTTCTTTACTGTAACATATTTGTAAAATATGTTTTCTCCTCCTTTAATTTTACTTACAGATATTAATTCAATGCTTCTATTTGGCAACTTTTAAAATAGTCTTCCTAAAAATTATTTAATTAGCACTGATTATTAATTTGTCCTTTTCCAGCTACATTTATTTCAGTATTCCTCACATGATATGAATGAAAATTATTGGTTTTGGGAGCATACTCCATGAGTTCTCTCCTAGTTATGAGACAATAACTTGATCTATGCTTTATTTCGCTCATAGTTGAAGGTGGGAGAGAGTACTTACCTTACAGAGTTCTGTATGATTAATGAAAAATACACATCTAGTGATATATGCAATGCCTCGTCTTTGCAAGAACATAATAACTTTATGAATAATTAATATAATTAAATAATTGAAATTGATGACTTAGAGTTTTTTTCAAAATTATCACTAGAAATTCAGTTTTTAAAGAAAAATTATTTAATCATGTGTGAAAGGAAATAATTGGATGGCAATTATGACTATTACTGAACAAAATTAATAAAGGGTTATTCAATGTAAAAAAATAGGGAATTTTCTCCTGCTGAAGTAACTGGCAGAGAGAGCACTACAGCACGGAGTGTACAGATGATCTAGTGTAGAACTGTGTATCTGAAACCTGTATAATTTTGATAACCAGTGTCACCCCAATAAATTCAATAAAAAGGATAAAAAGACAATAGCACTGGAAAAACTATGCAAGGCAGTTGCAGTCATACATGATATAATGATAAGCATAGCACTATGATCCTTGAGAGAACAGGAACACATCAACTGAGGCCCGGGTTTGCCATACCACCTGCCTGGGGACACTGCTTGCCCAGACACAGCCAAGTGGAAAACAAGGGAAGCATTCTGGGCAGAATGGAGGTGAGGAGTACTTAACAGAGGACACTGGGATTTGGTGACTAAATGTGAGAGAGAAGAATGCTGAACAGAGAAGCCAGCACAAGTGGGTGATACTCAAGGCCTAGAATGGGAGTGCACAGGCTTCAGACTCAGCCCAGCCCAGGTCCTTGGCTGAGGGTTGACCATGTGTGCACTGCCTGAGGTTCTACGAGTCCAGCAGGGAGTGCCCGACATAGGGCTGAAGTCTAAATTCAAGTATCAGAAGACATGGAGTGCTGCGAGACACGGGGTTGTAAGCCCATCCTTGTAAGAAGACCACCTTTGGAACCTCAGGCCTTGAATTAAGATGTCAGAAAGGTGATGGGTTGAAAGTAAGGATATTATCTATAGTGAGAGACATGCCCTACGACTAAGGAGAAATGAAATAGACTCACTAACAAAAAATAAAGACAAAACTCATTGTATTGAATGTATATTCAACCAGAACTTCAATTGCCTACAAGAACAAAACTGAACACCATTAATTACCAGGAGACACAATCCAGTCTTCCTACTCTATCCAAAACATCAAGAAAAAGGCAGCAATAAAAACAGACCCTGGGACGAAGTGGATTTGAAGCCAGCAGACAAAGGCTTTTTAAGAATCTGTTACGTCTTCAAGGACTTAAGGGAACAGATGTGTCATATGAAGGGAGATGGAAAACCTCACTAGGGCAATGGAAACTGTAAAATAAGGACCAAATGGAAATCTCACAGAAAAAAGTAAAATATTTAAATTAAAAAAATTAGTGGATGAACTTAATAGCAGACTAGAAATACAAAAAAAATAAATAAAGGTTGCTATTTAAACACAGATAGATAAAAATTATCTTCAAAAATGGCCACTTCATGATTTCCATTGTGAGGTTTTCTGTTTTGTTTAAATTTGGCCGTAATTCCTGGTAGTAGCAGTCGTGGGGCTGATGGATGTTCCTTTTCAGTTCCTGTCACAGTGCTCAGCTGAGGCATTGTTTCCCACTGCCTGGGATCTCTGGTCTTATTGTACTCTTCTGCCCTGTGCTCATTGGACCAATGGACTCTGGTAGGTTAATGGTCTGCTTTCTAATTTATATATCCCTTCCTAGTAACAAGACATGGCAGTGCTTAGGTTTGGTTGATGAATCAAAATGATTCGTTACCATTCTCATTATGGAATGTGGCACAGTGATGTGTTGTTATCAAGCTTAATCAGATATGAGTCCCGAAGGCCTTCAATATCTAATTAATGGAAGAGCGATTGTTATCATTCTGGGTACTGTCATTCAGTCAAGGTTGGTTTTAGGAATAGTGAAATGTGGTTATTTTTATAAGCTAAATGACTTAGAAACCCTTACATGTCCTAAGGATTGTTATAAACCTGAATTGTTAATGTTTATTAAACTCTTAGCCGGAACCAAATAAAACACACATAAACTGACTCCTTAGAATGGCTGTGGGGATGACTGAAGATTGCCCAAGTTCAAGCTTCTTTCAGGTTGCCCATTAAATGTGATTTCTTCTGAGCATTATGCTAGACTTTTGAATCTTTAATACAATTTCTCTTAATCTGTTCTTATAATCTTTATAAAGACACTAGATATAGATTGTCTTTCTGCAACTAAAACTCAATATGTGTCTATCTGAGAGACTACATTTACATGTGATTTTTCCTTAAAATGAGAATAAAACATCTTTCTCAAATAGCTGCCTCTATTTTCATTTGTGTTGCGTATCAATTTCTTATGAAATGGCCCTAGTTCCTTGTTCAGAAACACTTTTTCTCTAGCTCTTATTCTCACATTTTTTTCTTGACCATCTGCCGTTATTTGTATGCTTATGCAAACCCCAATTACTCAGCCTCAGCTCTGTGCAAGCCCAGGGAGCACCTGGGGTGTGAGAGTGAGGACGTCAGTCAGTCTTGTGAGAGAGACAGACTTGGGGACCACGGAGAGAGTGTGCTCTTTTATGATATTCACATTGTGAAAATGTTATTTTATTAAAAAATAGGCAAGTGGGCTCTGTTTTTAGACTTGCATTGGCTAGCAATATAATTTTTGACACATCGTTTACCTTGTCTGAGTCTCTGGCTCTTCCATCGAAGAGAATGCCACCTAACTCATAGGCTCATTTAGCTTATTTAGAAAAAGGAAAAGCTTTTTGTTTCTTAGAAAAAGGAACAACTTTTTGTTTCTTAGAAAAAGAAACAACTTACATTTATTGAACACACTTATGCATATATTTCTATTTTGTTCATCCTCCTGTCCCCCCCCTAAAAAAAAGCAACAACATAAGGGTTGTAATATTTTTTCCTTACTAGGGAATTGAGGCTGAAAAAATTTCAGGTAATTTGCCTAAGATACCAAAAGATTCTGGTATTCTCTGTTAGATAGGGAAGCAATTGAATTATTTACAATTATTTATCCTTGTCTTTAAAATAAATTTTTATTAATTTCAGAGAGAGAGGAAGGGAGAGAGAAAGAGAGAGAAACATCAGTTTGCTGGTCTACTTATTCATGCATTCATTGGTTGATTCTCTTATACTCCGGACTGGGGATAGAACCTGCAAACTTTGCATATTGGCGAAAGCACTATAACCAATGGAACTAACCAGCTAGAATCTATCCAACCTAGTTATAAAGTAGAAATAAATCCTTAACACTTTTTTACCCTGGCTGGATAGCTCTGTTGGTTAGAGCACTGTCCTGAATCACAGAGGCTGCCCATTTGATCCCCAGTCAGGGCACATACAGGAACAGATTGATGTTCTCCTCTCTCTCTCTCTCTCTCTCTTTCTCCCCCTTTCCTCTCCCTCTCTCACTCCCTCTCTCTAAAATCAATAAATAAAAAATGTAAATCTTTCACACTTTTTAGCTCCTTAAATTCAGACACAATGACTAACATAATTTTTTTTGTTTTTACAACACTTTATAGGCTTTAAAGAATGTCTGCCCTCACTATCTCATTTGAACTCAAAAACACCTGCAACATAGCAGAAAACCATACCACATTATTTGTCATATGTCCATAAGTACAGGAAAGAGTACCAGAGATAGAACTTGGCTTTATGATTTCTAAATCTACACCCAATGTGTTTAATATGATAACATGTTGTCTACATATGTAAAACTGATGTAAATACCAACCACACCCACTACTCTAGAGACTCAGAGGAACCACTGGTTCCAATACACGATAAGAGCTCAGTTAAGGCCCTGGCCAGTGGCTCAGTGGTAAAACGTCGGCCCATTGTGTGGAAGTTCCGGGTTCAATTCCCAGCCAGGGCACACAGAAGAAGTGCCCATCTGCTTCTCCACCCTTCCCCCTCTCCTCTCTCTCTCTCTCTTTCTCTTCCCTTCTTGCAGCCAAGGCTCCATTGGAGCAAAGTTGGCCTGGGCACTGAGGATGGCTCCATGGCCTCCGCCTCATGTGCTAGAATGGCTCCAATTGCAAGGGAGCAACGCCCCAGATGGGCAGAGCATCACCTCCAGTTGGGCATGCTGGGTGGATCCCGGTATGGTGCACGTGGGAATCTGCCTCCCCACTTCTCACTTCAGAAAAATACAAAAAATAAAAATGAAAAATGAAAAGAACTCAGTTAAGGGGAGGAACAACTTACAATATATTTATTGAACACACTATGCATATATTATTATTTTGCTCAAACCCCCCCCCCCAAAAAAAAAAAACCCCAAGGATGGTAATATTATTTCCTTACTAGGGAATTGAGGCTGGAAAAATTCAGGTAATTTGCCTAAGATACCAGAAGATTCTAGTGAAGGTTCAAGTCTAGATTTTAACCTTGGTCTGATTGTTCACCAAACCTATTACATTGTTATTTCACATTATTAATCTTTCCAGCACTGAAGTAAAGAAGACTAAAAGAAGATGGATGTACTAATATTTATACATATTTCATTTCCTTTAATTCCTCTCCAGAGGTATTTCAATTCCAACTCCTCTAGATAAAGGATAACTTCTGTTTCATAAAACAGTTATGTGATGTCTGTCTAACAGAACTTGTTATTCCTATATTTATAAATCTTTATCTATATATCTTTGTATATATGTATCCATATATCTATATATGTCTAAAGTGAAAGTCTCGAGGAGCTAAGAATTACAGTGTTTTCTGCATAATGAATAATTGCACAGGGAAACTTGAGAAACTAAATATTTTAATTCCTAAATTAAGATAAAATCTCAAGTATGACCTTTGATTAAATTCTTGAATTTTAATGATAATTTATTGGAGTAGGGGTATCAAGGTCACAATAACCTCCTTAAAATATAATCGTAACACCAGTAACTTCTATTTGATAACATAAAGCATAAAGTAATATCTAACAGCTTTTACATATTTATACATGTTACGAAGTTTGAACTGTTCCTGATGCTCTTACACAAATGGTCCATTATTGAGTGCAGTGTTTGGAAAATGTCTTTGAAATGTATACGTCACAAATTTGACAGGCTGATCTTGAGGGAGGGAGGAAGAGGGACACAACACTCTATGAGTATTAGGACTTCATAGTAGATTATACCTGGCTAACTTCATTTAGCTTCAGTGGCGAAAAGATTTGTGACTGAAGTTTTTAAATAATTTTTTTTTCTAATGGAAAAGTATTATTTTAGGTATTATTACCAGAGTTTTTACCTATTCTTTCTTATGTGTTTTCTTGTCTAAGACAGAATCAGAATGACTAAAGAACTGCGCATGAAATGTGAAATTTTGAGTCTTAGACTCAAGATAATATCTACATGTAATAATCCTAATTGAAGAAAACATATCTAAGATCATTGAACTCCCTTAGCCTTAATTTAAAACTCGTGCTTACCATACAAGTTGATCACTTACATTTAATGAATAGCGTCACAGGAAACAATGATTACAGAGACCTCCGGGCTTCCCCTCCTGCTAGTGAACCTTTAAATTTCAGTTGTTTTACACAAGTTTAGCCTATGCCATGGCTGTTAATTCATGACAACTTCCTATTTAACTTCTGGTTATTTTCAAACTTTGATCTTGATCTCTTGGTTTTATATTTCACACTATCTTTGGTTTGTTTGTTTGTTTGTTTGTTTATGAGGTTCATTTTGATTGCTGTCTGTGTCAATATCCCTCTTTATTTTGGTGAAGAGAATATGCGATATTTGCTTACATACATTTTAATAATACTCTTGTCTCTTAATCACTCCCAGGTCTAAAGTAAACTGAAGATTCTTGAACATCACAGTTCCTATTGCCTTGGGATGTTAACACTTACTGTTAGAAATGATACGATTGGCCTCTCCCACTTTTTATCAGAGTACTTACAGAAATGCGATACTGTATATTTCTTCTTTTTTTTTCTTTTTTCACTTTTCTGAAGCTGGAAACGGGGAGAGACAGTCAGACAGACTCCCGCATGCGCCCGACCGGGATCCACCCGGCATGCCCACCATGGGGCGACGCTCTGCCCATCAGGGGGCGATGCTCTGCCCATCCTGGGCGTCGCCATATTGCGACCAGAGCCACTCTAGCGCCTGGGGCAGAGGCCACAGAGCCATCCCCAGCGCCCGGGCCATCTTTGCTCCAATGGAGCCTTGGCTGCGGGAGGGGAAGAGAGAGACAGAGAGGAAAGTGCGGCGGAGGGGTGGAGAAGCAAATGGGCACCTCTCCTGTGTGCCCTGGCCAGGAATCGAACCCGGGTCCTCCGCACACTAGGCCGACGCTCTACCGCTGAGCCAACCGGCCAGGGCTGTATATTTCTTTATGTCAGGTTTACTGAGGTATAATTTATATATGATAAAGTACAATTGGATGAGGTGTAACACATTCAGAGTCTTGGAACCATCCCCAGTCTGGATGGAATATTTTCATCACTCCAGAAAGTGTCATCAGACCCCTTTGCTGCCAATGTCCTTCCTCCCAAGCATACAAACAGTGATGAACAGTTACTCACTGGATACACTGGGTTCTCCACTTTAGAAACTAGAACTCAGTCCAGGTACAACAAAGAAACCAGTCATTGGATCCACCGAACACAAAATACAATGGGAAAAAAGACTGTCATAATGCGTTCTTAGTATGTAGGATGCCAATCTGACTTTATAGCATAATTACTGGGAACATTTAAACAGCCTTTGTTGGCCCAGTGTGTGGATTTCCAATGTTTGATTCCTGGTCAGGGCACACAGGAGAAGCACTCCTTTGCTTCTCTACCCTTTCCTCTGCCCCTTCTCTCTCTCTCATTTCTCCTCCTGCTGTCATGACTTGATTGGTTTAAGTGCATTAGCCCTGCTGCTGGGGATGGCTCCATCAAACCTGAGCCCCAGGTACTAAAAATAGTTCTGTTGTGAGCATTGCCCCAGATGGGCAGGGCATCAGCCCCAGACTGGGGTTGCAGAGTGGGTCTGGTCAGGGCGCATGTGGGAGTCTGTCTCTCTATCTCCCCTCTTCTCACTTGGAAAAGAAGGGACAAAAAAAAGATTTAAAAAATTAAGAAATTACTAGACTCCATTAGCACATACAGTCAATAATAATAATTGACTGATATTGTATAAAACATCTTTAGAAGAAACAAAATGTCAACGTTTAAGATGTGCTTTAGGCTTGGAGAAGTGCGGTGCTAGAGCGTTATGTGGCCGAGCTCTGCCTTTGCTGAGATAGATCTACTGACACCAATCTACAGGGCAGTGGCCTGGCGCTCAGACTCCCACACGGAATAACCAAAAGGAAAGTGATCCACACAGACTGAATTGGATAATAATCATATAACCTGGTGTTTTAGTCAATTAAGTTGATAGAATTGGTTATGGTCTGCCCGAAACTCTATTTTCAGAGGTCTAGACAAGTCTCTTCGCCAATGATAGACCAAGTTTGAGCTTTACAAAGTATTTTTTTTTTTACCATTGTGATACCTATTACTTTTACTAAATCATTGTCATGCAAAAATTGCTATCCTTGTTTCTCAGTGAAATAAAAACCAAACTCAAAGTCATTTCTGTGTGAATGTAATGAGAACAACTCTTATGTTTCTTCTCACCTTAGCACCAACTGCAACTTATTCAAAAATATCTTGGCCACAAATTCAAAATTCTTTTTATTACTGTATCACATCTATAACCATATTGCGAGGCGTTTAGACTTGTAAAAATGGCTTTGGTTTAAAAAAAAATACAGAGTAAGTTTCTATTTTTTGTAACATTAAAGATATACAAGAAAACCAGTGATAATTCATAGAAGATCAAATTTAGTTGACCTAAAGTATTTTTAGATGTGTGTTATTGTCATCTTTTCTGGGGTAGAGAGGGGTAGTCCCTCGGCTGGCCAGGTGACATGTATGCATGGGTTAGCTCTGGAACTGTGATATTTATTCTGTGATATGACAAAGTTTTCCTTGGAGATTAAGCATGGTTTCTGCCATTGTTACATCCTGGCGAGATAGGCCACAGCAGACCCAAAATGAATTTTATACGTTTTATTGCAGACCTGCACAGGGACTGCAGGCAACCCATGCAAGGGAGCACTGCAGCCCCCCAAACCTGCACAGGGATACAGGTAACCCACACAGGGGAACACTGCAGCCCCCCAAACCTGCACAGGGACTGCAGGCAACCCACGCCTCTGAAGAGACTGGAGCACTGCAGCCAACCAAACCTGCGCAGCCAACAAACTGCGCAGGGACTGCAGCCCCCCAAACCTGCACAGGGACTGCAGCTAACCCACGCGGGGGCACACTGCAGCCAACCAAACCTGCGCAGGGACTGCAGGCAACCCACGCCTCCGAAGAGACTGGAGCACTGCAGCCCCCCAAACCTGAGCAGGGACTGCAGGCAACCCATGCCTCCGAAGAGACTGGAGCACTGCAGCCCCCCCCCCCAAACCTGCGCAGGGACTGCAGGTAACCCACACAGGGGAACACTGCAGCCCCCCCCAACCTGCGCAGCCAACAAACTGCGCAGGGACTGCAGGCAACCCATGCCTCCGAAGAGACTAGAGCACTGCAGCCAACCAAACCTGCGCAGCCAACAAACTGCGCAGGGACTGCAGCCCCCCCAAACCTGCACAGGGACTGCAGCTCTGAGCTTCTAAAATGGCTCCTTTTTATAGGGTGGCTGTCTAGGATGAGCAAGCATCATACAGAAGCTGATGTGGCTGTTAGTCATTGGCTAGGGAGGTCGTGCGCAGTTACGGGGGGGGGGTATTACTCAGTGGAGAATTTCAAACATAAACTTCTGATAAGGGTCTCTGACTCAATGCAGGATGTTGCTGAACTCTTTGTTCTCAGTGTCACAGGGACCTTGTACACTCTTGGCAGCCCCAGCATGTCAGTACTCCCTCAATCTAACACCATCAGAGTGTTTGCAGTTCAGTGGAACAGAAAGGAGAGAAGCAGACCACGGGAAGGTAGCATTTTGAATGCTCTTATAGAAAAAATATACAGAGCCTTGTAGAGGCTCTGAGGAGGGAGGCTTCGCTACGCACGCAGTAGGTTTTCCTATAAGGACTGATACCTGAGTTGAATCTCATATCTATCTATCTGTCTATCTATTATCTATCTATCTTTCTATCTATCTATCTATCTATCTATCTATCTATCTATCTATCTATCTATCTATCATCTATCTATCTATCTTCTTATTTTCCTATTGCTTCATAACACATAGCCCCACATCTAGCAACTTAAAATAACATGCATCTGTTTCATCACAATGTGGGTCGCTGGCTCAGAGTCTTTTGTAAGTAGGGTGACCCATGCATCCCATTTGTCCAGGAAGTTCCTGGGTTCAGAACAGGGACCTCTCAGTTCCAGGTGAACCAGGATAAAGGATGATCTTACTCACAAGGTTTCAATCCATCTCCTGACTGGGGCCAAAGTTATCTCATGGCTCAACTGGGGTGACTCTGCAGCCAAGCTGACTCAGGAGTCGCTGATGGCGCTCAGTTTCATCAGTGCTGGGGGTCTGAGGCCCGCAGTTCCCACTGGCCTTGGCCATGGGCAGACCACTGTCCCTC
Source organism: Saccopteryx leptura (assembly GCF_036850995.1). Lineage (NCBI taxonomy): Eukaryota > Metazoa > Chordata > Mammalia > Chiroptera > Emballonuridae > Saccopteryx > Saccopteryx leptura. The sequence goes on from NC_089507.1 coordinate 151,022,254, forward strand.
AGAGACAGTGGTGGAGGGGCCATGGCATAGCGCCAAATGCCACCATTATCATAATGTATATGGTTTTATCAGTTAATAAATCTTATTGATCAATAACTACTAAAGGAATCTTATATTTAATTTTCTTTTAAACTACTTAATTGTGAATAATCCACATACAACAGTGTATGCTTTTTTATGCATTCAATTATGTGTGGATATGGACGCTGGGGTGTGGTGTTTTGGTTTGAATGACCTCTTTTTTATTCTATGTGCTTTTTAAAGTTATTTTTAAGTTACAAAATTTCAGAGAGAGAAAAAAAACTGTAATTGAAGCTTTTAAAAGGGCAACTCTAAAAGTAAAGAATAAATGTCCTTTGTAGAGCCACAGTGCTCACGACTCCTATTGAGCTTTCGGTCATTTTAGCTCCATATTTCTTCTTGCTTTCTGATCTTCTCTGTCTTTTATTGTTCGTTTTCCAGCTCCAGACACTGCTTTAGCCTGCGACACTCTTCTGTCTCCCAATCCGCCTGTATCCTTTGCTCCTGTATCTGTTACTCCTTTAGGTTTCAGCCCAGACATCACTCTCGCCGTATTTTTCTGGCTAAGACAATTTCCCTTATTAAACGATCTTAAACCTCCATATTTTATTTTCTGGCATTATTATAGTTCTATCTCTACAGTTATGGTGTGATTATTTATTTAGTTTGTGTTTGTTTTTTGGAATATTAGCCCCTTTTGGAACTCACATGTTTTCCCTAGTCTTAAACTAATATCCAGTACAACGTAAATCATCTTTACTTATCTGCCGAAATGAATGAATAAATACGTATCTAATCATTGATGTGATATTTCTTCTTCAAATAAAGTTTCCTTTCTGAATTAATTTTATTAAAGTTTAGTTAGTTTATATATAATTGGTGAAGGAGTAATTATGTAAACATAATTTCACATAAAATATAGTTCTTTATTTTCTTAAATATAATATTTTTCTTACCAGGCAGGACCTCATTATTGATATTCTTAGTCTATAATAAAAAGTTTTATTGCTGAATAAATATATCTTATTTGAACTATATGCCATAAAATGTAATCATGACAAAACCTTTTAATTTCTTCACTTAGATAATGAAACATTTTAATAGACATTAATTTATTGTATCTCCCTGTGGATTTGTGTGGACAAAGAAATAGCTCCATTTAAAAAAACAAAGATAATGAAGGCTCATTGTAATTAAGTAACTAGCCCAAAGTCACATTGCTTCTGAAGCAAAATACCCTTGTAAAAAGTTTGGACAATATGGAGCTCCTCTTAGCTTACGAAATTTCCCAATATATTGTGCAGCCTTTGTTTCAAAGCCTTAGGTCGGTTGTGTTGCCAGCCTAGGCCAGACAGCATCACATGTGAGGGAGAAAAGGTGCTGGTCAGTAGTCTGATGACTTGTCTATTACATAGTGTGTATGCTTCTAAGGGAACAGGCCACAAGAGGGCACAAGGACTTACGAAACTGTACTGCATGCTTCAGACTGGAAGAGGGAGGGAGGGTAGAAGAGGACAAGAGAAGAAACAGAAAGTATTTTCAAGCAATTAAACGCCAATTATTTTAAATTCCAGCCTTCCTAGCAAGCTGATCAGAAATTAAAAGTATTTATTTCTGGTAGTTAGGCTAGGCAAACTGCCATCCTGCACAGATTTGAAATATGTAGGGACATTTATCATAAACATCTTTATTAATAAACATTGAATATGCTTTGACATGTAGAAAATGTTTTCATGTGATTACCATGGAGATGTACTTGGGGTCTGGAGGCACAGCGAAAATACTCTTTCCTTTTTTTCTGACCCACATGTCCTTCATTGTAAAAAAACCCCAAATCTGTTTTCATTTATTTTTTCTGGGAATTCTTCCTTGATAGTATCAGCTTGAAGAACTATTTGTTTCCTCCTCATGAGCATTAATAATTTCAATTCCCATCTGTTCCTCTTCCCAAGATGCTAAGTGCTTGCTGGTCTGAAATGGAGACAAAGACTTGAAGACACAACCCTTGAGTCAGAGGAACTCAGCAACTAGAGGACTTGAGAGAAGAGTAATTTTTTAAAGTGCCCCTTAACAACAATTCTTTTATACAGACCCTGAGTCAGTAGAGTTTCAGTAATCTCTCGTAAATCACACCAAGGCCAATTTTATTCCAACGCCAGATGACACCCGTTTGACTTCAAAGCATTTCAACAAGAACATAGATCTTTAATTTCTTCTCAGCCTTTTCAGAATGGTAACATACATCTTCAAGTCCAATGCAATAAATACTTGAAGCATTTTCCTCTTATACAGAATATTGTTCCCTCCCCAGCCCCCCAAACAACAAAAGAGTATATGTTGGGCAGAGAGCATGTTTAAAATTTTTTTGAAAGATTGGAGTTATATAGAGAATTTTGACCAGAGTATGTGAATTCTGTATGGGTTCCTTAGAACATTAAAAGTTTAAGTAATTTACATTATCAAAAAATAAATAAATAAATACAAAGGAGAAGATAATGTGACCATCTTAATATATGGGGAAAAAAGGTGCTGAAACTGTAAGCTCTCAATAAATATTAGTTACAATGAATTTTTTCATAGTGAGAATGCATAAAATGCTGTAATACAGTGGAGTATATAAAGGCCCTAGAATATTTTTCTATTGATTTGGGGCTTTGTGGTAGAAATAGAAGTAGGAGTCGAACTATTGCAAGATAAGCAATGGCAGAATGTCATGATTCTTTTGAAATCGATATGGATCGAAAGAGCCGAATGAATACCACGGCAGGACAGCCAGGGAAGGTAAGGGGAGTGTGCATTCATTCTCACTCAATACAATCAACACTTTCTGTCCAAAAATTGAAAAGTCCTGAATATCTTACAGGCTCTATGAAATTGCAGGAAGCATTGGTAAATATACCACCCCCCTGATTAAACAATTGAGAAGTCATCATTTACTGACTTAGATGAGTTATTTAAATTTGGAATGATTTTGTGCTTTTTTGCAAATTTATTACACAATGGATTATAATTTAAAGGTTTTACTTTAAATACTAAAAGTTGAAAATAAGATAACTAATCCTTGTGCACCCAGCTGTTTAAATGAAGAAAAATATGCATAATTTTAGATGTTTTCAATAAATAATTTAAAATAACATTTAAATGTTCTTGGTCTTGCTCACTGGTCTGCACTACTCTCTCCTTCCCTAGAGTAAATTTCTTCTCATAAATTTGTCTATCTTTTCAGTTTATAATTTTGGGGAAAAAACTGACAGAATTACAAGCCTAAACACTCGGTAGCAATTCTCTTCTCTTTCCGAATACGGATATTTTTCTCTGTCCTCTTCTTCCTCTCATCTGCCGACCACTCTACCTTCTTATCACTGAGCACAGTTTTTCATCTGTTTCTTAAGCTTTCCAAATATTACCTTAGTTTGTTGATTATTTTTAACCATTTACTTTTTTATTTTATCGATTCTTCATTAATCTTAACATTTTCTTCTCCAAGTGTCTTTTCATTTTAATAATTTGCATGGGAAGGCAGACGTGTCTCTACAAATCTTGATATGTACTGTGCTCATTTGATGTTCAGTTTGTAGTAGTTTTTGATTGTCAATGCAATGGTCTTCTTTATTTAAAACTGTTTCTTTCTTTTGTGATATGTAACACAATTTTAGATAATTATACATCAAGAAATGAAAAATCCTGCCTGACCAGGCAGTGGCACAGTGGATAGAGCATCAGACCGGGATGCGAAAAACCCAGGTTTGAAACCCCAATGTTGCCAGCTTGAGCGCAGGCTTATCTGGTTTGAGCAAGGTTCACCAGCTTCAGCCCAAGGTCTCTGGCTTGAGCAAGGGGTCACTCGGTCTGCTGTAGCCCCCCAGTCAAGGCACATATGAGAAAGCAATCAGTGACAACTAAAGTGCCGCTACAGAGACTTGATGCTTCTCATCTCTCTCCCTTCCTGTCTGTCTGTTCCTATCTGTCCCTCTCTCTGTTTCTCTTTCTTTGTCACACACACACAAAAAGAAATGAAAAGTCCAATGAATTGATCACCAAATGAATGACTCAATAACCATGACAGGGGTCAAGGTAGAATATTGCACGCCAGAGTCTCCTGTTTTCCACTCTGACATTATCCCTCTCCCACTTTGAGACAACCATTCTCTTGTGTGGGCATCACTTTCCTTCTGCATTATTTTATCAAAGAGTCATGTATTCTTACACAAACAGTGTTGTTTCTCACACTCTGCACTGCACTATGGGGTGCATGGCAGTGTTGCATATGGCTGCATTCATTTTCATGCTGTATTTTTATTGCATACAATATATTTAACACCATTATTTACATTTATTCTACCATTGGCAGGTCATTTCCAGAGCTGATGCATCATGATAACACTACCAAAAAATTACTTTGTATGCCACTTTTGTGCACATGTATGTCAATTTCTGTTAGATACATACTTAGGAGCAACACTGCAGCATCATAATAATGGAAATCTTTAAATAGAGAAAACAATACCAATTTTTTTTTTTTAGTTTTTAGAAGATAATTAGTACCAAAGTTCATGAGAATTACTTTTATTCCATCTTCTTGCCAACCGTCAGTGTTATCAAATTTTTCATTAATTTTGTTTCTAGTCTTCTATTGGGAAAATAACATTAGTTATTGTATTTTAAAATTTGTTTCTTTAATGACGTTGCAACACTCTTGCGTATGCTTATTGATTATTTTTATACCCATATTAGTGAAATGTTGTTGGTGAATTGCATTAGTATATTTTTATTTATTGTTCAATATAGTCTTTCAACAAGTTATTGACATTTTACTGTTAATGGTAATTTTTAGAAGGAAATACTTTAATGCCATCAAAATTTATTAAAATTTATTTTTGTATTGATTTATATAATCTATTGAAAATTTTTTTCTATTCAGAAGTTTTAAAGAATTCTTCAATGTTATTTTTTCTGAAACACATTTTTTCACCTTAACAGTCAGGTATATAATGCACTAATATGGACTTTTTTACTATTTATGGGAATGGATGCATACATGAATACCAAACATTACCAGTACCATTTGTTAAAAACACTCTTTTTTCCTCCATTACATTGTCCCACTTTTCTCATAAGTCAAATGTGCCTTTTTTATGTGTGGGTGTCTCTCTAAGCTCATTATTTTATTCCATTGGGCAAGTTGATTATTTTTGCACAAATACTACACTATCTAACTTATAATAATTTTAAATCTCTCATTATCTAGGAGAGGGGAAAATCTTCCCATTTTTGTTCTTTAAGTTTATCTTGAATATTCTTGGTCCCTTGCATTTTTATATTCTTTTTAGAATCAGCTCAGCAAATTCAACACACTATCATATTAGAGTTGTGATTAGGTAAATCTGGTAGAATTTGGACTGAATGACATTATTATGATCTTGAGTTTTCCTACATATTAAAATGTCATATTTCTTCATTTAAGCAGGAAATTTTTTGAGGAGCATGGTGAAATGGGTGCTAAGGAGTAAATTCACTTTATAGCCAAGAAACTTTCTTATAACCTGACATTCTAATAATTGTCCACAGATACTCTTGAGCATTCTACATGTGTAATGATACTGTCCACATAGGACAGTTTTATTTTGTTCTCTTACTTGTATAATTTGTGTTTGCTTTTCTTCTTTTCATGAACTAGTGAGGGCCCAAAAGTAGACACTGGGACCATCTTTCTTTTGTTTTTGACCTCAAAGAGAAAGCTTTAGTCATTTCACCACCAAGTAAGTCTTTTTAATTCATTGTCACTATGTCGTATCAGAATAACAAAATTCCTTGTTCTGAATTATGAACAGGCATCTAATGTTAAGAACAAATTGATCTGCAAATATAAAGATAATCCTCTGATTTTTCTCTATTATTCTAGATATTAAGGTGGTAAATTACACTGATTTAAAATGTTCCTGATCTTTCTTTCCAGACTAAACAAAACTTGATCACAATATATATCTTGCTGGATGTTTTTTGCTGACATGTCTTTAAAATTTTTAGGCCCAAAATGACAAAGTTGTGGGTTCAATAACAGGCCAGGGAACACATGGAAAGCAAGCAAAGAACTCATGACTGAGTGGAAAAACAAACGAATGCTTCCTTTCCCTCTCCCCCATCTCTCTTCCTTTCTCTGTCTTTCTAAAAATCAATAAAAATTAATCCCTGACCAGAGAGCTCAGATAGCTCAGTTGGTTGGAGCGTTGTTCCAGAGCGCAAAGGTTTCTGGTTCCTCTCTCCCGTCAGGGTACAGACAGAAACAGCGCAATGTTCCTGCTCTCTCTCTCTCCCCAACTCTCTCTCTCAAAAACATTTTTTTATCATTTCACTTTTTTTTTTGTATGTCCTGTGTCATGTGTTCTTACATCAACATTATGGGGCCACATAAATGAAGTGACCTCAAACTGAAAGACAGAGTGTTTTTCTTTTTCTCTCTTTTTTTTTTTTTTTTTTTATATAATTTTATTTTTTTAATGGGGTGACATCAATAAATCAGGATACATATATTCAAAGATAACAAGTCCAGGTTATCTTGTCGTTCAATTATGTTGCATACCCACCACCCAAAGTCAGAATGTCCTCTGTCACCTTCTATCTTGTTTTCTTTGTGCCCCTCCCCACCCCCTATCCCTCTCCCATTCCCCCCTCCCACCCGTAACCACCACACTCTTATAAATGTCTCTTAGTTTCACTATTATGTCCCACCTACGTATGGAATAATACAGTTCCTGTTTTTTTCTGATTTACTTATTTCGCTTCGTATCATGTTATCAAGATCCCACCATTTTGCTGTAAATGTTCCGATGTCATCATTTCTTATGGCTGAGTAGTATTCCATAGTGTATATGTGCCACATCTTTTTTATCCAGTCATCTATTGATGGGCTTTTTGGTTGTTTCCATGTCATGGCCACTGTGAACAATGCTGCAATAAACATGGGGCTGCATGTGTCTTTACATATCAATGTTTCTGAGTTTTTGGGATATATACCCAGTAGAGGGATTGCTGGGTCATAAGGTAGTTCTATTTTCAGTTTTTTGAGGAACCACCATACTTTCTTCCATAATGGTTGTACTACTTTACATTCCCACCAACAGTGAATGAGGGTTCCTTTTTCTCCACAGCCTCTCCAATATTTGCTGTTACCTGACTTGCTAATAACAGCTAATCGAACAGGTGTGAGGTGGTATCTCATTGCCGTTTTGATTTGCATTTCTCTAATAGCTAAAGAAGATGAGCATCTTTTCATATATCTGTTGGCCATTTGTATTTCTTCCTGGGAGAAGTGTCTATTCATATCCTCTTCCCATTTTTTTATTGGATTGTTTGTTTGTTTGTTGTTGAGTTTTATGAGTTCTTTGTATATTTTGGATACCAGGCCCTTATCTGAGCTGTCGTTTGAAAAAATCATTTCCCATCTAGTTGGCTTTCTGTTTATTTTGTTATCAGTTTCTCTTGCTGAGCAAAAACTTCTTAGTCTGATGTAGTCCCATTCATTAATTTTTGCCTTCACTTCTCTTGCCATTGGAGTCAAATTCATAAAATGCTCTTTAAAACCCAGGTCCCTGAGTTGAGTACCTATGTCTTCTTCTATGTACTTAATTGTTTCAGGTCTTATGTTTAGATCTTTGATCCATTTTGAGTTAATTTTTGTACAGGGGGACAAACTGTAGTCCAGTTTCATTCTTTTGCATGTGGCTTTCCAGTTTTCCCAGCACCATTTATTGAAGAGGCTTTCTTTTCTCCATTGTGTGTTGTTGGCCCCTTTATCAAAAATTATTTGACTATATATATGTGGTTTTATTTCTGGACTTTCTATTCTGATCCATTGGTCTGAGTGTCTATTTTTCTGCCAATACCATGCTGTTTTGATTGTCGTGGCCCTATAATAGAGTTTGAAGTCAGGTATTGAAATGCCCCCAGCTTCATTCTTTTTCTTTAGGATTGCTTTGGCTATTCGGGGTTTTTTATAGTTCCATATAAATCTGATGAGTTTTTGCTCTATTTCTTTAAAAAATGTCATTGGAAGTTTGATGGGAATTGCATTAAATTTGTATATTGCTTTGGGTAATATAGCCATCTTGATTATATTTATTCTTCCTAGCCAAGAACAAGGTATATTCTTCCATCTCATTATATCTTTTTCGATTTCCCTTAACAATGGTTTATAGTTTTCATTATATAAGTCCTTTACATTCTTTGTTATGTTTATTCCTAAGTATTTTATTTTTTTTGTTGCAATTGTGAAGGGGATTATTCTTTTGAGTTCCTTCTCAGTTGTTTCATTGTTGGCATATAGAAAGGCTATTGACTTCTGTATGTTAATTTTGTATCCTGCGACCTTACTGTATTGGCTTATTGTTTCTAGTAGTCTTTTTGTGGATTCTTTGGGGTTTTCGATGTATAGTATCATATCATCTGCAAAAAGTGATACCTTTACTTCTTCTTTTCCGATATGGATGCCTTTTATTTCTTTGTCTTGTCTGATTGCTCTGGCTAGAACCTCTAGTACCACTTTAAATAAGAGTGGAGAGAGTGGACAACCCTGTCTTGTTCCTGATTTAAGGGGGAAAGCCTTCAGTTTAGTGCCATTTAATATGATGTTAGCTGATGGTTTATCATATATGGCCTTTATCATGTTGAGATATTTTCCTTCTATACCCATTTTGTTGAGAGTCTTAAACATAAAATTGTGTTGTATTTTATCTAAAGCCTTTTCTGCGTCTATTGATAAGATCATGTGGTTTTTGTTCTTTGTTTTGTTGATATGGTGTATTACGTTAACCGTTTTACGTATGTTGAACCATCCTTGAGATTCTGGGATGAATCCCACTTGATCATGATGTATTATTTTTTTAATATGTTGTTGTATTCGATTTGCTAGTATTTTGTTTAGTATTTTAGCATCTGTATTCATTAGAGATATTGGTCTGTAGTTTTTTTTTTTTGTGCCATCCTTGCCTGGTTTTGGTATGAGGGTTATGTTGGCTTCGTAAAATGTGTTTGGAAGTATTGCTTCTTCTTCAATTTTTTGGAAGACTTTGAGTAGAATAGGAACCAAGTCTTCTTTGAATGTTTGATAAAATTCGCTGGTATAGCCGTCAGGGCCTGGACTTTTATTTTTGGGGAGGTTTTTAATGGTTTTTTCTATTTCTTCTCTACTGATAGGTCTGTTTAGGCTTTCTGCTTCTTCTTGACTCAGTCTAGGAAGGTTGTATTGTTCTAGGAATTTATCCATTTCTTCTAGGTTGTTGAATTTAGTGGCATAAAGTTTTTCATAGTATTCTACAATAATTCTTTGTATATCTACGGTGTCCGTGGTGATTTCTCCTCTTTCATTTTGGATTTTGTTTATATGAGTTCTTTCTCTTTCTTCCTTGGTAAGTCTTGCCAAGGGTTTGTCAATTTTGTTGATCTTTTCAAAGAACCAGCTCCTTGTTCTATTAATTTTTTCTATAGTTTTTCTGTTCTCTATTTCATTTATTTCTGCTCTGATTTTTATTATCTCCTTTCTTCGGCTGGTTTTGGGTTGTCTTTGTTCTTCTTTTTCTAGTTCCTTAAGGTGGGAAGTTAAGTGGTTCACTTGGGCTCTCTCTTGTTTGTTCATATATGCCTGAAGTGATATGAACTTCCCTCTTATCACTGCTTTTGCTGCATCCCATAGATTCTGATATGTCGTATTGTCATTTTCATTAGTCTGTATATATCTTTTGATCTCTGCACTTATTTCTTCTTTGACCCATTCATTTTTTAAAAGTATGTTGTTTAGTTTCCACAGTTTTGTGGGATTTTTTCCCTCTTTTTTGCAGTTGAATTCTAGTTTCAAGGCTTTATGATCAGAAACTATGCTTGGTACAACTTCAATTTTTCTGAATTTGCTGATGTTGTTTTTGTGGCCCAACATATGGTCAATTCATGAGAATGATCCATGTACACTGGAGAAAAATGTATATTCAGTCACTTTGGGATGAAATGTCCTGTAGATGTCTATCATATCCAGGTGCTCTAGTGTTTTGTTTAAGGCCACTATGTCCTTGTTGATTCTCTGTTTGGATGACTGATCTAGAGCCGTCAGCGGTGTATTGAGGTCTCCAAGTATGATTGTATTTTTGTCAGTTTTTGTTTTAAGGTCAATAAGTAGCTGTCTTATATATTTTGGTGCTCCTTGGTTTGGTGCATATATATTAAGAATTGTTATGTCTTCTTGATTCAGTGTCCCCTTAGCCATTATGAAATGGCCATTTTTGTCTCTGAGTACTTTTCCTGTCTTGTAGTCAGCATTATCCGATATGAGTATTGCTACACCTGCTTTTTTTTGGATGTTATTTGCTTGGAGTATTGTTTTCCAGCCTTTCACTTTGAATTTGTTTTTATCCTTGTTACTTAGATGAGTTTCCTGTAGGCAGCATACAGTTGGATTTTCTTTTTTAATCCATTCTGCTACTCTGTGCCTTTTTATTGGTGAGTTTAATCCGTTTACATTTAGTGTAATTATTGATACTTGTGAGTTCCCTATTGCCATTTTATATCTTGCTTTCTGTTAGTTTTGTGTCTTGTTTGATCCTTCTCTTTTGTTTTTCTATCTTTTGTTTTTATTTGGTTGTATTCCATACATCTTTCCACTGTTGCTATCTTTTTTATCTCATGTGCTTCTGTGGTGGTTTTTTCAATGGTGGTTACCTTTGAATAATGAAAAGGGTCCCTACCCTGTTCATTGTAGCGAACTATTTTGTGAGTACTTTTGCACTCCATCGTCCTTTGCTACTGTTAATCTCCATCTTCTCCCCCTCTTTCTTTTTGTTGTTGTCACAGTTTAAATTTGGTTTTATTGTGTTCTTCTTGGAGCTTTTACTTGTGGCTCTGTTTTTTTTTTGTTCTTTGTATCTGATTGGAGAACCCCCTTTAGTAATTCCTGGAGTGGGGGTTTTCTGATGATAAATTCCCTCATCTTTTCTGTATCTGTGAATGTTTTTATTTCTCCTTCATATTTGAAGGATAGCTTTGATGGGTATAGTATTCGTGGCTGAAAGTTCCTCTCTTTCAGGATTTTAAATATTGGGGTCCACTCTCTTCTAGCTTGTAGAGTTTCTGCTGAGAAATCTGATGATAATCTAATGGGCCTTCCTTTATATGTTGTATTCTTCTTTTCCCTGGCTGCCTTGAGAATTTTTTCTTTGCTGTTGGTTTGTGTCAATTTCATTATGATATGCCTTGGAGTAGGTTTGTTGGGGTTAAGAAAACTTGGAGTTCTGTTTGCTTCTTGAACTTGAGGCTTTAGTTCTTTCCACAGGCTTGGGAAGTTCTCATCTATTATTTGTTTGAGTATGCTCTCCATTCCATTTTCTCTCTCTTCTCCCTCTGATATACCTATTATTCTTATGTTATTCTTTTTGATGGAGTCAGATAATTCTTGTAGGGATATCTCATTTTTTTTAATTTTTGAGTCTCTTTCTTCTTCTCTCTGTTGTGCCTCAAGTTGCTTGTCTTCTATTTCACTAATCCTCTCTTCTATCTGACCTGTTCTATTAGCTAAGCTTGTTACTTCGTTTTTCAGCTCGTGAATTGAGTTTTTCATCTCTGTTTGATTTGTTTTTATAGTTTCAATTTCCTTGGACATATATTCTTTGTGTTCATTGAGTTGTTTTCTGAGCTCCCTAAATTGCCTTTCTGTGTTTTCTTGTATATCTCGGAGGATTTTTAGGATTTCTATCTTGAATTCTCTGTCATTTAGCTCCAAGGTTTCCAATATATTAAATTTTTTCTCCATAGATTTTTCCTCATCTAGCTGTGTTACCTCTCTTTCTTTTGTATCCATGATATTTGATTTTCTCTTCCTTAATGGCATCTGAGGGTGGTTTTGTTGATAGTATTAATGAGATTTAATAAAGAATAAAAAGTTTAAAAAAATAATTAAAAAAAATCGAAAAGAGTTGTTTTTTTTTTAAAAAAATTAATAATGAAATAAAGAAAAATAAAATAAAATAAAAATTTAAAAAAAAAAAAAAGGAAATTATTCCCCCCCTCCTTTTTTCCTCTCCTCTCCTCTCCCCTCTTTCTTGATAAAATCTTGTGGTGGACTGTGAATTATAACAAACAATGCCTGTGATGGAGGGCCTGAATTGGGGAAAAGTAATAAAGGGGCAAAAAAAAAAAAAAAAAGAAAGAAAAAAGAAAAAAAAAAAAGAGCGTATGGACCCACAAAAAGCAAATAAGGAAAAAATTTGGGTCAAGAATAAAATGATTTGCTTTTAGGTGTTGGTTGTCTAAGAGTTATGATGAGAGGATTAAGAGGAAAACGGAAAAATGGGGGGACAAATTAAAAAATTACTATTGTATTTAGTGGAACAAGAACTAGATAATATGGTGAGCCAGGGCTGGGAGCACTGCTAGTGAGTTAAAAAGGTGAAGTAAAAACCCCCCAAAATGCCACAAACATAAGTTTGAGTCCCAGATAAGATAATTTGTTTGTTATTGAGGGTTGAATGAGAGGAGATGTAAAGGAGAAGGGAAGAAACTAATATAGAGGGAGAAAAGAAAGAGAGAGAGAGAGAAAAAAAGAGGGAACCACTAAAAGAAGAAAAAAGAAAGGAGAGAGAGAGAGAGAGAGAGTTAAGGGTTTTGGAGTGCAACCCTCATAGAGAGAAAGGAAGAGAAGAGAAAAGATAATGGGAGATGTAACACTTATGGGTAGTGTAGTTCAAGGAGAGGAGAGAGTAAGACCGGGAGAGAGTTAATCGGCCAAATTGGAGGAGGAAAAAAAAAGTATCAAGAATGAAGATAAGAGAAACTAACGAACAAATATAGTAAAATGGGATAGGTTATAAAGTCTGCAGATTATTCTTGATTTTGAGAGGTTATCTTCTTGCTTTTTCTTTTCTCTGCCTCTTCCTGGTCGGTGACTCTGTACCCTGGGTTTTGCCCCTTTGCCACGCTCAGTTGGAGGTTTGCAGTTGATAAGTCTCTATGACAATGTCATGTATTGTGTTTTAGTCTCGTTGGCAGTCGAGGCTATTAGCATTTATAGGCTCCGACAGTGAGAGATTCCGTGTTCCTGGAGCCTTTCTCCTAGTCTTTCCTTCCTCAATTAGTAGCCTGATAATCCAGCTATGGGGTTGCTGCTGCCTCTGCCTGGATAGTAAGAGGCTCAAAGAGCTGGCAACTCCCCACTCTATTTCCACTCAGCACAGGGCTCTGGGTAAGGCTCAGTCAGTCAGAGCTGCTAGCATAATCAGGCGGGCTTTCCGGCCATTCAAAGACCTCTGGCTCTGCCACTCTGTCCGGTAACACAAGCGGGCGCCCACTTCCGGGACGCTTGGAGGAAACTCTCACTCACTGGCTGCGCGCGCAGACCGGGACATCCGGCCAGCAGTCTCATGCTCTGAGTGAAACCCCCAACCGCAGGGAAAAGTTGCAGCGTTGGAATTGAGTCTCGTTCCGTCCCCGTGCGCGGCTTTTGCAAGGCACTGGGGCGGCCCGAGATTCCGCTTTGGCCCACACAAAGGCCCCTGACTCTGCCCCTCTGTGCGACAACACGGGCGCGCACTTCCGAGGCACTCGGAGGAATCGCTCACTCCTTATCTGCGCGCGCAAACCAGGATATGAGGCCAGCCGCGTTTCCCTCTGAGTGAAACACCCTCCAGTACGGAAAATCTCCACCGTTGGAATTAGTTCTCACTCCCTCCTGTGCGTGGCTTTCCCAGGGCGCTGGGGCTGCCCAGAGTTCTGCCCTCGGCCCACAGAAAGGCCTCTGACCCTGCCTCTCCGTGGGGCAACACGGGCACCCACTTCCGGGGCTTAGGAAGAAATCTCTCGCCCACTAACTGCGCACCAACCAGGAGACCGGGTAAAATGTCCGCGCCGCTTGTCTTTCTTTGTTTGGGTTTGGCGCGAGTGTTAGCTTGTATTGCCCGGGTTGCCACAGGATCAGATTTTCCTTGGCTTGGATCTCCGTGCCACAGCCTGGTTCAGCTGTTTGTGTCGCGGCCTGGATCTATTCACCCCCTTTGCCCGCCTCAGTTTCTATATTCACAGTTACCAGAGAAAGCCGTCCTGTTTAGGTTAGTGAGGAAGGCGGAGCATTTCTTACTCCCTATTTCCTTCGGGGTTTGGTTATATATTTAGCCAATTTTTCACTCAATCATACCTTTGGGTGTATCGCGAAGCATCTGGAAGCTCCAAGTATAGGTCTCTCTGTTTCTGGTTGAAGATCTTGTTGAGTTTTGGGGGAGATTTATCGGTATCGCTTCCTACCCCGCCATTACTCTGACGTCATCGATCTTTTTTTCTCTTCTTTTCTCTTCTTTCTTTTCTTCTTCTTCTTTTTAAAATTTATCTGGAAGAATGTGTAAGTTCGGCATCATTTCTTCTTTAACTTTATGGAAAAATTTCTGGTGAAACTATCTATGTTAAGAGTTCTCTTCAGAATAATTTGGATTAAGAACACTACTTCTTTTTTTTATTAATTTTAATGCAGTGACATTGATAAATCAGAGTACATATGTTCCAAGAAACCACCTCTAGATTATTTTGCCATTTGATTATGCTGCATAACCCTCACCCAAAGTCAAATTGTCTTCCCTCACCTTCTATCTAGTTTTCTTTGTGCCCCTCCCTTCCCCCCACCCCTTCTCTCTCCTTCCTCGCCCCCTCCTCACCCCCTAACCCACCACCTGTTACCATCACATTCTTGTTCATGTCTCTGAGTCTCAATTTTATGTCCCATCTATGTATGGGTTCATATAGTTCTTAGATTTTTCTGATTTACTTATTTCACTCCGTATAATGTTATCAAAGTCCATCCATGTTATTGTAAATGATCCGATATTATAATGTCTTATGGCTGAGTAGTATTCCATAGTGTATATGTACCAAAGCTTTCTAATCCAATCGTCCTCTGAAGGACACTTGGGCTGTTTTCAGATCTTCGCTATAGTGAACAATGCTGCCATAAACATGTGGGTACATTTCTCCTTCTGGAAGAGTTCTATGGTGTTCTTGGGTTATATTCCTAAAAGTGGGATAGCTGGGTCAAAAAACAGTTCAATTTTCAATTTTTTGAGGAATCTTCATACTGTTTTCCACAGAGGCTGCACCAGTCTGCATTCCCACCAGCAGTGCAGGAGGATTCTGTTTTCTCCACATCCTCGCCAGCACTTATCCTGTGTTGTTTTGTTGATGATCGCCATTCTGACTGGTGTGAGGTGATATCTCATAGTGGTTTTAATTTGCATTTCTCTAGTGATTAGTGATGTTGAACATTTTTTCATATGCCTATTGGCCATATGTAACTCCTCTTTGGAGAAGTGTCTATTCATTTCTTTTGCCCATTTTTGATTGGATTGTTTGTCTTTCTGGTGTTGAGATTTACAAGTTCTTTATAAATTTTGGTTATTAACCCCTTATCAGATGTACTGTCAAACATGTTCTCCTATTGTGTAGTTTGTCTTTTTATTCTATTCTTATTGTCTTTAGCTGTGCAAAAGCTTTTTAGTTTGATATAGTCCCATTTGTATATCCTGTGTTTTATTTCACTTGCCCGTGGAGATAAGTCAGCAAATATATTGCTGCAAGAGATGTCGGAGAGCTTACTGCCTATGTTTTCTTCTAAGATGCTTATGGTTTCACGGCTTACATTTAAGTCTTTTATGCATTGTGAGTTTATTTTTGTGAATGGTGTAAGTTGGTGGTCTAGTTTTATTTTTTTGCAGGTAGCTGTACAATTTTCCCAACACCATTTGTTGAAGAGGATTTCTGTACTCCATTGTATGCCCTTACCACCTTTGTCAAATATCAGTTGTCCATAAAATTGTGGGTTTATTTCTGGGTTCTCAGTACTGTTCCATTGATCTATGTGCCTGTTCTTATGCCAGTACCAGGCTGTTTTGAGTACAATGGCCTTGTAGTATAACTTCATATCAGGAAGTGTGATACCTCTCCCTTTATTCTTCTTTTTTAAGATTGCTGAGGCTATTCGTGTTCTCTTTTGGTTCCATATAAATTTTTGGAATATGTGATCTATATATTTAAAGTATGTCATTGGTATTTTAATTGGTATTCATTGAATTTATAAATTGCTTTGGGTAATATAGACATTTTAATGATGTTTATTCTTCCTAACCATGAGCACGGTACATGTTTCCACTTGTTTGTATCTTCCTTATTTCTTTTATCAATGTTTTATAATTTTACGAGTACAAATCTTTAGTCTCCTTGGTTAAATTTACTCCTAGGTACTTTATTTTTTTGGTTGTAATAGTAAAGGGGATTGTTTCCTTAATTTCTCTTTCTGACTGTTCATTGTTTGTGTATAATAAGGCCTCTGATTTCTGAGTATTAATTTTATATCCTTCCACTTTGCTGAATTCATTTATCAGGTCCAGTAGTTTTATGACTTAGACTTTATGGTTTTCTATATACAATATCATATCATCTGCAAATAATGATAGTTTTACTTCTTTTTTCCCAACTTTAATGCCTTTTATCTCTTCTTCTTGTCTGATTGCTGTGGCTAGGACTTCCAGGACTATGTTGAATAACAGTGGTAAAAGGGGGCACCCCTGCCTTGTTCCTGTTCTTAAGAAGATTGCATTTAATTTTTGCCCATTGAGTATGATGTTGGCTGTGGGTTTGTCATAAGATGGCTTTTGTCATGTTGAGGTATGTTCCCTGTATTCTCACCTTGCTGAGAGTTTTGATCATGAATGGGTGCTGGATTTTATCAAATGCTCTTTCTGCAGCTATTGAAATTATCATGTGGTATTTCTCCTTCCTTTTGTTTATATGATGAATCACATCGATTGATTTGTGAATATGGTACCAGCCTTGCCTTCCCAGAATAAATCCCACTTGATCACAGTGTATGATTTTTTCCATATATTGTTGGATCCAGTTTGCTAATATTTTGTTGAGGATTTTAGCATCTATATTCATCAGGAATATGATGAATATTGGCCTATAATTTTCTTTCTTTGTGTTGTCTTTGCCTGGTTTTGGAATCATAATTATGCTGGGCTCATAAAAAGGAGCTTGGAAGTCCTCCTTATTCTTGAATTTTTTGAAAGAGCTTGAGAAGGATAGGAGTTAGTTCTTCTTTGAATAGTTGGTAGAATTCACTTGTGAAGCCATCTGGCCCAGGACTTTTCTTTGTTGGGAGTTCTTTGATAACTGTTTTTGATATTATTTGGTGTAATCAGTCTGTTTAGGTTTTCTGATTCTTCCAGATTGATTTTTGGAAGAGTGTATGTTTCAAGGAATTTGTCCATTTCATCTAGGTTGTCTAGTTTTTTGGCATATGGTTCTTCATAGTATTTTCTTACAATATTTTGTATTTCTGTTGTGTCAGTTGTTATTTCTCCACTCTCATTTCTAATTTTATTTATTTGAGTCCTTTCTCTCTTTTTATTGGTGAGTATAGTTAAAGGTTCATCGATCTTGTTTACTTTTTCAAAGAACCAGCTCCTAGTTTTATTGGTCCTCTGTATTGTTTCTTTAGCCTCTCTGTTATTTATTTCTGCTCTGATCTTTATTATTTCCTTCCTTTTACTACATTTGGGCTTTACTTCCTGTTTGTTTTCTAGTTCTTTTAGATGCAGGATTAAGTTGTTTATCTGAGCTTTTTCTAGTTTCTTAAAGTGTGCCTGTAGTGCTATGAACTTCCCTCTCGGTACTGCTTTCGCTGTGTCCCATAAATTTTGAGTTGTTGTATGCTCCTTATCATTTGTTTCTAGGAATTTTTTTTATTTCTTCTTTGATCTCATTCTTAATCCATTCATTATTTAACAACCTGCTATTTAGTTTCCATGTGTTTGAGAATTTTTGAGCTTTTCTGTTGTGGTTGATTTCTAGTTTAATGCCATTGTGATCAGAGAAAGTGCTTGATATGATTTCAGTCTTCTTAAATTTGTTGAGACCGTTTTGTGCCCTAACATGTGGTCTATCCTAGAGAATGTACCATGAGCACTTGAAAAGAATGTATATTCTGCTGCTTTTGGGTAAAAGGTTCTGAAGATATCTATTAAATCAAGTTGATCTAGTGTGTCCTTTAAGTCTGCTGTTTCTTTGTTAATTTTTTTTCTTGAGGATCTATCTAGTGATGTTAGTGGGGTATTAGAATCCCCTACTATTATAGTATTGCTGTTGATCTTGCCCTTTATAACCATCAAAGTCTGCTTTATATATTTAGGTACTCCTATATTAGGTGCATAGATATTTATAATGGTTATATCTTCCTGTTGGATTGCTCCCTTTATCATTATGTAGTGGCCTTCTTTATCTCTTACTATTCTTTGTTTTAAAGTCCATTTTGTCTGATATAGGTATTGCTACCACAGTTTTTTTTTTTCATTTCCATTTGAATGAAAATTTTTTCCCATTTTTTTACCTTCAGTCTATGTGCACCTTTTGTTCTAAGGTGTATCTCTTGTATACAGCATATGTAAGGGTCCTGTTTTCTTATCCATGCAGCTACCATATGTCTTTTGATTGGATCATTTAATCCATTTACATTTAAGGTTATTATTGATATGTAGTTGTTTATTATCATTTTATTCTTTAAAGCTGAATTCCTCTTTTGCTATATTCTTTTCCCACTTTCATCTGTTTACATCATGCCACTTAACATGTCCTGCAGCATTGTTTTGGTTGTAATGAATTCCTTGAGTTTTTTTTGTCTGGGAAGCTTTTTATTTCTTCTTCAATTTTAAATGATAGCTTTGCTAGATAAAGTAGTTTTGGTTATAGGTTCTTGTTCTGCATTATTTTGAATATTTCTTGCCATTCCCTATTGGCCTCAAGTGTTTCTGTTGAGAAGTCTGATGTCATCCTTATGGGGCCTCCTTTGTAGGTGATGTCCTTTTTTTCTCTAGCAGCTTTTAATATTTTCTCTTTATCACTTAGCTTTGGTATTTTAATTATGATGTGTCTTGATGTTGGTTTTTTGGGTTTCTCTTTAATGAAGTTGTCTGTGCTTCTTGAACTTGTGAGAGTTTCTCCTGCATTAATTTAGGGAAGTTTTCAGCTATGATATGATTGAACAAAGTCTCTATCCCTTGTTCTTTCTCTTCTTCTTTAGGAATTCCTATAATGCAGATGTTATTTCTCTTTATGTTGTCACAGAGCTCTCTAAGAGTTTCCTCAGACTTTTTGAGTCTCTTTTTTTTCTTCTTCTCTGCTTTCATGCCTTCATTCAACTTGTCCTCCAACTCGCTGATTCGATCCTCAGCTTCATTCATCTTGTTTTTAATTCCTTCCATTGTGGTCTTCATTTCTGTTATTGTATTTGTCATCTCTGACTGATTCTTTTTTAATATTTCAATATCCTTTTTTATACTTGCTATTTCTTTATTTAGGTGTCCGTAATGACCATCTATTGTTGTTCTAAGATCCCTAAGCATCCTTAAAATCATTATTTTGAACTCCGCAACCAAAAGTTTGGTTATTTTTATATCACTCAGTTCATTTCCTGGATGTTTCTCTTGTGGTTTCATTTGGATTGCACTTCTTTATCTTCTCATTATATCTGTGTATTTGGGTGTTTTGTTTGTAGAGCTGGTTGAGTCTAGACTTGGTGTTGTCTGCCTCCAGTTTTCAATTGTATTATTTCTAGGTCTTCTTGGATTGGCATCAGCTATTATTTTAATCCACTTTTGGATTTGGTCTGCTTTGAAGTCTTTATTTGTTTGTTTTCTTAACAGGTGATTGTCTTGTTTGCTGATCTCAGCAGGGGGCTTATTTGAAACTGTATCCATGAATGCAGTAGGTGTGACCTGAGGCTTTGAAGTCCTCTTTTGCCAGTTAATCTCTCTGGGTTGGGTTGCTTTCTCAGCTTCAGTAGGGGGAGGTGTATCTCAGATCTTCATGGAGACCTGAGTTACTGCCCCTCCTCCCCACTTTTTGTTTTCAGCTGTGTCTTGTTGCACTGATTGGAGCTGGATAGATGTCTGGAGATCTGTGACTTAGAAGCACTGTGTATTTCACTTTTTGGAAGGATCAGCCCCTCCCCCAGCTATGGCTGCCTCCAGCACTGAATAAGTCAGCTTTTCAGGTCCCTTGCATTCCTCTGCCTCTCACCGTCAGTCTCTCTCTCTCCCCTTTCTTTTTGGAAGACTATCCGGCCCTTTCAACACACCTTGTTCCCTGGTCACCAGACAAGTGGCTATGAGCAGTATTTACTGCTCTTTTTCTTGGAGTGAGATCCCTTCTTGGCTCTCAGCCTCACCCTCGCTCCTTTGTTCCTGTAAGCAGGGGAGATTCAGGCGCTCCCTACCAGGTTTGTTGTGGCTTCTTCTTTGCTTCTTGGTTTTTGAGAGCTGTTCTTGTAGTCCAGATTTGGTTTTTCATGCTGATTTTTCATAAATTAGGTTATAATCCAGTTTGGTGGTGTGAGCTGGGCATCTGTGCGTCTGCCTACTCGGCTGCCATCTTCAGGTTCTCCCAAGAACACTACTTATTTATTTCAAGTTATACCAATTACTCATGCAAATGTCCTGGCAATCAACAAATAACTATTTCTATTGCACATGAGGGAAATGTTGCCCTTAGAGAAAGCAATAAAGATCTCTGCCCTCAGTCATGAGTGTCATGATGAATTTGTTCTAGTTTGCCAGAAACTTGTCCCTGTTTTGAACCTTGAAAATCCCCCAGTCCCAGGAATCTCCCTAGTTCCACATAAACCACAAAAGTTTCTCACCCTAAAGTTGGCAACCAGGCAGCTCTGAGGATTGAGAAGATCTGTAGAATGAGTGTCATCTCCAGGACATGGGTGTCAGAGAAAAATAGAAGGAGAAAAATAAAAATATTATTCACATTAATAATGGATACTAAAAACAGGAAATTGAAAGAAACAAAAGCAATCCTAGCCCCCCCCCCCCTAAAAAATATAATTAAAACCATTTCTGAAATTTAAAAATGTCTTAACATCTATAGAATTAAGGGCACAAATCAACCCAATGTGATTAAGGAGAAAATTCTAGCTAATTTACTTGCATTTTCGGCAGAGCTCTGGTAAGTTATCTCAAGTCCTCTTGTTATGGATGATGTAAATTACATGTAGTTTTAACAAAAAGGTGGAAATAATGGGATTCCAGGTGATATAAAGGAAGTCTTGGAGGTGTGTGAAGAGCCACCTTCTGTGTGACAAGGACAGTGAGGTAACACATGGGGAAATTAGGAACCAAGCTCCGTAACTGTTACACCAGCATCTGCTGAATCATGGAAAAGAGAACTGCCTTCAAGAGCCTGATAGATTCTGCTGAGCCTGAAGATGAACACATGACAGTCTGTATACCCTGGGGACCAATTTTATGGTGAATCCCATTTTCCATGGGGAAAATGTTTCTTAGCCATGTCATTACTGAAAGGGCTACATAAATGCTAAGTATCCTTTTATTTTTCAAGTACTCAATTTTCCTTGAACTTCTAGACATAGTGGGAGACAGCATCACTGACTATGAAATTCAGTACAACAACGCTATTAAATTCTATTGCTTTATGATAGGGGTTAACTTTTCTGTATTAGTATCCAATGTATCCATGTCGAAAATCACAAAGCCATTAAAAAAGAACATACTTTAAAAGTCATAAGCAAGGTGAATAAAGATGCCATTTTTTAATCTAGAATGATTTTTGAATGATAGACTGTTTAAAATTCATAATCCATGACCTTGGTTTCTGAATTGAAGATGGAGAAATGGTACTGTTTTTATTTTTTCTTTAAAATTCCACTCCCTTATAGCAAAATTTTAGTTGACTGTGTATTTTGGGTATCAAATAATCTCATCTGAAAAGGTACAAGCTTATATACAGTACAATCTATGAAGCCAAATGGAGTAAAATATTTTTTTAAAAAGTACTACTAGTGACTACAGTGAGTCGCTCTTTCTTAACATATCAATTGCTATTTTAGGCATAGAATTCTTACATTTCTAATAATCCCCCTAAAATGTCAGCCTTTTCAGGAGCAGTAAGTTTGCTGAAGACAGACTTCCACAGCCTATACAATGGCCTAGGACTGCCAAGCCTCTGTCCCTATGATGTGTCATAGCAACCTCTCTCTCAGTAAGTGCAATGAATGCTAAATGCCATCCACTACTCTCTTGCCTCCCTTTCTCCCAAAATTGAACGTAGAGGTCAATTTCCACCAAAAAAGCTCTGTACCATAGTGACAAAGTTAAATTCTGAATTATGTTATTTGAATCAAATAAGACTTTGAGAATTGCAAATGAATACATTCATGTCATTACCAATCAAAATCTCTTATTTGCTTGTACAATTTTCTTCCTTCTCACCCTCATACCTCAGTTATTAAATCACACACACACACACACACACACACACACACACACACACACACTCCATAAACGATAAAAGTTTTATACAGGAAAGAAAAGCTGAAACCATGCAGAAATGAAAAATTTGTTTTCAAAGAACAAATTCAATACTAATAATTTATTTTCATTTTAAACCTCAATTTTTATGTAGTTAAATCTTAACATTCCTATAAAATTATCCTGGTCCCCCTGACTAGCCCTGGCCATGCTGATTTTTGAATGGTAGTACATAATACTGTTTAAGGATGGTGACTTGGGACCCACATCACCTGAACCAAATCCCAGTTCTGGTTCTTACAGACCTTGGACTGTGGTATGTCATTCATCCTCTCTGTGATTTAACTTCCTTATCTGAAAAATGAGAATAATATTTTCAGTGTGGAGTTCATGGGCAGGTTATGAAGGGTACATGAGTTTACAAATGTAAAGTTCATTCAGTTGTGTTTGGCCCATAGTTAAACATGAATCTAGGCTCTTATCATCACCTGTGCTTTCTCTTTGGAATTTTATATTATTGTCTGAACTTATCATTTTGTACTTTTCATAGGCTTATTTGTTGTACATTGAGTTACAGATACTGGGAAGAAAAGAACAACATTTTAGTCTTGGAGTTTGAATCTTTCCCAGTATTTGATATAGATTCATACATAGTAGGTCCTAACTAGAGGAAAAATATGACTTCAACAATGTACAATTTAATGTCACACACCTGCCAGATGAGGTAATTTGTTCAGTTTTGTTGACGTGTATGTGTATGAGAGTTTGTATAAAGATATTTTAAAAACCTGACTAGAACCCAAAAACAAAAGACAAGAAAATATATAACAGATGAAAATCAAAAAAATATTTTAGCAATCTAGCATATATAAGAAAGTAATAGGTGCTTCTCTCTTTGTATCATTTAAATAAACACTGATGTCACATCTTGAGACAAAGTTATTTCTTCACTGACCTTAATTTTGGGAGAAAAATGTAATATGGAGAAAAAAATTAATGAAGCAACCACAAGTTATTTGACTCTAATTTTATAATATACTGTGAAATGTTCATTATGCATTTACAAATTTAGATTTCAATTAAAGGCCAAGGAATAATATAGATTTTTAACTTAGTAAAGAAATTTTTGTAGGATTTTAACCTATGTTGGTCTATTTTGCTGATGTAACTGGTTTATGTTTACAACTTTAAGAACCAGGAAGAAGAAAAGAGCCTTCAGCTGTTTCACTTCAACCTCCACCTTCTCTGGTCTGAATGTGGTGAGATCTGAATAACAGCTAACACGCAATCCTGCTCTGACGACACTTCTCACGCTGTGGATTGCAGAGGACTCCATAGTTTCTGATGTGATAGCAAAGCAGACGTTCTCTTACAAAACCTCCAGAACCTGTGTTGACGGCAGAAGAGTACTCTGGAGTAGGCCCTCAGTGTTTCCCTCCCAAACAATGTTAATCTGTGTAAGTAACTAATACAGAATGTGCTATAAGAAAAAAAAACAAACTAAAATAACAAGAGCACCAAAACAGGCTTTGGAATAAGAAAGCAAGTGTTCTCTATGTGGTTCTAACCACACCTAGCAAACTTGAGCAACCCTCGTAATACTCAGCTGCTTGATCTGTACATAAGTGTTTGGGAAAGATTAGTGAAATAATAGATTTATATCCCAGTCTCTGGTTCAGTGTCTGACACATGGTAGAGAGCTTAACAAAGAAGTAATTATTTCTTCTTGTCTCAAATTTCTTATTCATTACTGCAAAATTCAAGTATTGCTTACTGCAAAGATGTCTGTAGAGCAACAATCAGGATACGCTGATATTAGGGTTTTGTTTATGGGTTGGCTAGTGCTTCCATTGTTTATGTAAATGACAGGATTTCAATCCCGGGAGCCTAAAGAGGTAACACCCAGGTGAGTGGGAGTACAGGTCTGTGTTAGGCAGACACTTGAGAACTACACTGCCTTATACTAGTCCCATGTGGTTTCCAAAAAGAGAAGGATTCAGAGAACAGAGAGAGCCTCAGGTTGCAGTCCTGAGCAACAGAATTGATTTTTCTTTTATGCACTAGCAATATGCCTTTATTGTCTTCGAGAGTAAATAAGAAGGTGTTTAATCAGGACTGGCCTCCCAGATGTTATGGAACTAAACACAGTGATTGATGGGAAATCCATGTGAGCTAGAAAGAAGTGGTACTAGTCAAGCCACTTTGTAACCACTCTCTGATCATCAGTATTGTGTTTTATTTGTAGGTTAGAATGTAAATGATTATCAAGGAATGGGGCATTTTCATTGGGTAGCAGACCCAAGAAAGAGCCTGGCTTTTCATTTTCAAAGTTTTTATGTTTATTCCGTGGTCTACTTAGTGAAAGCTAGTTAATATCCTGGGTGTCATGAAGCTCTGTTTTGTTCAGCTCTCACTCATTCTGTGTACTTGTTCACAGTGATGCCTGAACTTGGTAATAAATCCTTGTCCTCTAGGGAGGCTGCTGGCCCTCTAAGGATGCTTTCAGGGACCATGGTGGGGACCCAGTACCCACCTATAAAGATGATAAAAAGCTGAGTTTCAGAGAACACATACTGGTTGAAGATGACCACAGAGGTCATGTTTGTCCAGATGACTTTCTGTACAGGGTTTAGGATCTTGGTTTTCTGGACACCCTACAAATAGCATGAGTCACACAACTCCTGTCATAATATCACATGGCCAATGTAACACTGAAGAGAACCTTGTCCTGGGAGCATCTTGCAGTTTGAGTTAATATGAACCACAGGCTAGCTTTCAGCTTCTGTGATCCTGAAATTCAATGTTTCAGTTTGAACAGAAATTTAATAACATATTGAAGTGAGAGAGAAAAATTTCCCAACAGATTTATTGGCATAAAGATGCAATTACAAGTTTTGAGCATCTAGAGAGTTCATACATCCCACTGAAAGCGAGCTCTTCCCAGAGAGCTGCTTGGAAATAAAATTTCTGAGTCAGAGGGCTTCTTGGAATGCAAGGGAGGGGCCATGGTGAAGTCTCCTTAGTGTCCCCCAGCACCACACATTTTAAAAATATATGTAAAATATATGTATAGTTTAGGATATTAACTAGCTTTTATTAAACAGACCACAACATAAACATATAAACTTTGAAAATGGAGAGCCAGGCAATATATCTATCTATCTATCTATCTATCTATCTATCTATCTATCTATCTATCTATCTATCTATCTATCTATCTACTATATCTATCTATCTATCTATCTATCTATCTATCTATCTATATCTATCTATATCTATATCTATATCTATATCTATATCTATATCTATCTATATCTAGATACTTAGATATCTAGATCTAGATATCTATATATAAGCAGAAGTGTCCCACTGCACTAGGAAGTCGAATCAGGGATGCCTGATCGACGTAGAGCTTGGGCTCTACTGGGACAACTAGCAATATACCTTCATTGTCCTCAAGAGCAAATAAGAGGGTGTTTAATGTGATCTATATATAGATCTAGATATCTATACATCTATATAGATATAGATATGTATATGCATAGTATATGTGTATGTGTATATGTGTGTATATATGTATATATTTTAATATATTAATATATATATTTACTATAAATAAATGTGTTCTCTTTATGCAGCTTTAGTAACTGGTTAGGTTGTAAAACATAACCAAAAGAATGAACAAGCACATATGTATTCACATATTCTGATAGTGAAATGATGATACCCAGGTTGTTTATACTACGGTGGGCAGAGAAGCCTGGGCTTATAGATCAGAAACCTAGGTTTCCATCCCAGCTCGCTCATTAGCTGTGTTATTCCAGGTGTTTGCTTGATCTCTCTGAGTGTCAGTTTCTACAGTGTAGATACTATGTTTTTTCTACCATAAAGTTGTTATAAGTGAAATGTGAAACACCATATTCCTGACCATAGAACAAGTTTTGCAAGACTTGCAGATGAGTAAGTGAAAAGGGTTCTGTAAAGGCCATAAATGTTCACTAATGTCTAGATTCTGGAAAGCCCTCAGGATGCTGCCTCAACAGCCTCTGGAAAAGGCCAAGGTAACCGAGCACATTCTTTTGCTTTTTGTAAAATGCTTTGCTGACACTCTCTCCCTAGATTGTCCCAGCGATAACTGAAAGCTTGTTTCACTCCTGCAAAACTGCTTTGGCTAGGTGCTCAGCCCCGCCCCTCGCTTCTTTTTGCCTTTAAAAACAAACCCCTGAGTTCATTGGGGGCTGTGAGTTCTTTAGGATGTGAATCCACAGCCATTAAAGTAAAGACTCCTTAATTTGGCTACTTAATTGTGTGGCAAAATGTTTCTTTCCTCGCTGTCCAGATATAAAAATAAAGACAATAACTCCATGTATGTAAAGTGGCCTGTGAATTGTGATCAATTTTACTAATTCACAATGTCCTCATTAATTCTTCCACAATAGTTTATCTGCATGTGACAAAATCACACTTTCTAAAATGAGTGCCATTTTAAGGCATAAAGAAATCTTCCTTGGCTTCCAAAATAAACAGCTTGAAGTTGAGAGTACCTAATTTTTATGACAGGTGTTTATAGAAAAATGCAGTTTCTTATCCAAGCCCATCTATAGAAATGCTTAGTATAAAAAAAAGTGCATTAATATTCAGTGAATGCTTTTCAAAAACTACCTAAATTGTGTTTTCTACAATGTGAATACCTGTGAGAACAGAAAATCAACTTCTCCAAGGCTGGTGGTCTTTGTGTTCCCTAACAGTAAGTTCCTATCAAAGAGCGTAATGAGGGTTTCTGTTGGCGACGCACCTGTTTAAGCAGCTTCAGACCGAGCAGAAAATGTACCTTGCACCAACGTCCTCAGCCTGGCGGCGTTGAGAATAATTTGGAAAATGTGCCTTTCATGTCACTGAACGGGCTTTGTGTCCCACTTTTGGGAATGGGCCATCTCCAATGCTTGTTGTGTTGACTTGCAGAAAACAGAATACACATCAGAAGTTTGTGTTTTGTTTCCCATTGCTGACAATAGAGGTTAACATATGTATTTTATTTTCCTATTCTTCAAAGAAAGAAAATTGGTACAATTTTCCCTAGAATATGTTTAATGATTTTACCAATTGTGAAGTTATTTTTTAAAATAAAGACATTTGAAAGATTGGACATTGGTTATTATTTGAAAGCACACTAAATCAGATATAACAGGGGCCATTGGCGATCAGCAACATTCTGTAGCCATTTCTAGGCAGAAAAAACCAAATACCAGGTACTTAACTGCTCATAGAATTCCTTCTCTTTCTACTCAAGCTGGTAACTTTCCTCAACGTTATTCTGAAACTTTTACTAAGCAAATGTCACAACTTTGGTTAACAATCACTATGGTACAATGTATGTGCAGTTAATTGGATTTTTATTGTTTGTCCTAGTCCATCCTTCTGCAATGTCTGTGATAGCTTGCTGTTTGTGCTATCCTTCCATCTTTAAAATAAACGTAAATGTATGTACCAATGTCATTCTTTCATATAAGTCTACCTGAATATTAAATTAATTTGGAGGTCAAAGTGCTTTGTAGTTCACCCTTGTCTTTACGATAATGGCAGTCATGCTCAAGTGGAAGTGTAGGGCAACCAGCCCTGGGGCTGGGTCTCAGTCTGCTCCTTGTATTTATGAAAACTTGAAAACGTCAAAGCATCTTGTGCTCTCTCTTCATCTTTAAAATAGACAAGGATGGCCTGACCAGGCGGTGGTGCAGTGGATAGAGCGTCGGACTGGGATGCAGAGGACCCAGGTTCGAGACCCCGAGCTCACCAGCTTGGACCCAATGTTGCTGGCTCGAGCAATGGGTTACTCAATCTGCTGAAGGCCCACGGTCAAGGCACATATGATAAAGCAATCAATGAACAACTAAGGTGTTGCAACACGCAGTGAAAAAACTAATGATTGATGCTTCTCATCTCTCTCTGTTTCTGTCTGTCTGTCCCTGTCTATCCCTCTCTCTGACTCTCTCTCTGTCTCTGTAAAAAATAAAAAATAAAAAAAAATTAAAAAAAAATTAAAAAAAAAATAGACAAGGATGCTACCTTTTAATTTACAATGAGAATCAAATAAGATAGTTGATGTTAGGCTTTGCGAGGAGGATTCACTCAGTACGATAGTTCTCATTACCCAATTCTCCAGTAGGTTAAAAAAAAGAGAGAGAGATATCTATAGATAATAGCTGCTGATATTTATAGGTATAGCTTAAGTTATCTATCTATAGATAAATTGTTCCTACTAGAATTTAACTAGAAATGATGATTTCAATATCAATTTTAATCAGTTTAGAAGCGCCATTTGGAAATTCTCTTAACAATTCAGTAACAATAACAAAAATATGTTTTATTCTAAGAAGAGACTATTTACATTAAAGCCAAAACTGTTAACTATGATATGTTAATCAAGAGATTGTTTTAAGCCTAAAGACCTAGGACAAAAGAACTTGTAATTGTTAGTTTCAGAGAATGAATTAGAGGTTTTAGTCTATATCCCTTAATAGATGGTTAGACATCCATTCTGACTTTGTACGGATCCCAGGAATATGTACATTTAAGAAGTTTCCCAGATAATTTGGATACAGATGGTCAACAAACTACATTCTGAAAAACACTCAAATATGCCATAGATAATTCCAAACTAAACATAAGGTGGCACTAAAACATGCAATGATACTCACTTGAAATGCAAATGAATCCTTGGATTTAATAAATAGCATTTATGAAGTCACCATTCTCAAACGAGGCAGCCTGACAAATATAATCAATGCTGAAGAGATATCTACAAATCGGTGCCACCCTTATTCTTACTGGGAAGACAGAGGAGTAAACAATAACTTTCCGAATGATGTGTTTTTGTTGCTAATTATAAAATCATCACATAGGTTAATGCCATTTTGCCCCATATGTCATGTGTTAATGCAAAATTTACTAGCTCTCAGAAAGAGTACAATGTCATTCTAAGCAGGAGGGGAGGTGTTTTCTTACACTTATAAGCACATTACTCATCTTTCCTGAATATAGAAACTCCTATGTTAAACACATCCACTTTGTAGAGTTTAGGGGTACCCATGACAATAACCCGAACATGTTGCTTAAACACCAAAAATACGATGTGTGGGCTCTTCCTTCTAAAATGAAAACCCTTCAGCTCTTCCTTTGTCTGGTAATGTACAGAAGTCCAACATTATTGTTGCATTCTTTTCAGATCTTTCTGAAAGAGACATTTGGACCCAGTTTACTACTATGACAAAATCAATTAATTGATCACCATTCTGCCTGACTCAGGCAATGGAATGACATCCACAGAGCCTTTCCTTTGAGAAGGCTCAGGTGATAGAGGTGTAAGGGATTGGACTGAGATCACGAGGTTCATTACGAGAACCCGTGGGCCTGTGTGAACTCCAATTCTGTACTCTCATTACCATAGACAGAGATATGGGTTGTGGAATTGGGGCATCACTTAGTTTTTATAAAAATCTTGAATCAGGCTAATATCAGCCAGAAATTTTTCTTATAATTGTACATTCAATAATAGAGTTAATACAGGGCATTAGGAATGATAAAATTAGGCATTAAAGTCATGATTAAATTTCATGAGAGAAAAGGAAATGAAGATAACATTATCATAATTACATCTTATTAAATTGAGTTTTAAAATTCTGATTGAAGGAGGTCTAACAGATCAGAACATTAGGAAAGATAATATTTCTTCTAGTCCAAAGGCCCTTTGGATCTGTTCTACAAGATTTGATGTACTTTAAATAAACTCTTGTCTCAAACTCTCACAATTGTTCTTCAGAACCCTACCTTCTAGATTAAAAACCTATAAAAAATTATTGGATATGATGGTAAAGAATGTAAGTTCATTCATTCAGCATTCCTAGGTATCATGTATTCTTTTGGATGCTGCATATAAAGGACCTGCATATGTGGTCCTTTTTATTGGTTTAAATTTCCTGTCTCAATGATCTGATCAGTAAATAAATAATTCTTTGTCACATACTTACTTAGAAGTCAGTCTCAAATGCTACAAGATTTTAGAGGATAGAAATTCATTATTAGTGTTTAAGAGATTGGACCACAGAACTGAATACCTGGTTCAAATATGTCTCTACCACCTCGCTGTAAGAGTTTGGAAAATTTAACTGTCTGAGCCTCATTATCTTTATTTGTAGAACAGGAATTATAGGAATACCTGCTTGATAGGATTAAGGAGAACTGAATAAAATATCTAAACTGCTTTAACTAGTACCTGGAACATGGTTATGCCATATGGAAAGCTAATCTGACATATAAAGGCTTTTTTAAACCTTCAGAAAAGCAAACACATAAGCAGTCATAAATGATGAATGGGAATTTACTGGGAAGCAAAATGGTCTAAGAGCTCTAACATAGGAAATGTAACCTGTATAAAGTATAACAGAGACAGAAAATTGTGTGAAGAGTCAGAAAGGAAAGCTAAGGGACGTTCTGAAATTCCTGAGTTTGCCCGTCAAAAGGATAATTATTATTATTATTATTATTTTTTTGCAACAGGGTCATAGAGAGACAGAGAGGCACAAAGAGAAACAGACAAGAAGGGAGAGAGATGAGAAGCATCAATTCTTTGTTGCAGCACCTTAGTTGTTCATTGATTGCTTTCTCATATGTGCCCTGATCAAGGGGCTACAGCAGAGTGAGTGACCCCTTGCTCAAGCCAGTGACTTTGGGCTCAAGCTGGTGAGCCTTGCTCAAACCAGATGAGCCCACGTTCAAGCTGACAAGCTCAGGGTTTCGAACCTGGATCTTCTGCGTTCCAGTCCAATGCTCTATCCATTGCGCCATCTCCTGGTCAGGCAAAAATACAATTTTGAAGGAGGAATCAATCTTTACTGTATTTCACCAACAAAATAAGCATTTTTATTTTTCTTTCTTTTTTTTTTTTGTGATAGAGGATGGGAAAGAAAGAGGAGAGAGGGAAGCATCAACTCATAGTTACTTCACTTTCATTGTAAATTGCTTCTCGTATGTGCTCTGATTGGGGGAGGGGAGCACATGCTGAGCCAGTGACCTCTTCCTCAAGCCAGTGACCCTGGTCTTCAAGCTGTGACCACTGTGCTCAAACCAGTGACCCAGTTATGTTGGGATCATGTTGACGATCCCACGCTCAAGCGAGTGACCCCATGCTTAAGATGCCAAGCCCTTGTTCAAGCCAGCAGCCTCAGCATCCCAGGCCGATCCACTGCACCACTACCAGTCAGGTCAAAATGAGCTTCTTGGCAAGAATTGCCAGAGACTGGAAGACACCAACCATACTCATACTGACAACTGCCGTATCTTTTCAGTTTTTAAGAAATTGTTCTGGTTGTATTATGGAGGTTGGGTTGGAGGGCAAAGGAGTGAAGGCAGGGGAAAAATTTAAACATCTCTTGAAATTATCTGGGTGAAAGTTAGTGAGAACCTGACCTAAGTCAGTGAACAAAAGCACAGAGAGTACAGAGAAAGATGTGAGGGATAATTTGAATTAACAATAAATACAGTTGTTGTTGTTTTTAAATATTAACCAGCTATAAAAGGAAGGGAAAGGGAAGAATCCCAGGTGATACCTGAGTTCTGGGTTTTAGTAACATAGAAAATAATGATGCTGCAAATTAAGGGATGTTGAAAAGGCACACTTTTAGAAGATTGATATTATTTCCTTTGAAATAAAGTACTTTTTAATTTATAAGGTGTTTTTTTTTTTTAAATAATTTTTTTTAATGGGGCGACATCAATAAATCAGAATACATATATTCAAAGATAACAAGTCCAGGTTATCTTGTCATTTAATTATGTTGCATACCCATCACCCAAAGTCAGATTGTCCTCTGTCACCTTCTATCTAGTTTTCTTTGTGCCCCTCCCCCTCCCCCTTTCCCTCTCCCTCCCCCCCCCCCCGTAACCACCATACTCTTATTAATGTCTCTTAGTTTCACTTTTATGTCCCACCTACGTATGGAATAATGCAGTTCCTGTTTTTTTCTGATTTACTTATTTCGCTTCGTATCATGTTATCAAGATCCCACCATTTTGCTGTAAATGACCCGATGTCATCATTTCTTATGGCTGAGTAGTATTCCATAGTGTATATGTGCCACATCTTCTTTATCCAGTCATCTATTGACGGGCTTTTTGGTTGTTTCCCTGTCCTGGCCACTGTGAAAAATGCTGCAATAAACGTGGGGCTGCATATGTCTTTACGTATCAATGTTTCTGAGTTTTGGGGGTATATACCCAGTAGAGGGATTGCTGGGTCATAAGGTAGTTCTATTTTCAGTTTTTTGAGGAACCACCATATTTTCTTCCATAATGGTTGTACTACTTTACATTCCCACCAACAGTGGATGAGGGTTCCTTTTTCTACACAGCCTCTCCAACATTTGCTATTACCTGTCTTGTTAATAATAGCTAATCTAACAGGTGTGAGGTGGTATCTCATTGCAGTTTTGATTTGCATTTCTCTAATAGCTAAAGAAGATGAGCATCTTTTCATATATCTGTTGGCCATTTGTATTTCTTCCTGGGAGAAGTGTCTGTTCATGTCCTCTTCCCATTTTTTTTATTGGATTGGTTGTTTGTTTATTGTTGAGTTTTATGAGTTCTTTGTATATTTTGGATATTAGGCCCTTATCTGAGCTGTTGTTTGAAAATATCATTTCCCATTTAGTTGGCTTTCTCTTTATTTTGTTATCAGTTTCTCTTGCTGAGCAAAAACTTCTTAGTCTGATGTAGTCCCATTCATTAATTTTTGCCTTCACTTCTCTTGCCTGTGGAGTCAAATTCATAAAATGCTCTTTAAAACCCAGGTCCATGAGTTGAGTACCTATGTCTTCTTCTATGTACTTAATTGTTTCAGGTCTTATGTTTAGATCTTTGATCCATTTTGAGTTAATTTTTGTACAGGGGGACAAACTGTAGTCCAGTTTCATTCTTTTGCATGTGGCTTTCCAGTTTTCCCAGCACCATTTGTTGAAGAGGCTTTCTTTTCTCCATTGTATGTTGTTGGCCCCTTTATCAAAAATTATTTGACTATATATATGTGGTTTTATTTCTGGACTTTCTATTCTGTTCCATTGGTCTGAGTGTCTATTTTTCTGCCAATACCATGCTGTTTTGATTGTCGTGACCCTATAATATAGTTTGAAGTCAGGTATTGTAATGCCCCTAGCTTCATTCTTTTTCTTTAGGATTGCTTTGGCTATTCGGTTTTTTTTATAGTTCCATATAAATGTGATGATTTTTTGCTTTATTTCTTTAAAAAATGTCATTGGAAGTTTGATGGGAATTGCATTAAATTTGTATATTGCTTTGGGTAATATGGCCATCTTGATTATATTTATTCTTCCTAACCAAGAACAAGGTATATTCTTCCATCTCATTATATCTTTTTCGATTTCCCTTAACAATGGTTTATAGTTTTCATTATATAAGTCCTTTACATTCTTTGTTATGTTTATTCCTAAGTATTTTATTATTTTTGTTGCAATCATGAAGGGGATTATTCTTTTGAGTTCATTCTCAATTGTTTCATTGTTGGCATATAGAAAGGCTATTATATAGACTTCTGTATGTTAATTTTGTATCCTGCGACCTTACTGTATTGGCTAACTGTTTCTAGTAGTCTTTTTGTGGACTCTTTGGGGTTTTCGATGTATAGGATCATATCATCTGCAAAAAGTGATACCTTTACTTCTTCTTTTCCGATATGGATGCCTTTTATTTCTTTGTCTTGTCTGATTGCTCTGGCTAGAACCTCTAGTACCACTTTAAATAAGAGTGGAGAGAGTGGACAACCCTGTCTTGTTCCTGATTTAAGGGGGAAAGCCTTCAGTTTAGTGCCATTTAATATGATGTTAGCTGATGGTTTATCATATATGGCCTTTATCATGTTGAGATATTTTCCTACTATACCCATTTTGTTGAGAGTCTTAAACATAAAATTGTGTTGTACTTTATTGAAAGCCTTTTCTGCGTCTATTGATAAGATCATGTGGTTTTTGTTCTTTGTTTTGTTGATATGGTGTATTACGTTAACTGTTTTACGTATGTTGAACCATCCTTGAGATTCTGGGATGAATCCCACTTGATCATGATGTATTATTTTTTTAATATGTTGTTGTATTCGATTTGCTAGTATTTTGTTTAGTATTTTAACATCTGTATTCATTAGAGATATTGGTCTGTAGTTTTCTTTTTCTGTGCTATCCTTGCCTGGTTTTGGTATGAGGGTTATGTTGGCCTCATAAAATGTGTTTGGAAATATTGCTTCTTCTTCAATTTTTTGGAAGACTTTGAGTAGAATAGGAACCAAGTCTTCTTTGAATGTTTGATAAAATTCGCTGGTATAGCCGTCAGGGCCTGGACTTTTATTTTTGGGGAGGTTTTTAATGTTTTTTTCTATTTCTTCTCTACTAATACGTCTGTTTAGGCTTTCTGCTTCTTCTTGACTCAGTCTAGCAAGGTCGTATTGTTCTAGGAATTTATCCATTTCTTCTAGGTTGTTGAATTTAGTGGCATAAAGTTTTTCATAGTATTCTACAATAATTCTTTGTATATCTACGGTGTCCGTGGTGATTTCTCCTCTTTCATTTTGGATTTTGTTTATATGAGTTCTTTCTCTTTCTTCCTTGGTAAGTCTTGCCAAGGGTTTGTCAATTTTGTTGATCTTTTCAAAGAACCAGCTCCTTGTTCTATTAATTTTTTCTATAGTTTTTCTGTTCTCTATTTCATTTATTTCTGCTCTGATTTTTATTATCTCCTTTCTTCGGCTGGTTTTGGGTTGTCTTTGTTCTTCTTTTTCTAGTTCCTTAAGGTGGGAAGTTAAGTGGTTCACTTGGGCTCTCTCTTGTTTGTTCATATATGCCTGAAGTGATATGAACTTCCCTCTTATCACTGCTTTTGCTGCATCCCATAGATTCTGATATGTCGTATTGTCATTTTCATTAGTCTGTATATATCTTTTGATCTCTGCACTTATTTCTTCTTTGACCCATTCATTTTTTAAAAGTATGTTGTTTAGTTTCCACAGTTTTGTGGGATTTTTTCCCTCTTTTTTGCAGTTGAATTCTAGTTTCAAGGCTTTATGATCAGAAAATATGCTTGGTACAACTTCAATTTTTCTGAATTTGCTGATGTTGTTTTTGTGGCCCAACATATGGTCAATTCATGAGAATGATCCATGTACACTGGAGAAAAATGTATATTCAGTCACTTTGGGATGAAATGTCCTGTAGATGTCTATCATATCCAGGTGCTCTAGTGTTTTGTTTAAGGCCACTATGTCCTTGTTGATTCTCTGTTTGGATGACCGATCTAGAGCCGTCAGCAGTGTATTGAGATCTCCAAGTATGATTGTATTTTGTCAGTTTTTGTTTTAAGGTCAATAAGTAGCTGTCTTATACATTTTGGTGCTCCTTGGTTTGGTGCATATATATTAAGAATTGTTATGTCTTCTTGATTCAGTGTCCCCTTAGCCAATATGAAATGGCCATTTTTGTCTCTGAGTACTTTTGCTGTCTTGTAGTCAGCATTATCAGATATGAGTATTGCTATGCCTGCTTTTTTTTGGATGTTATTTGCTTGGAGTATTGTTTTCCAACCTTTCACTTTGAATTTGTTTTTATCCTTGTTACTTAGATGAGTTTCTTGTAGGCAGCATACAGTTGGATTTTCTTTTTTAATCCATTCTGCTACTCTGTGCCTTTTTATTGGTGAGTTTAATCCGTTTACATTTAGTGTAATTATTGACACTTGTGAGTTACCTATTGCCATTTTATAGATTGCTTTCTGTTAGTTTTGTGTCTTGTTTGATCCTTCTCTTTCGTTTTTCTATCTTTTGTTTTTATTTGGTTGTATTCCATACATCTTTCCTCTGTTGCTATCTTTTTTATCTCATGTGCTTCTGTGGTGGTTTTTTCAATGGTAGTTACCTATAAGGTGTTTTCTAAATGTTTAGTTTTGCAGACACCATTGTTATAATTATCTAAACTTGATGTTCCAAATCACCATTACTACTGCTACCATTCTGATGTCTTTGTGACATTTGGTCTGTAGGGAACCACAGTGAAGCAGGCCTCCAAGGTTCCTATTATCCAACGGCATTTTTCAGTTTGTTGTTTTGGCCAAAGGCAGACTGTTAAGAAAACCTCAAGATCAGATGGCATCCTGGGTCTTGACTGTACATGGTGATTTAACTGAGACTAAATATAACTGGGTGGCCTGCATGTTGTTGCTGTTGTTAAACATGGCAACCCTAAGCAGTTATATCATGGAGAGAAGATCTTTGAATCAGAAATTTAAAGCACATTTTGTTATGCAAGACTACTGATAGATTTTTGAATGTGCTCAGTAAACCTCTTCTTATTTCTGAGCAGCGAGTTCTGCATTGGATGTAGGTTAGGAGTTGGTTAAGAGATGACCTCTGAACCCCTTTTTAGCTCCATGTTTTTTACATGTTGATTTGATGCTTGAAATTTTGGGTTGAGTATTTTTAATACATGATTCCA
Source organism: Saccopteryx leptura (assembly GCF_036850995.1). Classification (NCBI taxonomy): domain Eukaryota; kingdom Metazoa; phylum Chordata; class Mammalia; order Chiroptera; family Emballonuridae; genus Saccopteryx; species Saccopteryx leptura. The sequence goes on from NC_089507.1 coordinate 151,059,161, forward strand.
ATATTCATCCAAATATTTAATATTTACCATGCCTTGCACTCAGAATTCAATACTTTGTATATTTTATCTGTAATTCTTAAAGCAAGTTAACTTCTGAATGTGCAAACTGAGATTTTGCTCTTAACTGAATTGGCTAAAACTATCCAGATAATAAAGTGGGAAATCAAGATTCAATTTCTGTTCTTTCAAATTCTTATATGACTTTTATCACTTGTAACATCCTTAATCTGCCTTTAAGTTTTCTTTTGCTATTTAAAATTTGTTAGTAGAGAATAATGAATTAGATAAAGGTAAAATTAGATATTATATATTACTCAAAATACTTGTTGAAATCTATTTATGAATTTTCACTAGAGGAGGCACTAATAAAAGGCATTTTTATTTTATGTTTCAATATTATTGCTTTGATTCCACTTTTAAAATTGGGTTTCAAGGTTTCTTGGGAAGAAGACTGGTGTCAGAATTTGCTATAAAAGCTTGATTCTGTGATCGATGACCTGTTCACACACTGCAATTTAGTTTTCCATAATTTTAAAAGCGCATTTAGACCTCATTTTGCTGTACATATTATATGGATTTTTGTGAAATTTTACAAAAGTGCTACCCAATCGTTCCTTATACTTAAGTTGAAGACAAAAGCTATAAGTTTCACTAAAGCATGACACTTCCAAGCACATATTCGCTATATTGTTTTTCACTTTTTTCCTTGAACATTTAACAGGTCAGCAGGCAAGATATTATAGAGACAGAGTACTTTAGTATAATGCCACTATTGTAGAGGCAGATTGATGTCTGCCCTCATGAATTAGGAATTGGGCAGAGACAGAAAGCAGCAATGTGACAACCTTCTCTTTTCAATTAGGAGGAGAAGATGGTGACCTGGGTAACCCCATGGAACTTCAGCCATTAGCGGGATGCGGGAAACCAGCTGAGCATGAATGTCATGGCTCTGGCCAGCCTTGAGTCAGGGGAGCCTTTGAGTATGGTTTTCTTTCCATTGACAAAGCCTAAAGAAGAAACCAAGGGCAGGAGAGGAAGTGTATGAAAGTCAGGGAGAAAGAACTTTCCTTTTCCTAATTATTCCGAGTTTCCTCCCTCCGATGAGTAAGGGGCCAATGGAAAACTGCATCTGTCAGTTTGTCCTGTGGCCAAAGAACAGGGAGAGTCAGAGGATAAGGTAGGTGTCACAACACTGAAAAGCCCGATAGTATGTTTCCCTGAATATACAGTGAGGTGTGGGCTCTGGAGACCACGTGGGCAGCCATCGCAGTCAGGGAACTGGGGAGCAACCAGCCCACATGACCTTTAGGCCACATTCTTCTACTGCCCATGAGCTAACAATGCTTTTTCCACATATATAGACCCAAGAACAGTAAAAAATAATAACAAGGATATGTAATACCAATTCCACTGGCCCTAAATAAAGCTTTGCTGAAATACAGCCAGTCTCTTCTATTCGTCTATCTGTGGCTGCTTTTATATTGTGGCAGCAAAGTCGGAATGGTACCAGCTAGACCCCACGGCCCACAACCCCTCAGAGAGATACAACTGGCCCCAAAGTACTGACTATGAGTCCTAGAGAAAAAAGTCTACTTGCAACTTTTACACTAAACATTGCATCAATGCTGTTTACAAACACTACTTTTAACATATCTCTTACTATGACCACTCTTCTGTTTTTCTTCATTCTTGTTAATGCTGGGATGGTAGGTGAGAGAAAAAAACTGTGAAACAAAGAGCCAACACAATGACTTGCATTTACTTCATAGTGATGTAGTTGGGTGGTGGCCAAGGAGAATGAATAATGACTTAGCTGTGTGATAGACAAGAGGAGGGGAAAGTCTCAGCTCAGAGGACTGGGACATCAGAGAATCGATCTCAGATATTCCCAAACAGCAGATTGTCTCAACAACTGTGATCAGTCCTGACTTGGAACTTGATCATTCCTAATGATGCTCAATCCGTTTCCTCGAGGCAGACAGGAGGGACGTCTGGCTGGCAAGACTTTCAGTGCCATCTCCATTTTTCCCCCCTTGTCATTTAATAAATTCCCCCCTCCCTGAGGGTTGTGTGTGATCCCATCCTCACATCAATTACAGCCCACAATCCAATGTCCCCCATACTTCACTGAAACCTTCCTTCCACAATGATCGTGTAGATGACTATTTGCTTCAGCAGCACTTATGTAGGAGAATTAACATTGGCTTTTGCATTATTTTGGTGGGGTTACAAAATAAGCCCCGTTAGTCCTAATATCTTAGAGAAAAGCATCAGTGGGTCTGGATGGTATCTCAGGCACCAGATTTTAGCTGTGCCAACCAGGGTCTGGCTGACTGAGGAAGAAAAATAGCCCTTATTCTTTATTTACTTATTTATTTATGGTACATAGACTCTACACTTATTACATTATTCATGGTGTCTTTAATATCAGATAGCCTGTTATGTGGTGGAGAAATCTGGGTTTGTACTGAAAAATCAGATGACATCCAGGACTAGTGTTGTGAGTTGAGGGAACATAGACATATTCAGGATTTTTAAATGACCTCATCGAGACATATAGGGAACAGCGTCCCTCAGAAAGCAGTGACATGTTCACCTGGGTCTGACCGGATACCTGCTTGTCAGGAATATAACAGAATGGAAGCATCAGAGAGGTCACTGAATGATAGTGACAATCAGAAAACTATCTAAGATTAAAAGGCACCTTAAAAATATCAACTGAATTTTTCAAAGGAAAAACACATCTTCACCACGGCTGAGTGACGGAGAATTTGTGGATGGAGCTACTACTTATAAGGGTGCCCAGTGAAGCACTGAAAGCACATTTTTTTCCTTTAGGTCCAGGTACTCCAGGGCCACCCCTAATCTCAGAAAGTTTTTCAGGCCAGCACCATTCAATCATTTAAAATGATGTTCTACCTGGCGTAAAATATAATTCAACAGCCAGACAGAATAGAATATAAACTGATTATGAGAAACACATATATTTTGTTGTAATCAAAATACATCATTGGAATTCAATTACATACTAATTTTGGGTGTGTTTATGCTAGATTGGCTCACTTTATTTTGTTCATTTTGGCACCTTGGATTTGCACCATTAATTGTTGTCTTAAAGATGAAAAATACAGTGTCCTGATGGTTAAGGATGAGCTGAGCCATCCATTAGGAATCCTTATTTCCCATCATTTGTTATATCTGCTCCCTAGTTTGACAATGCTTTATAACATATGCTGTCGCGTGTGAGGAAATTGATTGCTGTCAGGCTAGACTAGCTCAGGCCCCTCATACAACAGGAGTGGCCCTAACACCCAAGATTCATGCTAGAGCCTTTTCTTTGTTGGCTAAAGTTTAACTATTGATCCAAGTCAGGCTTCCCCTCTTTATAGAGACTTTGATGAACTGCCCACATACTCTTGGGATGAATCACTCCCCTTCTTTGAAACCCCCAATGTACTACTACATTTTTTAAAAATTAATAAGCATTATTTTTTTAGAGAAGTCTGTCCAGGGTCAAGTCATCTCATCACCAAACTATGAGAGTGAAAGTTCTGCTACAAAAGATAGTGACTATCTCCTGAGAAAGTTGTGAAACCTAGCCAATGTGTGGTGACAAGGCAGTTGCCTATGTATGGGGCAGGAGTCTGACAGTGCTAGGTGACAGGGCACAGAAAGTTAGACAAGGGCAACACACTTCCCATATGAAATTCTGTAGGGATGCAGTGTTTAGCCCCCTGGCTCAACCCCTGTACGACACACTGCTGAGATGGCTGTTGGAAAGGTAGGGAAGCCATGGCCAAAACCAAATAACATAGAGATGGTGGAACATAGCAAATCAGACAGTGGAACAGGAGACCAAAAGGTTTCCACCCGTAAAAGATTAACTGTCATGGTCACTGCCCTCAAGCACAGAGTCTATGACAGGACTATTTACAGACGCTGATCCCCGAGCAGTGAAAGCCTGTCATCCTGGAGAAGAAAGAGGAAAGTGAAGGAACCCTCTGACGGCATCAACTTCCTTCCTAGAGACATTTCCAGGCTGTAGGAAGAAAAACCAAACAGACGCCAGGAGTCTGAGTTGACGAGACAGAGATCTGAACTAGGAATGGCTGAGGAGTGAGATTGTTGGGGCAGATTTCTCCCAGTTTGTGGACACGATCATGTCGGCACACAGAAAATAACACTAAGAAAGGGTCAACCAGACAATTCTAGAGCACAGAGGGTGAGAGGGGAAAATAGCCATGTATTTCTGTAAGGTGTTACAATATTTGTTTTGTGGCCTAGGATTTGAACTTGAAGCTGTACCTTATTCATCTGAGAACATCCTCTATTCATTCCCTGGGAAGACTGTCCTCTCACATTTTTTATTATTTTCTCCTGACTCTGTGATCCTAATTGAAGGCACACTTCACAGTTTCATGCAGACATCAAAAACAGGCTAGGCGGTAAGGTCATTCTGAAACGTTTATGCTCCGATGGAAACGGTACACTGACTGCTTTCTCAGCAAATGGTTCCTGGTGTCTCTGGACCATAATCTTTCATTGCATTAAAATTCTTAACTATGGTTAATATACTGAAATATTGTCTTAGAGAGAGATGAGAAATGGAAAGTAATTCTACTTCAGTAGTAAATTTTATTTTTCAAATATATGAAGTATATATTATAGTAGATGAATCAATACACTGAATTTATTTTTCCTTTTGTTTAAAAACAACATCCTGTTAGCTTTTAACCCCCTTCTTCTTGAAATGTATGTAAAATTTAACTATCCTGTGAGATGGAAAAATTAAATCACTGAATTTCATTAGAAATTTATTGAATGTGATTGTTATTTATAAATCAGATTTGTGGGTAAACAATCACATTTAGAATAATAAAGTTGTATGTTCATGGTTTGTAATTTTAAAGTCATTTTAAATAATTGTTCTAATAATATAATATTGAAAAAAAATTAAATTATTTTAAATTTGCCAGTAGTTACTATGGCAAAAGTAACTCTGACTCAACATGGTACAGGATTTGGGAGCACCAGGCCCAGAGCCACATTGCTGAGTAAAGCTCTTTCATTGACCACTTCCTCCCATTTTTCCTTAATAACTCTGTCCCTAATGTCCTTCATCCAACTAACAAATAAATACCAGTATCTAACTTACGGAGTTGTTAGAGACTTACATTGTGTAAAGCTCATAAAGGGCTTAGAATTTGTATACACATTTTAAAGCACTGAATAAATACTGTTTTTATTATTTTTATTCATATTATAAAGTCTTGCAAATACAGATGGAAAATTGTTCTATTCGTACTAAATAGAGATGATAATTGACAAAATTTTGTCCTTTCAACTTGCTTCTCTATGAACTTAAAAATCTGTCCTATAATTTAACTATTTATAAATATTCCTGGAATAGTCACTCTTATAACTTAAAAGCATGGAGACATTCATTATTATTTCTTTAGAGATGAACAGAAGCAGAACTTATGAGCATGTCTATTTAAAGTCTGTGGCATCTATTATAGCAGCCGAATGGACTCAGACAGGGTATGGCAATGTTTTTTGTGACATTCTTATTCTTATACATTCAGCAAATTTCAAATGATTTCCCAGTAACCACTTAAAATAATTATGACTTATAAATGACAGGAAAACAATACTTAAACCAGCAAGGATTGAATTAGAAAATAATCGTACTATAAAAATCCTAAGGACAATGTGACTTGAAAACAAAACTAAATAAAAGAAACAACAGATAGCCCATTCCTGTTGGGGCAATGTTGAGTGTAAAATCAGCAGGAACTGTACATGAACAATGATGGACATGTCCGGAGATGTGCTAACCATCACTAACCATCAGTTCCACACATTCATGGCTATCTCCTGGAACAATGGCTACCCATATTCCGAATTCTTCATTTCACACCTCATCCTATGGACATGAGCATCCACAGCCCACTTACTCTAGTAATACTAATCTATCCATTTTCTGACCTAATGAGACATTTACCCTTTTACCAACCGCTGGTCTTCTCTCCTGACTCGCAAGGCATGGCTCAATCCCTCTGAGTCTCAACTTGCTGGCCTTTCTTACTTCCCCAGAACAAACTTGACTTAAAATCAATTATCTCTTTCTTCTGTTTGCATCTCACTTCGTACTTATACCCAAAGAATTCAAGTCATTACTCAACGAAACCAGAAAAACTTCTTATACCTCCAGGACACTCTCTATCCCACTTCTCAAGACACTCAGTAAATTCATGCTCCTCTGTCTTTAAATCTGCAGCAGCATGTTCCCAACTCTCAACATCAGCTGATGATTTCACCTTCTAATTTGTAGAGAAAACTGTCATGGTCCCATTAAAATGCCGTCGTGTTACCACAGTAATTTCACTCACCTATCCACGAGTGCACTTCTTGCCCTACATTCTCTGCTGTTGCAGGGGACCCAGGTCTCCCCTCTGATCTGTCCCTCTGAAACCCAGTGTCTATCTACTCAACTGAGCAATCCTCCCGGCCTCTAAGATCCCCTCCCTAGTCAGCAACCTGAAAACTGCCTCCAGCTAGTAAGCTGGGGAAACAGCACGGTTCAGCTCATTGGCACCCTTTTGCTTAGGGATTAGAGTCTTACAATTAGATACTGCCTATTGTGCAATGTCTGAAAATAGTTGTTTTGTATATATTTTACTCCGTTTTCTAGTTGTTTATGGTGAGGTGGTCATTCTGGTAACAGTCACCCCTTTGTGGGCTGAAGTGGAAATCCCCCTACCGGATCTGTAAATGTGGGCATGGTCCAGTGCTTTGTACTTAATCTTCCCTCTTTTTATTTTTGTTTTACACTCTTTCTCCTAAAAGATCTTATGCAGCCCACTCACTTCAAGTATTAGTTATATATCCATGTCTCAAGTGTGTGTTTCAAGAGCCCAGACTTTTCTCTTGGCTCCATTCTATTCAACTGCCTACTTGACATTTCATCTATTAGCCCTTTCAAGGTTATTCCAACCAAAACTGGACTATTGATTATTCGGCTTGCAATAAATTGAACCACCATTCACACAGATGTTCAATCCTACGCCCTCAGCATCATTTTTTTGATTTCTCACTTTCTTAAACCTCACACTGACCCATCAATACATTGTGAAGCCCCTGTCTCCAAAATATATATTTCTTTATTAACATTTCTCACTATTTTCATTGCCATAGACTTCCTTTGAGCCACCAAAATTAATAAGATAATGTCACTCCCCTCCTTAAAACCCTCTTTTGACATATGATGAAATAAAATCTTTTTGCCATGGTCTGTAAAGTCTTCTGTGGTCACTTAATTCTGTCCCTTAGCCCTCCCCTTCACTGTGATCCGGCCACACGGACCTGCTTGCTGTCTCTGAAACACATAAGATTGCTCCCACCTAGGGGACTTCACATTACTTTTCAACTTCTTCTGAATTTCAGCATCAAAAGATTTAGGAGTCTGTGTAGATATAAAATTGTCTTTTGTATCGGTTTAAAGCAATCATCCCTGCCTCTGTCTATAACAGGACCATTTTTTCCGTATATATATGGCATTTATCAATGCTTCATTTTATGCTCATTTGTGTTTTTACTTTCTCTTTTTTCCCTAACCGAATGAAAATCTCTCATGTGTAGAGACTCAATTTATTTTAAAAATCAATAAATTATCAGTGCTTAGGAGAGCGCCTGGTGCAGAGCTGAAACTAAATTCATACTTATTGAATACATGAATACATAAGTAATTATAGTTTATTCTAAAATGTAATAGATGGATGCATAGAGCATTTTGATACAAATAGAACAACCTAGGATGGGGATAAGACTGTGTCGGAAGTTCTCTATTGGTATACAAACATATTTTTAAAATAGATGTTATTTTGATGAGAACCTAGACAAGAAATGAAAAGGGCCTTGTTCCTGTCAGACGTGTCCTGGAGAGAGAAGATTATTCATGATTTTCTCATATTTAAAATGTAAAGAAACCTAAATAGACTCTATATTCTCCATCCATTATGTCCCGATTTACAGTGTAAGGGTAAAGACCAAGGAATAAAAACCTGTGGGGACAATTTTATCAAAGAATATTTTATTTACATCTATTACATGATAATTTCAAATTGCGACGATTGGAGAAATAAGTGAAGTCAGTATTTAAAAGACCTCTTTGAAGAACCTACAATGTGTTTATTAACTTGTTTATTTCTCTGTAGTCCCATCTCTTAAAGGCTGGCATTAGTTTCGTGTGTATTGCACTGTTTCTTAGGCTAGCCTTCACATTGCTTTTATGCCTGAACAGTCCTTTCTTTACTCAAATTGTAGGGAAGCTGGTGAGGTTCTGAGTGAAACAGGAAGCTTCTATGCCTGACCGTTTTATGGTTTTGATGAGTTTCTTGCCATTTCTAATGGAAATGCTTATTTAAGTGGCAACTTTAATGCAATGTGTAAGCACTTAACAAAAGAACCAAGTCACATTGCCACTTAGCCTTACAATTGAGCTATTAACCAAACCACATGGAGAGAGTGTTAGTTTCAGAAATTTAGAGGATTGAATTTTTTTCACAAATGTACAATTCACTTATTGATATTATACATATATGCTGAAATACAACCCATTATAGTAAAAGAAACAGAGACTTTGGAGTTAGGAGAGAGAATTGGAACAGAAATGGGGATTTTTAATTTTCAGATTTAATCAAGTTGTATTTCTTTGCACTCCAGTGCATGTACCAGTAAAGTGTGACATAGTATCTTGTACGCTGAGTGGCAATGAAGATAAAACACATCAATGAAAAGCAATCAGCACACTGCACAGTTCATGTAGCATAGAGACCCCGGGCATCTCATTAACCAGTGTCACCCCAATAATTTAATTAGCAAACTTTAATAAAAAAAGAAGAGCAACCAGAAGAATGTCTGACATACAGTTAAATAATCAATAAAGGTATTTGTCTTTATTATTATATTATTATTATCCACCAAAAATTTGTAAATGCCTACCTGTAATGGCATTGTATAAAACACAGAGTGCATGGTACTGGGGACGTGCTACAATCTAGCAAAATAAAGCACTCTTTGTGAAACTAGGAAGGGTCAGAAGGAGCGTAAAAGAGTACACAGGCTAGAAAATTTAATTTTTCCTGCTTAAATTTTTTATTTTTTGCTTTGTTCCTTAATGGTGAAGTTCCTTGCAGGACTTCTGCTGAAGGCAGTCTTCTTGCAGCATTCTAAAAATATTCATTCAGCAAACATTTATTGAATATTTGTTACCCGGAAATATTTGTTTATATATCTATGCACTTTATTTTTCATTTGTTCATCTACTTATTCATTTGTTCATTTTTTTCAAGATCGACTTATTGACTTAGGAGTCTATGCTAAGAAATGAGAGGGATTAGAAATAACAAAAGGAGCCAATAGTAAATGACCTGCTTTTGTGAATTTCACAGTCATGATAAGATGCTATATTTATCTCTATTTGGTATTGGAAAGGGGTAGAATGGCATGGGACTAGGAATGCTACTTTGGAGAAGGTGGTCAGGAAAGACCTTCCGGGATAGTGAGATATGAGTAATAAGCCGAGTGGGGTGAAAACGGCGATGGAGACATAGTTCCGCCTATGGACTGCTGGAGCAGATAGGAGTGCATGTGATAAATTATTCTTTCCGGGGTAATTATTGTGACAGAATGGTAAATGGAAAGTTTTGACTGAGGTGCCAAGAGATGACAAATTACAGATATCAAATGAGTTGTGAGATGGATAAAAATTCAATTTTTAAGGGAAATATATATTTGCAAGTTTCAAAAGTTCTTAAACCTCTCACTCATTTCAATGGAAAAAATGTTTTTAATTTGTTATGAGGATGATTTTAGGAAGAGATATTTCATAGAATATTATGGAGATTCTAGCTAAGGACTTTGGAAAAAGTATCACAAACTGGGCTTTGAAGGATAAGTAGTTTGTTTTGTTTTTGTAGGAAGAGAAGGGGTAAGGAGAGAAAGGCATTTCAAGCAGATTTAACAATTTAATGTATGGGTAGAAAAGGTGAAGGTATTAAGCAGTACAAATTGGTTGTTACAGAATAGTCATGGGGTTAGCACAGAACAGCATAGAGAATATAGTCAATAATATTCTAATAACCTTGTAATATGGTGTCAAATGGGTATAAGATTTATATAATGTCTAATCACCAGGGTGTATACATGAAACGAATATAATATCGTATGTCAACTCTAATTGAAAAATAAAAAATGATAAAAAAATTTATGCAAAGCCAGTCATAAGAACTGATTATTTTGCGACAAAGCAGTCAGGTATGAGGTTCAGAACTTCAGAGCCTGAGCCTGAATGGGAAGCTGGAGTCAGATCCTAAAGAGAAAAGACATCTCAAAAGGAAATTGTATCTGTAGGGTATGGGAAGCCATTAACAGATAGTCATGGGAGTGACAGGAAATTTTAAGATGTGTAGCACAGCCCTTGGGGAGGGTGCCAGGAACTTAAATTGTCCACAAAACTTAAACAGTCTTTATAATGGAACACGTGGGGACTTCTAACCACATTTTTTTTTGCTTTTCAGTGGTATTGACCTAAGGCCGACTTTCAGGATTTAGAGCGGAAACTCTAGGCTTTTTTCATGGAAGTTGCAGAAGGCATTCTGTAGTCTACGAATGCAATAAACTTTGATAAAGACACCCAATCAGGCTTTGTGGTGGTCATTCCTTCAGTGAACCTTGCCTTTTGCTTAAATCATGAAAATTTTCTTTACTTCTCTCATTTACAATATAGCACCATTAAACTACCTATGCCCAGGGAGGGCTGGCAGGGTCTTCCCCTTCTGTGTGAAGCTTACTAGTTTTTCAGACTTGAGGGAATTCCTAGGCAGAGTTTTGAAACTTCTCAAGTCCCCCCTTTGCTCAACTTTGCCCCTACAGGTCCCAGCCTTCTCAATATCAGTAGCCCTCGTTTTTTACTCTACTTCTAGTAGAGCATATTTACTGGCCTACCAAAGAGGATGAGAAAACATAGACACTCATCACATATTAGTTATTTATTAAATGTTATGTTTCTTCTTCCATAAAGTGCCCATTAAAGCCACACATTTGCAATGGAGATAACAGTGGTTCTCAGTCTTATGTGACTCAAAATATTTATGCTGTGTTTCCATGCATACAATAAGTCTGAGTATTCGCCGGCTTTAAAAACATCTCTTAGTTGAGAAAAATGCCCATTTGTGACATTATCCTTTACAACATTAAGAGCAATAAGAACAGAAAACTGGGCCCTGGCCGGTTGGCTCAGTGGTAGAGCGTCGGCCTGGCGTGCAGAAGTCCTGGGTTTGATTCCCGGCCAGGGCACATAGGAGAAGCGCCCATCTGCTTCTCCACCCCTCCCCCTCTCCTTCCTCTCTGTCTCTCTCTTCCCCTCTCGCAGCGAGGCTCCATTGGAGCGAAGATGGCCCCGGGCACTGAGGATGGCTCCTTGGCCTCTGCCCCAGGCACTAGAGTGGCTCTGGTCACAACAGAGCAATGCCCCAGAGGGGCAAAGCATCGCCCCCTGGTGGGCAGAGCGTCGACCCCTGATGGGAGTGCCGGGTGGATCCCGGTCGGGCGCATGCGGGAGTCTGTCTGACTATCTCTTCCCGTTTCCAGCTTCAGAAAAATACAAAAAAAAAAAACCAAAAAACTGTACCTTGTTATAGTCAAAGTAGAACAATTCTAAAATTATGAACTGACTCATTTTAATTAGAACTTTAGGCAAAAGCTAGGATTGAACGTATCAAGAGATCATTTAACAAAGTTGGTAAAGATACAGTGAAAGTAGAAAATGATAAACTCAACTCTGTCCCCAAATAGCATTTAAGGCCATGTATTTCAGATAAGACACACAAAGGAGGGCCACTTGCTAACTATGAGCAGTGATTTCCATGTTTGTTTGTTTTTTTTTTATCAAACAGATTAATTTATTTGTTGCTGAGAAATTCACCTTACTATATATATCACATGGAAATCAGTTTTAAATTATTCCCCTTATCTGCTGTTTCCTGACATTTTCTCACAGAACTGTGTTGCCAGAGCCTCTAAGGAGAAAATGATCAGTTCTTTACATTCAACTGTAAATAAAACATACTTACATATGCAAAAACGTTTTCCCTCCCCAAACCACAGCCATCCACCAGTGTGCAGCCCTAAGTTCAGGGCAGCGATCTGTGCAGCTTGCAGGGATGGTGCGGCCTTGTGGAGTGTGGGTCCTCAGAGCAAGCCGGCCCGCCATCAGGAGGGGCATCTGATGAGCTGCTCTGTCTGCCTCATCCTTCCCACCACCGGCCAGGAAAGATGAATGAGCTGCAGACCCTGCCCATTCAAGAAAACCAACATTTGTTAGCACTAAGGGGAAAAGGATAGAGATTTCTTCAGTTTGGAGAAAAAGGAAAAACAAATAAGCATACCAACCTATAAATCAGGAAGGAAAACTACCAATAAGACGTACACATACACACACACACACACACATACACACACACACACATACACACACATTTCAAAGAGCAAATTCAAAACGCCCCATCGGTAAATTCCAAAGTTTTAAATTTGCATTTAATAATATATGTTATTGTATGTACTTGCGATTCTCTTTCCATTTCTAAACAACGTAAAATATTTTAAAAAATTAATTCTAAGCAGTCTTTATTGGGGAATCAAATATATCAGTATTTCCCAGCGCTGTAGAATGAGCTCAGAAATGTTCAAATGCTCTGTGCCCTCAGTGACTTTGAGAATAATTGTTCAACAAAATGAGTGTTTAACTCTTACAATCCCCACAAACTTCTTCATTTTAAAGCAATGCTATTGTGTTTTTTTGTTAAAACTTGTAATTAAGCTAATAGGTGATTAAGCTGATTTGTAATTTTTAGATACTTGTTAAAAGAGGAAAACATTTAAAGAAGAGAATTTCAAATGCACCCACTATACAAACTGTCAACTAAGGTCAATAGTCTCTTGGCCCTGGGTCACTTTTTTCACTTAAAGATGGCTAGGTTCTGTACTCAATAGTCTTAATTGTTCTAGAAATCAGATGTCTGTTCCAGATGGTTTCTCTAATCCTGATGAAATTTGGCTGCAAATGCAGGGAGCAGCCAGGGTCATGGAGTCTCTTGTCAGGACTCAGCCTATGTAGACTGATAGAAAGCCGGCTGGTCCCGAGGTTCCCGGGTCTCTGCCATTCCCCGGCCACTCAGCAGAGGAAGAAGTAAAGAGGAGTTCTGGAAAAAGCCAGAGGGAGCTTTAGTTCTCTTAATCTGTAGAATTTTTTTTTTTTTTTAAATTTTCTGAAGCTGGAAACGGGGAGAGACAGTCAGACAGACTCCTGCATGCGCCCGGCCGGGATCCACCCGGCACGCCCACCAGGGGCAACGCTCTGCCCACCAGGGGGCGATGCTCTGCCCCTCTGGGGCGTAACTCTGCTGACCAGAGCCACTCCAGCGCCTGGGGCAGAGGCCAAGGAGCCATCCCCAGCGCCGGGGCCATCTTTGCTCCAATGGAGCCTTGGCTGCGGGAGGGGAAGAGAGAGACAGAGAGGAAGGATGGGGTGGGGGTGGAGAAGCAAATGGGCGCTTCTCCTATGTGCCCTGGCCGGGAATTGAACCCAGGTCCCCCGCATGCCAGGCCGACACTCTACCGCTGAGCCAACCGGCCAGGGCTTAATCTGTAGAATTTATAATTTTTGAAGTTATACAAATAATAAACATACCAAATGACTTGGAAAATAAGAAAAACTATTTAAAAAGCAAGAAAGTAAAAGAAAAGCACCACAAAGCAAAATTTGAAAATGTTTCTGGGACTATAAATATCCTAAGAATCACAAAACACTACTTTAGAAGAATATATGCAGTATTATTTCCAATGGCCAAGATCTGGAAAACAGCCCCAGGGTCCATCAGTAGATGAGTGGATAGAAACGCTGTGGTACATTCACACAATGGAATACTTCACAGCCAGGAAAAAAAAAAGGAATTCTTACGCTTTTTGACTGCGTGAATAGATCTGGAGATCATCATGCTAAGTGAAATAAGCTAGTCAGAGAAAGATGAGTACCATATGATGTCCCTCAAATGTGAACTAATGAACAAAATAAGCTAACGAACAAAACAGAGACAGACTCATACATCGAAAGCAAGCTGACAGAGATGTCAGGGAAGGGGGGCTGGGTAAGGGAGGTAGGGGAATAGAGCAAAAAAGAACAACAACAAAAACAACAAAGTGAATCCATGGACAGTAGTGTGGTGATTGCCAGGAAGGAGGGAGGTAGAGGAAGATGTAGGAGAATGAATGGTGATGGACACAAAATAAGGTGTACAGAGATGCATTGTAGAATTGGGTACCTGAAAGCTACATAATTATTTTAACCAGTATCACCCTAATAAATCCAACTGAACATAAATAATAAAACCAAAATAAAATAAAGAACTTGATAATGTTCTAAAACTTTTCAAAGTGTTTTGGCATCCAACATTTTCCTTAGTAGAATCAATCTATTTACACTTTTATATTTTTTTAACTTTACACAAAATTATGACTCTTTCCTATATATTCAAAAGTTCATTTTAGTTCTTATTTAATGTTGGTCGGGTGCTTGCATCATGATTGTTTAGACTAAATTTTCAACCACTGCATATGTTTTTAATTATCGATGTGTGGTGGACATAAGGTAGGCCCCATCCCACCACGCCTTGGTGTTCCTATCTGTGAGTACTCTCCCTCTGGAACTTGCTTCTGAGGGCAGGACCAGGAACTTGCTTCTGACCAATAACGGACAGCACAGAAGACATTGTGAGGTCATGGTACCCAGAGAGTAATATCTGTCTTGTTAGGAAATTCTCACTATTGCTGTCTTTGAAGCAGCACGCTGCCATGCTATGAGAGGCCCTACAGAGAGGGCCACATGGCCAGGAACTGCAGGGGGTCTCTGGCTGTCAACCAACAAGACATCAAAGTCCACAGTCGGGCAGCCTACAAATTAATTGAATGCTGTCAACTATGTTGCCTAGCGACAGATCTTCCCCAGTTGATCCTCTGATGAGACCCCAACCCCAGCCAACATCTTGATTGCAGTCTTCTGGGAGCCCCAGCTAACCCTGCCAGACACCCTGACACACAGAAGCTGTAAAGTGATAAATGCGGGCTAAGTTCCTGATGGCAGTGCTATGCCAGAACAGAGAACTAATAAAAAAGTTATAAATAACACTTTGAGAAGCCACATTATATAAAAATCACTGTTCTGCTGAGTTTACTTCTGAGGATGTATTTTGGAGTAAATTGACTATCTTGAGATGTATTAAGCATTTTAATGATTCTGACTTTAAAAAAATTTACTATTTTATCCCAAAAGAAAAAAAATGTTATTGTAAGAATAATTTTACCCTTAAAAGTTTAGGAAATTATAATATCACCAGCTTAATATGAGTAAGAAAATCATAAATAATCTTAAACCACAATTGTTACTGTTTGCAAGACAGTGTGCTAAGCACTTCTCATGTTTTATCTCACACTGATAATCAGTTGAGATCTTGACTAATTTTATACCCAATTTACAAGTGAGAAATTGGGGAGGAAAGGGAGTTTTCCCCTTTTCTAAGATTACAGAGCTCAAGTGTGGACCTGGGGTTTGAACCCATTAGGTGGACGCTAAAAGCTGTCCTCTTACTAGATAAATGGACAACGTATACCAACAGAATATTATAAAAATGTTATAATGCATTAAAAACACCCAAAATAACCCTAAGTCTGACTTATTCTATACCCTCGACTTTCTCAAAGTTCTATTGGCCTAGAGATGTGCTGTGCATCACAGCTTGTTTATTCCTTCAAAGAAATATGAATTGGTCATTATTTAAGGCATTAAATTTAATGTGTGAATGTGACAGTAAAAATAACATGGGTTCAGATCATGCCTCTAGGATGAGAGAAAGCTATATGCAAAATTCAACAATTATGAAAAGTGTTCTGAAACTAAGCACATCAGAGGATGTAAAAGGAAACTGTGGGGGGAGGTCAGGCTCCTTTGAGGAAGTAGAGCAGGTCCTTGAATAACCTTGTCTTGATCAAAGTCATCTTAGTATAACATTGATGATATGCCATGGGTGTTTAACTGTCAATTTTTTTATTATTATTATTAATTGAATTTATTGGGATGATACTGGCTTGCAAAATCATGCAAGTTTCAATAAAACATCATCTGCACACTGCATTGCGCACCCATTGCCCCATGCAAAGTCTCTTTCTGTCCCCATCCCCCCCTTTGCCCATGTCTACCTACCCTTCACCCCCTTTCCCTCTGGCCTTTACCACACTGTTGTCTGTGTCTATGTGTTATGTATATATAGCTATGATAAAATTGGCTCCATTGAACATTGTTCCCCCACATTTCTAAGAGCTGCTTGACAGCATTAAGTGAAATATAGTCTAAGCCAGTGGTTCTCAAATTGTGCGTCAGAGTGCATTGGTGTGCCCTAGAAGATTTCCAGGTGCACCCTATGGTATTCCAGAGAAATATGTGCCTGTTTGGGACCAAAAAACCAACAGAGTGTTTGGAGTTTAGATTTTTGGGGAACAGATGTGTGGGGAATTGGCTATAAGCTGACAATCTGCCCAACCCCCACCTCACTTGCCTGATTAGGTTGCAAAAGGCTGTTAAGCTGTGGTAGTTTACACTACCCACCATGTTCCCCAGAAAGACTGGAGGCAAGTTTCTTCTATCCTTTGTTTGGTGTCAAGTTAAGATGATATGTATGGTGGGGGTTTTCTGCACTCAACACAATTAAGAGTAAAAAGAGAGGAATTCTTCAATGTATTGACAAGGAAATGAGAGTTTTTGCCTTTCAAATATATGCCCAAACATTGAAGAAATTACTAGGACACATCAGGCTCATGTTTCTCATAAACGCAAAAATGAAAAAACTTAACACATTCACGCCGGGACTTGCTGAATTTACTAAATCTTACTAAGAATATATCTATATATAAAAAGATAACTTTTTTCGTTTTTTTATTTTTTCACCCTTCTTTTTTATGAATTCTAAAAAGCATAACTCAAAAAATGTAACATAAAAATGTTTTTAATGTCAGAATGAATTTAATTTTATACTATTTATTTTGTTTAATTACTATAAAAGCACGCTTGGACTTTATATTTTTTCTTTAATATTTGGCTTAATTATTATAACATATTTCTCAGAAATTTGTATCTAGTGTGCCTACAATTATTTGTATGATTTTAAATGCGCCCCAACTTCAAAAAGTTTGAGAACCACTGGTCTAAGCTGACATATGAAAGATGGATTTTTAAAATTACATCAGAGAATAAAAGGGATGAACATGCCAGGCAGAGACACTGTAAATGCAGGCCCTACGCCAGAAGAGCCAGAGTAATTCCATGAACTTGAAAAATGACTTGTGGTGCTAAACCACACATAGAGACAGAGCGTAAAATACAGCTCATGAGCTGTGCAAGTATGGCACATGGAAAGTTGGATCTACTAAATATTTGGGATTTTATTATAGAGCAATAGAAAATAATTGAAGAGATTTAAAACAAGGAAGCCTCCAACTCATGTTTACATGTAACATAAGTTATCTCTGGATAACTCAGGTTATGGAATTGTTGGTGTATATAATATGGACCAATCCTAATAGCTGTTCAACTAGAAAAGCTAAAAAAGTTGACAAACTATTTTCTTGTGGGCTGAAAATCTAATCAAGAATTACTGGATAGAATTCTGCAAGGACACAGTCCTAGGCTGTGTCTTTGTCTATTCAGGTTGATAAAACAAAGTCCTATAGACCGAGAAGTTTATAGCAGTGGGAATTTATTTCTTATAGTTCCTGAAGCTGAAGTGTGAGATCAGAGCACCAGCAGTCAAGAGCTAGTGGAGACCCACGTTTTGGTTCATAGACCACCATCTTCTCTGTCCTCACAGACGGGTGGTGGAAGGGTAGAGAGCTCTCTGGGGACTCTTTCAGAGTGTCACTAACCTTATTTAGAAGGGATGGCACTAACCCCATTTGACCTCATGATCTAAGCACCTCCGAAAAACCCCACATCCTAATATCATCATATTGAGGTTCAGGAATTCAATGCATGAATTTAGGAGGAACACAAACTTTCAGTCTATAGCAGGGTGGAACCAAGTCAAGTGGTCTCCTTTTACCCCTGAAGCCAATGGATAATGGGAACTGGGAGTCTGGAGTCTGGGACATGTTGTTAAATCTTCCCCAGGTTAAGGACTAACAGATTGGTGTTTAGCTCCACCTGTATTTTAGGGAATAGACCAGGAGAACCCTCTTCACATGAGATTAAAACAGCCAAGATCTTATCCCAAAAGAGAGGATGAACCACACATGGGAACACTGCACAATTTTAAGTTACCTGTCTCTGAAATTGGATGAAAAAGACCTTTGAATATTAATGTCAAATCTGGCAAAAAAATATATATATATACAGTTTCTCATTAGACTCTTATCCCAGCCCTCTAACTACTGCTACAAAAGTTTTGCAAATTCAAAGCCTAACACATAATTAAAAAAAAAAAAGATTCCAGTTTGTTATATAACTAGAACCATGGATAAAAACCAACAAAAATAGTAAATAGGTCCAGATGTTTAGATTATCATAACCAGACTAGAATAATTAGAATGACTATGTTTAAAGGAATAAAAAAGAATTGGCTATGATGAAGTAAAGGGTAATGGATTAATCCTCTCACTACTGACAACTAATGAATCTAGGCATAGACAGTGCGGGCCTTGATCCTTCAAAAAAAAAAAAAAGAAATATATAAGATAAAGTCAACGTGTGCCTTTAATTTCTGTCTGGATGCGTATCCAAACCATGACACCAATCTCTGTGCCTAACTTCCAGGCACTGGGTTAGAATTCTAAGATTATATGATATTATAATATATGTATATCCTAATATGTATTATGATATATAATACATATTATATATCATGATATATAATATGTACAAGAATCTCTTCACTGATTACATATAAATTTGGTTGATTAAAGTTTAATATGAACTAAAGAAGTATCTTTCTATTAACCTTCCGCACTGTGGTGCACATTGAACCTGTGCTTCTCATATGCTACTAAATGATAGGACACACTCTGAGAAATATGCCGTTAGACAATTTCATCAAACATTAGGGTGCATTTACACAAACCAAGATGGTGTAGCCTACCACATGCCTAGGCTGTATGGTATAGCCTATTGTCTCTGGGCCACAAGCCTATACAGCATGTTACTATTCCAGTCAAGCACAAGAGAAAATGATGCAGTCAAGAGATGAGGGATCCCTGGCCGAGTAGCAGTTTGTTAGAGCTTCGTCCCCCAACACCAAGGTTGCAAGTTTGATCCCCAGTCAAGTTGCATACAAGAATCAACCAATGAGTGAATAAGTAAGTGGAACAACAAATTTATGTTTTTATCTCTCTCCCCCTTCTTTCTCTCTCTCTCTCTAATATCAATAAATATTTTTTTTAAAAGGGGATATGGTAAACAGGACATGTATGAGGCTGTATGTGTCAAGGAAATAAGTAATTGTATACATAACTGGGTTCCTTATCACAAAAGACTTTAAAATTTATTCCATAAAAAGTATGCTTTTCCTTGGAAAATGAATACCTTTGTGTTAATAAAGAGGAAGGAATAAAGTACTCAGCAGGACCTTGAAAACCAGTCCAGAAAGGTTAGCTGAACTTGAAGATGTTCACTTATGAGCTCAGAGGAAGATATTCTTCTTAGCTAGGTTTTAAACTACACTTTAGGCTAATCAAGCAACAAAGATCACTTTGTAATATACTCTAAAATCTGATATTGAGTTTTATCAAAGCATCAGGGGAGCTTTATTTCCATTGCCCACTGTTAGTTTCGTTTCTGAATGTACGCCTGTGAAATAGACACACGCAGGTAAGCGTTGGTGTGTTGGTGGAGAATTATTTTCCATTTACAAATGAAAAGAGAACAAAGAAATCAGCATGAAACAAAAACCAGGACATGCAGGCAGGAGTCACTGAGAGGGTTTGCAGGGCTCTGAGGAAGGGGCTTCAGGCTTTATAGTGACATGGGGAAGGGGACAAAACCTCCAGCCTCTGTAAGGTGCAGAGTTGGAAATAAGACCTACATTAATCTGGGCTACTCAAACATTTTAAACTGGATAAAAGCCTTAAATAATGGCGAGAGTTGTTCACTGTGTCAGTGGTACAGAGAGACATTTTTTTTTTCCTCTGGTTTTGCCTGGACTCTGAGTGGGGGGAAAAAGTGAAAATACTAAAAATTTCTTTATATATTTCGGAAATAAACCCCTTATGAGAAGAATCATTGGCAAATATGTTCTCCCTTTCATAGGGTTCCCTTTTCATTTTGTTGATGTTTCTTTTACTGTGCTTGTTATAATGATGACTATTTGTGAACACATAACTGGTAGTTGTTATTTTCTGTGGTTGTGACGCTGGAACAATAGCCCTGTTTATGATTTTGTTTGTGCAGAACTAAGTCTCTGATCCAGTCTTGTCCACATTACATTTTAGTGTGAATTTGGACCAGCACTCTACCTTTGTATATTTAAGTCATTGTAAAATGTGAATAATAATTACAATGGCTAACTTACATAGTTGCATGACTAGTACCTTGCTTGCCTATGGTTACACTGTAAGTAGTTTAGTTAGGTTTTAAAGTCACATCTGTCTGATTAAAAGCCCATCTATATTTTATAATTATGTTTTATCCTAAATACATCTTTTATTATTGTCTCCAGAGGCCTTTGGTTTAGAGACTTAACTAGGAAAGGGCTCTGAGGGAAAATCTAAACCATCCCTCATTTAAGAGACTCTCAATATTCACCATATAAAAAACTAAGTATTAACAATGATTCATATAGCCAGAAAGTCCCATGAGGAATACAATCAGAGAATGAATTTGGTGTAAAATTCAAATCATCAAAGCAAATGTTCTATGCTTTAAATATATTATAGTTAGCTATAAATATTAAATTGCAATAATGACTTTTTTATATCATGTTCTGAAAATGGTTATAGAGTAGTAGAAAAGTTTCAATGAAAATTATTAGCATGAGAGTCATTTTACAAATATATGTTAAGTAGGTATAGTAAAATTATATCATTCTTTCATTGACAACATGTTTAAATATGATAATGTGGGAAACTACTATATTAAAATAACATTGTATATTTGTTATATATTCTACATAGGAAAAGTAAAGTCAATCAATTATAACAAGAAAATTATATAAAAGGAATAATATCAGCTACTCATAATATATTTATATATTTTACTTCTAGTCTGATTACAGATATTTATTATTCTGTAATTATAGATATTATTTTTCATTTTATAATTGTATCTAAATATTATAGTATGGGATCTTTGTATGTTACCATATACTTTAAGTAAATATTATTTTCATAGGTACATATTTAGATGGATTTATTAAAAATTACATGTATACACTACTTTAAATTGTCTCTTTTTCTTTTTTGTTTTCTTATTTACTAATTTCTTTCAGAGAGGGTAGAAGGGAAGAGGGACAGAGACAGAGAGAGGAACATAGACTTGTTTTGCCTATTCATACCATCATTGGTTGATTCTTTTGTTTTTAAATTAATTTTATTTTAGAGAAACAGAGAGAGCAAGGGAGAGAGAGAGAGAGAGAAAGAGAAAGAGAGAGAAGCATTCATTTGTTGCTCCACTTAGTTGTGCATTCATTGGTCGCTTCCAGTATGTGCTCTGGCCAGGAATTGAACCCACACAATATTAGTGTTTCCAGACTACACTTGAACTGAATGAATAAATGAACTAATCAGCCAGGGCCTGGTTGATTCTTGCATTAATGCACCCTGACCAAGGATCAAATCTGCAACCTCAGCATGTGGGGACGACAATCTAATCAACTGAGCTCCCCAGCCAGGGCCTTCTTCTTTTTTTAAATGTGTTTCATAGTTTTTTAGCTTATTAGTAATGTTATAATAAAATAGTTCCATATAAATTGTTAGATAATTCAGATTACTCTCTCAGAATAGGTTTTAAGAGGTTAGTTGAAGTATATGAATATTCTTATTATATATTACTAAAATGAAAGGTTTTATTTGAACCAATAATCAGTAAGATAATTTGGCATTAAATATGAAGCATTGAGCTAATTTGCTTAATTACTTGACTACTGTATTTTTTAAAATAATTTAATAAGATCAAATTTGTATAGTGGCTCATAAAATCTACATGTAAGTCTTATTTAATCTGCTCTTTAATTTTTATTTTTCAGTATTATAAATGCATATCTAACTGTAAATCTAAGATCATGATTAGAATAAGGTAACTAGTATTAATTTGCAGAGCTAATATAAATGCAGTTTAATTCAAACAAAAAACAGGTTTAAGCAAACCTATCTTACATTATGAAGAGTTTATATATAATTTCATGTAGGTTTTTGGTTTATGGAACATCACTTTAAATCCAATTGAACCTTTGCAAACACTTAGGGTTTTTGAAAATTCTATTGATACTTATTAAATCACATAAATTTTAACTTTTCTTTAGCAATGCAATTCCATAGCACAGGATAAAGGTGCAAAATAAACTAACCAGAGAAAACAACAATTCTACACAGCTGTGAAAGGTTAAAGGAAATACCAAATCTGTGAGAAATTCCAAAGATCTTGTTACTTTTGACCAAGTTGGAAAGACTGCCTTTTATTTTTTTAGAGAGACTAATGGAAAGTATATATGTTGTAAATAAGAGTCCATTGCAAATCACCAGGAAATCCTTTAAAAACTGGAGTGAGGTAACCCGTGATGAATCGGAAGGAGTGTTCTCTTAAAGGAGTTAGCTTATGCATTTGATTTCCATGCCAGCACTTATACACATTAATTTCATTATGAAAGGTTATAATTTACTTTCCCCCTAGGAAAGAAAACTGTTTGTCTTGGATTATATTTGCATTTCTTTCTTATAATCTCCTTCCAGTTTGACACGTGAAAATATTTACAGCACTGGGAGGTCTGGTGTTTTTCACTCCTGGCAGGGTAAAGGACAGCTGGCTTAGTAACAGCTAAGAAAGTTTGTCTTATACACTGCTCACAAAAATTAGGGGATATTTTATCGCTTCATATTCATTCTGAAACATCCCCTAACTTCTGTGAGCAGTATTTAAAGCTGCCATCTAGGCAGGCAGGGACCCGCTCCGCGTCCGGGGGTCAATGATGAGGATCAGATGGGGAAACTGTAATTGCACTTGCACCTAGATATTGGCTTTTTCTCCTAAAAGTACTAACTCTGAGAACTCAGTGCTTTTTAGTGGATGAAGGTATTTTTAACGCTTATAGAATTTTAACATGGGAACCATCTAACACTGTCATTTTGATAGCTGAGTCCCCTCTTCTTCTTCTCTGTCACTCCTGCCCTAGCTTGGGCCTGCCCATTTCCTGTCTGGCCTCCTGTGGTTGCTGACTCCTCATCTCCCATGTCCCAGTCCCCCTTTCCCCAAACCCACATCTATTGTGCACTTATTGTCACAATAAGGCTCTGTAAAAAAGCAGCCCAAAACGCCCTGGCTGAAACAATAAGTGTTTCACTTCACTGATGTGCAAACACTAGGCAATTTACCACGTCTGCTATGAAACATCTGCACCTGCTCTCCTGTCTTGGGAACTTTCAATTCTCCTCAAATGCTCCCCTGTAAACTGCATTTTCCCCCCACAGCATGGGTCCACTCAACATATTTATGCAGTGGCTCCTGAAATTGACATTTGGGTTTAACTGATCAACAGAACAAAGATTCTTGCTCATTGTTTTATTTACTAAAATTTCTGTCTTTTACTATTACGTTGAAGACTTCTTGAAGCCCTGGCAGGGTGGTTCAGTGGATAGAGCGTCATCTTGGCATAACAAGGTTGCAGATTCAATGCCTGGTCAGGGCACACATGAGAAGCAACTGATGAGTGCACAAATAAATAAAATACAGCTAGTGCTCGACTTACGACCACGATTGGTTCCAACAGACTGGTCGTAACACGATTTGGTCGTAAGTTGAGTAGGCTATATGTACAGTACTGTGAAATGATGTTATAAAAATTTTTAAGTCATATTTTATCATAATTTTCTTTCATTATTGTTATATATATTTGTTCATTTCATGCCATTTGTATCATCTCTACACCATTTTGTTTCTTATTTTTACATTCGTCAAGTTTAAGTAAAACTGCATTACTAGTACAACTGGTTTAATATTTGCAAAACATACAAAATCACAAAATACAGGTGCATACAAAAATACAAAATACAGGTGTAAAAAATACCATAGGAAACATTTTCCCAATTGCAAAACATATCAATATATATAAACATGTATGAAACATTGTATTGGCCGCTGGTGCTTGGCTGCGGATCATTGATGTCGTCGTCTGAGGCAGTAGGTGGGGTTACCCGAGTTGGTTTTTTCATAAACATGTGCGATCACATTCACTTTCTTTCTTCCTTTATACTTGTTCATTGATTGCTTTCTCACATATGCCTTGACCTGTGGGTTATAGCAGAGCGAGTGGCCCCTTGCTCAAGCCAGTGACCTTGGGCTCAAACCAGCGACCATGGGGTCATGTCTATGATCCCATGCTCAAGCCAGAACCCCTGCACTCAAGCTGGTGAACCCATGCTCAAGTCGGATGAGCCTGTGTTCATATTTGTGTCGAGATCAATGGCCTTTCTTTCCTTCTTGGCAGGCTGAGGTGTAGACAATTTCCTCTTGGTAGACATCTTGGGAGGGGTTTGATGAAAAATATCCAAGACACAAAACAAATTGCTGTACTGAGTCTGGGATAACAATTGAAATGGTGCACGCGGAGATGGTAGTGCTGCCGGAAGCTGGTCTGCACTGTCCTACGCCCAGCTGGGTAACACTTGTGCTGCCAGACGCAGAGCAGTCGTGGCTAGCGATTGTGGTAGTAAAGTAGAATGGTCGTAAGTTGCACAGGTCGTAAGTCGATCAATATCTGTAATGGGTTGATGCTTTTCTCTCTTTTTCTTTCCTTTCTCCCCAACCTCTTTCTCTCCCCTTCCCCCCATCCAGTCTCAAATCAATGAAAAAATAATTTTTTTTAAAGTCTTGAGATTAATTGCCTTCTTTGTACCTATGGGACTTAGCTGAGTGCTTGGCATATATTTGGTGTTCTGCGATAAAATAAATGAAAGAAAGATGAATGAATAAGCTGATGTGCTATGGCGTCTTGAACAAACTTTTTTGGCCAAGGCTCTTTGAATAGTTTTGCAAAGACAAGTCTGTGCTGTGATACACCTAGTGTATATGACAATGGAGTGGATTGCTTTTAATCCTGTACTGTACATGGTATACTGAAAATATTTTCAGTAATAATCATAGCAAAAAAGGTTAAATTAATCAATAAATATATATTATAGGGAACAAAGGGAAAAATAGGCTAAACTTTCTAATTGCATTCATGCACCTTTCAAAAGAAGGTATATATTTGTCTGCCATGGTAACAACTATGAAAATAAAGTCTTTATTTTCTTATTTAGTTTAAAAAATGCAGTGAATTTATAAGGAATAATTTTCTATTTAAAATGTATCATTCAGACTTAGTAAAATATTTCACAAGTTCAATTTTGCACTCAGGAAAGCCCCATGGATTGTGTGTTACACTGCTGGAAATTTTAAATGCTATAAATGTAAATTCTCTAGAGACAGAGCATTCACTGCCTACACTGGGAGCAGACCACGCCCCTGATGGTAGCTCTCTTAGGATGTCACTGTGCCTGTATATCAGGATGGAAATGAATTAGGGCTGAGACACGTTTCCAACAAAGGTCGCAACTGATCTCAGGGAAGCACTGGCGCTGTGGATGGCAAGCAAAGTTGCCCCATTTCGAGCAGGGGGAAAATCCTTAAGACTCCCGTCCTTCTCCATCATGGACCAGGCAGTAGATTCCAAACGTCCCCGGGGAGGGAGCTTGATGTTGGGAGAAGAAGCACAGGAGAAAGCAGCTTCGTTTCCGTCAACAGCTGCCAGCCAGTCACTCCCAGAAGCTTGGAGAACGCGTGTCTCAGTTTGAAAATGGAGATTGATTTAGTTCAGCCCAACATCCTCTCTACTTAACAGACTGTGTCACGATGTAACCCACATTGGTAACCTTTTAGTCAAGAAGGGGGGAATTGATGTCGATGAAATCCTGATAATAAGTATTAGGCAGTCAATGATTTTGAATGAATTAAGGGTTTCTTTCTGAAGGTTTTTAAGAGGTCTGAAACTAGGAGAAATAATTATGTGAAGGTAAATGGATGCATAAATAGATAAATCACTATTTCTAGCTTTCATTTAGTTAATATTATTGATTCCTGTAGAAAATTGTTTTTTCTCAATTGCAAGACTCCATAAGTGAGTTTTATGTCATCAATATTCTGTTTGCAAAACAATTCATTTCATTGAAATTAGCTTTTAATAGTGTCTACTTCTCCTTTTAAAATCCCATTTTTTTAAGTCTTTGAAAATGTTATCTGCTTTTTACATGCATTTAATGGCGCCTTAAAATAATTAACATTCTCAGTATCCAATAGAATCCAGGGGCTTCTACATTTATTTTCTGAGGCTATTTTTTATTATACCATTGTAATATTTTATTACATCACCTTTATATGAAAAAACAAAACAGTCTCTTCTCCACAGTCTTGTCAATCATCCTTCTCACTCAGGATGGTCTTAGGTGTCCCTGCCTCTGGGCTGGTGACCACCCTCCTAACCCCGCACAGGGTCTCAGCACACAGTTCCCTCCCCTTTTTTAAAAATCTTAGATCATTTATTTTGGAAACCTTGGAATTGCAAATTCTTTCTCTGCACCTTTGAGATATAAATCTTTAAAAAACATTCTTTTTGCTGGTTTTATGACTTTAGGAGTGTCTTTTTCAAGGACCTTTTTCAAAGCCATCTCTTTGAAGTATAGTCATCAAAGATCACAGCTCTATCTCCCCGTTGTGGGGGAAGGTAGGCATCTCACTTCTACTGGCACCTTGTTCCAAGCTATAATACAACCTCCTGTCATAAAAAATTCACTCTTCTTTGAGTAATTCTAATTAGCAAACACAGGTGGACTGTGATCCCCAACCCAGCTCTTAAAAATTCTCCTTGCCCCCTTGTTTCATTTGAGTGAGATGTAATGTAGTTAGTCCCTCTCTCCGACTGCCATAGATTTGAAATAAAGTCTTCTTCATCTTTTTAACTTTGGATAGCATAATTTTTGCTTTGAAAATCTATAACATTCCTTCTAATTATTTATGTCTTATCTTATTTATTTCTTATCTTTTTATTTCACTTTTGTTAAGTTCAAAATTGCTAATCTTGTGTTTAGAATGTAAATTAATCTATTCTAATCATATTCATTTCTCTTTTAAATCATAGCAATATTAAGAAGTATTTATGCAATGGATTTAAACACATCCACAGACATTAATATAATTTTAATGAAAACTCCAATTCTCTTTTAATTTAATTCACTAATTATTTTACCCACCAAGCTATACCTATGGACATTTTATACTTAGAAATATCAACAGATTCTTTAATATTCCTTTATTCAGACAGTTCTATTCAGATAAGAATATGAGAGCCCTGGCCAGATGGCTTAGTGGTAGTGCATCGGCCTGGCGTGTAGGAGTCCTGGGTTCAATTCCCAACCAGGGCACACAGGAGAAGCGCCCATCTGCTTCTCCACTCCTCCCCCTCTCCTTCCTCTCTGTCTCTCTCTTCCCTTCCCGCAGCCAAGGCTCCATTGGAGCAAAGTTGGCCCGGGGTGCTGAGGATGGCTCTATGGCCTCTGCCTCAGGTGCTAGAATGCCTCTGGTTGCAACAAAGCAAAGCCCCAGATGGGCAGAGCATCGCCCCCTGGTGGGCATGCCGAGTGGATCCCGGTCGGGCGCATGCGAGATTCTGACTGCCTTCCTGTTTCCAACTTCAGAAAAATACAAAAAAAAAAAAAAAAAAAAAGAATATGATAAAAAAAACTAGGGGTAAATGGAACTACAGGAAAAGAATAGCATTAATGTGCAACATGTTAGACATTAAGGATTGACTGAGCTAGAGATAAAAACTATTCACATGATGGACTTTTAACCTTTGAAGGACTTGAGAAATTTGATTAAAACCTACCTTGTTCAGCTTGCAGATAGGAAAAGCCAAGGTTAAGATGATCTAAACATGAGTGCTTCAATATTGACCAACTGCTGGTACCAGTGAGAACAAAAGCTGAGTCTGAAACCTGATCTTTGCCCGTGCTATTTCCTGGATATTTTCTTTCCAAACATGTTTCCTGAAAAGGCTTTAATTACAATAATAAAAATGTACATGGTCTAGAACTAAATTAGGACCAATAGACATATCAAAACAAAATCGAACTGATGTCACTGTTGCATCCCTGCAAGGTCACGATCGTTCTCAGTGTAAGATCAGCATACGTAATGAGGGGTTGATCTACACATCATCTCCCTGACTCTTTTAGACTGAAACATCTGGAAGGTCCCACCTGTGTTTTATGTCTATAACCCTCCCTCATTTTTTTCAATTCTGAACATTATGTTGATAGAAACTGTTTGTGTCTCCTCTTTTTTGCCTGTGGATCCAATACTACTTGGCACCTAGTACATACAAAGCACTCTACTCAGTGCTCCATCTCCAAGTGCATCAGCTACACACCCTGCCCTTGTGCACCGGACTGTCCACAGGGCAAACAAGTCCAAAGCTATCATTCTTTAAGAAAACAGCAATAGTTGCTCATATTAGCCCTGAGAAAGGGTGTTTAGACATTTTGGAGTTCTGGGTAGTGTTCTTGTCTTTGTGCTTATCCAGAAATGAGTTTAGAATGGTTTCGTTTTTGCTTTATCATGTCCCAGGATGGGCTTGATGTGGCTTTCCTATGAAGTCTATCATGTACAAATGAAGAATACCATGTCTGAGCTGGGAATGCTGGGCTAGATTCTAGCAACTCCAAGGTCTACCTGTCAGTGACAAACCAGCTCCCTGCCGTTAGGGGCTGCTGGACTGGTCTCGTCTCAGTGTGTCTGGTTGAACAATACCTATGTCTTGCATGAAATTGCAGTGTATGCTTGTCTCTAACTAGATTTTGAGATTGTAGAGAGCTGCTATTAATTTTTATTCTCCTTTTTATCACTTATAACTACTAGAGCTTCCAACAGTAGGTATTAAGAAATTGTCAATTTAAATAGAAGTGAACTGAAAGATGGCTCTTTCTACTGCAGCCCTAAAAGAATTCAGCCCAGCTGTGAGACTTAGCCAAGTACAGAGTTTAGAGGGACCACAGTGTCCATACAGGGTCACTCTCACTTTGACACTAATTTCAAGTTTGAAGGGTTCCCAGAACTACTCTTGAATTTGATAATTCACTAGAAAGACTCACAGAGCTCACGGGAAGCCATTATACTCACAGTGATGGCTAACTATAAGGAAAGAATACAGATTAGGACCAGTCAAAGGAAGAGATGCATGGGGCAGAGTCTAGAAGGTCCAACACAAACCTTCTGCTGTCCTCTCAGAGTATTGCCAACCAGGGAAGCTCATGTGAGCCTGGATTTCATAATTGTTAGTGGGGCTCCATTATATAAGAATGATTGATTGGTTGATGTCATGTGGTTGATAGCAGTCATTATGTCAGTTGACATGTCATTGCTCAAATCCCACAATCTACAACACACTGTTGTTCCTGGACTCCCTAGCCCTCACCCGAAGGTATTGCTGGTCCCCACGCTAAATCACAGTGTTATTATCTGATTACCCCAAAGCCTCCTGGCAAACTAAAGTTACCCCAGGAGCCAAAGGTCAAAGTCAGGTATCATTTGGGGTAAAGCAGATGCTCTTTACTACACAGGCTTTCATCCAAATACTTATAATATTAGTTATTCTGTCAGGGCAGATCCTTTTATATCCTGAAGTATCCTCATCCTAACACAATAGCACAAGAATGGCTAATTTCAGAAAAAAAAATCATAGATCATAGAAAAAAGGATCAGGAATAGACCTGACCTGAAAAATATACTTTAGACAAGCAAAGTACTACCGAGAGAGATGAAGCTCATCATTACAGTTTGAAGGGCTATAGTGTATTCCATTCTCTCTCTCTTTCTCTCTTCCTCTTCACTCTTTCCTTTTCATCCTCAGTCCTTAATACCAACTTTGCACCATCCTTCCCTCTTTCTTGTGCAAGCCTTTAAAATCAGAAGTTTTCAGTTATTAATAGTACCTGTCTTTCTTGAAAACAATGCTGCTCTTTTTGAAAACACACATGATTATTCTATAACATTAAAAGATCCCAAGTATATTTTGGAAGTTACCTTAGTCCTCGTCAAGCCTATTTTTCTAGGTTAACATGACACTGGAGGGTGTTCTTATTTGTAGGTATTCCCTTTTATCTCTGTGTGTGTCTATTTGGGCACTTTCAATTCTATTTAGGAATTGATTCTTTAGCTGAACCAGGTATGATGTTTTGGGGATATCTATGCACAGTGCATGGGCTTTCATTGATCAGACTGGGTAGTACTGTGTTTGAGTGTGAATGTTTATGTGGGAATTAGAATGGAAAGTGGTTGCTCCAGAAACCTAGAAATAAGATGACATCATCCATACACTGAGCATGACTTAATGTTTACCAGCTCCCAAAGGCTGTGGTTCTACTCTGATTGCTATAAAAACAAGAGGTATAGTCCTTCTACTCCAAGTTTAGGATACAAAAGTTACATACCTACACTCTGGAAGCACAACTAGTTATTTAAAACCAAGTTTATCAGGCATTTTCCTTACAGAAAAATTCTAATTCTTATGGGTCAATCATCTTTTAGAAGTGACTTTTTATATTAATACATTTTGAATAAAAAGCAAAAGAAAGAGTCAGTAGAAGCCCAAACGATCTCTCCCGAGCTACTCTGTATTTTTCTTTAAAACCAGGACTGATGTTAAGATGAACTGCCCTTTCCTTAAGCCCACCCAGAGGGTCTCTTCTTTGTGGCATCCAACATTGCTCAATATTGTGTAGTAATGGCAGTTCCTTTCAACCTTTTCCCAGTGTCTCCTGCTACAGCTTGGTAACTTTAAGGCTCCCATATGCACTTCATATCAAATTATATCAATGCAATGAAATTAGATACAATCATCTAAAGTTTTAAGAATATCAACACAGTTAAGATGTCATGAATTTAATATTGTGATTTAATATTATCAGATGAGCCAAGTGGCATTTCCAGTTAATAAGCCTAAGGAAGAATTTCCAACAGCCAAGCTGTCTCTGCTAAGAGGCTGCATGATGAATGAATAGAAGAGACTCTGAAACCAGAGTCTGTTCTAGTTTAAGGTCTAACAGTTACCAAGTATATGAATTGGGCAAATGAATCACTACACTGTCTCAGTGACCTCCTTTGGAAAAGAATATTTTCTCATAGTATTCATAGTGTTATTTTTAAGGCTTATGATAAAAATGAATAAATGTGAAATTCTTTGGAAAATGCTAAAAATCACATGTCAGTGTGATTTTCCCTGGTTAGTCCTTTGGGTAGGGTAGTCTAACTGGATTAATTAAAAAAGAATTACCGTTTCTTAAACAATACTGTTAAATATTCACTAAATAAAATAATGACTAGCAATGAACATGTTTTTAAAGCACTGATTAAGTTTTCACTACCTTTGACCACAAAGAGTATATCAGAAATGACTGTATAAAGTGTTAATTTTGGCTTTAATTAGATATTGGTGATACAAAAAATACATTGTAAATGATTATATTTTAATCTGAAAGCAAGTTTCTGTGCATGGTCTTACATGAAAACAGCAGTTTAAGATTAAGAAAGTAAATATCATACCAGAGGGATTTGTTTTATTCCTTAAGTAGAGAGGATCTTTGGTACTAATGATGACATGAACAGGGTGCAGAAAGTTGACCTTTTTTTCATTATTCCCAGCATCTAATTAGGCAAGAGGTTCTACTAGTATTGCTCATTAAAACATACACCCACAGCTCTAGTATTACAAGTATCTATCTCCCCCATTTACCCTTATTTTTTTAGGTCACTATTGACTCTTACCTAGGTTATTACAAAAATATCAACACTAATCACTCAGTTGCTATCCTCACAGCTTCCAAATACCTGATACTAAATTTCTTGTTATTGAAATTATATTTCCATCATGTAAATAGAATCACACCACAAGACTGCCTAAAATTATTATTATTATGACAGAGACAGAGAGAGATAGAGAGATGAACAGATAGGGACAGACAGACAGGAAGTGAGAGAGATAAGAAGCATAAAGTTTTTGTTGTAGCTCCTTAGTTGTTCATTGATTGCTTTCTCATATGTGCCTTGACCACAGGGCTAAAGCATAGCAAGTGACCCCTTGCTCAAGCCAGCAACTTTGGGCTCAAGCCAGCAACCTTTGGGGACAAGCCAAAGACATGACAATGGGGCCATGTCTATGATCCCACAATCAAGCCTGTGACCTCTTGCTCAAGCTGGCAAGCTCGCACTCAAGCTGGATGAGCTCATGCTCTAGCTGGCGACCTCGGGATTTTGAACCTGGGTTCTCTGCATCCCAGTTCGATACTCTATCTACTGAGCCACCATCTTGTGAAGCTGGCTAAAATTATTGAATAATGCTCTATTAACAGGATCAAGAGTTACATTCATTGGTTGGACAAATGAAGATCCTGCCTACCTAGTTAGTACTATATCTTGCCACTTAACTTCAAATCTCTATTTTACAGGACTATCAAGCTACTAGTTAAAAAACACAATAGTATTTCTTAATCATCTTGGCATTTGCTTATATTTTTTCTTCTGCTCAAAATTCCATCTTCAGATACGATTGGGGGGGTATCAGATAAAAAGTTTATTTATTTATTTATTTATTTATTTATTTATTTATTTATTTATTTATTTTGTACAGAGACGGAGAAAAAGTCAGAGAGAGGGATAGATAGGGACAGAGAGACAGGAACGAAGAGAGATGAGAAGCATCAATCATTAGTTTTTCATTGCGACACCTTAGTTGTTCATTGATTGCTTTCTCATATGTGCGTTGACAGTGGGACTACAGCAGACCAAGTAACCCCTTGCTTGAGCCAGCGATCTTGGGTCCAAGCTGGTGAGCTTTGCTCAAACCAGATGAGCCTGTGCTCAAGCTGGCGACCTCGGTGTCTTGAACCTGGGTCCTCCGCATCCCAGTCCTATGCTCTATGCACTGCGCCACATCCTGGTCAGGCTAAAAAGTTTATGAATTTTGAAGTCTTCCTATATTCTTTCAGAAAAATTAGTTAATTGATTATGTTATGCTATCAATGCCTTTTATACATTTCTTAAGAAGAAAATTTATTGTTTTGTCTACTAAGGAGCCTACATTTGAGATGATTAACTTTCATACCTCTTGAGGTCAAGAATTATACAATCACCTTATATCTCCAGCCCCAGGCATAGTGCTTGAGATATATCAGATACAAATGAAGCATTTTTTCAATGAGTTTAAAGCGGATAGAAGACAAAAAATTAACAAGCAAAAAAATCTTCAGCTTAAGGATTCAGTACAACTGTAAATATATTAATACACCAACAACTAACAATTGCTGAGTGCTTATTATAAAATTTTCCTCAATAGCAACTGAGATCATAGGGCTCATTAGATATTAGAGTGAGAATTTGAATACGATTAGTCTGATAAAGCTATGATGGAAATTGTTTTATACATATGCATAATTATATATATATATATATATAAATACACACATGACAACAGGTATATCAAATAAAATATAAAATAACTTTTTATTAGGTCTAGTCTGTTTTATTTTGTTTTGTTTGTCATTGGTCTCATTTCCTTGGAAATAATAATATACATGTTACTAATTAAACCTCAATATTCATACTTTATTTAAAAAAAGTGATGAAGGGAATTGCCATTTACTGTGGACGATAACTGTCCAGGTACTTGCCCAGATGCCTTGCATTTGTAATTCAATTCCTCTTTTGGATAAATCTGCAAAGGAATCACAGCACCCTTTGCAGAGTTGGAAGGATGGCCTAGGCTGGAATAAGGGTACGTAGCTACAAACATGCAGTGGGCCAGACAATACCCCTCAGTCTAAGGCCTTAGGGCCTAAGAAAGAGTAGTCACTCTTGAGTGCCTTAAGTAGCCTCAGATGATGGAGGAGAAGCCATCTCAGGAAATTTTCACAGGGGAAATATGAAAGAATCTCTACCAGCCCAGCGAATGTGTTCATTCTCTTCCCCAGTGAAAAGATTCAGAGTCCAGCCAATTAAACATTCTGATCAGTAGCACATTTCTGGATGATATAGAGGTATAGTTCAAGAAATAACATGGCATGCCTCTGAATCTCATAATAGACACATGTT
This sequence comes from Saccopteryx leptura, assembly GCF_036850995.1. Lineage (NCBI taxonomy): Eukaryota > Metazoa > Chordata > Mammalia > Chiroptera > Emballonuridae > Saccopteryx > Saccopteryx leptura. Next base: position 151,093,644 of record NC_089507.1, read on the forward strand.
TCATCTTGATTACTTAATTGATTCTACCGAGGAGGAATAGGAAGGACTATGATAAGCTGACTACTCAACACAGCCATAACTCTCGGCCCTAGCCACAAGGGACAGCCAACAAACGGAGCTCCATTCTTCATATCCTAAAAAATATTGGAATGGAAAAACAAGTTTTTCTCTTTAATGTGGCCTAGCAAGGAATGAGCTGACAAGATCCACTACCTTTGTGCTTCAGAAACTGGTCATGGAGTCCATGAATATTTACTAACTCCTTCCTTGCGCCAAGCTCTGGGGGAAAAAATCTGAGGACACAGAAGCAATTAAGCAATGTCCCTCACTCAGAGAGGCTCACAGTTCAGTACAGGAGAAAGGCATTTGGGTGAGGAAAAAACCCTCAGTGTTAAATATTGTAATGGAGGAAAGTCAAGGAATGCAAAGTTTGGGAAGCCCGTAGAAGCAGCCTCCTTACTTACCACTCATGGGGTACGGTGCTTTATGAGGGGTCTTTTATTTGCTTGCTGTAATTCTTTCAGCAAAAATTGATAAATAAAGTAACTGGGACTCCAAGAAAGTAGTAGTCACAAAGTCACAGAGAACGAAGTGGAGAAGCCAGACTTGGAAACCACTTCTACGCAGCTCCAAAACCTCATTTGTAGGGGCACAGCCGAGTCGTGCATCCTTCACGCTGTCCAGTGCTCTTTCCCACATCTTACAATCACACCCTCTAGTTTCTTGTTGTAGTCATTTCAATGCCAGCTCCTCCTCTCCACCACTGTGTACCTTTGGCCATGTTGTTAAACAACTCCAGACTCATCTGCAGAATGTGAATGATAACCCCAGCTACCTCACAGTGTTGTTGTAAGGAAAAAGTGAGTTCTGGCCCATAGATCAGACATCGGCCGAAGACTGCTGTCAAGAGCCAGAGGGTAAATACTTGAGATTCTGCAGGGGATGCCAGGTCTGTAATGACCACTGGACTCTGCATTTGAAGCATGGGAACAGTAACAGACAATATGAAAACTAGTGAGGTTTCTGTAAAGTTTATATTTATATTTATATTTATATTATTTATATTTATTTGAAACATCGATCTGTTCTTGTATGTGCCCTGACCAGGGATCAAACCGGCCACCTTCGCATATCGAGAGGATACGCTAATCAACAGAGCTATCCAGCTGGGGTCGTCTCATATTTTTTATTTAGTTTTATTGGTTTGTAAAGCCCATAAAGCCTTTCAAGTACTTTAGTTCTTTGACATCACTCACACTATGCTGGTTAGTTGTTCTATGAACACATCAGCTCTTAGTCCATGGAGCCGGGATCTTAAGTTATGGGATGAAGTAGGTACCGAATTTGCCTCTATAGAATTTGAATCCAGTCTCTGCTTGAAATGAACTTTGGAACCCTAGACAAATTAGAGGACTTCTCTGACCTTGCTTCTTTATTGATATAGAATTGAAATCATATCTATGTCTTAGTATTAATTTAACAATATAGAACGTCAAGAACCTTACCCTATGCCTGAAATTTAATATTTTCTTACAATGCATTCCCTTTTATCTCTTTCATTTTCTCATATTGACTTGCAGAGTGAAGGCCCTTGCTTTTTGCTAATTGTTTAATGAATGTAATATTAGAGATATGAACATCAATGTATACTTGATGTTTGTAAAAATGGCTTCTTAAAATTGTTTTCCATATTCTTCATCTCTCTTGACCAAAATATGATGATAATAGCATGGTAGCTACAACAGAGAAATACTCAGAGTGGGACATATTGTATTATGTGTCCCTGAAGGAACATTTTAAATTTCATTCTATTCTCCTCAAACCACACAGTTTTTATACACATCATTTTATTTACAGTAAAACTGTATTCATTTAGCTCTTTATGACTAAATAAATGGATTCTCTAGGTATATCTACTCTATTTATTTATTATTGCCTATTTTTCAAAGCAATTTTGCTACTGCCTTCATAAAAACTCACCGAAATAAGCTGGGCAGGGATTCATCACTGTGATTTCACACAAGGAAACACGTGGAAGGAATTATAGTGACTACAGATATGTGCACAGTGAAAGTCAACTTGGGATATTCTGACCCTCAGTTCTTAAGACTTGCACCCTATCGCTCCTGCCCCTGCAAGCACACCTGCAGGCACACGTCAAGAGAGAAGAGCACCGGGCATGCTCAAGGACAGGACTGCACCAAGTGGGCCTGAGGCTGGGTTTATCTCCACGCAGCCCACATCGACCTGCTTCCGTCTTCTGAGATGATTGGTTTTGAGAAGGTAAAAAAATAACAATATTTGACCAGATACAATGAAGAAACACAAATTGCCAGACAATGTTTTACCCTAGAGGTATTATTCAGATCATACCCTTTTATATATAATAAAATTGAGGCACAGATTAAGTGATTATTTCAAAATTATATAGTCTAGCTAATATATTCAGAATTTGAACCTAAGAATTTTATCTCTAAGGCCTGCAATCTCTGTTTTTATTTTTTCATTGATTTGATTTGAGAGAGAGAGGAAGAGCAAGTAGGAGGGGCGAAAGAGAGAGAGAGAGAGAGAGAGAGAGAGAGAGAGAGCGTGTGTGAGTGAGAGAGGCATCAACTTGTTGTTTTACTTAGTTGTTCTGTTTAGTTGTGTACTCACTGATTGCTTCTTGTAGGTGCCCTGAATGGGAATCAAACCTGTGAACTCGGTGTTCCTGGATGATGCTTTATACCAGGGGTCCCCAAACTTTTTACACAGGGGGCCAGTTCACTGTCCCTCAGACCGTTGGAGGGCCAGACTATAAAAAAAACTATGAACAAATCCCTATGCACACTGCACATATCTTATTTTAAAGTAAAAAAACAAAATGAGAACAAATACAATATTTAAAATAAAGAACAAGTAAATTTAAATCAACAAACTGACCAGTATTTCAATGGGAACTATGCTCCTCTCACCGACCACCAATGAAAGAGGTGCCCCTTCCGGAAGTGCGGTGGGGGCTGGATAAATGGCCTCAGGGGGCCGCATGCGGCCCATTGGCCGTAGTTTGGGGACCCCTGCTTTATACGTTGCACTACCCAGCCAGGTAAGGCCCACATTTTAACAACCATATTATTTTGATTCTTTTTTTAAAATTTATTTATGTTTTACAGAGACAGAGAGTGAGTCAGAGAGAGGGATAGACAGGGACAGACAGACAGGAACGGAGAGAGATGAGAAGCATCAATTATTAGTTTTTCATTGTGCGTTGCAACACCTTAGTTGTTCACTGATTGCTTTCTCATATGTGCCTTGACCACGGCCCTTCAGCAGACCAAGTAACCCCTTGCTGGAGCCAGCGACCTTGGGTTCAAGCTGGTGGGCTTTTTTCTCAAACCAGATGAGCCCGCGCTCAAGCTGGCAACCTCGGGGTCTTGAACCTGGGTCCTCTGCATCCCAGTCTGATGCTCTATCCACTGCGCTACTGCCTGGACAGGCTATTTTGATTCTTTAATAACATTCTTATTATTGAGAATCCCAAACTAATTTCCAGTTGCTTCAATTTTTTTAAATGCTTATTGAACTTATTGGAGTGACACTGGTTGACTTTTAGACTTATTAAGTTGCTCTGTAGACAATGAGTCTCCTGAGCTGTGATCTTTCTTTCCAAAAAAGCTGAGAGCGTCCCGGTTTCCCCTTGTTTCCGGTGAGACAATACAGCATACTCTCACAGCGGAACCTGTGTGAAGGGTTAGGATTTATCAGACTGAGGGAAAATACTCATATTGCCCCCAGTTCCTTTCTTCTAAACAATATTGGCCATGCGGACAAGGAACTTGAAAGCTGTAGTGCCTTGAACATAGTACTAGCATTCAATTAATAGCTGAATATAATAGACGTCCTCCACTCTCATTAGCCTTTTCTTTTTCTTTATTTTTCCTAAAACCAATCTGTCATCATTTTTTATAAAGCAGTGCCTTTCAGGAAGTTGCATTCTAAATTTGGATATTACCAAGATTATCCTATTCATTCTTTTCAACATGCAACTATGAGCCATTAAGGGACTAAAGAATCACTGGCAAAGGTCACTGGCAAAGGTGAAAATCCTTCTTTTTTTCCATGACAGGATGATTGTAAAAAGCACAGCACAGCTTCTGCCAAGGATCCAGAGGCACTGACGTCTACTGGCTGGGGTCAGCCCAGCAGGACAAATGATGGACATGTGTGAGGACCAGGACAACTTTGCTAGTTGCGGTTTCTTTCAGTCCCATCTGATAACCTTGATTTTACTCTGGCTTCCTCCTTACACTGACTTTTATCAATTAAACTGTCAATTGGTCCTGGAAATAGTTTCTTTCAAAGAAGACAGTGGTCTGAGTAAAAGAGGCTTGAAACAGGAGGGAAGAAAATAAAAGATATCCTTTGATTAAGAAGCTTCTTGCTTCCGGTAATGCAAACAGTTCTGCTTTGCTTTCCATGAATATCTTGCCCTAACTTTTATATAATAACCATATCAAAGAAAATCACTTGAAATTTGTAGTAACTTCACCTTAGGTTTACATGCTCTTTCCATCTATCAATTAGTTTGAAAGTTGTTCGTTTTCTTAATTGAGAACTACATGTTTTAAATCACGGTATAGATTATTGCTGGTTATTCTCTGTATTTTTCATAACATCTTTATACCTATCATCTTCTCTTTTCTCTCATTTACCTGCGAGTCTGAATCCTAAATGTTCCTTGTCTCCAGTTCTACATGGAGTGCTAGTGGGATTTCATCCTGTTGGGGGAGCAGGAGGTTGCTTTACAATCTACGTGGCTCTGGCTTTAGAGGATTTATGAGAGCAATCACAGGGGGAGGAGCGATGCGATGCTGTCCAGCCTTCCTTTCTATTTCCACTTGTAAGATGCTCCTCAGCGTGTTTACCATCTCTCATTCCCAACAGTACAATATTCCCACTGCCCGTCTGCCTTTCTGTCTACTCTATCTCTCCTGCCCCTTGAAAATTGCCATGTGAAAATCAACATTTTCTTTTGCAGCTAATCCGCAATTTGTGTGTGTGTGTGTGTGTGTGTGTGTGTGTGTGTGTGCTGATATTCATTCTAGAGCTATGTAAGCTAATGCAATTACTCTGTAATTACTTATTCCCACCCATCCTCTTTGTCAATCTGCTTTAATTGGAATACACAGAGAAGGGCATCATTAGTGAAAACATTAGACCCAGCAAGTCCTGACTGATGCATACAGCTGTCCAGGTGGTGGCCCCCATAAGAGGGCTGGGTCATGAAGGTGAAGGGGACATAAAGCAACTTGTCTTTCTTTTGTCTGGTGTTTCCCTGGAATTTAGGGACAGGAATATGTTCAGATCTGAAAATATCTACCTAGAATAGAGGTATCATTTTGTTTATGCAAAGACACCATATAAGTTAGCAGTGCCATACAGTGACAGCTTAAGATGAGACTCTAGATGAAGCAAGTGAAAAGTTAAATTATTTCAAAGCCCCCTGGTTCTATCTGCATAATGATTCAAACAGTCTGCCCTTGTATCCTATTGACAGACAGTTTTGTGGCAAGAATAATTTTATTTTTATCAGTAAATTCATGCAATTCATATTTTCATTTGATTTGCATTGTTTATACATTTTAACATAGACTTATAATTTAGTAAACAAACTTAATTAATTAGAATAAACAAACAACTCTCTCTGAGTGATAGGCATGTAATTAGGGCATTGTTCAGTTTTTATTTATGAAGAGTCTCCTCTTTTGATGTCAGCAAATGCAAAAATTGCTTTAGCTATAATTCCAGATATAGTTGTAAAAACACGATTGATTTTCTTTGTCCTTTCTATATACCTGATCATTTTCATTTTAGTTGATTCTATTTAAAATGTTTCAGTGTGATATCCTAAAAAGAGCTAAAAGCTCTGGCTGGTTGGCTCAGTGGTAGAGCACCGGCCTGGCATGTAGAGGTTCCAGTTTCGATTCCTGGTTAGGGCATGCAGGAGAAGTGACCATCTACTTCTCCACCAGTCCCCCCCTTTCACCTTCCCTCCTGCAGCTATAGCTCAATTAGAGTGAGTTTCCCTGAGTTGACCCCAGGCCCTGAGGATGGCTCCAAGGCCTCTGTCTCAGGTGTTAAAAAAAATGGTATCAGTTGCAATGGAGCAAGGGCCCACATGGGCAGAGTATTGCCCCCAGATGGCTTGCTGGGTGGATCCCAGTTGGGGTGCATGTGGGAGTCTGTCTCTGACTCCTCTCCCCTTTCTAAAAATAAAAATAAATAAAATTATTTGAGTTCTTATATAGTTGAAAAATCCCAAGCTATACATATGAAGCATATATATACAACCACAGGGCATTTTTAAATGTTTTCATCATTTTAAAATTTGTAGTTATTTTAGCTTATTATATACCATGTTCTCAAATGTTGCCCGAGCAAAATGTGAAATAGGAGGTTCCTCCCTTGTATCTCACCCCTCTAGCAACAATAATTTAGCAGCTATCTATGGACACAAGTGAATCTGTGGGAGTTTGGGGGTCCAGAGAGGATACTGTAAAACACTGTAGAGTCCAAGATGAAGGAGAACTATTTTGAGAAGGCAGGTCCACAGCCAGGTGGCTGACTCACTGACATTAGTCCTGAAAAGAGCTCCATACCTGTGGATTCTGCCAGACTACCATTTGTCCCCTGTCCACCCAGATACCTCACACAGCAAGGGGCCTGGGAGGAAACACAGCTGCCTGTGACTTGAGTCACCAGCACACATCTCTTAGTCCAGCTGTGGACTCTGAAGTTGACTGTGACCCAGCTCTAGATCTTCTTGGCTGTGGTTTGGGAGCCTCTGGAGGCTCAAAAAATATAATAATTTAAAATATATATGCATCCAATATTGGAGTACCTAAACATATAGAGCAAATATAACAGAACAGAAGGGATAAATAGACAGAAACATAGTAATAGTAAGGGGCTTCAACATCACAATTTCATCGATGGATAGACCATCTAGACAGAAAATTAACAAGGAAACACTGGACTTGAATTATATTTTAGGCCAAACTGACCTGATCTATACAGAACATTCTATTCTACAAAAGAATACACATTCTGCTCAGGCACACATGGGACATTCTCCAAGATAGATTATATATTTGACCACAAAGCAAGTTTTAATAAATTTATAAAAATTGAAATCATATCAAATATCTTTCCCAACTACAATAACATGAAACTAGAAATCAAAACAGGAGGAAGAGTGAAAAGTTCACAAACATGTGGAAATTGAACAATACACCTATGAACAACAAATGGATCAAAGAAAAAAATCAAAAAAGAAATAGAAACAGTATCCAGAGACTAACAAGAATGAAAACACACCATGCCCAAAATTATGGGATACAGTGAAAAGTAGTTCAACCAAGGAAGGTTATAGTGACAAATGCCTACATTGAGTAAAAAGTTTTCAAATAAACAACCTAACATTATACCTCAAGGAACTATAGAAAGAAAAGCAAATATAGCCCAAGGTTAACCTAAGGAAAGATATAATATAAATGAGTGCTTGATTAATGAAATAGAAGCTAGGAATAAAATAGAAAAGATCATCAACACAAATAATTCTTTTAGAAAAATAAAAGAAATATAAAGGATCATGAAAGAGTACTATAAACATTATATGCCAATAAATTGGATAACTTAGAACAAATGGATAAATATTTGGAAACATATAACTTAACATGACTGAATCATAAAGAAGTAGAAAATATGAACTGGTCAATAACGGGTAGGGTGATGGAAGTGTAATCTAAAACCTCTCAACAAAGGAAAACTCAGGACCAAATGGCTCCATTGGTGAATTGCACCAAACATTAATTCTTAAAAAAGAATAATCATAAATTCCTTTCAAAAACTTCCAAAAATTGAAGAGGAGGGAACACTACCAAACCAATGTTACAAGGTGGTATTACCCTCATAACAAAGCCAGATAAAGACACTACAAAAAATAAAATTACCCTTTTTGGGTAGGTCAGTTGGTTGGAGTGCTATCCTGATACACCAAGGTTGCAGGTTCAATCCCCAGACAGGGAACATACAAGAACCGCCAATGAATGCATAAATAAGTGGAACAAGTTGATATATATGTATGTCTCTCTCTCCTACCTCTCTCTCTAAAATAAATTTTAAAAGTAAAATAAAAATAAAATTATAGGCCAATATCCATTATAGGAATAGATGCAAAACCCTCAAAAAATATTATTAAATCAAATTCAACAGCACATGATCAAGTGGGATTTATCCCTGGGAGACAAGGATAATTCAACATCTGCAAATCAATAAACATAATATACCACATTAACAAAATGTAAGATGAAAGTTTTATGATCATCTTAATAGGTGCAGAAAAACAATTTGACAAAATTTGACACCCTTTCATAATAAAAACTCTCAATGAATCAGGTAGAAGAAATGTACCAACATACTAAAGGTCTTATATGATAAGCTAAGAGTTAACATCATACTCAGTGGTGAAAGGTTGAAAGCTTTGCTTCTAAAATTAGGAACAAGACAACAGTACCCACTTACTACACAAGTCCTAGCTAGGGCAACCAATTGGAAAAGCAGCCTAGGCAATGAAATAAAATATTTGTAAACTATATGTCTGAAAATGGTTAATATCCAAAATATAAAATAAATTCATACAACTGAATAGCAAATAATAATAATAATAATAATGTAATTAAAAATTAGGCAAAGAATCTGAATAAACATTTTTTTCAAAGACATACAAATAGTCAACATGTACATAAAAAGTGCTCAAGATAACTATAATTATTAGGGAAATGCAAACCAAAACCATAATGAGATATCACCTCACACCTGTGGGGATGACAACTGTCAATTAGGAAAGGGTAAGTGTTAGCCAGCATGTGGAGGAAAGGGAACACTTACACACTTTTTGAGGGAATGTCAATTGGTTCAGCCATTATGGAAAACAGTATGGAGTTTCCTCAAAAAATTAAAAATACATTGTTTCCGTAAAGTCATGGTACACTTTTGACTGGTCACAGGAAAGCAACAAAAGGTGATAGAAATGTGAAATCTGCACCAAATAAAAAGAAAACCCTCCCAGTTTCTGTAGGATGATGTGACAGCATGTGCCCTGTGCAAATGATGACGTAACACCATGTATACAGTGGAGCAGCCCACGGCCATGCCAGTAGAGATGTGGACAGTACAGAGGAAAGTTCAGTGTGCTCTGTGGCTCTCTAAATTCGAATCCATGACCAAAGTGCAATGTGAATATCAGTGTGTTTATAATGAAGTACCATGACATTAATCACTTAAAACAGAGAATCACAGACGTTATTCACTCTGTTACACCAGACATCCTTACCCGTATGTGGTAAGAACTTCACTACCGTTTGGATGTGTATAGGGCAACAAATAGAGCCCACAAGGAACTGCACTGAATAGTATAAAACTGGGAGAGTTTTCCTTTTATTTGGTGCAGATTTCACATTTCTATTATCTTTTGTTGCTTTCCTGTGACCGATCAAAAGTGCACCATGACTTTACGGACACACTGTAGTAGAATGCCCAATACAGAATCCCACTACTGATTATATATCCAAAATAGATGGAAGTAATATCTTAGAAAGCTTCTGGCATACCATGTTCACTACAGCTTTATTAATAGCAGCCAAGATATAAAAACAACCTAAATGTCTGTCAAATGGGTGAATGGCTAAAAAAAAGTACATAAATAAACCAGATATATACACAGATACTATGCACTATTATTCAGCCATAAAATATTTTTAAAATCATTCTATTGTGATAACTTGGCTGAACCTGGAAGATGTTATGCTTAGTGAACTAAGCCAAACATAGAAAGACAAATATTGTATGACCTCATTTATATGAGGAGACAAACTCAAAGAATCAGATCTTACATTAGTAGTTCCCAGGACCTGGGGGACGGTGGAAATAGATAGGTGTTGGTTAAAGGGCACAAACTTCCAGTGATAAGATGAGTAAATTCAGGGAAGCTAGTGCCCAGCATGGGGACTAGAATAAACATGACCGTGTTGTATATTTGAATTTGTTAAGAGAGTCAACATTAAATGTTATGGCTACACCAAAGGAAAACAAAGGCAACCATGTGAGGTGATGGATGTGTTAATTAGCTTGATCTTGGTAATTCTCAATGACTATGAATATCAAACCATCATTTTGTATACCTTAAATACTTACAACTTTTATTTATCAATTATACCTCAATAAATGTAGGGAAAGATAAAAATAATTAAATCTAATTAAAAAAAACTTTGCCTCACTCATACTTGGGTTCAAAACCAGGTTCGGCCTCCTTCCTGTTGTATGTTCCTGATTTACTTAACCTCAACCTCACATAGCCTCCTTTTCATCATCTAGTAGACATAGTTTAAAAAGTTCTTCCTATTTTGTTCTGAGAATTACATGATAGAATGCATATGGCTGTCTACCACATCTCATATTACATGCTTAATAAATGGAGCTATTAATGTTAAAGGTTTTGTTTTTCAAAACCTGATTTACATTTAGAGTTGACATATTGAGCAAATAAAAATGGACAATGCCCAGTTAAATTTGAAAATCAGATAAACAACAGATAACTTTTGATACAAATAAGTCCTGATTATGGTATGGAGCATAGCTATACTAAACACTATTTATTTGATTTGAATTTTACATTTAACTGTGCCTTCTGTATTTCGTCCAACTACCCTACTTTTATATCTTATGTTTTCCATGAGACACTTTCTGATTCAAAATTAATGTATTCAGCAATATTAATTATTTCTTCTTTCTTGTCTTCCAGCAATGCTTGCACTTACCCAGAACATGTTGTGGCGAATTTCTTTCTGCACCTGTGTTGCCTGCTCGTTTACTCTGTGAACCACTGAAGGATATATATTATGCCTTATTCATCATTATCCCTCCTCAGAATGAGGAATCTTTTTCCTTCTCTAGCACTTCACACTGTACCTGCTCAAACAAGTAACTCTAAAGTAATGAATTAATATCTATTCCTCTTTCTTTCTTAAGGTAATTTTTTAAAAAAATGTTCACTTTGGAATATTGATAACACTCTGCTGGTCAACAACTTTGTAAATCTAAATTACCAAACACATGTTATGGCTTGTAATTTGCACTACACAAAGATCCTTTCCATTGTAAGAATATTCCTTTTTTTTAAATGCTATTCCCTGTGTGATTTAGAATTGTTGATTTATTAAAACCCAATATGCACTCACTTTCCAAGTTCATAGCAAGTGAAGTACAGCTAGAATGCTTTCTTTCACCCAAAGATGATTTATTTATAGCACCCACTAAAACATCAAGATGCTTTTCAGTCTATAAAAGAAGTGTCTCTAAAGATTTTCAAAGCAAAAAAAACCAAAAACATTAAGATACTTCTCTAACTGAGGCATAACATGTATTTTTTTTAATTCCTTAGAGTGCCCTTCTTTTAAAATTTTCAACAAAATAGACTTTTCTACTCTAATCCCTCAGCGGCCTGATTGAGTTCTCTTTCTCTGTCCATGCACCGACTGAAGGTATCTTTCCAAGCACAAAACCTATTTTTTTTTGTATTTTTCTGAAGCTGGAAACGGGGAGAGACAGTCAGACAGACTCCCGCATGCGCCCGACCGGGATCCACCCGGCACGCCCACCAGGGGCGATGCTCTGCTCACCAGGGGGCGATGCTCTGCCCCTCCGGGGCGTCGCTCTGCCATGACCAGAGCCACTCTAGTGCCTGGGGCAGAGGCCAAGGAGCCATCCCCAGCGCCCGGGCCATCTTTGCTCCAATGGAGCCTTGGCTGCGGGAGGGGAAGAGAGAGACAGAGAGGAAGGAGGGGTGGGGTGGAGAAGCAAATGGGCGCTTCTCCTATGTGCCCTGGCCGGGAATCGAACCCAGGTCCCCCGCACACCAGGCCGACGCTCTACTGCTGAGACAACCGGCCAGGGCCCACAAAAGCTATTAAGCAAGAACTTGCACAGAACCTTTCACTTGTTTCTTATTGCCTATTCTAAACTCTTCAATGCCGTACAAATTAGGGTGACCACACAATTTAGTTTCAAAACTAGGACATTTTGCAAATGAAAGATAATAAAAAATGAAAATAATGTACATATTAAATCATTATGTTGTATATCAAAAGCCAGTTTTAGTTAAATAAAGATGTCTGCTATAAAGCAAGTTAAAAATACACTTTATGTTGTTTAGAACATAGCAACAATATAAAAGCAATAAATTGGAACATGCTCAACATATTGTAATCAGTTTCTTAGTCATATCTGTCATCATTAATTGCCTGTTATTAGTATTTTATTGATCAGGGTACATTTTTCCATATAGTTTTAGCATTTTAAGATTTTTTTATTAAAACATTGCAATCTCCTTTCAAGTTACATGTAATAATTGAAAAATAATATTTTTGCCTTCTTCAGCTATTCTTCTTTGAGAAATTGCAGATCATAGCCCTAATTGAGAAAATATTATATAAATTTATCCCCTTTATCTTTTTTTGTATTTGCTTCTGACAAAACACTAATACTTTTTTGAAAATCTACCTCAGAGACACCCGAATATTAGATATCTCAAGAAACATCTCATCATATAACCACTTCGATTGTTGTCATTAAAAATCTATGATCTTTCTCAAACACTGACTTAGAGTTTCCACAGTCAAATTGTTTCTCTCTCTCCTTTTTCTGAAGTCAGTTTGTTGTTAGTCTGTTCTTTCAACCTACTTCTTCAATTATTTAATTTCTACAAGTGCCCTACCAAGCATTTTCTCTTCTTTGATCAGGTGGACTTTTCTCTGACTGCTTACACCTAGCAGAGATTTTCAACTGCCCCCTTCTCTTATTTCAGCAGAGGGTGAGACATCTACCCTTCCAACTGAGATGTGCTCCATCCTCTCTTTTCCCACCTTCACAAAGAGCTTACCTTATGCGGATCTGTTAGCCTCTATCTTCCCCCTCTCCATGTGCACTGATCCTTCCCCCTGGATACAATGAAGGAACCTCATTTATTCTTTCTTCGTGATTCTCTTAAACTCTGTCAGTTTTCTCACATAGAAAATTATTTTGACTACTTGAATCCTTTTAATTTTGTCATGAAATTTTCTTAAAATAATTTGTTGCGTATTGTGCCTGAAAAAACTCAACACATAACTGATCCTGTTCAGTTCACACAATTTCTGTGCTTACAAGAGAGATCAACATAGTGCAGTAATGCCCAGCTTCGTAGACCTACTGATCAACAAGAGGAAAGAGGCGGGGGACCAAAGAGTGTCTCAATTGTGAGAAAGGGTAGAGACTATTAGAGCCGGTTGTCTTTACATGGAAAAGGCACCAGCAGAAGAATCAACCCCCTCACAAACATAACTTCTGTAAACCATCATTGTGTTTGGACATATATCAAATGGCTTTCCTTATGAGAGCTAGCTGGTTTGATAGTGGAAATAACACTAACTGTTGATGAGGTATTTAGGGAGCCCGGAAGGTGAATAAGGTAAGATATTGCTGATATGAGGTGGCTCTTAAGAACAATGGTTTTCTCCTTCAAGTCAGTAAAAATAACCACAAGACAACTCAGAAATCCAGCTTGATTGGAACTGAGCTCAATTTTAAGAGAAAGAATCTCAGCAGGCTAAGCAGCTGCTCATTGGGTATCTTCCCATGGATCGATAGGGATGAGAGAGGAAATAGCACTGATCTGGAAGGGAGGAAATCATCACTGTGATTGTCTGAGTCTGCTTCCCATTACCTAAAATACTGAGCTTATATCACATAATTCCCATGACCCCTTACAGCTCTGAAATTCTCTAACTGTATTATTGCAATTAACCCCCTCCCAAAGTGTAATTCTTAATAAGATTGCCATGGTACTCTCCTTCACCTTATGTTATTATCAAAGAATCAATTACATAGATGTATGCTTTGCTTAATAATATTAGAGATTAATAAGACACTTTATTAGAAATAACAAGATATATAGCTCCTACATCACATCCATACAAATTAACTGAATATATGAATCATTTCTCCCTATAACTCTAAATACACCTACATTAATAACAATGTACCTTACAATACCTGAAATTTGCCAAGAGAGTCAAGATTCACACACACAAAATCACCGCAACAAGGTGAGGGGATGTTTATGTATCATAATTAGTCTGATGAGGAAGTATGCCTTAAATTTATATCATTATTATTTGGCAATCACATGTCATTAAGTTGGAAAAACATGAAGAGTACACCACATCCTGGAAGCTGTTGCCACTTTTCATAATACTTAGTGCAAAAACCCCTGCTCCACCTGAGCCTACCACAGACTTACCCAACCTTCTGTCGGCTGGCAGCTCCTGAGCAGTACAGCATGGGTTATGCTCGTTAGAGAGTCCCAGATAATGGCCCCACTTCTACACCTCTGTGGCTATAGAAAGCATCTTTTGGGCTGATGTGATACTGTGTGCACTCACATACTATTGGAACAAAAGCTGTGTGAGTCCTCAGATCTGAGGACCTGAGGTCAAGAAAGGCGAAATTATGCCCGGGATATATAACATGCTGGTTCTACTAAGAGAAAAAATAGGAAAAAAAGTCTTGCCAAGAGGAAACTTGTGGGACTTTTTGAAAGATAATGCCATCTAGGGGTCCCAGAGTGGGTCTTTGATCCCTGCAGGTTGGACATTGGGTGACGCTACCAATCGATCAGTCTTGATAAGTGGGCATTTATACTCTTGGACATATGGATAACTTCCATGGTTACTTAATATATGACTCCATTGTATCCAAACTGGAGTGGTCAACACAGATTGAAATCTGATAGCTGTGTCATTTTGTCTACTTGGTTATTGGGATTGCTTGAGCTTATAAACTAGTTGGGTCTTATGAAACTCACCTGTGATAGCCATTTACAGCTGCATGGTTATTTGATGATACCTGGTCAGGTTCTTATTCCAGTGGAATCGTATGGCACACCAAAGGCTATTTTTCAAGTGCGCACAATCTGCCATGAAGTGCTCAAGGTCTTCCTCCACAACCTCAGTAGTGCACATCATGATTCCTCCATTGGTGCTCATAATCAACTCTTCAAACATCTTTCCCCAACAATGATACTTGTAATATCATAGCATCTGCTGGACATATGGGCCAAGCTTCAGGGCTCCTGGGACCACAGCTGGCATTTACTACTAACCTTTCTCCTTTGAGCTCCTTTTGAAGCTGACAAACTTTTATGTCACCAAGGATATGAGTAAAATATACTGCTCACAAAAATTAGGGAATACTTCAAAAATGAATTTGAAGCAATAAAATATCCCCTAATTTTTGTGAACAGTGTATAATATCCTGCCACAGAATCTAAAAGCAACTGCTAGGAATTGTGTCCCAGTTCTTATTAAGGGAAGTACAAGGCACAATACATTGTCTTTTACTTTTAGCAGGTATGCTGGCCTGCCTCGGACTCTGCTCCCTCTAAATGGGCTATGGAGTTGGCAGCCCTTACATCTTAGTAACATTTATCTCTCATCCTCTGGAGGACAAACGTCTGATCAAGACCTCCACATGCTAGTCACTTCTTGCTCATTTGGTCTGAATATATGATTTTGTGGATATAATACACCACAATGCTGAATTCAGGGACTACCAGATGGTCCAGATCTTTCTGGACGATATTATGATGAATTCAGGACACTTAACAGACCACTGGAGCAAAGCTTGAAATGGACATTGCTGTCAGACCCATGTGAATACAGACTCTAATCCTTTTTTCTGTTAGGGGTGAACTCATTTGCCACATCAATGGCTGTAGCCCATATATCAAAATTAATATTCTGCTCTAGCCAAGATACCACATCTGGCTTAGCAGTAGTACTTGGAGCTATTAACTATGGTTGTCTGTAGGAATATACTGTTACTCCCTCCAAGTTCCGTCTGTCTTTTGCAAGGACTGTTGAAATTCATGGGGATATGAAAAGGAACACAATTCCTGCATTCTTTGGCTCTTTGAAGGTGATACTAATTTCTGCCATTTAGTCTGATGTGTGATACTGTTTTTCATTTTTTAATCTTAGTAGAAATGGGGAGGATACATTTAGAGGTTTCCACTTGACCTTCTTCAATATCAGTTTTCATTCCAAAGACTAAGGAACAACTGTACTTTGGCGCTTATGCTAATAAACACGTTATGTCTATTTCTGGGTTGTATGCATGACCAGAGGGTGGACCCAGAAATTAATAGACCCACTATAAGCCAGACATGGGACAGGACTTCATTCATGACTTGACTTCAAAGGGACCACATTCTAATAGGGCAGTTCTGATAATACTTTGGTCAATTTTGTTCCTCTGTTTTATGGTGCCAAAATGTTTGGAGTATTTCCTTTTGCCTAGAATGGTTAACCAACTACATGGCCACAGCTCCCTGTAGGATAGCACTAAGAAGCAGTATTATATATACTTGTGATGTTTCAGGCTCTCTCCTCCTATTGACTTAGACTTGTCTTAAATCTACCCATCCTGAGTTTGAAAACTCCTTGAAATATTGACAAAGACAAAGTGATCTTAACTTTTTTGGGGGAGGTATGACTTTCAACCTCTAGACTATTCATGTTTGATTTCTTTCAATTCTAAAGATTGAATTATACCTTCTTGGCTGCCCATTTATTTTGGTCCCAGAGATGCCATTTTTTTGTTAACAATTTCTGTCACTTTTTGCCTTCAGGCCACCCAGCTGCCCCTCCAATTCTTTTTTTTTTTTTTATACTAATTTTATTTTTTTAATGGGGTGACATCAATAAATCAGGATACATATATTCAAAGATAACAAGTCCAGGTTATCTTGTCGTTCAATTATGTTGCATACCCACCACCCAAAGTCAGATTGTCCTCTGTCACCTTCTATCTTGTTTTCTTTGTGCCCCTCCCCACACCCTTTCCCTCTCCCATTCCCCCCTCCCCCCCATAACCACCACACTCTTATCAATGTCTCTTATTTCACTATTATGTCCCACCTACGTATGGAATAATACAGTTCCTGGTTTTTTCTGATTTACTTATTTCGCTTCGTATCATGTTATCAAGATCCCACCATTTTGCTGTAAATGTTCCGATGTCATCATTTCTTATGGCTGAGTAGTATTCCATAGTGTATATGTGCCACATCTTCTTTATCCAGTCATCTATTGATGGGCTTTTTGGTTGTTTCCATGTCCTGGCCACTGTGAACAATGCTGCAATAAACATGGGGCTGCATGTGTCTTTACGTATCAATGTTTCTGAGTTTTGGGGATATATACCCAGTAGAGGGATTGCTGGGTCATAAGGCAGTTCTATTTTCAGTTTTTTGAGGAACCACCATACTTTCTTCCATAATGGTTGTACTACTTTACATTCCCACCAACAGTGTATGAGGGTTCCTTTTTCTCCACAGCCTCTCCAACATTTGCTATTACCTGTCTTGCTAATAACAGCTAATCGAACAGGTGTGAGGTGGTATCTCATTGCCGTTTTGATTTGCATTTCTCTAATAGCTAAAGAAGATGAGCATCTTTTCATATATCTGTTGGCCATTTGTATTTCTTCCTGGGAGAAGTGTCTATTCATATCCTCTTCCCATTTTTTTATTGGATTGTTTGTTTGTTTGTTTTTGAGTTTTATGAGTTCTTTGTATATTTTGGATATTAGGCCCTTATCTGAGCTGTTGTTTGAAAATATCATTTCCCATTTAGTTGGCTTTCTGTTTATTTTGTTATCAGTTTCTCTTGCTGAGCAAAAACTTCTTAGTCTGATGTAGTCCCATTCATTAATTTTTGCCTTCACTTCTCTTGCCTGTGGAGTCAAATTCATAAAATGCTCTTTAAAACCCAGGTCCATGAGTTGAGTACCTATGTCTTCTTCTATGTACTTAATTGTTTCAGGTCTTATGTTTAGATCTTTGATCCATTTTGAGTTAATTTTTGTACAGGGGGAGAGACTGTAGTCCAGTTTCATTCTTTTGCATGTGGCTTTCCAGTTTTCCCAGCACCATTTATTGAAGAGGCTTTCTTTTCTCCATTGTGTGTTGTTGGCCCCTTTATCAAAAATTATTTGACTATATATATGTGGTTTTATTTCTGGACTTTCTATTCTGTTCCATTGGTCTGAGTGTCTATTTTTCTGCCAATACCATGCTGTTTTGATTGTCGTGGCCCTATAATAGAGTTTGAAGTCAGGTATTGTAATGCCCCCAGCTTCATTCTTTTTCTTTAGGATTGCTTTGGCTATTCGGGGTTTTTTATAGTTCCATATAAATCTGATGAGTTTTTGCTCTATTTCTTTAAAAAATGTCATTGGAATTTTAATGGGAATTGCATTACATTTGTATATTGCTTTGGGTAATATAGCCATCTTGATTATATTTATTCTTCCTAGACAAGAACAAGGTATATTCTTCCATCTCATTATATCTTTTTCAATTTCCCTTAACAATGGTTTATAGTTTTCATTATATAAGTCCTTTACATTCTTTGTTATGTTTATTCCTAAGTATTTTATTTTTTTTGTTGCAATCGTGAAAGGGATTATTCTTTTGAGTTCCTTCTCAGTTGTTTCATTGTTGGCATATAGAAAGGCTATTGACTTCTGTATGTTAATTTTGTATCCTGCGACCTTACTGTATTGGCTAATTGTTTCTAGTAGTCTTTTTGTGGACTCTTTAGGGTTTTCGATGTATAGGATCATATCATCTGCAAAAAGTGATACCTTTACTTCTTCTTTTCCGATATGGATGCCTTTTATTTCTTTGTCTTGTCTGATTGCTCTGGCTAGAACTTCTAGTACCACTTTAAATAAGAGTGGAGAGAGTGGACAACCCTGTCTTGTTCCTGATTTAAGGGGGAAAGCCTTCAGTTTAGTGCCATTTAATATGATGTTAGCTGATGGTTTATCATATATGGCCTTTATCATGTTGAGATATTTTCCTTCTATACCCATTTTGTTGAGAGTCTTAAACATAAAATTGTGTTGTATTTTATCTAAAGCCTTTTCTGCGTCTATTGATAAGATCATGTGGTTTTTGTTCTTTGTTTTGTTGATATGGTGTATTACGTTAACCGTTTTAAGTATGTTGAACCATCCTTGAGATTCTGGGATGAATCCCACTTGATCATGATGTATTATTTTTTTAATATGTTGTTGTATTCGATTTGCTAGTATTTTGTTTAGTATTTTAGCATCTGTATTCATTAGAGATATTGGTTTGTAGTTTTCTTTTTTTGTGCCCTCCTTGCCTGGTTTTGCTATGAGGGTTATGTTGGCCTCATAAAATGTGTTTGGAAGTATTGCTTCTTCTTCAATTTTTTGGAAGACTTTGAGTAGAATAGGAACCAAGTCTTCTTTGAATGTTTGATAAAATTCGCTTGTATAGCCGTCAGGGCCTGGACTTTTATTTTTGGGGAGGTTATTAATGGTTTTTTCTATTTCTTCTTTACTGATAGGTCTGTTTAGGCTTTCTGCTTCTTCTTGACTCAGTCTAGGAAGGTTGTATTGTTCTAGGAATTTATCCATTTCTTCTAGGTTGTTGAATTTAGTGGAATAAAGTTTTTCATAGTATTCTACAATAATTCTTTGTATATCTACGGTGTCCGTGGTGATTTTTCCTCTTTCATTTTGGATTTTGTTTATATGAGTTCTTTCTCTTTCTTCCTTGGTAAGTCTTGCCAAGGGTTTGTCAATTTTGTTGATCTTTTCAAAGAACCAGCCCCTTGTCCTATTAATTTTTTCTATAGTTTTTCTGTTCTCTAATTCATTTATTTCTGCTCTGATTTTTATTATCTCCTTTCTTCGGCTGGTATTGGGTTGTCTTTGTTCTTCTTTTTCTAGTTCCTTAAGGTGTGAAGTTAAGTGGTTCACTTGGGCTCTCTCTTGTTTGTTCATATATGCCTGAAGTGATATGAACTGCCCTCTTATCACTGCTTTTGCTGCATCCCATAGATTCTGATATGTCGTATTGTCATTTTCATTAGTCTGTACATATCTTTTGATCTCTGCACTTATTTCTTCTTTGACCCATTCATTTTTTAAAAGTATGTTGTTTAGTTTCCACATTTTTGTGGGATTCTTTTCCTCTTTTTTGCAGTTGAATTCTAGTTTCAAGGCTTTATGATCAGAAAATATGCTTGGTACAACTTCAATTTTTCTGAATTTGCTGATGTTGTTTTTGTGGCCCCAGATATGGTCAATTCTTGAGAATGATCCATGTACACTGGAGAAAAATGTATACTCAGTCACTTTGGGATGAAATGTCCTGTAGATGTCTATCATATCCAGGTGCTCTAGTGTTTTGTTTAAGGCCACTATGTCTTTGTTGATTCTCTGTTTGGATGACCGATCTAGAGCCGTCAGCGGTGTATTGAGGTCTCCAAGTATGATTGTATTTTGTCAGTTTTTGTTTTAAGATCAATAAGTAGCTGTCATATATTTTGGTGCTCCTTGGTTTGGTGCATATATATTAAGAATTGTTATGTCTTCTTGATTCAGTGTCCCCTTAGCCATTATGAAATGGCCATTTTTGTCTCTGAGTACTTTTGCTGTCTTGTAGTCAGCATTATCCGATATGAGTATTGCTACACCTGCTTTTTTTTGGATGTTATTTGCTTGGAGTATTGTTTTCTAGCCTTTCACTTTGAATTTGTTTTTATCCTTGTTACTTAGATGAGTTTCCTGTAGGCAGCATACAGTTGGATTTTCTTTTTTAATCCATTCTGCTACTCTGTGCCTTTTTATTGGTGAGTTTAATCCATTTACATTTAGTGTAATTATTGATACTTGTGAGTTCCCTATTGCCATTTTATATCTTGCTTTCTGTTAGTTTTGTGTCTTGTTTGATCGTTCTCTTTCGTTTTTCTATCTTTTGTTTTTATTTGCTTGTATTCCATACATCTTTCCTCTGTTGCTATCTTTTTTATCTCATGTGCTTCTGTGGTGGTTTTTTCAATGGTGGTTACCTTTGAGTAATGAAAAGGGTCCCTACCCTGTTCATTGTAGCGAACTATTTTGTGAGTACTTTTGCACTCCATCATCCTTTGCTACTGTTAATCTCCATCTTCTCTCCCTCTTTCTTTTTGTTGTTGTCACAGTTTACATTTGGTTTTACTGTGTTCTTCTTGGAGCTTTTACTTGTGCCTCTGGTTTTTTTTTGTTCTTTGTATCTGATTGGAGAACCCCCTTTAGTAATTCCTGGAGTGGGGGTTTTCTGATAATAAATTCCCTCATCTTTTCTGTATCTGTGAATGTTTTTATTTCTCCTTCATATTTGAAGGATAGCTTTGATGAGTATAGTATTCATGGCTGAAAGTTCCTCTCTTTCAGTTCTTTAAATATTGGGGTCCACTCTCTTCTAACTTGTAGAGTTTCTGCTGAGGAATCTGATGATAATCTAATGGGCCTTCCTTTATATGTTGTATTCTTCTTTTCCCTGGCTGCCTTGAGAATTTTTTCTTTGCTGTTGGTTTGTGTCAATTTCATTATGATATGCCTTGGAGTAGGTTTGTTGGGGTTAAGAAAACTTGGAGTTCTGTTTGCTTCGTGAACTTGAGGCTTTAGTTCTTTACACAGGCTTGGGAAGTTCTCATCTATTATTTCTTTGAGTATGTTCTCCATTCCATTTTCTCTCACTTCTCCCTCTGTTATACCTATTATTCTTATGTTATTCTTTTTGATGGGGTCAGATAATTCTTGTAGGGCTATCTCATTTTTTTTAATTTTTGAGTCTCTTTCTTCTTCTCTCTGCTGTGCCTCAAGTTGCTTGTCTTCTATTTCACTAATCCTCTCTTCTATCTGACCTGTTCTATTAGCTAAGCTTGTTACTTTGTTTTTCAGCTCGTGAATTGAGTTTTTCATCTCTGTTTGATTTGTTTTTATAGTTTCAATTTCCTTGGACATATATTCTTTGTGTTCATTGAGTTGTTTTCTGAGCTCCCTAAATTGCCTTTCTGTGTTTTCTTGTATATCTCGGAGGATTTTTAGGATTTCTATCTTGAATTCTCTGTCATTTAGGTCCAAGGTTTCCAATATATTAAATTTTTTCTCCATAGATTTTTCCTCATCTAGCTGTGTTACCTCTCTTTCTTTTGTATCCATGATATTCGATTTTCTCTTCCTTAATGGCATCTGAGGGTGGCTTTGTTGATAATATTAATGAGATTTAATAAAGAATAAAAAGTTAAAAAAAATAATAAAAAAATAAAAAATCGAAAATAGTTGTTTTTTTTAAAAAAAAATTAATAATGAAATAAAGAAAAATAAAATAAAATAAAAATTTTTTAAAAAAGGAAATTATTCCCCCCTCCTTTTTTCCTCTCCTCTCCTCTCCCCTCTTTCTTGAGAAAATCTTGTGGTGAACTGTGAATTATAACAAACAATGCCTGTGATGGAGGGCCTGAATTGGGGAAAAGTAATAAAGGGGCAAAAAAAAAAAAAAAAAAAAAAAAGAAAAACGAGAAAAAGAAAAAAAAAAAGAAAAAAAAAAGAGCGTATGGACCCACAAAAAGCAAATAAGGAAAAAATTTGGGTCAAGAATAAAATGATTTGCTTTTAGGTGTTGGTTGTCTAAGAGTTATGATGAGAGGAATAAGAGGAAAACGGAAAAATGGGGAGACAAATTAAAAAATTACTATTGTATTTAGTGGAACAAGAACTAGATAAAATGGAGAGCCAAGGATGGGAGCACTGCTAGTGAGTTAAAAAGGTGAAGTAAAACCCCCCCAAAATGCCACAAACATAAGTTTGAGTCCCAGATAAGATAATTTGTTTGTTATTGAGGTTTGAATGAGAGGAGATGTAAAGGAGAAAGGAAGAAACTAATATAGAGGGAGAAAAGAAAGAGAGAGAGAGAAAAAAAGAGGGAACCACTAATAGAAGAAAAAAGAAAGGAGAGAGAGAGAGAGAGAGAGAGAGAGAGAGAGAGTTAAGGGTTTTGGAGTGCAACCCTCATAGAGAGAAAGGAAGAGAAGAGAAAAGATAATGGGAGATGTAACACTTATGGGTAGTGTAGTTCAAGGAGAGGAGAGAGTAAGACCGGCAGAGAGTTAATCGGCCAAATTGGAGGAGGAAAAAAAGTATCAAGAATGAAGATAAGAGAAACAGACGAACAAATATAATAAAATGGGATAGGTTATAAAGTCTGCAGATTATTCTTGATTTTGAGAGGTTATCTTCTTGCTTTTTCTTTTCTCTCCCTCTTCCTGGTCGGTGACTCTGTACCCCAGGTTCTGCCCCTTTGGCACGCTCAGGTAGAGGTTTGCAGTTGATAAGTTTCTATGGCAATGTCATGTATTGTGCTTTAGTCCCGTTGGCAGTCGAGGCTATTAGCATTTATAGGCTCCGACAGTGAGAGAGTCCGTGTTCCTGGAGCCTTTCTCCTAGTCTTTCCTTCCTCAATTAGTAGCCTGATAATCCAGCTATGGGGTTGCTGCTGCCTCTACCTGGATAGTAAGAGGCTCAAAGAGCTGGCAACTGCCCACTCTATTTCCACTCAGCACAGGGCTCTGGGTAAGGCTCAGTCAGTCACAGCTGCTAGCATAATCAGGCAGGCTTTCCGCCTACTCAAAGACCTCTGGCTCTGTCTGCCACTCTGTCTGGTAACACAGGCGGGCGCCCACTTCCGAGGCGCTTGGAGGAAACTCTCACTCACTGGCTGCGCGCGCAGACCAGGATATCCGGCCAGCAGTCTCACGCTCTGAGTGAAACCCCCAACCGCAGGGAAAAGTTGCAGCGTTGGAATTGAGTCTCGCTTCGTCCCCGTGTGCGGCTTTTGCAAGGCGCTGGGGCGGCCCGAGATTCCGCCTTGGGCCACACAAAGGCCCCTGACTCTGCCCCTCTGTGCGATAACACAGGCGCGCACTGCCAAGGCACTCGGAGGAATCTCTCATTCACTATCTGCGCGCGCAAACCCGGATATGAGGCCGGCCGCGTTTCCCTCTGAGTGAAACCCCCAGCAGCACGGAAAATTTCCACCGTTGGAATTAGTTCTCACTCCCTCCCGTGCGTGGCTTGCCCAGGGTGCTGGGGCTGCCCAGAGACTCTGCCCTCGGCCCACAGAAAGGCCTCTGACCCTGCCTCTCCGTGGGGCAACACGGGCACCCACTCTTGGGGCCTAGGAAGAAATCTCTCGCCCACTAACTGCGCACCAACCAGGAGACCGGGTAAAATGGCCGCCCCGCTTGTCTTTCTTTGGGTTTGGCGCGAGTGTTAGCTTGTATTGCCCGGGTTGCCACAGGATCAGTTTTTCCTCGGCTTGGATCTCCGTGCCACAGCCTGGTTCAGCCGTTTGTGCCGTGGCCTGAATCTATTCACCCCCTTTGCCCGCCTCAGTTTCTATATTCACAGTTACCAGAGAAAGCCGCCCTGTTTAGGTTAGTGAGGAAGGCGGAGCATTTCTTACTCCCTATTTCCTTCGGGGTTTGGTTATATATTTAGCCAATTTTTCACTCGACCATACCTTTGGGTGTATTGCGAAGCATCTGGAGGCTCCAAGTATAGGTTTTTCTGTTTCTGGTTGAAGATCTTGTTGAGTTTTGGGGGAGATTTATCGGAATCGCTTCCTACCCCGCCATTACTCTGATGTCATCCCCTCCAATTCTGATGATTGAGTGCCACCTCCTGTCTTCTCTGGCTGTCATGGTCCTGTCATGTCCATGGCCAACAGTAGTCTAGTTCCATGGCAGCATTTCCTATACCAGCAGCCTTGGCTTAGAGAGTGGAGCCACCACTCAACTTCAAAGTGATGTTATTCTTTCTCTTCCCAGAACACTAGATGATGCTTTGGTGAATGGTGTATGTTTTCTACCTACATGGACCACTTATGCAGGCTCAGAGGATCCCATGTAAACTGAGATTATGTGATTTGCAAGAGAATTAACCCTGATGTCTCCATCCCACATGTCAACCCCTATCCTCTCCTAACCAGATCTTTAACCTTGACATAGCAAACTTGCCTGTACTAGCAAGTTTAAACCTCTTCTGGTCTCACCTACTCTTACCATTAAGTTCTGATCTTGGTTTTCTGCTTTCCCTGTCCTATCATTGCAGAAGATGAGGGCTCCTTTTCCACTGGAAGTTATTGAGGAAAGCTTCTGAGTTAAACATTTGGCCTTGAATTGCCAATGAATTGATGTGAACGTTTTATTATCTTTTTTTTCCTCAGCCAATGCATTTCTTTTCACTGGTGTACCATCTCTGTTCACCAATGCCGAAACACAACAACTGCATCGTCTCTCTGTCCCAGGGGTGATATGAGCTTGACTTGCCAGGAAGGCTGCCCGTGCTCCAGCTTCACATTCCAGCTCAGTGGCTGCTTCTCATACCTCTTCCATTTCCAAACATCAAAAACCAGGTTTCCTGGAAATAGAATCAGAACTCTTGTAAGTTTGAGTGAAACAGTGTCTTAGCCTGCTGAGGCTGCCACAAAATAATTGAGCCTAGGTGGCTCAAACAGTGGAAACTTATTTTTTTCACAGTACTGGAGGTTGGAAAGCCAAAGATCAAGGTTTTAGTGGGTTTGGTTTCTAGCGAGGACTCTCTTTCTGGCTTGTGGAAGGCCATCTTCTCATTTTGTCCTCACAAAGTGAGGCAAAAAGATAGTCAGCTCTGGTATCCCTTCCTCTTGTGAAAGAACACCAGTTCTACCAGACCAGGGCTTTGCCGACCCACATGAGCTCATTAAACCTGAACTACTTCCTTAAAGGCCCTATCTCCATACAGACCTATGGGGGTTAAGGCTTCAATATGTAAATCAGGAGGGGGAGATACAACTCAGTCTATAGTAAAAGGCCAAGGATCAAATACCCCCACCTCAGTCAATAATTGTATATAGTTCCCTTGGGAGTAGATCATGGCCTTGGATGAACTGGCTCTCTTCACCTGAGAAAATCTCCAAGGACAGCTGACAAGGGAGGGTTACCTGCCATTGGCAATCTGAGCAACACCCATCATCTGGCCCTTGGGATAATGGCCTCAGCTGAGGGGAGCCACCTCACAAAAGGCCACGGTTCCTTCCTATAGACAGCCAACATTCAGTGACTGGTTAAAAGGGATACAAAGGGCCAAGCACCTGCTTTAACTCAGTATACTTCTTCAGGGCTCTCCTAGCTCCAGAAGTCCCGTAAGCTTTCCTGGATCCTTGTTGCTACTGCTTCATGGAGCCCTTCTTTCTCTGTAAAGAAAGAGGAGTTCTCTCTATCTCCCCACTGCAGTCCTGCCCTTCCTCCTGCAGACGTTGCTGCCAGAGTGGTCCCTGGTAAACTCCATTTTCCTGCTTCCTAGGGAACCCAGTTGAGGACACTGAAAATCAACAAGTATATTATTAAATTGAAGGATTCTGAAGCAAAAAATTTACTGGTTATACTTAGGTCTTTCTATATCAGAAAACTGCATACAATTGTATAATAAGAGTAGCCATGAGAAATAGATCCCAAAAATGTATATTATGCAGTCAACCAAAATACCATAAATATAGTATATAATTATAGTCACTATTAAATATGCATTGTGCAATGGCAACATTTATGAACCGGCACTTTGCACTTAGAAATGCAAAGTCAGTGAATTATAATTCAGTGAATCACAAGCTTGAAAATTGAAATTCAAATTAACTTTTTTATTCATAGTCATATGTCTTGCTGAAAATAATCTATATTTTTATGGAAAAGAACAATTTAAGAAACTATTAGGGAAGTCTTTAACTTAATATTGGCAAATGTATATTTGTTAATGTTATATTTAAATTTATGCTCATCTGTTTCAGCTATATCTCTGAGACTATCTGTAATCACAGCAAAGATACTTTGCATCAACATATGTAAATGCCTTCCTAAATCTGATGATGAATATAAGGTTGATGTTAAAAATGAATTGGCCAAGATAACCTTTCAATTCTTTTGTACTCTCCAAATTCCAAAGGTCATCGTACACTATGCAAACATTTTGAAAAGCTTCACATAACACAAGAGGAAATAATAAAAACTTCACTCAGGTCACCCAAACTCAGTGTCATCTATGTGAGACTTGTATTCTGGTTTAATTCCGTCCCTTACTTCAGCAGGTAGTATTTATTGTTCACTGCTTCTGAACTAAGGTGCCGATGTTGGAAATAAGATGTTGAATTTTGGCTGCCACTTGCTAGTAACATTCACAAACTTCATCTCTCTAAGCCTGTTGATTTACCGATCAATCATGGCTGATAAAAGCAAAGTCGAGAAAAGTGAGTTGCTGGTGTGAAGCCTTTCACTTTGCCTTATATAACATAGCTACAGTAAATAAAAAGAGCTTTGGAAACTATTAAGCATTATATACAATTCAGGTTTTGTTAAACTACTACCCAAGTCATAACTCCCTGTTTAATAATAATGAAAGCTAGTTAGTCTCTGTCACTGTACTGAGGACTAATATAATTATATATTAATAATCTTTAGCAAAGCTTTAATATTAGATTTTATTATTTTTTTCCTTTCTGTGTCTGAGAGATTTAAATATCAGAGGGATAAGACAAACAGCTGACACATAATGGAACAGAGTGTCACATATATATTGTTCTGAATTCAAAGTTTGTAGTTCCTTCCTTATATTAGCTTTCTGAAGAAAATGGTGAAAATAAGGGCAACTGAGTATTAAATATTCCCTAAAATCTCCTTCATTGTTAACATTTAATTCTTCTTTAATTAGTGAATTTCTTATGCTTTTCTTTATCAATCTCAAAAGTTCTCACTCAAGGAAGTTATAGCTCACTGGCTTTGGGAGTTTGTGTGCATCCCGATTTATAATGTCCATGTGCTCCATCTCAAAACCACTGGCAATTTTATGGTTTGTAGTAAAACACTAAACTGTTCCCTGGCTGAATGCCAAACATGAGAAACCCTGAGTTTTCATGGGTCTCACTGTTCAACACACACACTTGACATAGTTTTCTGGTAAATTCACAAGTAAGAATTCAAAAAGTAGTCAAAAAAGAATAACACATTTTTAGTGTCATTTTTCTCCTTATTTTTAGAATAAAATCACTTACTGGATGAAGAGAGAGAAGAAATAATAAATCTAATACAAATATTTTTTTAACAGAAGGCAGAGGAAGGATTCTAAGGAAGAACACAGTTACTGTCCATTATCTAGACGCCAGACTCACCGTCAGTCAGGCACAGGTGGCTTGGAAATTTGCTCTAGGCTGACTATGGGGGTACCTGCTTCTATATAACTTATAGGTTTTTAGTGTTCTTGCCAAACTCAGATTCTGAAAGCATCATATATTCACATTCTATAGATTCCAGTTATATCCACCTATTACCTGTTTCACAAAAACTCAATAATCTGGGTGGTAACAGTGTTTATTCAAAGAAGAACATAAGTCCATAGAGGTTAATAATATTTTATGAATCACAAAAATATGTAAGGGAATCTCTCTCTTGCTCCCTCCCTGGACTACATTCTGCACAAATCTTTGTTCTTAAAATAAGAATTATTTCTTTGAATACAAAAGTGGGGTGAATGGTTCATTCTAGACTTTTGTGTATTTGCATATCAGTATATGATCAACTTATTTGAAAGAGTCCTTAAAAACTCTGAAACTAACTTTACTTAGATTCTTTTAGTCCCCTTACAATGTATGTTTAAGTCTAGATAAGCAGTGTAGTAAGTCACACCACTAGGAATAAAAATCAATAATGGATAACAAAGATTATATATATTTGGTGTGACATTAACTGTTAATTACTTTTCACTCAGTACTCACCAGTGATGAAAGTCTTACCTAGGACCTGTCAGCCATATTTCTATATCTTTCATTTGAAAACACTTAGTCTATTGTGGTTCTAGCTCTGGTCAATAGTACATGTTCTATGCTTTTATATAACACTTAGACCGAAGCTGGTATTTTAGTTTCTGTTAAAATCACCAACTTCTGAAATTCAGTTTTGTCACCTTTGAAACTATTAGCCCATGTCTACAACTGGAATTTCACTGTAGTCCAGTTACTGCACTTGGACTTCCAGGTCCTACTGTTTCTAGTTACCTCCACTGGGCAGCCTCTTTTGAATTCTGCTCGACTCACCTACTGAATGATTCATGACTAAGACAAGCAGTATCTGAGAAGTAGTGTATCCCATAATTGTAGAATCCCAAGTCAATGCTATTTCCATTTCCATGGGAGTAAAAATGTGCCTCCTTTGCTTTTCTTCTTTACTGTGTGTTCCCTGTTTGGCAAGATTGACTAGACTTCTCTTTGGTTTCACATACAATCACTGCCATCTTGGGAAGTATTTTCTTACAATGCTCCTTTCCTGGTTGAGGTTTTTCCCCCCATACAACCTAAAAAGACAAATGCCCATCTTTTATAATCTCAGTGATCACCTGTATTTTGGCTGCAAGAAGCTCTTTGTTCAAAGCCACCATGCAGATAGTCCGTGTGAACTTGATTATCTGTGGCTCTCCAAATTTCTGCAACCATGCCCATCCTCATCTACCATGTGGAAGAGAGCTTTTATATTTTCAGTGGCAGGTTAGATCATGGTTATGCCAACCTTTTCGACCAAGCCTTTATGCTTCTTATTTTCACTTTGGCACAAATCTCAAATGATTTTTAAAGCCCACATTCAAATTCTCTGTCGTTTCCTCCCTGTTTTACAGTGATTTGTATTACTATCATCTGAGTATATTTGGAGTGCTGACCGAGCTGAACACATAGCATTTATTCCTACTTCTCTTACTTTGTTCCTATTTTTATTATAAGCATTTTGAAAGACAAAGCATTTTTGAGCACTTCCATTCAAAATAAAAATTCATACCATGTAATAAAACCTGTAATCAATACATTCTAATTTTAATGAGATATAGGTATTTATTTATTTATTTAGATGCTTTTCTTTTTTTTTTTTAGGAAGTGAAACCTATTATAAAGGATGTGGACCAGACAGCCATCCAGAAGACAGACAAACCAACAGCTAGCAGGAATTGATTAGTCATCATGTCCCTTGCTAGGAGTTCCCTAAACTTGGCATTGCTTGCCACTCCAGTAGTAAAAGGGGACAGGGTGAAGGAAAGGGAAAGAAAAAGAGAAGAAAACAAAAGTGGTTTCTTAGAAAGCCAGTTTAGAAAACATAGATACATAAAATATGATTTTCTCTGCCCTTTGTTAACTCTCTTCCAAACAGTCACCCCTTCAACTTGTAAACCCAATAGATGTTCTTCATCATTTTGTTTAGCCTTTGAAGCATGGCAACATTGCTTCTCTGTAGGGATGGGATGATTGTCAGAACTTTGAAATTCTCTGGGGTAAATTCAAACCAAAGTATTAGGAGTACAGAAAAAAACAATAAGGCCTGCTATGTTTTAAAGGAACTTGAGGTCTATTGGAGTGGACAATGGCCAGTGAAAGTGTGACTTTCCACTGATGCCAGGTATACTTCAAATTACTGTGAACTTTACTTCACCCATCCCTAAATTGATGTGTATTATTTTATCCTGTCACGCAGGGGTCCAAGATGCACCTGAAACATGCCCTGTAAAAGAAAGCCCACCCCAGATCAATGTTTCCATCAAAGGAAGTCTATAAGGTAAGGTCTTTGCCTAAAGTAGCCAGAAAACAAAATAAAAAAGAGAACGCAAGCTGAGCCCCTACAGCAGTGGTTTTCAAACCTTTTTAAGTCGGGGCGCATTTAAAATCTTACAAATAATTGTAGGCACATTATATACAAATTTCTGAGAAATATGTTATAATAATTAAGTCAAATATTAAAGAAAAAAATATAAAGTCCAAGTGTGCTTTTATGATAATTAAAAAAATAAATACGACAAAATTAAATTTATTCTGACTTTAAAAAACATTTTTATGTTACATTTTTTGTTATGCTTTTTAGAATTCACAAAAAAAGAGAGGTAAAAAATTTTAAAATGACAAAAAAGTTATCTTTATATATATATAGATGCATTCTTAGTAAGATTTAGTAAATTTGGCATGTCCTGGTGCAAATGTGTTAGGTTTTTTCATTCTTGTGTTTATGAGAAACATGAGCTGATGTGTCCTAGTGATTTCTTCAATGTTTGGGCATATATTTGAAAGGCAAACTCTCTTTTCCTTGTCAATACATTGAAGAATTCCTCTCTTTTTACTCTTGATTGTGTTGAGTGTAGAAAACCCCACCATACATATCATCTTAACTTGACACCAAACAAAGGATAGAAGAAACTTGCCTCCAGTCTTTCCGGGGAACATGGGGGGTAGTATAAACAATCCAGCACCACAGCTTAACAGCCTTTTGCAACCTAATCAGGCAAGTGAGGTGGGGGGTTGGGCAGACTGTCAGCTTATAGCCAATTCCCCACACCTCTGTCCCCCAAAAATCTAATCTCCAAAAACCCAGTTGGTTTTTTGGTCCCCAACAGGCACATATTTCTCTGGAATACCATAGAGCACACCTGGAAATCTTCTAGGGAACACCAGTGTGCCCTGGCACACACTTTGAGAACCACTTTCCTAGAGATACATGAGAGCCAGACAGCAGCAAATGACAGTTTTTAAAACCCAAGTTATTCATACCTGAATAATGAGAGGCAATGAAAACATGCTGAAGAAAGGAGGTGGTGGACGAGGCTGGGGAATGCATGTTTAAGCTGATACCAAAAGAAAGGACTCCGAGAAAATTACTTTCCCCAAAGCCAGAGGGCCTCCACGTTGTTGAACTCACCATTACTTCCTAACCAGTTTAAAGTTTAGACTATGGGTTAAAATTACATTTCTGTTTTCTCCACACATCTCTAGCTTACATTTGCCAGGACAACTAACTGATATATCTGTCCTACTCCCACCCACAACACTAGTGGTCATTTCCAGGTGGTTTAGAACCAATGTGTTTCTCATGTGTAGAAAGTTTAGGACTCTCAGAATTTAATTTTAAAGAAAATCCAGTCTGACTTTCCACAGTATAGATAAATTTCTGTCTTGCAATTTGTGGATGAATATGGAAAGAAAATAAAAAATAAACACATCTCATTTCTTTAAAATCACAGAATACCAGAGTTGGGAAGGAGGTAAAAGAACTTATAAACTCAGCTCTAAAAATTACGGAGTCTTGGACACATGACTCTGATGGACATTTGGTTATCTAGCTTCCACGTGACCATCTCAAACAGCGGGGAAATCTCATGGCTATAACATATCAATACTTTCTTCCTCTAATATTGTTCCATTTGAGATTTATGAGATGACAAGGCACATGGCATTTTCTTATCCATATGACAATAATTCAGAGATTTGGAATTATATCGAATGACTCCTTGAATCAACAATATACCCATATATCCCTGTTCTTTCTATGATTCTTCCCACCGATAGGCTTTTCAATCACATAACCATTCTAGGAATGTCCTGGGAGGTTTGAAGTGTCCCTGTTTTCGCCGTGTCTCACCGTTCATTCATGTCTAAGATCTAATCGCTAAGACAGATATTCAAGGGCATGCACATTTTTTAGTGTGGGTGTTGGTTTTGATAGTTTAAGGAAACATGAAAGCATTTGTTCTTGGGAGATAATGTCAGAAGTAGATATATATGAGGTCTGGGCTGATCATCATTAGAAAGTCTAATATAACACATTTATTACACTGGCACACTAGAAGGTATAAAAATAAAATTCCAACAGTTGTTGAAAAAGTGATCCTATCTCAAAGAAGGGGTAATTTGCTTTTAGCTCAAGCATATATGATGAGATGAAACTACTATGGTGTCAGTGAATGGTGTCACAAACTGCACTTACTATTAGTCTTAATACCTACCATACCTAATTTGTTGAGATGTAATAACAGAGTTTATGACCTTGGAGTACAGTGAAATAAACAGCATAAGTTGCAAAGTTAGGTAATATTGAGTTTGAGTCTCTACAACAACATTTTTTTGGCTGTGTGGCATTAGCTAACTTAGTTTTTCTGAGTTTCACATATGTAAAATAAAAAGTAGAGCTTGCCCAATAAGATTGAAATATATAATTTGAATCCATATTAAACATGGCATACACAGAAGATGGTAGACAATAGGGTTCTGCTATATGTGATGTAATTATTTCAATGCTAAATTTTTTTATTTATTTGTCTGATATGTCTTAACCATTCATATAAATGAGTATGTACAAACATACAAAGCTATATATAAGGTCAGTATAAAACATATAGAACAAAATGTGATAAAAGTATAAAAATCAAGATTTTGGCCCCTAGCTAGTTAGCTCAGTTCATTATTGTGTCATCCAGAAATACCAAGGTTGTGGATTTGATTCCTTATTAGGGCACTTATGGGAAGCAACCAATAAATGCACAACTAAGTGAAACAACAAATGCTTCTCTCTCTTTCTCCCCCTTTCTCTCTCTGTCTCTCTAAAATCAATCAATAAATTAAAAAATGAAAATAAGTTTTAAAAAAATCAAGATTTTTCATATTTCTAAATTAGTTAGTAAGCCATTGTTCTGAAAATAAATTTGGAATATATTTATTTACTACTTTTTATAATTCAAAGACTTAACTTGAAAGCAGCAGCCATAACCATATTAGTAAGCTGAGTTATCCAAGTGATAAAATTATTTTGTTGTAAGGCAATTTGCTGTCATTTAATGAAGGGACACAATATACTGAGCATGATAAATTAAGAAGTGAGGAAAAAATATGGCAGAAGGTAATAAATATATTATAAGTCCTTAAAAATAAATTTTCTTGATCAAAGGAGTGTTTCCTGCTTTGAAGAGCTAATCACACTTTTAAAGAGTTTTCCATTAAGGAAGAAACTAGTTCATGAACCAGATTAGAGGAACTGAACAAGGAGATTAATGGGGGGACAAATGCTTCAGTCAGAGTTTTTTCATATGAATTAGGTTTCCATTTCAGTCACTTAATTCAGTATAATATTGGGCAAGTAACTTAACTGTTATTATCATTAATTTCCTCAGCTATTTTTTGGAAAATATAAATTTACTAGCATAATACCTCACACAAATTTATTTTAAAATATAATAAAATAATATATGTGAATGGCCAGATTTAAATTGGCTATAAAATAACAAGTGCCAATGTAACAATGAGAACAGAATACTTATGTGGTCCAATGATGGCTTATTTGCATGGAAAATATTATTTTAGATTTGTGCCTCGTAGCATTAACAAAAATAAATTTTAATAAGGTTAAAAACTAAGATAAAAGAAAAAAACACTTAAAGTTTTTAGTATACTAAAAGAAACTTAGACTTTTTCCATATAAAATAAAGTAGTATGTATCTGCTGTAGCTACTTAGACACACACACACACACACACACACACACACACACAATAGGATAATAGTTTTCAAGATGCTGGCAAGTAGGTAATACAAAACATTGATCTCTGTAAAATAAAAAACAAATAAAGTAAGTTCCATAAATGTCCTAGCTTACTGCCTTAGAAGAGTTATGAAACCATGGCTCAGGGCAGAGTAACCCAGGCCGAGTCAGCTAACACCCAGAGTCAAAGAAATGAAAGAAATGAAGCGAGAGTTCAGGAGACCGTAGTGGCTGGAGTCTGCACTACAGAATGCTCTACAGAATATTCTAAAATGACACTACCCAGACCAAGAATTCCAGACACCAGCCCAGGGTATTGTGGGTTATCCAACTAAGTATAGATCAGCTCCTGCCTCTGAAACAAGAAGCAGTGACCAGGGACAGACTTGATATCGGACCATTCCCCACATCTGATCAATCTCCCCATTCCCCACCATTTGCATTGATTACCCTGACACGCCTTGAGTAGGAATACCATCAGGTAGGTTTGGCAAGAAACCCCCTACCCTTCTGTCTGTGCTTAGTAATTCCCTGTTCCCTGACCCACTCATTCTGGTAGTTAGTTATAACCCTCTGCTTTCACTTTTTTTTATTCACAGTTGAGCCCCATCTTTCTGTCCTATTGCAACAGTCTTAAACTCTATTGTGATAGTTTTAAATTAAGCATGTGTCAGAATACTTTTTCTCTAACAGTTGTGAGATGAACTCCACATACATGAATTTCTAGCCACACTCCTTTTGCTTTAAACAAGCCCACAACTCAACTCATCAATTAAATCTCCCAACAGACACCTCCTAAGGGACTAAGCACTTCAATGGTCTTGAAGAACTCATCATACACGTCTGTGGTTAGTTACATCACTCAACACATGAGTTTCTAGATTACGAGGGCTTCTAACTGATTTAGAATGCTAAATAAGAGGTAGATGGAAAAGCAAGAAAACAGTGTTTATTCACTTTTTTTTTTAATTTTTTTATATGCCCCAGATAAAAGACCAATTTTCTTGGCTCATCAGCTGGTATAGAGAATGTACTCTAACACAAGGCACACTTTTAAAGACACAGAGACAATGTTATGAGCATTTGGAAAATGAAAAGATTATTCCAATTGGATCATGTGCGGGTACAATGGTACAAGGGTGAGGTGAAGAAGGGAACTATGGAGCCCTGTTCTGAGGTTCAGTTAGTACATGGATATGATAGCAGTAGCTTTCAGAAAAATGCTATGGCATTTCACAAGAATTTCATGAGTAAGTGCTGGCAAAGTACAGATAATAATGATGACTTCATAGATTAATAGTGCAAATAATACCGACATAATAATAAGGAACATATGTTAATTTATTCAAACAAATATATGAAACACACACACAGAGTCCCAGAATTTGTGCATGTACCAAAATATAGACACTAACTTGCACATAGTAAGTAGCAAATAATTTTTGAATAAAAGAATAAATTAATAGATTCTATAACATTGGTATTCTATCATCTTTAGCTTTAAAGATTATGTACTTTTTAGTCATAGACGAGGTTGTATTCACTTTGCATTTCTAACAACTAATACTATCCCTTAAATAAATGTTTCTTAAAAGTTACTGGGAGATGACGTCAGAGTAATGGAGGGGTAAGAAGCGATACCGATAAATCTCCCCCAAAACTCAACAAGATCTTCAACCAGAAACAGAAAAACCTATACTTGGAGCCTCCAGATGCTTCACAATACACCCGAAGGTATGGTCGAGTGAAAAATTGGCTAAATATATAGCCAAACCCTGAAGGAATTAGGGAGTAAGAAATGCTCCGCCTTCCTCACTAACCTAAACAGGGCGGCTTTCTCTGGTAACTGTGAATATAGAAACTGAGGCGGGCAAAGGGGGTGAATAGATCCAGGCCGCGGCACAAACGGCCGAACCAGGCTGTGGCACGGAGATCCAAGCCGAGGAAAAACTGATCCTGTGGCAACCCGGGCAATACAAGCTAACACTCGCGCCAAACCCAAACAAAGACAGACAAGCGGGGCAGCCATTTTACCCGATCTCCTGGTCAGTGCGCAGTTAGTGGGCGAGAGATTTCTTCCTAAGCCCCAGGAGTGGGTGCCCGTGTTACCCCACAGAGAGGCAGAGTCAGGGACCTTTCTATGGGCAGAAAGCAGAATCTCTGGGCAGCCTCAGCGCCCTGGGGGGGCCGCGCACGGGAGGGAGTGAGAACTAATTCCAACGGTGGAAATTTTCCGTGCTGGTGGGGGTTGCACTCAGAGGGAAACGCGGCCGGCCTCATATCCTGGTCTGCGCACACAGATACTGAGTGAGACATTCCTCCGAGTGCCTCGGCAGTACGCGCCCGTGTTATCGCACAGAGGGGCAGAGTCAGGGGCCTTTGTGTGGGCCAAAGCGGAATCTCGGGCCGCCCCAGCGCCTTGCAAAAGCCGCGCACGGGGACGGAGCAAGAGCCAATTCCAACACTGCAACATTTCCATGCAGTTGGGGGTTTCACTCAGAGCGTGAGACTGCTGGCCGGATATCCTGGTCTGCACACGCATATACTGAGCGAGAGTTTCCTCCAAGCGCCCTGGAAGTGGGTGCCTGCCTGTGTTACCGGACAGAGTGGCAGAGCCAGAGTTCTTTGAGTGGGCGGAAAGCCCGCCTGATTATGCTAGCAGCTGTGACTGACTGAGCCTTACCCAGAGCCCTGTGCTGAGTGGAAATAGAGTGGGCAGTTGCCAGCTCTTTGAGCCTCTTACTATCCAGGCAGAGGCAGCAGCAACCCCATAGCTGGATTATCAGGCTACTAATTGAGGAAGGAAAGACTAGGAGAAAGGCTCCAGGAACACGGACTCTCTCACTGTCAGAACCTATAAATGCTAATGAGCCTCGACTGCCAACAAGACTAAAGCACAATACATGACATCGCCATAGAGACTTATCAACTGCAAACCTCTACTTGAGCGTGCCAAAGGGGCAGAACCCGGGGTACAGAGTCACCAACCAGGAAGAGGGAGAGAAAAGAAAAAGCAAGAAGATAACCTCTCAAAATCAAGAATAATCTGCAGACTTTATAACCTATCCCATTTTATTATATTTGTTCGTCTGTTTCTCTTATCTTCATTCTTGATACGTTTTTTCCTCCTCCAATTTGGCCGATTAACTCTCTGCCGGTCTTACTCTCTCCTCTCCTTGAACTACACTACCCATAAGTGTTACATCTCCCATTATATTTTCTCTCCTCTTCCTTTCTCTCTATGAGGGTTGCACTCCAAAACCCTTAACTCTCTCTCTCTCTCCTTTCTTTTTTCTTCTTTTAGTGGTTCCCTCTTTTTTTTCTCTCTCTCTCTTTCTTTTCTCCCTCTATATTAGTTTCTTCCTTTCTCCTTTACATCTCCTCTCATTCAAACCTCAATTACAAACAAATTATCTTATCTGGGACTCAAACTTATGTTTGTGGCATTTTGGGGGGTTTTTACTTCACCTTTTTAACTCACTAGCAGTGCTCCCATCCCTGGCTCTCCATTTTATCTAGTTCTTGTTCCACTAAATACAATAGTAATTTTTTAATTTGTCCCCCCATTTTTTTGTTTTCCTCTTATTCCTCTCATTATAACTATTAGACAACCAACACCTAAAAGCAAATCATTTTATTTTAGACCCCAATTTTTTCCTTATTTGCATTTTGTGGGTCCATACCCCCCCTTTTTTTTTCTTTTCTTTTTTTTTTGCCCGTTTATTACTTTTCCCCAATTCAGGCCCTCCATCACAGGCATTGTTTGTTATAATTCACAGTTCACCACAAGATTTTCTCAAGAAAGAGGGGAGAAGAGAGGAGAGAAAAAAAGGAGGGGGGGAATAATTTCCTTTTTTTAAAATTTTTATTTTATTTTATTTTTCTTTATTTCATTATTAATTTTTTTAAAAAAAAACAACTCTTTTCGATTTTTAATTTTTTAATTTTTTTTAACTTTTTATTCTTTGTTAAATCTCATTAATACTATCAACAAAACCACCCTCAGATGCCATTAAGGAAGAGAAAATCAAATATCATGGATACAAAAGAAAGAGAGGTAACACAGCTAGATGAGGAAAAATCTATGGAGAAAAAATTTAATATATTGGAAACCTTGGAGCTAAATGACAGAGAATTCAAGATAGAAATCCTAAAAATCCTCCGAGATATACAAGAAAAAACAGAAAGGCAATTTAGGGAGCTCAGAATACAACTCAATGAACCCAAAGAATATATGTCCAAGGAAATTGAAACTATAAAAACAAATCAAACAGAGATGAAAAACTCAATTCACGAGCTGAAAAACGAAGTAGCAAGCTTAGCTAATAGAACAGGTCAGATAAAAGAGAGGATTAGTGAAATAGAAGACAAGCAACTTGAGGCACAACAGAGAGAAGAAGAAAGAGACTCAAAAATTAAAAAAAATGAGGTAGCCCTACAAGAATTATCTGACTCCATCAAAAAGAATAACATAAGAATAATAGGTATATCAGAGGGAGAAGTGAGAGAAAATGGAATGGAGAACATACTCAAACAAATAATAGATGAGAACTTCCCAAGCCTGTGGAAAGAACTAAAGCCTCAAGTTCAAGAAGCAAACAGAACTCCGAGTTTTCTTAACCCCAACAAACCTACTCCAAGGCATATCATAATGAAATTGACACAAACCAACAGCAAAGAAAAAATTCTCAAGGCAGCCAGGGAAAAGAAGAATACAACATATAAAGGAAGGCCCATTAGATTATCATCAGATTCCTCAGCAGAAACTCTACAAGCTAGAAGAGAGTGGACCCCAATATTTAAAGTCCTGAAAGAGAGGAACTTTCAGCCATGAATACTATACCCATCAAAGCTATCCTTCAAATATGAAGGAGAAATAAAAACATTCACAGATACAGAAAAGATGAGGAAATTTATCATCAGAAAACCACAACTCCAGGAATTACTAAAGGGGGTTATCCAATCAGATACAAAGAACAAAAAAAAAACAGAGCCACAAGTAAAAGCTCCAAGAAGAACACAATAAAACCAAATTTAAACTGTGACAACAACAAAAAGAAAGAGGGGGAGAAGATGGAGATTAACAGTAGCAAAGGACGATGGAGTGCAAAAGTACTCACAAAATAGTTCACTACAATGAACAGAGTAGGGACTCTTTTCATTACTCAAAGGTAACCACCATTGAAAAAACCACCACAGAAGCACATGAGATAAAAAAGATAGCAACAGAGGAAAGATGTATGGAATACAAGCAAATAAAAACAAAAGATAGAAAAACGAAAGAGAACGATCAAACAAGACACAAAACTAACAGAAAGCAAGATATAAAATGGCAATAGGGAACTCACAAGTATCAATAATTACACTAAATGTAAATGGATTAAACTCACCAATAAAAAGGCACAGAGTAGCAGAATGGATTAAAAAAGAAAATCCAACTATATGCTGCCTACAGGAAACTCATCTAAGTAACAAGGATAAAAACAAATTCAAAGTGAAAGGCTAGAAAACAATACTCCAAGCAAATAACATCCAAAAAAAAGCAGGTGTAGCAATACTCATATCGGATAATGCTGACTACAAGACAGCAAAAGTACTCAGAGACAAAAATGGCCATTTCATAATGGCTAAGGGGACACTGAATCAAGAAGACATAACAATTCTTAATATATATGCACCAAACCAAGGAGCACCAAAATATATAAGACAGCTACTTATTGATCTTAAAACAAAAACTGACAAAATACAATCATACTTGGAGACCTCAATACACCTCTGACGGCTCTAGATCGGTCATCCAAACAGAGAATCAACAAAGACATAGTGGCCTTAAACAAAACACTAGAGCACCTGGATATGATAGACATCTACAGGACATTTCATCCCAAAGTGACTGAGTATACATTTTTCTCCAGTGTACATGGATCATTCTCAAGAATTGACCATATCTGGGGCCACAAAAACAACATCAGCAAATTCAGAAAAATTGAAGTTGTACCAAGCATATTTTCTGATCATAAAGCCTTGAAACTAGAATTCAACTGCAAAAAAGAGGAAAAGAATCCCACAAAAATGTGGAAACTAAACAACATACTTTTAAAAAATGAATGGGTCAAAGAAGAAATAAGTGCAGAGATCAAAAGATATATACAGACTAATGAAAATGACAATACGACATATCAGAATCTATGGGATGCAGCAAAAGCAGTGATAAGAGGGCAGTTCATATCACTTCAGGCATATATGAACAAACAAGAGAGAGCCCAAGTGAACCGCTTAACTTCCCACCTTAAGGAACTAGAAAAAGAAGAACAAAGAAAACCCAAAACCAGCTGAAGAAAGGAGATAATAAAAATCAGAGCAGAAATAAATGAATTAGAGAACAGAAAAACTATAGAAAAAATTAATAGGACAAGGGGCTGGTTCTTTGAAAAGATCAACAAAATTGACAAACCCTTGGCAAGACTTACCAAGAAAAAAAGAGAAAGAACTCATATAAACAAAATCCAAAATGAAAGAGGAGAAATCACCACGGACATCGTAGATATACAAAGAATTATTGTAGAATACTATGAAAAACTTTATGCCACTAAATTCAACAACCTAGAAGAAATGGATAAATTCCTAGAACAATACAACCTTCCTAGACTGAGTCAAGAAGCAGAAAGCCTAAACAGACCTATCAGTAGAGAAGAAATAGAAAAAACCATTAAAAACCTCCCCAAAAATAAAAGTCCAGGCCCTGACGGCTATACCAGCGAATTTTATCAAACATTCAAAGACTTGGTTCCTATTCTACTGAAAGTCTTCCAAAAAATTGAAGAAGAAGCAATACTTCCAAACACATTTTATGAGGCCAACATAACCCTCATACCAAAACCAGGCAAGGATAGCACAAAAAAAGAAAACTACAGACCAATATCTCTAATGAATACAGATGCTAAAACACTAAACAAAATACTGGCAAATCGAATACAACAACAAATTAAAAAAATAATACATCATGATCAAGTGGGATTCATCCCAGAATCTCAAGGATGGGTCAACATACGTAAAACGGTTAACGTAATACACCATATCAACAAAACAAAGAACAAAAACCACATGATCTTATCAATAGACGCAGAAAAGGCTTTAGATAAAATACAACACAATTTTATGTTTAAGACTCTCAACAAAATGGGTATAGAAGGAAAATATCTCAACATGATGAAGGCCATATATGATAAACCATCAGCTAACATCATATTAAATGGCACAAAACTGAAGGCTTTTCCCCTTAAATCAGGAAAAAGACAGGGTTGTCCACTCTCTCCACTCTTATTTAAAGTGGTACTAGAAGTTCTAGCCAGAGCAATCAGACAAGACAAAGAAATAAAAGGCATCCATATCGGAAAAGAAGAAGTAAAGGTATCACTTTTTGCAGATGATATGATCCTATACATCGAAAACCCCAAGGAATCCACAAAAAGACTACTAGAAACAATAAGCCAGTACAGTAAGGTCGCAGAATACAAAATTAACATACAGAAGTCAATAGCCTTTCTATATGCCAACAATGAAACAATTGAGAATGAACTCAAAAGAATAATCCCCTTCACGATTGCAACAAAAAAAATAAAATACTTAGGAATAAACATAACAAAGAATGTAAAGGACTTATATAATGAAAACTATAAACCATTGTTAAGGGAAATTGAAAAAGATATAATGAGATGGAAGAATATACCTTGTTCTTGTCTAGGAAGAATAAATATAATCAAGATGGCTATATTACCCAAAGCAATATACAAATTTAATGCAATTCCCATCAAAATTCCAATGACATTTTTTAAAGAAATAGAGCAAAAACTCATCAGATTTATATGGAACTATAAAAAACCCCGAATAGCCAAAGCAATCCTAAAGAAAAAGAATGAAGCTGGGGGCATTACAATACCTGACTTCAAACTCTATTATAGGGCCACGACAATCAAAACAGCATGGTATTGGCAGAAAAATAGACACTCAGACCAATGGAACAGAATAGAAAGTCCAGAAATAAAACCACATATATATAGTCAAATAATTTTTGATAAAGGGGCCAACAACACACAATGGAGAAAAGAAAGCCTCTTCAATAAATGGTGCTGGGAAAACTGGAAAGCCACATGCAAAAGAATGAAACTGGACTACAGTCTCTCCCCCTGTACAAAAATTAACTCAAAATGGATCAAAGATCTAAACATAAGACCTGAAACAATTAAGTACATAGAAGAAGACATAGGTACTCAACTCATGGACCTGGGTTTTAAAGAGCATTTTATGAATTTGACTCCACAGGCAAGAGAAGTGAAGGCAAAAATTAATGAATGGGACTACATCAGACTAAGAAGTTTTTGCTCAGCAAGAGAAACTGATAATAAAATAAACAGAAAGCCAACTAAATGGGAAATGATATTTTCAAACAACAGCTCAGATAAGGGCCTAATATCCAAAATATACAAAGAACTCATAAAACTCAACAACAAACAAACAAACAATCCAATAAAAAAATGGGAAGAGGATATGAACAGACACTTCTCCCAGGAAGAAATACAAATGGCCAACAGATATATGAAAAGATGCTCATCTTCTTTAGCTATTAGAGAAATGCAAATCAAAATGGCAATGAGATACCACCTCACACCTGTTCGATTAGCCATTATTAGCAAGACAGGTAATAGCAAATGTTGGAGAGGCTGTGGAGAAAAAGGAACCCTCATACACTGTTGGTGGGAATGTAAAGTAGTACAACCATTATGGAAGAAAGTATGGTGGTTCCTCAAAAAACTGAAAATGGAACTACCTTATGACCCAGCAATCCCTCTACTGGGTATATACCCCCAAAACTCAGAAACATTGATACGTAAAGACACATGCAGCCCCATGTTTATTGCAGCATTGTTCACAGTGGCCAGGACATGGAAACAACCAAAAAGCCTGTCAATAGATGACTGGATAAAGAAGATGTGGCACATATACACTATGGAATACTACTCAGCCATAAGAAATGATGACATCGGAACATTTACAGCAAAATGGTGGGATCTTGATAACATGATACGAAGCGAAATAAGTAAATCAGAAAAAACCAGGAACTGCATTATTCCATACGTAGGTGGGACATAAAAGTGAAACTAAGAGACATTGATAAGAGTGTGGTGGTTATGGGGGGGAGGGGGGAATGGGAGAGGGAAAGGGGGAGGTGGAGGGGCACAAAGAAAACAAGATAGAAGGTGACAGAGGACAATCTGACTTTGGGTGATGGGTATGCAACATAATTGAACGACAAGATAACCTGGACTTGTTATCTTTGAATATATGTATCCTGATTTATTGATGTCACCCCATTAAAAAAATAAAATTATTAAAAAAAAAAGTTACTAAATGGAATAAAACTTGGTATATTGCGTAGTATAAAAACAATTGTAGTTTAGCTAATGCAACACAAAATATACACTGTATAGATTTTATGTAAAGAAATTTATAGATCATTTGTGAATATTGCTAAAGAATATACTTGTTCTCTGACCAAGAATT
The DNA here is from genome assembly GCF_036850995.1 of Saccopteryx leptura. Classification (NCBI taxonomy): domain Eukaryota; kingdom Metazoa; phylum Chordata; class Mammalia; order Chiroptera; family Emballonuridae; genus Saccopteryx; species Saccopteryx leptura. The sequence continues at coordinate 151,137,565 of NC_089507.1, forward strand.
TTTCCCAATGTCTTTGAAAAAAACATAGTCTTTTTTTTTGCATAAAATATTGTTATTATTATTATTTTTTGTATTTTTCTGAAATGAGAAGCGAGGAGGCAGAGATATAGACTCCCGCATGCACCTGACCAGGATCCACCTGGCATGCTCACTAGGGGGCAATGATCTTCCCATCTGGGGCTTTGCTTCATTGTAACCAGAGCCATTCTATCACCTGAGGTGAAGGCCATGGAACCATCCTCAGCACCTGCCCAACTTTGCTCCAATGGAGCCTTGGTTGCAGGAGGGGAAGAGAGAGACAGAGAGAAAGGAGAGGAAGAGGGGTCGAGAAGCAGATGGGCGCTTCTCTTATGTGCCCTGGCCTGGAATCCAACTGGGACTTCCACATGCTGGGCTGATGCTCTACCACTGAGCCAACCAGTCAGGGCAATATTGTTACATTTTTCATCACCATGACTTGGAAAGGAGGCATTGCCATGGTGGGCTCCTGGTAGACTGGGTAGAGGATGTGTTGGTGTGGGAGAGCAGGAAACATGACAACTGTTACCCTCTCACTCCCCTGATCCTACCTCCAGCCTGTGTGGTGCTATCCATGTGGATTGAGTTTGCATTGCTTGGACCTTAATTGCCCATCCCTGCCCAAATTACTCTATCAGTTTAGCTACACCACTGGGGAGAGCATTTCCCAGTGTAGTTTTACAACTTTGTTTTACAAGCTTCTCTAACTAGGACTAGATGATGCTACTCTGGGTAAAATAAGAACAAGTCCTACTTCCTGGGGAGCTCAGAGAGCAGCTACAATGATAAATCAGAGTGCCCAAGACATAAGAGAAGATTTGTCCCATAGACTTTTTTCCATGACATCCTGCTATGCTTACCTCTTAATAATAGATAATTATAGACAGACTTAGAAAGCAAATTTATGTCAGCACGTTAGTTTTAAGTACTGTTAATACAGACATGAGTGCTTGAGACCTCCAGATGGAAGGAATGATACTCTCTGAAGAGTAGAAATTGGAAAACTTCTGGTACTTATCTTTAATGGCAACAAGGCATCGTGGTTGGAGGTAGGATGTATTAAAAACTGAATGCCACTATTTAGAGATGTCCATTCAGGGGAGAGACTAAAATAGATCTGGCAGCACAGTTTTCATCAGTACAAGAACTAACAAAGAAAATCATCAAAGCAAACAAAGCCTGAAGCAGAGCCCTGGCTTCCCCAACTCAACGTCATTGTTTTTAATTAAGTCATTGTTTCCATTTAAAGACAGGTAAAAATCAGAAAGACACGAGCAGGGGTTGCAGAGGACGGGCTGGAGGCAGGAAGAGGGGTGGTTGAGGACGGCAGTGATGAGGAAAGAACATGATCAACAGGCTGATGAAGAACACACACTCCAAAAGGAAACACTGGGGAAACAGAAGAAAAATTCCTATAGGTATTCCCTCTTGGTTGTAAGGAAATGCAAGATATTATTATACCAATATAAATCGGAAGATGAAATGAGGTAAGATTTGAAGGAGAAAATATAGGACAATTGATGAAACATAGTGAATGCGATGAAAACAAAAATAGCTTATAACCATAAAAGTAAAATTCACATGATATAATACATGTGGCTGGAAACAGTAGAGACTTAAAACAACACCAAAATAATTATTATTTCTGGGGGTCAAGAGTCCAGGCATGGATTAACTGGGTCCTCTGCTCAGGATCTCACCAGGATACAGTTGAGGTGGGCAGGGCTATGTTGCTAGCTAGCCCCATGGTAGGCAGAATCCAGGTCCCTACAGCTATAATACAGAACTCCCTGTTCTCTGGATGGCTATGGGCCAGGGCTTCGCTCAGCTCCTAAAGGCTTTCCTCTTACAACCTGGCTGTTCAGCTCTTCGGAGCCAGCAGGAATATCTCTATTTATCTGCTACAGAGGAGTCTTCTATAACCTAAAGTACTGTGGAAGTGGCTATTTCCAATTCCCAAGCCCTGCCCTCCCTAGAAGAAAAGTGAGCACTTCCTGCATGCATACTGGGGACAGGAATCTTATAGGTCATTTTAGAAATCTTCCCACCAGAAATTGAAAAAAAGGAAAGAGATAACAAATCAAGAACAAAAACTTAGATTATACATTTGATGTTTCTGAGGGAAATAGCAAAACAAATAAAATAAGGGTTTCTGACTTTAAGAAGGCAAGGGACTTTAAACCATTTTTTCCTCTCAAAGAACACAGAAAAAAAGTATAAGGGCACATGGCAAGGAGATAGCTGAAGACTCCACCTCCAACTTATGAATGGAGGACTCTGATGAGGACTCTTAATTGATTTGGCCAATCAGAAGGAATCACTCACAAATGCCCATTACACTAGCAAGAACAAGTAAGCCCAGCAGAACCAAGAAAGCTTAGAAATGAGGCATTAGCACTACTGTAGTTGAGATAGTTGCTGTAAAAGTTTACCTCATCAGTAGAAAGATCCATTTTCTACCCACACCCAACCAAGTCAAGTGTCTGGGTTTTTTTAATGTCTTTTGTTTTGTTTTGTTTTGTTTGCAGAATTAGGCAGAGGATTAGATGTTTGTTCTTTGGAGAAATGTAATAAAAAGTGCCAGGCTTGAGAACCCACTTCACCAGAGCACACGAGTAAGATGTGACACATCAAACAGAATGGTGTGAACTGTGTGCTGACATTAATTGTAGTCACCCTCATAACGTTTATGTGTTCGTGTCAGTATTATACCTTCATGCTATAGTTCGAATGCCAAAACCCAACATTTATGGTTACCAAATTGTAAAGCCATCTGGTAACCTTCTGCCATAGACAAATTTACCAACGAACATGTAATCCCCCACACATACTACCTCCAATAGGTGTTAGGGTTCCTCCCTCTTAAATAGGAATAGAAGACAAGATTTGACAGAACCTTAATAATTATTTAAAAATTTATGATTTGCCTGACCTGTGATAGTGCAGTGGAGAAAGCATCGACCTAGAATGCTGACATCGCAGGTTTGTAACCCTGGGCTTGCCTCGTCATGGGATATGGGAGTTGATGTTTCCTGCTTCTTCCCACCTTCTCTCTCTCTCTCTCTCTCCTCTCTGAAATGAATAAATAAAAAAATTAAAAATAAATAAATAAAAATTCATAATTTGAAGAGATGCAATGTAAGGAACAAAAAAAAAAGTTTTAAAATGACATAATTATCTTCAGAGAGAAAAACATCTGTGACACCTATACAACTCAAAGGTAGAAGAAGCTATAAAAAAAAGTACTTTTCCAACTCCCCATCTCTGTACATGACACTGTGTTCACCCCCCCAAGTCAAGTATTTGTTCATCACCATTTATACCCCCATGCCCTCCTACACTCCACCCCACCTCCAGCGATCACCATATTGTTGTGTTTGTTCATAAAAGTTTCATTTTTTTGTCCTTTTTTGTGTGTGTTAGCCCTCCACCTCCCTCATGTACCCCCACCCCCACAGCCGTCAGCCTGTTCTCTATATATGAGCTTGTCTTTCTTTTGCTTATTAGCTCATTTTGTTCATTAGATTCCACATACAAGTGAAAGGTTAGCTAGTGTCACCCTATAAACTCAATTTTAAAAAGTAAGTTTTAATAGCTAAGAAAAATAATTGCTAAGGTAAAATATTCAGTCAGAAGAGTTGGGGGTCTAGTACATCCTTAGAAGAAACAGCCAAAATTAATGCCTCCACAGCAGGCTCAATGCCAAGAGGCCAGGAGGCAATGGCTGCGGCATTCTGACGGAAAAAATGGGACCCTACCAGTCTTAAACTGGTCCCGTGTCCCTGCAAATGTAACGGATAAAACATCCAGGAGTCTTACTTTACAATCTTACCAAATGATGAGAGCCAGTCAAGTCAGACAGAAATTCAAGTATGGGATCAAAGACTGTGAAGATTTACAAAATGAACAATGCTCAAAAACTAACTCTATAAATATAAAAAATTAAGTTAGAATTGAACAAAATTTTGTTGGTTACACTTGAAGGGAGAATGGTATTTGAAGCATTGGCAAAGTAAGCTCAATAACATTGCCAAAAGTATCAATTCATCTGGAGAAGAGAGGTAAAGACATCATAGCCCCTATTAAATAAGGATTTGAGAAGCCACAATTTAAAATTGAATCACAGAAAAGAATCACAAATTCTTACCTGATTTTATCTTTTTTTAAAATATATTTTGTTGTTTATACTTTAGAAATCTGTTTTTTACAAAAATTTTTGGATTGAAAGCAATATTATTTAAAAACTTTTCAAAATTTAACCTGTTGATTTATAATGTTCTTGTGATTGTTCTCATTTTTTTCATTAAACTTCCTCAGTTAATGAAGGAGTTAATAGCTAATTTCAAATACAATTTTTTAAAAAATATCTAATTAATTATTTAAAATATGTATTTTTTTATTCTGTACACTATTAAGTGATGTTAGTGTTAACCTATCTTAACATTTAAAAAATACATGATTGTTGCTTTATGAGGATAAATTGATTTATATAGTTGCTGCCTATGATAGCCAGCTCCCTTCTCTGGGGACACACAAGATCATTTACTGAGAAACAGAGGTCGGGACAATGATGTCTGTGGCAGAGGAAATGCAGATATGGCATGCCTGGAGTAATCAGTGCCACGCCACCTCTCCTGGGGTTAATGCATTGAATAGATGGCCAGAAACTTCCAACGCACAAAATTTCAGATGGAGACTTCGTGCTTAAATGCTGAACTTCAGCCAAATGCATTGGAGCAAAGATAAAGAGAGGGCATGAGGTAAGCCCACAGAAACCATAGATAAAATACAGAAAAATAGTTTCACTCAGCACAGACCTAACCCATCAGCCACTCTGGGTAACAATACTTGCTTATTTCTTCAAATGCAAGAACCAGGGGTTGATATCCAAACACACTCTGGTCTGTGTATGCATAGAATGTGAGTGTAGTAAATGCCATGTATCTCTTATTCAGGTCATTCCCAACAAATTCTTCTGTTGTTTTAGCAAATGTCTAAGTCAAAGGGCCCCTGCTGCTCTTAATAGACAGATAAGTTGGGTGTCTGAAGTGTACCTGAGTGGTACTCACAAGTAGGCAAAGGAGAAAAGTAGCCCAATTCAGAAAACCTTATTAATAGAGCTGAACTCTGACTGAGAGTCACACATACCTAATTATTGAAAGATTGTTTTCCTTTGCATGACTCTTCTCTTTTCTTTTCTATTTTATTGGGGGGGGGGTGGAAAGGAAGAGAGAGAGAGAGAGAGAGAGAGAGAGAGAGAGAGATTAATTTGTGATTTCACTTAGTTGTTTTATTTATCTGTGCACTCATTGATTACTTCTCCTATGTGCCCTGACTAGAGGTTGAAGCTGTGACCTGTGGCGTGCTGGGAGGGCACTTTAAACACCAAGAAACCCAGCCAGTTCTTTTTTCTCTTTTCTTAATAAAAATGGATCTGTCATTGGTCAATTCACTTTTCAGAAATTCTTCTCTAAGTGACAGGCTGAAGTGATTTCACACTATGTAAAAATTAGTTTTGTTGCTTTTCATAAATTACTAATGAGTTTTTTTGAACAACTGTAGCCCTAACCTGATTCAAGAAAGAACCATTTCATACTTTCCATTAACATGTCTGTAACAATAGAAGGAGAGAAAAACACCAAGTAGATGCCACTTGCTGTGAAGTATTTTCCTCTCTTCATTTCAGCCCATTAGATGATGTCTCCCCATGACACTGTCAAGAAGCCTGGATTGGGATTGACAGTGAAGATTTCAGATATCTCTACTGCCAGTGTGCCTCATTTTGGAAAGGAAGAATGCTCCAGCAATGTGTGGTGAGGAGGCTGTCAACAGAACTAGCCTTTATTTTCAGCTCGCCACTCACCAGCTTGTGTGACACTGAGCAATTTATTCCTGTGCCCGGTGTAGTTACTAATGTGTCACTTGTGTATAGAATGGACCTGGTTGCAAGAAGCTAAAAGACCTCCAAAGCCCCTCTCATTATTCAGATATGATGATGCCAGTGCATGCTTAACTTTTAAAACTTTATTTTTTAATTGTATGCAATAATTTCTCCCTTGTGGTTTCCTATTGGTCACTTCCACTTCCCTCAAAACAAAAGAAAACAAAACAAAAAAGAAAAGTAAAGCAAAAAACAAAAAACAACAGCAAACTAAGGAGATGTAGCAATTAAGTTAGAGACAAACTTGAAAAAAAATGTTTTTCTTTAAGCTCATTTGACTTCTCACTTTATCTTAGAGAAAAATAAAAATGTCTATTTTTGTTTAGCACTAGAATAATCCTGTGGTTATCTTTAATAAGAGTGCCTTGTCTTTAGAGATATATGCAAACATGTGTGGATGAAATCACATAATGCATCAGAAAGAAAGGAGGGAGATGTGAGGGTAGAGGAAAACATTGTCAGGTGGCATGAATAAGGACGTCGCCAGCCACTCTGGGAGAACAGTAGTGAACATGGACATTGAATTGCCATCGGCTGGAAGGTGAACGGAAGTTGAGTAAGGCAGAGATGGGCAGAGTGTCTGATACCTCTGAGAAGACAGGCTCCAGACAACCTAGAGAGGATGACTTGCATGCTAAGAAATATCTATATTGAAGGATATTATGTTTGAAGTAAGAAAACAATGAAACATTATAGCAGGTATATTAGCCAACCCTGTAAGAGATAAATTGATGGAGTAATTTGGACACTTGTTAAGTAATGAGACACAGTTAACTACTGTTCCCAAATAGGAGGTCATTTATTGTCATTTACTGCTTGAAACATTTGAGACAGGAACACTTTAACAGTATCTTTTGTACACGTACTATGGCCTCTTTTTATATCTTTTATTATTCTGTCGAGAATTTATATACAACTTAAATGCAGTAAATTGACTATATCTCAGGTGCATCACTTCTAGTGTTGCATGTGGACTTTATTATATTTTGTTGGATTTATAAAGGCAGGTGCATTTGTTATTCATTCCCTGTGAGACATTAGGTGATAGATGATGAGAAAATGATCTACCATCATCACCAGACTGCATTCTAGGTACTGCAGGGTTTGGAAAGTGAAAGTCCAAAGATCATTTTAATTCAGTTTAAAAATTTCTTGCCACTTTCATACACTAAAAATTCCTGCATAATTGCTAACTTTTATTTATGTTAAGTTTTGTAAACATAAAGCAGCATCAGAGAGGGGTAACATCATATGTATTTTGAATACCACCTATGCAATATACTGCCTCTCTAATCCAGGATAATGAAAGTAATCTTATTGACTGTATTTAAAAGCTGCTGATTAATATTGTTTTTTTATAAGTCAATTTTGTAAAAGAGAGAATATATATGATATGTATTAAAATATATATTATACATATGATATTATGTAATATATATGAAAATAATGATTATTCTCGTAATGTTTAATAAAGAAATCCTTATGATTTTTAATAGTCTTAAAACAGGTAGAAAAACTTTGTTTAAATTCAATGAACTACTCCATCTTTGAAGCAAAATGTGGGTGATGTCTTAATTTATATTGACACATATAAAATATATTATAATTTGAATTTTTAATGTAAAATTATTTTTGAAAAGCAAATTTCAATTATTAGCTGACATCAGATCAAAGTTTAATTTAAATTTATTTTTCTAAGGTAATTGGATTGTAGATAAATCATTTTCATCTGGAGATATCCAAAAAATATTATACTTTCAAAAAGTCATAAATGATTCATTGTCCCTACTTGAATACATTTTTCAGTTTTAATGAAACTGTCTTATTAATAAGATATGATTTGATTTGATAGAGTAACATTTCACTATTAAAGCATTAGAAAATTTGACTTTAGTTAATTTGTGATTCATTAGCTTTTTGAAAGTTGGCCTTTCAGGCACTCTACTTTCAATCTCTGTTGACTTTGTTTTATATGTCTCTTGCTAATCTAGTAGTAGATTGATTTTTCCACTCTGTGGTATAACAAAAGGAGAAACTTTGGTATTTGTGACTCCTCTCATCCTACCCATACTTTGAGCCTCAAAAATCCCCATGCTCTTTCAGTCCCATCTGGGATACAATCACCTCCACAACGGGTCATCCTCCACATATGGTAGAGATATTTGAAGACATTTTAAACTTGTTAAATAATAAATGTTTGTGTTACACACTTAGACAGAAATATAAACGAGACATTCCTGAGTTAAAAACTCCTGTTGATCTCTTTCATTACTTCTATCTCTTAGGCTATAGACTATGGAAGGAAAAATACTATTTCTTAAGTGCACTGATTAAACCATAGAGGAGACATATTCAATACAAATATGGAAGCAAGGTTTGTATGACCAAGTGGAATCCTACTTGCAGCTGAAAATGGTAAAATATGTTTCATATAACACTTTTCAGCAAGAACTCCCAATATGAACATCTAACCTTTGAGGAAAAAAGAGAGCAAAAAGTACACCAGCAGCAATTAACCAAAAAGAACAAGTCTTGTGGATAGCAAGGCTTAGATGGTTGCAGTCAAAGATGACCTTTAGCTAAACCCTGCATAGTAGAGCAAAATGGAAAAGAAGGGTGGAAAAACTGAGTGAGGATAACTGGAAGGGCTGAAAGTACTCAGAAGAGAAGAGTAGAAAGCAAAATAAGGGTGTACACTGAGGAGTAAGGCGTTACACGCTGGAGTATTAGGTAAGCATGTATATTCAGTAGAACTTTTTTAGTGCAAATGCATGTACCAGATGCAAGACAATATTACAATGGTTAGCTGTTTGTGGAAAAGTTTTTATTTATTTTAGGTTACCAAGAGAAGAAATTTATTTAAACCAAATGCCAAAGAAGAGAGAGAGACAGAGACGGATAGAGAGAAGTTGCCACCAAACATCAGTTCTGACTTAGTTGTCAAACACCAGCTACATTTTCACTACTTTTATTTCTCACTTTCCTCTGTCAAAAACATGACAAAGATGTTCACCACTCCACAACTATTACACACTCTGGTGGAGATGTTAGGATTAACCAGTATGGTTAGAGAAGGGAAAGGAGGTATAAGAATTGGAGAGAAAGAAATACTGTCATTTCTATTCCTAAATGACAACAATGTCCATCTGCATTTCGTGTTAAAACTTATCAAAACAATTGGGAAATCTATGGCAAAAATTAAGGAGTTCTAGTAAATTAGTAGGATATACAATTAACATTAAAAGTTGGTAGCCTTTTAATACACATTAAAAGACTAGTTAGAAAAACATAGTTGAAAAAAATAACTTATGGTAAAATAAATAAAACACATAAATAGTAATGTAACAAGAAATCACATTAGCCAAAATACAAACCTGAGATAAAACAATAGCCTTTGACATATGTCAAAACATATGTTCTTAAATAGAAAAAAATCAATATAAAAAATGTCAGTTTTTCTAAATTAATTTAAAATTAAGGGAGAATTTGATTTGAACTCTTACATTATTTTATCTGTTCAGTTCATAATGTAATAAAACTATAAGTCAATAATAGAAAGATAAGAGAAAAATATCTTAATTCCTAAAAATTAAACAACATACTTCTAAATAAAGTATGTGTCAAAAACGGTCCATAATAGAATTACGTACCAGATGAATAACAAAAAGAATTTCAAGAAACCTCCCAAATATTTGGAAATTAAGCAACACACTTCTCAACAATATATTAATCTAATAACCTAAATAATCTATTTAGAGGTGCACAGGAAGAGCATAAAGGCCAATCCAAGGGAAAATTAGAAACTGGTTTTTAACTCAATACGAACACAGCACATCATAATTGTCAGATGCAACTGAAGCAGTACTTGGAAATTTTATTGACGTGAAAAATGAAGTTAATGGAATTCAGGGAATAATTTCCTCGCCAGAGACTTGAAAGAGTTTTGCTCCAGTCCTTTCCCTAATTCTTTTTCTATACTTATGGTGTCTCATACATCTATGATTATGAAAATGACTGATTGATAAGCATTAAAATTACCAGTGATAACAAAAAATGGTGTCACCAATATCCTGAAACCAGCAGAAAAAGCATTAGAATAGTACCTGTTTTCCTGTCCCGTAGTTACTACCAGCTACTTCATCATATGCATATTTATAAATGTCATAAATTATGCATTTGTCTATAGTTTCCTTCTGGAGCTAAACACCCCCATGCATGCACTCAGAGAAGACCATAAATCAGTTTCCGCAGCTATGATTGTTTCCTACTTTCTAATCAACACCACCTAAATAGCCAGCCTCATTTTTCTCATGCTGCAGTCTCACGGAATCATTACTCTCTTTTTAATTCTTACTCACCCACTGGAAGAAAGATTTGTATTTTCTCACCATACTCTTGATAGCGTGTATTATTGCCCATGAAAAACGATGTCTCAGGGGTGATATAATGCTTCGTGTGGCACCAAATGACAGAGAGTCTCTCTGGAAAATGAAACGTGAGAAACAAGATTTTTCTATTTAAATAAGAAGAGTGCCGAGGAGATTAGCCATGGGATAGATTTAAGAAAACATCTCATTATTTCTGCCCGATACTATTTATAACACCTTGTACCTGCTCACTTATCAAAGGTCGCACCTGGGCATTGCTAAGGCTGAGAAATAAGGCCAGGGTTCATTAATCACTGGTGAATCAGTACCAGTGTCATGAACTCTACTTGTATGTTAAATGTTTAGTGATTCTTCCTGTGAATATGGTAGGTAGATCATGCAGATAGGATGCAGAGATATGATCTGAACTGGAGTTTAAATAATTCTGAGTACTATTATTATCATATTATAAAATGAAACAATAATAGATTATAACATAATAGAGCTCACAGATTTCTCATTCACACAGGGAGGCCATGGAACCTTGTGAACCCCTACCCTTGAGTGATTTAGGTTATGACGTATCTATCTTGATTCGATGGTTTCAAATGTTTCATTCTGGCTGGTCATAATCTAGCTTCTTTTTCTTCCTTCCTTCCTTCCTTCCTTCCTTCCTTCCTTCCTTCCTTCCTTCCTTCCTTCCTTCCTTCCTTCCTTCCTTCCTTCCTTTCTTCCTTCCTTCCTTCCTTCCTTTCTTCCTTCCTTCCTTCCTCCCTCCCTCCCTCCTTTTCTCCCTCCCTTCCTTCCTCCCTTCTTCCCTCCTTCCTTCCTTCCTTCCTTCCTTCTGTGATAGGACTGGTAAACTGCATGCTCTAGTCTGGCTTTTAGACAGGTACATTTAAACAGCAGGTATTTAAAGAATGCCTCTATGGAGCAAACATTGTGGTGTGTCTGGTGATAACCTGGTGAACTATAAGAACAACACAATATAATTTCTATCCTCATTGAACTTAAATCCTAACTGAGCTCTCTTGTCAACTTTCATAAGAGTATTCTTCCATTGGAGGAATTTTCTAGGGATATATAGAGACTTCTGCTCTAGTGACCTTCACTGAAAAGCATGCTAGACCCTGGCCAGGTAGTTCAGTTGGTTAGGGAATTGTCCTGATACGTCAAGGTTGCAGGTCCCATTCCTGGTCAGGGCACATACAAGAATCAACCAATGAATTCATAAACAAGTGGAATAAATCAATGTGTCTCTCTCTTTAATCTCTCTCAGGTCAATAAAAAATTTTTAAAGCATTCTAGAGCCTAACCAGGTGACGGCACAGTAGATAGAACATTGGACTGGACATGGAGGACCCAGGTTTGAAACTCTGAGGTCGCCAGCTTGAGCATGGGCTCACCAGCTTGAGTGCGAGGTTGTTGGCTTGAGTGTGGGACCATAGACATGACCCCATGGTCACTGGCTTGAGCCCAAAGGTCACTAGCTTGAAGCCCAAGGTTGCTGGCTTGAGCCCAAGGTAGCTGGCTTGAACAAGGGATCACTTGGTCTGCTGTAGCCCCCCGGGTCAAGGCACATATAAGAAAGTAATCAATGAACAATTAAGAGCCACAACAAAGAATTGATGCTTCTCATGTCTCTCTCTTCCTGTCTGTCTGTCCCTATAAGTCCCTCTCTGACTCTCTCCCTGTCTCTGTCAAAAAAAAAGCATTCTAGAATACCTCCACATTCACACCCCCATATGCATACATGCTGTAAACAACACTAAGAGTAGCTAATATCTTATTGAGCATTGATAAATGCTTTGCTTCATGTGCTTTAGACATATTTACACAATAAATTCCCAGAGATACCTTTCCTTCCACAGCTGAGTAAGCAGCAGCAGAAAGGGGTTAAATAGTGACCTTGAACTTCTGAGGTTTAGAGTCATGGGACCAGGATTCAGAGGAAAGCCATGTGTCTCCAGAACCCCACTTGTAATCATCTGGTGCCGCTGCCTGCAGCTCTGCCCCGGAGTCCCTCCTACCTTTACTGAACAAAACTGTGACACGCCCTGGCCAGTTGGCTCAGTGGTAGAGCGTCCGCCTGGCTTGCAGAAGTCCCGGGTTCGATTCCCGGCCAGGACACACAGGAGAAGTGCCCATCTGCTTCTCCACCCCTCCCCCTCTCCTTCCTCTCTGTCTCTCTCTTCCCTTCCCACAGCCGAGGCTCCATTGGAGCAAGGATGGCCGGGGCGCTGGGGATGGCTCCTTGGCCTCTGCCCCAGGTGCTAGAGTGGCTCTGGTCGCGACAGAGCGATGCCCCGAAGGGGCAGAGCATCGCCCCCTGGTGGGCAGAGCGTCGCCCCTGGTGGGCGTGCTGGGTGGATCCCGGTCAGGCGCATGCGGGAGTCTGTCCGACTGTCTCTCCCCATTTCTAGCTTCAGAAAAATACAAAAAACAACAACAACAAAAAACTGTGACACAAGCTTGAGTGCCGACTCTTCTGTATTCACCTGTATAAACCTTTCCTTTTGTGCAAAGCCAGGCCTAATGTCTTTCAGCAGCATTCTTATTGCAACTCCCAACATTCATTTAGTGCTTATCGCTTATTGCATTCACTATACAAATTGATTATCTCCACTGTGGTTCATGTATTTTACTCTGACTGTGTACAGTGACCCACCACAGACCATTCATATATATCATTTTTAATCTTCAAAATATGAGCTGTACATTATTTTCTGCATAACACAGGCAAAAATATTTGTAGTTTAGTGACTGGCTATGGCCACCTCTGTTCTGTGTTGGGCTCAGATTACAGCTCATCTAATCTCTAAACTCAACAAATTTTAAATATTACTGCTCACAAAATTTAGGGACATTTAAAAATGAATATGAAGTGATAAAATATCCCCTAATTTTTTTTATCTTATTTTTATTAATTTTAATGCAGTGACATTGATAAATCAGGGTACATAAGTCCAGAGAAAATATCTCCAAATTATTTTGACATTTGATTATGTTGCATACCCCTCACCCAAAGTCAAATTTGACCCAAAGTCAAATTGTCTTCTGTCACCTTCTATCTGGTTTTCTTTGTGCACCTCCCCTCCCCCCACCCGCTCTTCCTCTTTCCTCGCCCCCCTCCCCATCCCCCACCCCATCCCCTGTTACCATCACATTCTTGTCCATGTCTCTGAGTCTCATTTTTGTGTCCCATCTATGTATGGATTCAATATAGTTCTTCGTTTTGTCTGATTTACTTATCTCACTCCGTATAATGTTATAAAGTTCCATCCATGTTATTGTAAATGATCTGATGTCATTGTTTCTTATGGCTGAGTAGTATTCCATAGTATAGATGTACCAAAGCTTTTTAATCCACTTGTCCACTGACGGACACTTGGGCTGTTTCCAGATCTTCGCTATTGTGAACAATGCTGCCATAAACATGGGGGTGCATTTCTCCTTTTGAAACAGTTCTATTGTATTTTAGGGTATATTCCTAAAAGTGGGATAGCTGAGTCAAAAGACAGTTCAATTTTTAATTTTTTGAGGAATCTCCATACTGTTTTCCACAGAAGCTACACCAGTCTGCATTCCCACCAGCAGTGCAGGAGGGTTCCCTTTTCTCCACAACCTCGCCAGCACTTATTCTGTGTTGTTTTGTTGATGAGCGCCATTCTGACCAGTGTGAGGTGATATCTCATTGTGGTTTTAATTTGACTTTCTCTAATGATTAGTGATGTTGAGCATTTTTTCATATGCCTATTGGCCATCTGTATGTCCTCTTTGGAGAAGTGTCTATTCATTTCTTTTGCCCATTTTTTGATTGGATTGTTGGTCTTTCTGGTGTTGAGATTTACAAGTTCTTTATAAATTTTGGTTATTAACCCCTTATCAGATGTATTGTCAAATATATTCTCCCATTATGTAGTTTGTCTTTTTATTCTGTTCTTATTATCTTTAGTTGCAAAAAAGCTTTTTAGTTTAATATAGTCCTGTTTGTTTATCCTGTCTTTTATTTCACTTGCCCGTGGAGATAAATCAGCAAATTATTGCTGTGAGAGATGTCGGAGAGCTTACTGTCTATGTTTTCTTCTAAAATGCTTACGGTTTCACGGCTTACATTTAAGTCTTTTATCCATTTTGAGTTTATTTTTATGAATGGTGTAAGTTGGTGGTCTAGTTTCATTTTTTTGCAGGTGGCTGTCCAATTTTTCCAACAACATTTATTAAAGAGGCTGTCTTTACTCCATTGTATGCCCTTACCTCCTCTGTAAAATATCAGTTGTCCATAGATCTGTGGCTTTATTTTTGGGTTCTTCGTTCTGTTTCACTGATCTATATGCCTGTTCTTATGCCACTACCAAGCTGTTTTGAGTACTATGGCCTTGTAGTATAGCTTGATATCAGGAAGTGTGATACCTCCCACTTTATTCTTCTTTTTTAAGATTGCTGAGGCTATTCATGTTCTCTTTTGGTTTCATATAAATTTTTGGAATATATGTTCTATATCTTTGAAGTATGTCATTGATATTTTAATTGGTATTGCATTGAATTTATAAATTGCTTTGGGTAATATAGACATTTTAATTATGTTTATTCTTCCTAACCATGAGCATGGTACATGCTTCCACTTGTTTGTATCTTTCTTGATTTCTTTGACCAATGTTTTATAATTTTCCAAGTACAAGTCTTTAGTCTCCTTGGTTAAATTTATTCCAAGTACTTTATTTTTTTTATTGTAATAATGAAGGGGATTATTTCCTTAATTTCTCTTTTTGACTGTCCATTGTTGGTGTATAAAAATGCCTTTGATTTCTGAGTATTAATTTTATATCCTGCCACTTTGCTGAATTTATTTATCAGGTCCAGTAGTTTTTTGACTGACATTTTACAGTTTTCTATATACAATATCATATCATCTGCAAATAATGATAGCTTTACTTCTTTTCCAACCTGAATGCCTTTAATTTCTTCTTCTTGTCTGATTGCTGTGGCTAGGACTTTCAGGAGGATGCTGAATAAGAGTGGTAAAAAGGGCAACCCTGCCTTGTTCCTGATGTTAACATCAGGGGATTGCTTTTAACTTTTTCCCATTGAGTATGATATTGGCTGTGGGTTTGTCATAGATGGCTTTTATCATGTTGAGGTATGTTCCCTGTATTCCCACTTTGTTCAGAGTTTTGATCATGAATGGGTGCTAGATTTTATCAAATGTGTTTTCTGCATCTATTGAAATTATCATATGTTTTTTCTCCTTTTTGTTTATGTGATGAATCACATTGATTGATTTACGAATATTGTACCAGCCTTGCCTCTCCAGAATAAATCCCACTTGATCATGGTGTATGATTTTTTCCATATATTGTTGGATCCGGTTTTCTAATATTTTGTTGAGGATTTTAGCATCTATATTCATCAGGGATATTGGCCTATAATTTTTTTTCTTTGTGTTGTCTTTGCCTGGTTTTGGAATCAGAATTATGCTCGTCTCATAAAAGGAGCTTGGAAGTCTTCCTTCCTCTTGAATTTTTTGAAATATCTTGAGAAGGATAGGAGTTAGTTCTTCTTTGAATATTTGGTAGAATTTACTTGTGAAGCCATCAGGCCCAGGAATTTTCTTTGTTGGGAGATTTTTCTTTTCTTTTTTTAAAGGAGACAGAGAGAGTCAGACAGAGAGGGATAGACAGGGACAGAGAGTCAGGAGCAGAGAGAGATGAGAAGCATCAAACAGTTTTTTGCTGTGCATTGCGACTCCTTAGTTATTCATTGATTGCTTTCTCATATTAGTCTTCACTGCAGGCCTTTAGCAGACTGAGTAACCCCTTGCTTGAGCCAGTGACCTTGGGTTCAAGCTGGTGAGCTTTTGTTCAAACCAGATGAGCCTGCGCTCAAGCTAGACCCTTGGGGTCTCGAACCTGGGTTCTCGGCATCCCAGTCCAATGCACTATCAACTGCACCACCACCTTTTCAGGCGTTTTGATAATTGTTTTGATCTCATTTGGTATAATCGGTCTGTTTAGGTTTTCTGATTCTTCCAGATTGATTTTTGGAAGATTGTATGCTTCAAGGAATTTGTTCATTTTATCTAGGTTGTCTAGTTTTTTGGCATACAGTTCTTCATAGTATTTTCTTACAATATTTTGTATTTCTATTGTGTCAGTTGTTATTTCTCCACTCTCATTTCTAAGTTTATTTATTTGAGTCCTCTCTCTCTTTTTCTTGGTGAGTCTAGTTAAAGGTTCATCGATCCTGTTTACCTTTTCAAAGAAACAGCTCCTAGTTTCATTGATCCTCTGTATTGTTTCTTTAGCCTCTATGTCATTTATTTCTGCTCTGATCTTTATTATTTCCTTCCTTCTACTACATTTGGGCTTTACTTGCCATTCTTTTTCTAGGTCTTTTAGATGCAGGGTTAAGTTGTTTATTTGAGCTTTTTCTAGCTTCTTAAAGTGTGCCTGTAGTGCTATGAACTTCCATCTCAGTACTGATTTTTATGTCCTATAAATTTTGAGTTGTTGTATGCTCATTATCATTTATTCCTAGAAATTTTTTATTTCTTCTTTGATCCCATTCTTAATTAATTCGTTATTTAACAACCTGCTATTTAGTTTCCATGTGTTTGAGAATTTTTGAGCTTTTCTGTTGTGGTTGATTTCTAGTTTCATGCCATTGTGATCAGAGAGAGTGCTTGATATGATTTCAATCTTCTTAAATTTGATGAGTCCACATTTGTGCCCTAACATGTGGTCTATCCTAGAGAATGTACCATGAGCACTTGAAAAGAATGTATATTCTCTATGGTGAAAGGTTCTGAAGATATCTGTTAAATTGAGTTGATCTAGTGTGTCCTTTAAGTCTGCTGTGTCTTTGTTAATTTTCTCTCTTAAGAATCTATTTAGGGCCTGACCTGTGGTGGCGCAGTGGATAAAGCGTCAACCTGGAAATGCTGAGGTCGCCGGTTCGAAACCCTGGGCTTGCCTGGTCAAGGCACATATGGGAGTTGATGCTTCCTGCTCCTCCCCCCTTCTCTCTCTCTCTCTCTGTCTCTCTTCCTCTCTAAGAATGAATAAATAAAATTAAAAAAAAAAAAAAAAGAATCTATTTAGTGATATTAATGGGGTATTGAAATTCCCTACTATTATAGTATTGCTGTTGATTTCATCCTTTATATCCATTAAAGTAAGCTTTATATATTTAGGTGGTCCTATATTAGGTGCGTAGATATTTATAATACTTATATCTTCCTGTTGATTGCTCCCTTTATCATTATGTAGTGGCCTTTTTTTTTTTTTTTTTTTTACAGAGACAGAGAGTGAGTCAGAGAGAAGGATAGACAGGGACACAGACAGGAACAGAGAGTGATGAGAAACATCAATCATTAGTTTTTTCATTGCATGTTGCAACACCTTAGTTGTTCATTGATTGCTTTCTCATATGTGCATTGATCATACGCCTTCAGCAGACTGAGTAGCCCCTTGCTGGAGGCAGCGACCTTGGATTCAAGCTGGTGGGCTTTTGCTCAAATCAAATGAGCCTGAACTCAAGCTGGCGACCTCAGGGTCTCGAACCTGGGTCCTCTGCATCCCAGTCCAACGCTCTATCCACTGTGCCACCGCCTGGTCAGGCATGTAGTAGCCTTTTTTATCTCTTACTATATCCTTTGTTTTAAAGTCCACTTTGTCTGATATAAGTATTGCTATCCCTGCTTTTCTTTCATTTCCATTTGCATGAAGTGTTTTTTTCCACCCTTTTACCTTCAGTCTATGTGCATCTTTTTTTTTTTTTTTTTTTGTACATCTTTCCTTTAAGGTGTGTCTCTTGTAGACAGTTATGTACAGATCCTGTTTTCTTTTTTTTTTTTTTTTTTGTATTTTTCTGAAGCTGGAAATGGGGAGAGACAGTCAGACAGACTCCCGCATGCGCCCGACCGGGATCCACCCGGCATGCCCACCAGGGGGCGACGCTCTGCCCACCAAGGGGTGATGCTCTGCCCCTCCGGGGCCTCGCTCTGTTGAGACCAGAGCCACTCTAGCAGCTGGGGCAGAGGCCAAGGAGCCATCCCCAGTGCCCGGGCCATCTTTGCTCCAATGGAGCCTCGGCTGCGGGAGGGGAAAAGAGAGAGAGAGAGACAGAGAGGAAGGAGAGGGGGAGGGGTGGAGAAGCAAATGGGCGCTTCTCCTGTGTGCCCTGGCCGGGAATCGAACCCGAGACTTCTGCATGCCAGGCCGACACTCTACCATTGAGCCAACCAGCCAGGGCCACCTTATCTCTTTTGATTGGATCATTTAATCCATTTACATTTAAGGTTATTATTGATATGTAGTTGTTTATTGCCATTATATTTTTTAATGCTGTATTTCTCTTTTGCTATATTCTTTTCCCACATTGATCTGTTTACAACAGGCCCCTTAACATTTCCTGCAGCATTGGTTTGGTTGTAATGAATTCCTTGAGTTTTTTTTTGTCTGAGAAGCTTTTTATTTCTCCTTCAATTTTAAATGATAGCCTTGCTGGATAAAGTATTCTTGGTTGTAGGTTCTTGCTCTGCATTACTTTGAATAATTCTTGCCATTATTTCTGGCCTGAAGTGTATCTGTTGAGAAGTCTGATGTCATCCTTATGGGGCCTCCTTTGTAGGTTATGGCCTTTTTTTTCTCTAGCAGCTTTTAATATTTTCTCTTTATCACTTAGCTTTGGTATTTTAATTATGATGTGTCTTGGTGTAGGTTTCTTTGGGTTTCTCTTTAGTGGAGTTCTCTGTGCTTCTTGAACTTGTGAGAGTTTCTCCTGCATTAATTTAGGGAAGTTTTCAGCTATGA
This sequence comes from Saccopteryx leptura, assembly GCF_036850995.1. NCBI lineage: Eukaryota > Metazoa > Chordata > Mammalia > Chiroptera > Emballonuridae > Saccopteryx > Saccopteryx leptura. The sequence goes on from NC_089507.1 coordinate 151,156,704, forward strand.
TATGATAGAACAAAGTCTCTTTCCCTTGTTCTTTCTCTTCTTCTTCAGGAACCCCTAAAATGTGGATGTTATTTCTCTTTATGTTGCCACAGAGCTCTAAGAGTTTCCTCAGACTTTTTGAGTCTCTTTTCTTTTTTCTTTTCTGCTTTCATGCCTTCATTCCAGTTGTCCTCCAACTCACTGATTTGATCCTCAGCTCTATCCATCCTGTTTTTAATTCCTTCCATTGTAGTCTTCATTTCTGATATTGTATTTGTCATCTCCAACTGATTCTTTTTTAATATTTCAATATCCTTTTTATACTTGCTATTTCTTTATTTAGGTGTTTGTCCTTTGTTGTTCTAAGATCCGTAAGCATCCTTACAATCATTATTTTGAACTCCGCATGGAAGTTTGATTATTTCTATATGACTCAGTTCAACTCCTGAAGGTTTCTCTTGTGATTTCATTTGAATTGCACTTCTTTGTATTCTCATTATGTCTGTGAGTTTGGGTATTTTCTTTGTAGAGCTGAGTCTAGGCTTGGTGTTATCTGCCTCCAGTTTTCACTTGTGTTCTTTCTAAGTCTTCTTGGTTGGCACCAGGTATTATTTGAAATCCACTTTCGAATTTGGGCCCTTTTGAAGTCTTGATTTGTTTGTTTTCTTAAGAGGTGATTGTCTTGTTTGCTGATCTCAGCAGGGGGCTTATTTGAGACTGTATCCAGGAATGCGATGGGTGTGACCTGAGGCTCTGAAGTCCTCTTCTGCCAGTTAATCTCTCTTGGGGCGGGTTGCTTTCTCAGCTTCAGTAGGGGGAGGTGTATCTCAGATCTCCATGGAGACCTGAGTTACTGCCCCTCCTCCCCACTTCTTGTTTTCAGCTGTGTCTTGTTGTGCTGATTGGAGCTGGAGAGATGTCTGTATCTCTGTGACCTGGAAGTACTTTTGTGTTTTGCTTTGTAGAAGAATCAGCCCCTCCCCCAATTATGGCTGCCTCCAGCACTGAATGAGTCAGCTTTTCATTTTATCACATTTATTTCTCTCCCCCCTCACCATCCATCTCTCTTTCTCTTCTTTCTTTTTGGAATACAAGCGGGCCCTTTAAACACACCTCATTCCCTGGTCTCCAGACAAGTGGCTGTGAGCAGTATTTACTGCTCTTTTCTTTGGAGTGAAAGCCCAGCCTCACCACACCCCCTCTGTTCCTGTAAGCAGGGGAGATTCAGGCACTCCCTACCAGGTATTTTGTGGCTTCTTCTTTGCTCCTTGGTTTTTGAGAGCTGTTTTGGTAGTCCAGATATGGTTTTTCATGCTGATTGTTCATAAATTAGTTTATAATCCAGTTCAGTGGTGGGAACTGGGAGTCTGTGTGTCTGCCTACGCCACTGCCATCATAAGGTCCCCAGTTTGAATCATAAAATTGCTTTACATCAGGTTGCCAGTCCTAATTTCTTGTGACATAGTACAAATAGTATTTAGAATGTCAGAAAATTAATAATACAAATTGGGAGAAAATGCTTTTTCCTTCACAAGTCTTTTCCTCATCCTGTTTTATATCCCAGTTGCCCTATTTAATACTGGCTGATCACTGCTTATTCTTTTAGACTAAATCTAAAGTCATACCTTATTAAAGTCCTTTCCTGACTCCCTCACGTTAAGGTTTCATGCTTTGCCTCATTATCTAAAGACCTTCCTACCTATAGTTCCAGACAGAAGTACTTAATGTAGAAATGCTAATTAAGTGAATGAACTGGCTTTACAACACTGAGATAAGAAGAATAATGTCATCCATCCCTCAATATTTACACCCCAATCCCAAGAACTTAAGTGACATTACATGGCAAAGCAGAAAGAATGTTTCAGATGGAATGAATCTTCTGACTGTAAGATGAGGGAGATTATCCTTATGCCAATATAGCCTCAAGAATCTTCTCTATGGTAGAGGTAGAGAAGGTCAGTATCTGGGTGATGCACCATGAGAATGACTCAACTGGAAGTTGCCAGCTTTGAAAATGGGAAGGAAAAGGACAAAAATATGTTGACAGACTCCAGAAACTGGAAAACCAAGAAAACAGATAGTCCTCAAAGCACACAGAAGAAATGCTGCCCTTCCAACACCTGCGTTTAGCCCAATGAGACCCATCTTTGACTTCTTCTCTCTGGCACTAAGATAATGAATGTGTATCATTGTATTCCAAAATCTATACTAATACGCTGCAGCTACTATTAGCAACTAGTATGGATGCCATAATATAATTACAGTACAGGGGTTTGGGCTTGTTCCTTCCCTTGTATACAAATAGGTACATTTTCTACCTCTAAAAATAAGGCTGTCATGTACAGGGTTTTTTCAATATCAGGAGAAGTAGTATATATTCTCACAAAAATTAGAGGATATTGGAGTAGGCATACACACAGACTCCCAGATCACACCACTGAACTGAATTACAAACTAATTTATAAACAATCAGCATGGAAAACCAAGTCTGGACTACAAGAACAGCTCTCAAAACCAAGAAGCAAAGAAGAAGTACAACAAACCTGGTAGGGAGAGCCTGATTCTGCCCTGCTTACAGGAATGGGAGGGAGGGGTGAGGCTGAGAATCCCAGAAGGGCTCTCACTCCAAGGAAAAGAGCAGAAAATACTGCTCACAGCCACTTGCCTCGTGACCAGGGAACAAGATGTGCTGAAAGGGCCAGCTTCTTTTCCAAAAAGAAAGGGGAGAGAGAGAAATAGATGGTGAGGGGCAAAGGAATGCAGGGGACGACCTGAAAAGCTGACTCATCCAGTGCTGGTGGTGGCCATAGCTGGGAGAGGGGCTGATCTTTCCACAAAACAAAAAAATAAAGTGCTTCTGGGTCAGAGATCTCCAGTAATCTGTCCAGCTCCAATCAGCACAACAAGACACAGCTGAAAACAAGAAGGGAGGAGAAGGGACAGTAACTCAGGTCTCAATGGAGATCTGAGATTCATCTCCCCCTACTGAAGCTGAGAAAACACCCTGCCTCCAGAGAGAGTAACCAGCAGAAGAGACCTTCAGAATCTCAGGTTACAGCCACCGCATTCCTGAATACAGTCTCAAATAAGCCCCCTGCTAAGATCAGTAAACAAGACTATCACCTCTTAAGAAAACAAACAAATCAAGACTTCAAAGGGGACCAAATCCAAAAGTGGATTACAAATAATAGCTAATACCAAATCACGAAGACCTAGAAATAACACAAGTGAAAACTGGAGGCAGACAACACCAAGCCTAGACTCAACCAGCTCTACAAACAAAACTACCAAACATACAGACATAATGAGAAGACAGAGAAGTGCAATCCAAATGAAACCACAAAAGAAACCTCAAAGAAATGAACTGAGTGATATGGAAATAATCAAAGAAAATACCCAAACTCACAGACATAATGAGAATACAAAGAAGTGCAATTCAAATGAAATCACAAGAGAAACCTTCAGGAGTTGAACTGAGTCATATAGAAATAATCAAACTTCCACGCGGAGTTCAAAATAATGATTGTAAGGATGCTTACGGATCTTAGAACAACAAAGGACGGTCACCACAAACACCTAAATAAAGAAATAGCAAGTATAAAAAGGATATTGAAATATTAAAAAAGAATCAGTTGGAGATGACAAATACAATATCAGAAATGAAGACTACAATGGAAGGAATTAAAAACAGGATGGATAGAGCTGAGGATCAAATCAGCGAGTTGGAGGACAACTGGAATGAAGGCATGAAAGCAGAAAAGAAAAAAGAAAAGAGACTCAAAAAGTCTGAGGAAACTCTTAGAGCTCTGTGGCAACAGAAAGAGAAATAACATCCACATTTTAGGGGTTCCTGAAGAAGAAGAGAAAGAACAAGGGAAAGAGACTTTGTTCTATCATATCATAGCTGAAAACTTCCCTAAATTAATGCAGGAGAAACTCTCACAAGTTCAAGAAGCACAGAGAACTCCACTAAAGAGAAACCCAAAGAAACCTACACCAAGACACATCATAATTAAAATACCAAAGCTAAGTGATAAAGAGAAAATATTAAAAGCTGCTAGAGAAAAAAAAGGCCATAACCTACAAAGGAGGCCCCATAAGGATGACATCAGACTTCTCAACAGAAACACTTCAGGCCAGAAATAATGGCAAGAATTATTCAAAGTAATGCAGAGCAAGAACCTACAACCAAGAATACTTTATCCAGCAAGGCTATCATTTAAAATTGAAGGAGAAATAAAAAGTTTCCCAGACAAAGAAAACTCAAGGAATTTATTACAACCAAACCAATGTTGCAGGAAATGTTAAGGGGCATGGTGTAAACAGACCAAAGTGGGAAAGAATATAGCAAAAGAGAAATACAGCTTTAAAGAATAAAATGGCAATAAACAACTATATATCAATAATAACCTTAAATGTAAATGGATTAAATGATCCAATCAAAAGACATACGGTAGCAGCATGGATAAGAAAACAGGATCTGTACATATGCTGTCTATAAGAGACACACCTTAAAACAAAAGATGCACATAGGTTGAAGGTAAAAGGATGGAAAAAAACATTTCATATAAATGGAAATGAAAGAAAAGCAGGGGTAGCAATACTTATATCAGACATAATGGACTTTAAAACAAAGAATATAGTAAGAGATAAAGAAGGCCACTACCTAATGATAAAGGGAGCAATCCAACAGGAAGATATAACTATTATAAATATTTATGCACCTAATATAGGAGCACCTAAATATATAAAGCAGACTTTGATGGATATAAAGAGCAAGATCAATAGCAACACTATAATAATAGGGGATTGTAATACCCCACTTACTTCACTAGATAAATCCTTGAGAAAGAAAATTAACAAAGACACAGCAGACTTAAAGGACACACTAGATCAACTTGATTTAATAGATATCTTCAGAACCTTTCACTGTAAAGCAGCAGAATATACATTCTTTTTAAGTACTCATGGTACATTCTCTAGGATAGACCACATGTTAGGGCAAAAAAGTGGTCTCAACAAATTTTAGAAGATTGAAATCATATCAATCACTTTCTTTGATCACAAGGGCATGAAACTAGAAATCAACCACAACAGAAAAACTCAAAAATTCTCAAACACACGGAAAGTATATAGAAGGTTGTTAAATAACGAATGATATAGAATGAGATCAATGAAGAAATAAAATTTTCTAGAAACAAATGATAATGATCATACAACTCAAAAATTATGAGACACAGCAAAATCAGTACTGAGAGGGAAGTTCATAGCACTACAGGCACACTTTAAGAAGCTAGAAAAAGCTCAAATAAACAACTTAACCCTGCATCTAAAAGACCTAGAAAAAGAATGGCAAGTAAAGCCCAAATGTAGTAGAAGGAAGGAAATAATAAAGATCAGAGCAGAAATAAATTATATAAAGGCTAAAGAAACAATACAGAGGATCAATGAAAGTAGGAGCTGTTTCTTTGAAAAGGTAAACAAGATTGATGATCCTTTAACTAGACTCACCAAGAAAAAGAGAGAGAGGACTCAAATAAATAAACTTAGAAATGAGAGTGGAGAAATAACAACTGACACAACAGGAATACAAAATATTGTAAGAAAATACTGTGAAGAACTGTATGCCAAAAACCTAGATAACCTAGATGAAATGAACAAATTCCTTGAAGCATACAATCTTCCAAAAATCAATCTGGAAGAATCAGAAAACTTAGACTGATTACATCAAATGAGATCTAAACAGTAATCAGAAAACTCCCAACAAAGAAAAGTCCTGGGCCAGATGGCTTCACAAGTGAATTCTACCAAATATTCAAAGAAGAACTAACTCCTATCCTTCTCAAGATATTGTATTTCAAAAAATTCAAGAGGAAGGAAGACTTCCAAGCTCCTTTTATGAGACGAGCATAATTCTGATTCCAAAACCAGGCAAAGACAACACAAAGAAAAAAAATTATAGGGCAATATCCCTGATGAATATAAATGCTAATATCCTCAACAAAATATTAGCAAACCGGATCCAACAATATATGGAAAAAATCATACACCATGATCAAGTGGGATTTATTCTGAGGAGGCAAGGCTGGTACAATATTTGCAAATCAATCAGTGTGATTCATCACATAAACAAAAAGAAGGAGAAAAACCACATGATAATTTCAATAGATGCAGAAAAAGCATTTGATAAAATTCAGCACCCATTCATGATCAAAACTCTGAATAAAGTGGGAATACAGGGAACATACCTCAACATGATAAAAGCCATCTATGACAAATCCACAGCCAACATCATACTGAATGGGCAAAAATGAAAAGAAATCCCCTTAAGATCAGGAACAAGGCAGGGGTGCCTCCTTTCACTACTCTTATTCAACATAGTCCTGGAAGTTCTAGCCACAGCAATTAGACAAGAAATAAAAACAAAAGGCATTCAAGTTGGAAAAGAAGTAAAGCTATCATTATTTGCAGATGATATGATATTGTATATAGAAAATCCTAAAGTCTCAGTCAAAAAACTACTGGACCTGATAAATGAATTCAGCAAGGTGGCAGGATATAAAATTAATACTAAAAAATCAGAGGCATTTTTATACACCAACAATGAACAGTCAGAAAGTGAAATTAAGAAATCAATCCCCTTAACTATTACAACCAAAAACATTAAGTACCTAGGAGTACATTTAACCAAGGAGAGTAAAGACTTATACTCGGAAAATTATAAAACACTGATAAAAGAAATCAAGAAAGATACAAACAAGTGGAAGCATATACCGTGCTCATAGTTAGAAAGAATAAACATCATTAAAATGTCTGTATTACTCAAAGCAATTTATAAATTCAATGCAATACCAATTAAAGTACCAATGACATATTTTAAAGATATAGATCACATATTTCAAAAATATATATGGAACCAAAAGAGAACATGAATAGCCTCAGCAATCTTAAAAAAGAAGAACAAAGGGGTAGGTATTTTACTTCCTGATATCAAGCTATACTACAAGACCATTGTACTCAAAACTGCCTGGTACTGGCATAAGAACAGGCACATAGATCAATGGAACAGAACGGAGAACCCAGAAATAAAGCCACAGATCTATGGACAACTGTTATTTGAGAAAGGTGGTAAGGGCATAGAATGGAGTACAGACAGCCTCTTCAACAAATGGTGTTGGGAAAATTGGACAGCAATCTGCAAAAAAACAAAAAAAAACAAAACTAGACCACCAACTTACACCATTCACAAAAATAAACTTAAAATGGATAAAAGACTTAAATATTAGGCGTGAAACCATAGCATCTTAGAAGAAAACATAGGCAGTGATCTCTCTGACATCTCTCTCAGCGATAGATTTGCTGATTTATCTCCATGGGTAAGGGAAATAAAAGACAAGATAAACAAATGGGACTATATCAAACTAAAAAGATTTTGCACAGCCAAAGACAATAAGAACAGATTAAAAAGACAAACTACACAATGGGAGAATATATTTGACAGTATGTCTGATAAGGGGTTAATAACCAAAATTTATAAAGAACTTGTAAGTCTCAACACCAGAAAGACAAACAGTCCAATCAAAAAATGGGCAAAAGAAATGAATAGACACTTCTCCAAAGAGGACATACAGATGGCCAATAGGCATATGAAAAAATGTTCAACATCACTAATCATTAGAGAAATGCTAATTAAAACCACAATGAGATATCATCTCATACCGGTCAGTATTGTGCTCATCAACAAAACAACACACAATAAGTGCTGGCGAGGATGTGGAGAAAGGGGAACCCTCCTACACTGGTGGTGGGAATGCAGACTGGTGTAGCCTCTGTGGAAAACAGTATGGAGATTCCTCAAAAAATTGAAAATCGAACTGCCTTTTGACCCAGCCATCCCACTTTTAGGAATATACCGCAAGAACACCACAGAACGGTTCCAGAAGGAGAAATGCACCCCCATGTTTATAGTAGCATTGTTCACAATAGCGAAGATCTGGACAGAGCCCAAGTGTCCGTCAGAGGATAAGTGGATTAAAAAGCTTTGGTATATCTATACTATGGAATACTACTCAGCCATAAGAAATGACGACATCAGATCATTTACAATAACATGGATGGACCTTGATAAAATTATATGGAGTGAAATAACTAAATCAGAATAAAATAAGAACTATTTGAACCCATGCATAGATGGGACATAAAAATGAGACTGAGAGACATGGACAAGAGTGTGATAGTAACAGGGTGTGGGGTGGAGTGGTGTGGAGAGGGCGAGGAAGGAGAAGGAGGCATAGGGGGAGGGGAGGGGCAAAAAGAAAACCAGATAGAAGGTGACAGAAAACAATTTGACTTTGGGTGAGGGGTATACAGCAGAATCAAAAGTCAAAATAATCTGGAAATGTTTTCTCGGACATATGTACCCTGATTTATGAATGTTACTGCATTAAAATGAATAAAAATAAGATAAAAAATGCATTTTATGGGCTTTCCAGTCTAGATCAAGCTATGATATTTAATCCAACTGTTTAATTTTATTTGATTAAAAATATTAGATTCTTAAATTAAAACATATCTTCAGGAGTGATAAATTGCCTGTTTTTTTAACCAAAGAAAGGTTAGATGTTACTTTTTGAGACTAAGGACTACAAGGTTTGAGCAACTATTGTGATTTATAAGAAGAATAAACTCATTGAGTAAGAAAGAAAATACAAATGCAGTGACATCAAGTGACCAGTGGACACCTAGTGTGTTTCTCCTGCCTTCTACCACAGGTGGCAAACTCTCAAGAGTTCCTCAGGTTTACTCTGCAAAAGAAGAAATGGTGACCTATAGTTACTAACATCACAGTGACACTCTTTGAGACATGTAGATAGAAGCATGTTTCAGGATGTTCATGGTAACATTACTATGACCGAAACAAACACAGCAGGACAAATTGATTCCATCCTCTCGTTCTCTTAGACTCCACAAGATGATTAGTCTTTTCGACTCTGCATGATTACTACCCCAGATATCATAAGCAATCTTCCAAAACCCTGATAAATATATTGCAGACAGAGCCAGGTTTTAGAATTTGCTACAGTCTTTTAAGAGCATCATCTTGTTTTGTAGCAATTGCTACCATTTTTTGGTTCTTTATAAATTACTTTCATTATTTCATTTTCTTTATTTCTTTTTTTCTGATCTTTACAAAAACACTGTCAAGGAGGCAGGAAAATATGTTTTCTCAGCACCTGAACTTTTTACAGGAAGTGTTAAAAAATATGTGTTATATAAGAAATGTTATATAAATAAATAAGTGAAAGCTCAAGTGGGCCAGATAATGTTTCTTAAGTCCTTGGATACATTTTTTACTTTTTATTTTATTTTTATATTGTCTATATAAACTTATTTAAAATATTTTATAGACTACAGTTAAACCAACTCATCTTTCTGTTATCTCTTTCATTGCTTTAAGTCTTACAAAATAACTTCCCAACCAAAATCAGAGTTATCTAAATTGCCTTCAATTTTTAAAAATATGAGTAGCAAAGTGGGCACACACTAGAGTGCCTATCACATGGGGAAGTGGTCTTCACCTGGTTGTCAGGCGCAGAGAAAACCAGGGCAAACATAAATCCTCTGCCCTTAGGGATATTATGAGGTCAACTCAAAGATGTCAGTGCTCTGGACAGTTTCACCTCTTTAAAAAATCTTCTCTCATTCATGAGATTATGGTGGTGGCAGCAATTTTGCACAATTACTCATGCTTTCAGCCCCAGTCATTGTTAACAAACTATCAGTCAAGAGCTGAGCAAGGTACTGTAATCAGAGACCTTTCTCTTGGAATAGGGAAGAAGAGATGGTGTCTGGATCATATGGATAGTTATCTACAGAGCACCAAGAAATCCAGTCTTCAGAGAAAGAGAATGCAGAACAAACGGATGAAACTCTTAGAAAATTGAAGAATAAAAGAAAAATAAAAAGACTCTTGGTCATTTTTCTTTTTCTTTTTTTTTTTAATAATTTTATTTTTTTAATGGGGTGAAATCAAGAAATCAGGATACATATATTCAAAGATAACATGTCCAGGTTATCTTGTTGTTCAATTATGTTGCATACCCATTACCCAAAGTACCCAAAGTCAGATTGTCCTCTGTCACCTTCTATCTAGTTTTCCTTGTGTCCTTCCCCTTCCCCCTTTCCCTCTCCCTCTCCCCCCTCCCCCCATAACCACCACACTCTTATTGATGTCTCTTAGTCTCACTTTTATGTCCCACCTACGTATGGAATAATGCAGTTCCTGTTTTTTTCTGATTTACTTATTTCACTTCGTATAATGTTATCAAGATCCCACCATTTTGCTGTAAATGATCCGATGTCATCATTTCTTATGGCTGAGTAGTATTCCATAGTGTATATGTGCCACATCTTCTTTATCCAGTTATCTATTGATGGCTTTTTTGGTTGTTTCCATGTCCTAGCCACTGTGAACAATGCTGCAATAAATATGGGGCTGCATGTGTCTTTACGTATCAATGTTTCTAAGTTGTGGGGGTATATATCCAGTAGAGGGATTGCTGGGTCATAAGGTAGATATATTTTTAATTTTTGAGGAACCACCATACGTTATTCCATAATGGTTGTACTACTTTACATTTCCAACAACAGTGGATGAGGGTTCCTTTTTCTCCACAGCCTCTCCAACATTTGCTATTAACTGTCTTGTTAATAATAGCTAATCTAACAGGTGTGAGGTGGTTTCTCATTGCAGTTTTGATTTGCATTTCTTTAATAACTAAAGAAGATGAGCATCTTTTCATATATCTGTTGGCCATTTGTATTTCTTCCTGGGAGAAGTGTCTGTTCATGTCCTCTTCCCATTTTTTTATTGGATTGTTTGTTTGTTTGTTGTTGAGTTTTATGAGTTCTTTGTATATTTTGGATATTAGGGCCTTATCTGAGCTGTTGTTTGAAAATATCATTTCCCATTTAGTTGGCTGTCTGTTTATTTTGTTATCAGTTTCTCTTGCTGAGCAAAAACTTCTTAGTCTGATGTAGTCCCATTTATTAATTTTTGCCTTCACTTCTCTTGCCTGTGGAGTCAAATTCATAAAATGCTCTTTAAAACCAAGATTCATGAGTTTACTACCTATGTCTTCTTCTATGTACTTAATTGTTTCAGGTCTTATGTTTAGATCTTTGATCCATTTTGAGTTAATTTTTGTACAGGGGGAGAGACTGTAGTCCAGTTTCATTCTTTTGCATGTGGCTTTCCAGTTTTCCCAGCACCATTTATTGAAGAGGCTTTCTTTTCTCCATTGTGTGTTGTTGGCCCCTTTATCAAAAATTATTTGACTATATATATGTGGTTTTATTTCTGGACTTTCTATTCTGTTCCATTGGTCTGAGTGTCTATTTTTCTGCCAATACCATGCTGTTTTGATTGTCGTGGCCCTATAATAGAGTTTGAAGTCAGGTATTGTAATGCCCCCAGCTTCATTCTTTTTCTTTAGGATTGCTTTGGCTATTCGGGGTTTTCATAGTTCCATATTAATCTGATGATTTTTTGCTCCATTTATTTAAAAAATGTCATTGGAATTTTGATGGGAATTGCATTAAATTTGTATATTGCTTTGGGTAATATGGCCATCTTGATTATATTTATTCTTCCTAACCAAGAACAAGGAATATTCTTCCATCTCATTATATCTTTTTTGATTTCCCTTAACAATGGTTTATAGTTTTCATTATATAAGTCCTTTACATTCTTTGTTATGTTTACTCCTAAGTATTTTATTTTTTTGTTGTTGCAATCGTGAAGGGGATAATTCATTTGAGTTCATTCTCAAATGTTTCATTGTTGGCATATAGAAAGGCTATTGACTTCTGTATGTTAATTTTGTATCCTGTGACCTTACTGTATTGGCTTATTGTTTCTAGTAGTCTTTTTGTGGATTCTTTGGGGTTTTCAATGTATAGGATCATATCATCTGCAAAAAGTGATACCTTTACTTCTTCTTTTCTGATATGGATGCCTTTTATTTCTTTGTCTTGTCTGATTGCTCTGGCTAGAATCTCTAGTACCACATTAAATAAGAGTGGAGAGAGTGGACAACCCTGTCTTGTTCCTGATTTAAGGGGGAAAGCCTTCAGTTTTGTGCCATTTGATATGATGTTAGCCATTTTATCATATATGGCCTTTATCATGTTGAGATATTTTCCTTCTATACCCATTTTGTTGAGAGTCTTAAACATAAAATTGTGTTGTATTTTATCGAAAGCCTTTTCTGCGTCTATTGATAAGATCATGTGGTTTTTGATCTTTGTTTTGTTGATATGGTATATTACGTTAACCATTTTACATATGTTGAGCCATCCTTGAGATTCTGGGATGAATCCCACTTGATCATGATGTATTATTTTTTTAATATGTTGTTGTATTTGATTTGCCAGTATTTTGTTTAGTATTTTAGCATCTGTATTCATTAGAAATATTGGTCTGTAGTTTTCTTCTTTTGTGCCATCCTTGCCTGGTTTTGGTATGAGGGTTATGTTGGCCTCATAAAATGTGTTTGGAAGAATTGCTTCTTCTTCAATTTTTTTTTTACTTTTTTTTATTTATTCATTTTAGAAAGGAGAGAGGGAGAGAGAAAAACAGAGAGAGAGAAGGAGGAGGAGCAGGAAGCATCAACTCCCATATGTGCCTTGATCAAGCAAGCCCATGGTTTCGAACCGGCGACCTCAGCATTTCCAGGTCAACAATTTATCCACTGCGCCACCACAAGTCAGGATTCTTCAATTTTTTGGAAGACTTTGAGTAGAATAGGAACCAAGTCTTCTTTGAATGTTTGATAAAATTCCCTGGTATAGCCGTCTGGGCCTGGACTTTGATTTTTGGGGAGGTTTTTAATGTTTTTTTCTATTTCTACTCTATTAATAGGTCTGTTTAGGCTTTTTGCTTCTTCATGACTCAGTCTAGGAAGGTTGTATTGTTCTAGGAATTTATCCATTTCTTGTAGGTTGTTGAATTTAGTGGCATAAAGTTTTTCATAGTATTCTACAATAATTCTTTTTTTTTTTTTTCATTTTTCTGAAGCTGGAAACGGGGAGGCAGTCAGACAGACTCCTGTATGCGGCCAACCGGGATCCACCCGGCATGCCCACAAGGGAGCGATGGTTTGCCCTTCTGGGGCATCACTCTGTTGCGTCCAGAGCCATTCTAGTGCCTGAGGCAGAGGCCACAGAGCCATCCCCAGTGCCCGGGCCATCTTTGCTTCAATGGAGCCTTGGCTGCGGGAGGGGAAGAGAGAGACAGAGAGGAAGGAGAGGGGAAGGGGTGAAGAAGCAAATGGGTGCCTCTCCTGTGTGCAGTGGCCGGAAATTGAACCCGGGACTCCTGCACCCGAGGCCACGCTCTACTGCTAAGCCAACCGGACAGGGCCTCTACAGTAAAGTTTTATATATCTACGGTGTCCGTGGTGATTTCTCCTCTTTCATTTTGGATTTTGTTTATATGAGTTCTTTTCTTTTTTCCTTGGTAAGTCTTGCTAAGGGTTTGTCAATTTTGTTGATCTTTTCAAAGAACCAGCCCCTTGTCCTATTAATTTTTTCTATAGTTTTTCTGTTCTCTATTTCATTTATTTCTGCTCTGATTTTTATTACCTCCTTTCTTTGGCTGGTTTTGGGTTGTCTTTGTTCTTCTTTTTCTAGTTCCTTAAGGTGGGAAGTTAAGTGGTTCACTTGGGCTCTCTCTTGTCTGTTCATATATGCCTGAAGTGATATGAACTTCCCTCTTATCACTGCTTTTGCTGCATCCCATAGATTCTGATATGTCGTATTGTCATTTTCATTAGTCTGTATATATCTTTTGATCTCTGCACTTAGTTCTTCTTTGACCCATTCATTTTTTAAAAGTATGTTGTTTAGTTTCCACATTTTTGTGGGACTTTTTCCTCTTTTTTGCAGTTGAATTCTAGTTTCAAGGCTTTATGATCAGAAAATATGCTTGGTACAACTTCGACTTTTCTGAATTTGCTGATGTTGTTTTTGTGGCCCAACATATGGTCAATTCTTGAGAATGATCCATGTACACTGGAGAAAAATGTATATTCAGTCACTTTGGGATGAAATGTCCTGTAGATGTCTATCATATCCAGGTGCTCTAGTGTTTTGTTTAAGGCCACTATATCTTTGTTGATTCTCCGTTTGGATGACCAATCTAGAGCCGTCAGTGGTGTATTGAGGTCTCCAAGTATGATTGTATTTTTGTCAGTTTTTGTTTTAAGGTCAATATGTAGCTGTCTTATACATTTTGGTGCTCCTTGGTTTGGTGTGTATATATTAAGAATTGTTATGTCTTCTTGATTCAGTGTCCCCTTAGCCATTATGAAATGGCCATTTTTGTCTCTGAGTACTTTTGGTGTCTTGTAGTTAGCATTATCAGATATGAGTATTGCTACACCTTCTTTTTTGTTGGATATTATTTGCTTGGAGTATTGTTTTCCAGCCTTTCACTTTGAATTTGTTTTTATCCTTGTTACTTCGATGAGTTTCTTGTAGGCAGCATACAGTTGGATTTTCCTTTTTAATCCATTCTGCTACTCTGTGCCTTTTTATTGGTGAGTTTAATCCATTTACATTTAGTGTAATTATTGACACTTGTGAGTTCCCTATTGTCATTTTATAGATTGCTTTCTGTTAGTTTTGTGTTTGTTTGATCCTTCTCTTTCATTTTTCTATCTTTTGTTTTTATTTGGTTGTATTCCATACATCTTTCCTCTGTTGCTATCTTTTTTAAATCATGTGCTTCTGTGGTGGTTTTTTTCAATGGTGGTTACCATTAAGTAATGAAAAGGGTTCCTACCTTCTTCATTGTAGTGCACTATTTTGGGAGTACTTTTGCACTCCATCGTCCTTTGCTACTGTTAATCTCCATCCTCTCCCCCTCTTTCTTTTTGTTGTTGTCACAGTTTAAATTTGGTTTTATTGTGTTCTTCTTGGAGCTTTTACTTGTGGCTTTGTTTTTTTTTTTGTTCTTTGTATCTTATTGGAGAACCCCCGTTATTAATTCCTGGAGTGGGTGTTTTCTGATGATAAATTCTCTCATCTTTTCTGTATCTGTGAATGTTTTTTGTTTTTTTTTTGTTTTTTTTTTTTTTTTGTATTTTCTGAAGCTGGAAACAGGGAGGCAGTCAGACAGACTCCTGCATGCACCTGACTGGGATCCACCTGGCACACCCACCAGGGGGCAATGCCCTCCTCATCCGGGGAGTCGCTCTGTCATGACCAGAGTCACTGTAGCAGCTGCGGCAGAGGCCAGGGAGCCATCCCCAGCGCCCAGGCCATCTTTTGCTCCAATGGAGCCTTGGCTGCTGGAGGAGAAGAGGGAGACAGAGAGGAAGGAGAGGGGAATGGGTGGAGAAGCAGATGGATACTTCTCCTGTGTGCCCGGGCCATGAATCAAACCCGGGACTTCCACACGCCAGGCCGACGCTCTACCACCAAGCCAACCAGCCAGGGCCTCTGTGAATGTTTTTATTTCTCCTTCATATTTGAAGGATAGCTTTGATGGGTATAGTATTCGTGGCTGAAAGTTCCTCTCTTTCAGGACTTTAAATATTGGGGTTCACTCTCTTCTAGCTTTTAGAGTTTCTATTGAGAAATCGGATGATAATCTAATGGCCCTTCCTTTATATCAGGGGTCTCAAACTCAACTCAACATGTTGGCCGCAGAGCAAGATCACAGCCGTTCAGCGGGCCACACTAGGTCTACAAAAGGCAAATGTTACGCAACACTTTTCTCACTGCAGTTGAAAACAAAAAAAAATCAGTACAACAAGCACAATCGTACATGCAGTTTACTCATTGTCACAAAATGACCAGAAACTGTAGTTCGCATCACAACTGCTGTTAACTAAGCTAATATCTAGCTAGGATGCTAGAGAAGTGAAAAATACAACTAGGCCCCTAGGCTTACTTAATTTTATCCAAAATATTTTGAACTTTGTGGATTAGTCTGCGGGCCACACAAAATTGTTCAGCAGGCCGCATGCAGCCCATGGGCCGCGAGTTTGAGACCCCTGCTTTATATGTTGTATTCTTCTTTTCCCTGGCTGCCTTGAGAATTTTTTCTTTGCCGTTGGTTTGTGCCAATTTCATTATGATGTGCCTTGGAGTAGGTTTGCTGGGGTTAAGAAAACTTGGAGTTCTGTTTGCTTCTTGAATTTGAGGCTTTAGTTCTTTCCACAGGCTTAGGAAGTTCTCATCTATTATTTGTTTGAGTATGTTCTCCATTCCATTTTCTCTCTCTTCTCCCTCTGATATACCCATTTTTCTTATGTTATTCTTTTTGATATAGTCAGATAATTCCCGTAGGGCTATCTCATTTTTTTAAATTAATTTTTGAGTCTCTTTCTTCTTCTCTCTGTTGTGCCTCAAGTTGCTTTTCTTCTATTTCACTAATCCTACCTTCTATCTGGCCTGTTCTATTAGCTAAGCTTGTTACCTCATTTTTCAGTTTGGAATTGAGTTTTTCATCTCTGTTTGATTTGTTTTTATAGTTTCAATTTCCTTGGAAATATATTCTTTTTGTTTATTGAGTTGTTTTCTGAGCTCCCTAAATTGCCTTTCTGTGTTTTCTTGCATATTTCTGAGTACTTTTAGGATTTCTATTTTAAATTCTCTGTCATTTAATTCCAAGGTTTCCAATATATTTCATTTTTTCTGCATAGATTTTTCCTCATCTATCTGTGTTACCTCTCTTTCTTTTGTATCCATGATATTCGATTTTCTCTTCCTTACTGGCATCTGAGGGTGGTTTTGTTGATAGTATTAATGAGATTTAATAAAGAATAAAAAGTTAAAAAAATTGAAAAGAGTTTTTTTTTTAAAAAAATTAATAATTAAATAAAAATAAAATAAAATAAAAAATTTAAAAAAGGAAATTATTCCCCCCCCCCCCACTTTTTTCCTCTCCTCTCCTCTCCCTTCTTTCTTGAGAAAATCTTGTGGTGAACTGTGAATTATATTGTACTAAATAGAACAAACAATGCCTGTAATGGAGGGCCTGAATTGGGGAGAAGTGGTAAAGGGGCAAAAAAAAGGGGGTATGGTCCCACAAAAAGCAAATAAGGAAAAAATTTGGGTCAAGAATAAAATGATTTTTTTTTAGGTGTTGGTTGACTAAGAGTTATGATGAGAGGAATAAGAGGGAAACAGGAAAATGGGCGGACAAAATAAAAAATTACTATTGTATTTAGTGGATCAAGAATTTGATAAAATGGAGAGCCAGGGATGGGAGTACTGCTAGTGAATTAAAAAGGTGAAGTAAAAACTCCCCAAAATGACACAAACATAAGTTTGAGTCCCAGATAATATAATTTATTTGTTATTGAGGTTTAAATGAGAGGAGACGTAAAGGAGAAAGGAAGAAACTAATATAGAGGGAGAAAAGAAAGAGAAAGAGAGAAAAAAAAGAGCGAACCACTAAAAGAAGAAAAAAGAAAAAAACAGGAGAGAGAGTGAGAGTTAAGGGTTTTGGAGTGCAACCCTCATAGAGAGAAAGGAAGAGGAAAGAAAAGATAATGGGAGATGTAACACCTATGGGTAGTGTAGTTCAAGGAGAGGAGAGAATAAGACCGGCAGAGAGTTAAATGACCAAATTGGAGGAGGAAAAAGAAAATCAAAAATGAAGATAAGAGAAACAAATGAACAAATATAATAAAATGGGATAGGTTATAAAGTCTGTGGATTATTCTTGATTTTGAGAGGTTATCTTCTTGCTTTTTCTTTTCTCTCCCTCTTCATGGTCAGTGACTCTGTACCCTGGGTTCTGCCCCTTTGGCATGCTCAGGTAGAGGTTTGCAGTTGATAAGTCTCTATGGTGATGTCATGTATTGTGATTCAGTCTCGTTTGCAGTTGAGGCTCATTAGCATTTATAGGCTCCGCCAGTGAGAGAGTCCGTGTTCCTGGAGCCTCTCTCCTAGTCTTTTCATCCTCAATTAGTAGCCTGATAATCCAGCTATGCCTCTACCTGGATAGTAAGAGACTCAAAGAGCTGGCAACTCCCCACTCTATTCCCACTCAGCACAGGGCTCTGGGTAAGGCTCAGTCAGTCAGAGATGCTAGCATAATCAGGTGGGGCTTCTGCCCACTCAAAGACCTCTGGCTCTGCCACTCTGTCCAGTAACACGAGCGGGCACCCACTCGTGGGGTGCTTGGAGGAAACTCTCACTCATTATCTGTGCGCAGACCAGGATATCAGGCCAGCAGTCTCACACTCTGAGTGAAACCCCCGCCCGCATGAAAAAGTTCCAGCATTGGAATTGGTCTCGCTCCCTCTCTGTGTGCAGCTTTTTCAGGGCGCTGGTGTGGCCCAAGATTCCGCTTTTGGCCCACACAAAGGCCCTTGACTCTGCCCTTCTGTGGGATAACACGGGCGCACTGCCGAGGTACTTGGAGGAATCTCTCGCTCACTATCTGTGCGCAGACCAGGATATTAGGCCGGCCACCTCACCCTCTGAGTGAAACCCCCTTCCCGCCCGGAAAAGTTCCAGCGTTGGAATTGGCTCTCGCTCCCTCCCCATGCTTGGCCTTTTCAGGGCACTGGGGCAGCCCAAGATTCCACTTTCAGCCCACACAAAGGCCTCTGACTCTGCCTCTCTGTAGGATAACACTGGCACCCACTCCCAGGGCTTTCGAAGGAATCTCTTGCCCACTATCTGCACACGCCAACCAGGAGATCGCGGAAAATGGCTGCCTCACTTGTCTTTCTTTGTCTGGGTTTGGCGCGAATGTTAGCTTGTATTGACTGGGTTGCCACAGGCACAGTTTTTCCTCCTCGTCTTGGAGCTCCATGCCACAGCCTGGTTCGGCCATTTGTGCCGCGGCCTGGATCTATTCACCCCCTTTGCCCACCTTATTTTCTATACTCTCAGTTCCCAGTGAAAGCAGCCCTATTTAGGTTAGTGAGGAAGGCGGAGCATTTCTTAGTCCCTATTTCCTTTGGGGTTTGATTATATATTTAGCCAATTTTTCGCTCGACCATACCTTTGGGTGTATTACAAAACATCTGGAGGCTCCAAGGATAGGTTTTTCTGTTTCTGGTTGAAGACCTTGTTGAGTTTTGGGGGAGATTTATCGATATTGCTTCCTACCAAGCCATTACTCTGATGTCATCTCTCGGTCATTTTTCTAGTTGTTGTTTACAGAAATTTCCTCCGCCCAAGCTGCACTCTGGTCTTTTGATTCCTTTAGTCATCACTTTCTTTTCCTTGGAACTTCCCAATTTACGTTAACATTGCATTGGTGTGCATCTGCGATCATGTGTCTTAACATTGCATTGGTGTGCATCTGCCATGTGCCTCTGTGACCATTTACGTTGGCATTGCATTGATGTGCATCTGCGATCATTTGTGTTAACATCACATTGGTGTACATCTGCAATTATTCAATTATTTATGTTAACATTGTAGTGGTGTGCATCTGCGATCATTTGTGTTGACATTGCATTGGTGTGCATCTGCGATCATTTGTATTAACATCGCATTGGTGTGCATCTGCCATTACTTATGTTAACACCTCATTGGTGTACATCTGTAATTATTTATGTTGACATTGCAGTGGTGTGCATCTGTGATCATTTGTGTTAACATCACATTGGTGTGCATCTGCAATCATTTATGTTAACATTGCGCTGGTGTGCATCTGTGATCATTTATGTTGACATTGCATTGGTGTGCATCTGCCATCACTTATGTTGACGCCACATTGTGCATCTGTGATCATTTATGTTAACATTGAGCTGGTGTGCATATGTAATCATTTGAATGTGAAATTTATAAGGGCAAGGAATTCTGTTGGTTTTGTTCACTACTGTGCCCTAACACATAAAATAATGTTTGTGCATAGAAGTCCCTCAACAGCTAGCTGTTGAATAAATGAATAAATTAAAGACAACACCACCAACCAAAATCTGGGAATAAAGTATAAGGGTCTATGAACTCTAAGATAAAACAAATAACTATTTGTTGAAAGAGGACTTGAGAATGAATTTCAAGGTCTAAGCCAATCCATGAGACCAAATAGGGTGTAGCTCAGAGATAGAAGAAACACATTTCAGCATTCCTTAGTAGAACATTTTTGTGTTGTTTTTTGAAGATGGTAATAATTTTATCAAGAAAAAATCTCCAAAATATTTTGCTAATATTTGTTCATTATGCCTCTATAGGAGATCAAACTTTTTAAAAAGTTGTATTGATTTTTAGAAAAAAAGAGAGGAAGGAAAAGAAAGAGAGAAACATTGATTATTGTTCCACCAGTTTATGCCTTTATTGGCATAATCAACTGAGCTAACTGGCCAAGGCTAAGAGACCAACCTTTTAATGAGCATATACAACAGTTACAGAGAAAGATATATCTGATTTAGAGTAGGCTGTAATAAAAGCTATGTACTGGAAAACTTTAAAAAAACATGATTACCGAAGGCACAAAAAATAAGGTACCTTTTAAGGATCCAGACAATATTTGTTATAATTACCAGAGTTTGTGTGGGAGTCAAATTCTATGTAAGACTGGATAGAACTAGGTAGGAGATCATTTCACTAGGGGTCTTAGGTTCATTATAGGGAAGCTATTAATATTTATATCTAAGCAATTGGGACCCACTGAAAACCATACCACTCTTTAAAATTACCCTTGGTCTCCAAATAATGTGATTTATTCATTTCTTCCCACTTGACCTCTGGGCAGCATTTGCTACCCTTCCTTTTGAATGATAGATAAGTTAAAAAAATAGCCTACATTTTAAGGTTTTCAGTCCATTGTTTTTCTCATGGTACATTGCTTGGTTGATATATTTCCCTATACTATTTAGAATTACAATTTTAGTCATTTATGACTTAAAGCAGAATGAAATGTCTCTACGGTACATATTTAATATAAAAACTAAATGTATTTCATATATTTAAAACAAACTTAAAATGAAAAAAAAATACTCCTGTTAAAGAAACTTGATTTCTCAAGCTGAATTAGAGCTTCACAAAAAAACTTCAAAAGGATAGAAATAATTTGGCTTAAATTGGCATGGTAGTGATACACCATGTTTGTCATTTCTTTCAAAGGCACTCAAATCACACCAGACTGCATCAGATTGGAACAAAATAATTTTTCTGGGCTGAAAACTCTGTATCTGAAATACAACACAGAAATGTCATCCACCATTAGACTTGGGACTTTCAACAGAAGCTGGATAAGAATCGGCCCTTAGTCCTGTACCCTAGAAAACTAAGTACCTCTACAGGCTCTAAATACATGAGCTAGTCATCTGCAGTATTTCAAGTATTTTCAAATTGTTAAAGTCTCTCTTCCTCTGGAAAAGACCAGGAAAAAGTGGGACCAGCCTGTTAAAGGCTTCCCAGCAGGGCACAGTCCTTCCAGGGAGAACGGGGTGTTCGAATCCAGGACAGAGCACTTGCCAAGATGAAAACTTGGGGTGTGTTCCCAAGTTTCTACATATCTCATGTTCCACATCTTACAACGGTGCTCCTAATTATACCTATCTTAAAGCATGGCTAAAAGAATTGAATGAGGTATTGTTTCTAAAACCACAGGTCTTACAGTGAGAACTAAATAAAACAATATCATTTTTTTAGCCTTTTGGATTTTAAGGTCAGGTGAGGATGAGGAGGCAGAGCCTCTTAGAACTATGAACTGTTAAGTGTAGACCACCGAGCTATATCTTGTATCTCAGGAAGGTACAGAAGCCAAGAAAGAGATTCATTACCAAATGGGTTTCTGGAAGAACCCAGTTGTATTTTAAGTTTATAATATGCCTATAAGCAATATATACTATTTTATAATAGCTGTAGAAATAAGATATAACAGAAATATAACAATACTAGCTGTACTAATTAATTTCTGTAGCAACTTGACTGGGCCATTGGGTGCCAGATATATTGTCATACATTATTTTGGGCATGTCATGAGGGTGTGTTTTGATGATTAACGTTTGAATGGGTAAACAAAGCAGATTGTCTTCCCTAATGAGTGTGGCCCCATCCACTTAGTTGAAGACCTGGATAGAACAAAAAGACTGACCCTCTAGAGAGGGGGAATTCCTGCTGCCTGACTGCTGATCTGGGATACTAGTCCTTTACTGCACTCACACTTCAGCTGAGACGATGGCTCCTCTTTGGTCTCCAGGCCGCTAGTTTGGGGACTGGAATTTCAACATTTTCTCTCCTAAATCTCTAGTGTGCTAGCTCAGCAATAGCAGATCTTGGGACTTCTCAGTCTCCATAAATATGTAAGACAATTTCCAAAAATAAAACAATCTCTCTACATATACATACACAAATATATATATGCAAACCCTACTGGTCTATTTCCTCAGAGAACACATCAATAGAAGAACGAGGACTTGAGAGTGAATTCAAACAAGAGTCTGAAATCCAGAGAAGGCAAAAATACCAGGCCCTGTCCTTGGTAAATGTAAGAGAACTTTACCTGCCTCTCACAAATAATTAGAATCTATCCTCATGCAAATTACTCTACAAGCTAAAATGTGTAGCTGCAAAGTTAATGCTCATGACTGTCGAAGTTCATAGAAATATGAAGGATGGCAAAAGTTTTGAGTCAGTCACACAGCCTACACCTTCCTGGCTGATGTCAAGCATGGTGATGACCTGTCCGGTTTTAGCTCTCATACTCTAAACAAGAGTCGTTTGTCTGATCTATTGGGTGATTTACAGGTATCACCTTTTTTAATTTTTTCATTTTTGTGCTTTTTGTTGTGATTCTGCTGTTTAAAATAGCCCCAAAGCACCATGATTACATGCTGTCTAATGGTTCTGAGCCCGAGGAGCTGTGGAGTGCCTCGTGGAGAAGATATATGAGCTGGGTCAGCCTCATTCAGGTGCAGGTACCGCTGTCGTGAGCCCACAGCACAGTGAATCAATCAACATTATGCTCAGGTATCTTTAAACAGAAAAAGACATAAAACAAGATATGTATTGATCAGTTGATGAAGATGTTATCAGAGGCTGACAGGAGCCTGTGTTGCTTTTAGAAATTGTTCAGCACTCTCTAATTCAGTGTTCTCAGTGACTTTAGAGTTGAAACAAAAGAGACTCTGCTTGGGGCGATGGGCACACAATGCAGTGTGCAGATGATGTTTTATTGAGTTTCACACCTGAAACTGTACCCCAATAAATTTAATTAAAGGAACATATAAAACAAAAAGTTACAATAAGTTAAAGAAAAATGATTAAACAATTATTCAGCAAATGACAGCTTACAAACATTTACTTTCCAGTGCAATATCATTTAATCTATACCTGCATAAGGTCAGACTTTAATTTCTGTTTTCCAGACCCCTGGGTTCTATTATGGTCAGAGAAATAAAAATGGCCTATTTAACGATAAGTTAGATAGCACTTGACAGAGTCTGAACTAGAAAACTCTCAAGCCTGTGATTTTTTTTTCTCTATGAGATCTGACTTTCTGAGCTATCAAATACACCATCCTGAATTGCTAAGTGGGGGCACCTAGCTGGTGTGGAGTCAGGGCAGAGCCAGTGCAGTCACTAGACAGGACAAAATGCCAGGCCACTCCCACCACCACTGAGTTCTGCCTGTGATCAAACTGATGGAGAATGAGGTTGTGGCTGAGATCACAGCTCAGAGGACAATAACAGCAACTGAAGAAAAGAATAGCCACCATTTATTTATGAAAGTATATTATAAAGATCTTATTTAAATAGTTTACAGTTAAATTTATCCCTAAGCATTTTATCGTTTTTGTTTTATTATAAAATGTTTTTCTTCCATTCTATATTGAACTTATTTATTTTGCACATGAACACTTTGCATCAATTTTGTACCCAGCAAACTGATGAATGTAAATGCAAAACTTGCATTGTTTACTTTATACCACAAACACATACTAACATTTCACAGAACATTCTGTTTCTTTTCATTCCTCAGCTTCTCTAGGCTCTTTCCATCTGTTGTCCTTCATAACTTTGTCTCTTCCATCTGTATACTGTTACTCCTTGTTATTGCTTTACATTTAAAGGATCAAAGGAAGTCAATTGAGATTGCTATTGATCAATAGTGGGCAATTGCAGTAATACAAGAACAAAAATTTGGGGTAATGGATCTAAGTGGACAGATTCCAGAGAGGAGTAGGCTGATAAATGGTTATGATTTAATGACTGATTAGTCGGTTGAATGTAGGTGAAGAAAATGGGAAGTATTCTGGGTAGAGTAATGATATTGTGGTCTCCTGGCAAGTAGCTGAGTCCATTAGGAAGCTGCACACAATGAGTCTATTGCACTTAGTAAGGGGAAGGGGAAGAAGGAATTCTTGACCAATGAGAAAAATTTGAAAGTGGTGGAATGGAACATGTATTATATGCCACGGTTGGGTTGCAAAGTGGGACAGGGATAAGAGACTCACTCCAGAAGCTTCCTGAGAGTGGGAGCTATGCTCACCATTGTTTCCTGCTGCTGTCAACAAAAATGTATCCTCTAAGGGAACATCTTGTCCAGCTATCCACCCCTTCTCATATGATTCTAGCAACATTTCCCAAATTCACAGTTCCAGAATTAGATCTCAAGTGGTTGATGAAAATTAAGTTCATAATTTTCTTTTTGAGGTGCTTAATTTAGAATGGCCAGAGTTTCAACACTGGTCATTAAAATGTAAGGAGCAGTCTATAGTAGAACCTGTTTTCTATAAGACTACTGTCTTATCCATCTTGTCACTGCCATTTCTGAATAGTGAGGCCTCAAACTGCTACCATCCTGAGCAGGAGGCCAAAACAGAGAGAGAGCAAAGTCAATACAACCAGAAAGAAGCACAGAAGACCTTCTACAAGTTCCCTCCACTAGTGATTGCATTGCATAAGAAAATTAATTTCTTCATTACTTAATCAATTATAATCATATTTCTATTACTTGTAGCAGAAAGCATCCCAAGCGAAAGGCTCAATCAGACACTACAGAATAAATGAAATATGACAGACACCCAGCAAGTATGGTAAACCATGAATGAGTAAAAACAAACGCACATAGAGACAGTTTGGTCATCTTTCTGACATTTGCATCCTATAGGGTTATCATGGTAAAGGCTTATTCTCAAAGCCTCTTTACATAATTCAGGGTTATTTAGCCACGTCTAATGTTTCAGGGGGAAACATGTGCATATCCACTTCTGTGAATGCCTTTTATAAAAAGCTGAGACAATTTAGAGAATTATAACTAATAATTACTTTGCAAGGTAATGAATATGCATTCAAATTATATCCATTTTCTATAATGTCTAAGTATACCAGATAGTTACTTAATCTCAATTTTATGAGGGACCTCTACTAGAAGACACACATGAAAAGTGCCTGTTTTTATGTATTCTTTGGATCATTGACAAAGTCTCTTACCTCTCACTGCTACTGTACCTGAGTACAGAAAGATTAAACTCTAATCCAGAAGGTTAGATTAAATACAATAGATGTCTCTAAGTGGAGCATCTCACTGGTGATTGTTTCCAATGATGTAATCTAACAGGTCTCTCTGATGCTAGGGAACTTGAAATATCCTCTCAGAAAGCCTCTTTACCAGCTTTTTATTGTGGTTGGACCACATTGGAGATCAGGATGGAAGATGAACATAAGTCCACTCGAGCTGGGGCTCAATTATGCTCCCATAAGAAAAGACTAAATTAGCTCACTAACATCTTCTATGTAACCATGTATTGCTGTGGAATTCTACAGCTCCACAGACATGTCATTTATTTGAAGAATGACTTTTTCTCTTAGTGTTTACATTTGCTCATTTGGATTCTGAGACAAAATGTATAAAGAAAAAAGTAACATCTCAGTAAGTACGATGTCACTGAGAAACAGTTTAGAGTTATTTTCTTGTGACGTTAACGTACATCCACAAGGAAGAGAGAAAATAGAGGCAAACTGGCATCAAACCCTTCCTGAAATTATTCTTTCTCCCTCTTGTTTACCCTGGCATATTTTAGGTAAAGAGATTTCCTTTTGCCATTACAAAGTTAACCATTCTAATGGTTTCCAGGTTCCATCATTTTCTCTTCCTTCCCTCCCAGCTCCCCCAGTCTTCTTCGTTTATTTGGTTTGGTGAAAGTCTAGCAGACATACAATGTCATATTGGTTTCAGGTGTACAACATATTGATTCT
This sequence comes from Saccopteryx leptura, assembly GCF_036850995.1. Taxonomy (NCBI): domain Eukaryota; kingdom Metazoa; phylum Chordata; class Mammalia; order Chiroptera; family Emballonuridae; genus Saccopteryx; species Saccopteryx leptura. The sequence goes on from NC_089507.1 coordinate 151,182,866, forward strand.
CTATTTATATAACTTATGATGTGGTCACCTCAACATGTCTAGTAGCCACCTGTCGCCATACGAAGTCCTGGTATTTCTGGCTGTGTTCCTGGTGCAGTACATTACATCCTTCGCCTTTTACACTCATCCTCGTCTTCCCCCTTTTCCTCCCTGGCAACCAGCGGTTCTTCTCAGTATTGATGTGTCTGTTTTGGTTGTTGTTGTTCAAATATCTTTTTTAATTAGTGCTTTATTTTTTTCCTATGGATAAATGCCCAGAAGTGAAATTTCTAGGTAATATGGTAGTTGTGTTTTAACTTTTTGAAGGAAATTCCTTATTGTTTTTTCCACAGTGGCTGCACCAATCTGCATTCCCACCAACAGTGAAGGGGAGTTCCCATTCGTCTACATCCCCAACAACACTTTTTCTTTGTTGACCTTTCAATAATAGCCATTCTGACAGGTGTGAGGCGAAATCTTGTGGTTTTGATTTGCATTTTTCTGCTAATTAGTTATGTTGAGCATCTTTTAATATTTCTATGGCCTTTTGTATGTCCCTCTTTGGAAAAATGTCTATCCAGGTCATCTGCATTTTTAAATTGAATTTTTATATGTTGAGTGGTATGACTTTATATATATATATATTTTGGATGTGGACCCCTTAACTGACATGACATTTGCAGCTATCTTCTCCCATTCAGCAGGTTGTCTTTTTTTGTGGTTTCTCTCACTGTGTGAAAGCTTTTGGTTTGATGTAGTCCTATTTGTTTATTTTTGCTATTGTTTCCCTTGTCCAGAGAGAGTGATCCCAAAACATACTGCAAAGACCCATATTAGAGACTTTACTGCTTCTATTTTCTTCTAGGAGATTTATGCTTTTAGGCCTTACATTTAAGTATTTGAAATTTTTATTTTATTTTATTAGTTTTAATACTGCTTTAATTACTCTAACTTTATAGTGTAGTTTAACAGCAGAGTGTATTTTCAGCATGTGGGGAAACATATGCTTCAAGCTTAAAGGGGGGGCCTGGGTAGCCTATCATAGCAACCATGATAGCAACACATGCCTTACTGTTATCACTCCATGCTCAATGAAGCTAGGAGTATATTTTGTCAGTTTATGGCCTAGCCACAAATAGATGAATCTAGACTCAAGAGTTGATCATGAGGCCAATGGTTCCCAACTTGGAAATGTCTGGAATCATTTTTGAATGCCATAACTGGTGGAGCATGCTGCTGGCATCTGTTGGGTAGAGAACTGGAATGGTTCTAAGCACCATACAAGTGCATAAAACAGCCCAACAAAGAATTATGCTTCCTCAAATATTAGTAATACTGAGGTTGAGAAACCCTGATCTAGAGTGTGAATCTTCAGTTTGCTCTTGAATTAGTGTAGTGACTGTGCATGTAAAATCCAATTTCTCTTTAAACAAGAGGAAGTGCATTACTTTTAACCAAAATTATACATACTGCTTCAGAAATTCTGTTTTTTTCTTCTGTGCCACTGATAATCTCTTGGATCTAGTCATCTCCTACTTCTACAAAACTAGACACTTTTTAGACAAAAAGTCTAGTCACTAAATCAATGGTTAAAGCAAGTATATAATGTGTATTTTCTCCCAGTTAATATCAAGAAGAAAGGAAATGCTGGATCTAGTGAATTGCTATATTTAACATAATGTGGACAAAAAAGGGGCCACGTGCTCAAACTGACGAGCTCAGGGGAAGTCTGCATGGCGGCCTGACAGACCCAGAGACCTAGAGTAACCACACAGTGTGGTCTGAAGTTAAAACTTCCTAACTAAAAGCAGATCATGGTGGGTACTCATGTCCTATGGACAGTATTTTTCTATAAACAAAAGTCAATAATTGCCTTAATGCTTAGCCTGTTTTTCATTTTTCTTTTTCTTTTTGCAGCTACAATAATGTTCAGGAGGTCCTTGGGTTATGACATAGTTTCGTTCCTACAACAGTGACATAACCTGAATTTTGGTGGAAGCCGAAACATGCCCCAGCCTAACACAAACTGAACATTCGCGCTTTTAACTGTCCAAAATGGCGTGGGTCAGCGGACCTGATGCCAACTCCCTCTCTCCTATGCCATTACTGCATATTCTTCCTCCTTGTGCAACCAAACTAGTTTGCCCACATGGTTCGTCAGTACAAGGCTAATGGCATAACTGAAATGCTCACATCTCAATTTTTAAAAGTTTTTATAGGATTTAGCAACGTAAACTTGAAATACCGTATGTCAAGACTGTCGTAAACTGAGGACCCCTGTACCTACCAGATAACATGCCTTTGAAATCTTAACAATAATCTTCTTTTCTGAGCCCCTTGGCGCAGCCACCCCACCAGAGCAGAAACTGACAAAAACCTCATTTTTATTATTATCATGTTAATTCTTGATTGTTAGCTATTGTAATCCTGCTTATGTGAAAGAAGTTTGAACCCACGCATTTTTACTTTTCACCCTGTCCCAGAGAGTTCCACCCTTTGCTTTGCTCTGTCTTCCTAATTTCCCACCATTGAATTACCTGTAACCCACTAGGTCTCCCCTTCTAATTCTGATATATAAAATAAGTAATGAAACAGTCATTTTCCAGAGTATTTTATCAATCCACTGAGAGTTTTGTTTAGTGTTAATTGTTGACAGTAGGACTCATACATATTCTTACAAGTTTGGGCAATTCTTATCTTGACAATAATATTTTATAATATTTGGCTATGGGAGATCAGGAGTTAAATCAACTTTGAAAGGACAATACAGCCATTCATTTAATCTTCTGCTTAAGGATCTCTCAATAGCTCCCTACACTAAAGCCCAGGGTATAGCTTCCATCTCCAAACAGTGACCCAATTTAGGAAAAAAGTAGATTGGAACTGGGTCCTAAACACTTAAAACGACAGTGGCAAGCTATCATGCATATACGAATGCTTGGACTATGTATTAGAAAGTGGCTCAGAAAACTAGCACATTCCTAATGAAAGGGCCCTAGAAAAAGCATTGGATATGGTAACACAAGTTTGAAGTACTACCCACACTACTTTGAAAAATGTAGTTAAAATAAAAAATAAACTAATAGCCATCTATTCGTGGATGAAAATTTGGTTTTGTTTTCCAAGGTGATGTCTTAAAATTGATTATAGTGTTCTCTGATATATATTACTGAGACTATAACTTCAATAACTTCAAGTTAGGACATAAAAACTCTTTGTCTCATTGATCCTAATTTGATGAAGTTTCCATAAGTCAAAACTTTATTCAACAGATTTACATCCACATAGGGGACTATGAGAAAGAGCATGAAACATGGTGACACAAGGTTGAAATACTCCTGAGCCATTGACAAGCTGTGTCCTTGGCCATGTCATCTGCTCAATTTAATATGAGAATGATGAATCCTTCTCAGTGTTTATGTCCACATGCACATATGTGTGCCTGCTCATATGTCTGAAGTTTAGGACAACAAATCACTAAGGGCACATGGTATCTGACTAGTTAGTTCAGTGGTTGGCGCATTGTCTGGAGATAACAAGGTTGCAGGTTTGCCCCAGGACCAAGGCACACGCAGAGCAAATTAATGCTTCTCTCCGCCCTCTTTCCTCTCTGTCTCCCTAAAATCAATCAATAAATAATACAATAAGCAAATAAGCCCACATAAAAATATCTAGCATTACACTTGGCCCATAGTAGTTGCTCATGCCAGGTGAATCTTAATGACTAGCGCAGCCCTACCTACAAAGACAAGAACATCTTGCAAGTAATTACTTCTGTCTTCTAAGATAACCGTTACTGTTTGGAGACACAGTAGGGACTCCCAGTAGAAGCAACCTTGCTCTCACTGCATCTGCTCCAGAGAAATCAAGAAATAATTACCTTTTCATTAGGAGACTTGATTGATGTAGCAACCTTCCCCGGGGCTGTGGGGAGATAAACTGGGCCAAGAAGAATAAGCTGGGTTTTATCCTGCCTTGATTTTTCTTCTTACAGGACTAATTTGGGCTCAGGGTAAAGTCTGTGCCACAGCTGATTAAAGAGAAGACCTTGGGCACATCAAATTTCAGGCTTCTTGACTGTAGACACTGGGGGCTTCCACTCTATGTTCACAGACATGATGAGAATGTAAACCCTGCAGGGCCACAGAAGTTCCTGCTCTCTCTGAGTACAGGGAGAAAGCCAATTTAAGAGTCAGTGGCAATGTCAAAAGACCAGGAATCATGACAAAAGCAAGTACTGCTCCCAGATAGTCACTTTATTTCCCCAGGGGAAATAATTTCTAGTTGAAAAGAGCAATTGCCTCAGTTTTTATTGATCAAAATGGAATTCTTTTCTAAAGTGCCTATTTTGTTTAAAAAAATGTATGCTTCTCCTAGTTAGAATGGTGGCTGCAAGCCTACCTAAAATGATCAATTGGAAATGAGCACTGAAATGACATTTCTCCCATGTAATTTTTGGAACAGATGTGGAAAAGAGGCAAACTTCCAAAGAGTGTAAGCATTTCAGTCCTAAAGCTCTCGTTAATTTGGCTAGCTTCCTATATATTTTTAAAAAAATACCTAAAATAAATTGAAAACTGTTCAAGTTCTATAAATATTAATCAGGTAAATAAAGGTGGCAAGAGAATAGTGGAATTCTATGGGCAGAAGGTTCTGTAAGGTTAGAGACTGTGGGTGAGATATAATGAGAACAGTGTTACAACTCAGAGCACATAGATTCAAATACTAACCATTCTACATTTCAAATTATTCTATCCCTCTATGTTGCAGTTTCTTACTTGCAAAGTCAGGGTCAAAAGAGATCAATTCCTTAAGAGTTTCTAGATATTTATACGTGACTACAAATGCAATTTGTTTGGTAGGTTATCTCAAAGCATTGAAAGTGTTAACCATTATCGTTGACCGCACTGCCTAAACACATAAATGATTTAATAGGAAAGGAATAAAGTGTGCAATATGTTCCCACAGTAGGTCTCAATAAGGATGATAGAAGAAAATGGTCCACAGTTAAGACTGAAGGGAGAATGTCAATCACGAGCTGTGGCGTGATCAGATTGTACAGCGCCGAACACGCCATGTGTGCTCCTCCATTCTCAGTCCGTTGATCTGCTAAAGGTTGAATGAGGATTCATCAGTACCTCATATTTACACATACATGGTCAAATGAGCATTAAAAAGATTAGATACGCTAATGATAGCAATGCTTGTTGCATATTAGTAGTGGTAATAGTATATATAGAAAAATGCAACTACTTTGTGAAACAGCAAAGCATACCTTCTTATGCCGTTTCACTTGTATATTTTCTCATTCAATTTTCTTAAAACTGTCAGGTAGAACAAAGGCAGTTGCATTTTGCTCCTCCTAATTCCCAGTTTCATTAGGGGTTTGCAGATCAGAATGACCACAGTCTAATCCAAGAGGAACGGACATGGTTGAGAGACCTAAAGGCTGTCAACACCTTTCTGGTGTTCCTGGAACTGACTGCCTGCAGACTGGACCACCTGAATTCCAAGGAGAAGATGACGGTTTACCAGTTCCCTAGCAACATGCACATCAGCGAGAGCTCTCCAACCCTATAAAGCCCTGAGACTCCTTCCTACTGGGGCTGATGCCTTTTTTGGTCTTAGCCACCTGCGCCCAGATATGTTAATAAAGTCCATTGTTTTACCTCCCTTAGTCTTGTGCGATTTCTCTTGGCAAAACTAACAAAAACCCTTTCAAAAAAGAAATGATATTATAGTTTAGGAGGATAAAATGTGAGGTATAGTTAAGTTGCCTAGTTTGATCCTTTTCCCCACCAGCTCTAATTTGGGAGAGAAAAACATGAAATGTTAGAAGAATAACAAGTATGCAGTAAAGTACCATTGATCCTACCTGCAAACACACACACAACACACACACACACACACACACACACACACACATAATCAAGATACAACAGGTTGAATGTTGTATCTTGGCACATTCATTTTCTGAAATTATTTTTTTTGTTTCCTAATTTAATTTTGTTAAGATTAAATGAATAAATTCATCGGCATTTTACATCCTAAAAGGATTGTTTTCTGATTACCGAGCATACGGTAGAGGTGATGCTTTCTACTATTTAATCTGTGACTACTTCATAGGTTCATTAATCTGAATTAGACTGCTGATTTGAGCAAGTGTTTCAGCAGTGACTTCTTTCTCACCTCTAGAAGATTGTTTAATTAGAATAACCTTCATAGCATTTCCTGTTTAATAACTGCAAGCGTAATAATATATTCACTCCACATAAAAATACTTGTCAATGGAGGCCATTGAGTGATTGAGCATGCATTATGCACCTATTGTCCTTCAAACTGATGTGTATGTAACACAGTCAGACCTCCCTCTTCATTACTTCCAAAGAGCCCACTGTGTTCTTGTGAAAAAATATCTCTTTTCAATTTTGATTTTCAAGAGGAAAGCCTTACTTGGGATATCCTTTTCTTCCCTCATTTTTTTTTTTCAGTTTATCTTGAAACATTTTTCCCTGTTACATTTCCAAATATATTTATTAATGATTTATTTCCATTCTTAAGTATAATTAGTTATGTTAATCACATTATTTTTATAATTTCCAGACTGTTCTTTATTTTCACACCTAATATTCAACATCTGTACTTATTTTATAGAAAATTATTTGAAGGAATTATCTGTATTAATCATCTGTAAAATTTGCTTTAATGTTTTTATTGGAATAATATAGACCTCTATATTATAATATATATTAAGATTTACCATTATGATCATTTTAAAGTGTATATTTCAGTGGCATTTAATGTTCACAATGTTGTGCAACCATCATAACTCTCTATTCCAAATTTTCTCATCACCTCAACCAGAAAGTCGGTATGCACTAACCCAAAATTTCCTATTTCCCACTGCCTTAATAATTCACAATGAATTTTTTTATTCTAAATATTTTATAAAGTGAAAGCATACAATATTTATTTTTTTGTCTGGTTTCTTTCATTTAACATCATAATATATCCAAGGTTCATATGCTGTTATAGCATATATCAGAACTTCATTCCTTTTTATAGTTGAATAGTATTCAACTTTATATATAATTCACATTTTATTTACCCATTCACCTCTTGATGGACACTTGGTTGTTTCCAATTGTCTGCAATTTTCTTCTTTCCTGTCTTTTTGAATTCTCTCCAATTGAGCTGTTGTTTACCATATTCATGGAAATTGATCTTACCAATATCTCCAGGGATCTGCATTCATACTGCTAAAGTGAATGGTCCATTATCAGTCTGGTATGATCTACCAGTGGAATTTCACAGAATTGACCACATTTATGTCCATAATATACTTTTCTCAGTGAATTATGGACAGCATAGACAAGATTTAGAAGACAGGATGGTCTTTCTACAGATTCAGTATACAACCTGATACATTTGAGAGGCCCTTCAGCTCTTGGAAGTAATGATGGGGACTGTCACCAAAGCTTTGGTAAATTACTCCTAGTATCTCATTGGTCTGTACTAGGTCACATGGCCATTCTTTAATCAAATATTGAGGAAGAGGAAGCAGTTCTTTTTATTTTCTCAGAATATTCAATGGCATTGTGAATAAGCCCCATATCTTCTACATAGAATTCATAAAGTTATTGGAGAGACGAACATCTGAAGAACGTTGGGATTATGACAAGAAGAAAGATGATGAGAATGATGTTTAATAGGAAGTCAACAATATCCACTATATGACTGATATCAGATCCATGGAATGACTTTTCTAAAATATTTCTAACTCGGTATTAGAATCCACAAAATGTACTTAAGGGTATATTGAAACATTAAACTTGTATGAAAGAGAATACCCTTTAAATTTTCTCTATAAAAATTCAAAGTAAATAGGAAAACATTTAGTCTCCACTTTTGCATTACAAAACATGATTCCTTTAGTATTTGAACCCATGCCTGGAAACGCACTTCAGAACAGAAGTTATGTGTATTCAGCTTCATGATGGTTGCAGATGAGATTTACTAGCTAGCTCTCCAAATAAGGTGGTAAGCAATGGTCCATGCATGGAACAAGCCTCTCGGCTTACAAAAGGCTATCAATTAAATGAGAAGGGCTGCTGAGCTGATCTGCTGCCCCCCAAACATTAATTAAAACTGCAGTATCGCTGTGGGGCACAACCAAACATACTGCAGCTCCCGGACGGCTGTGATTCAGCGTCTCAGCATATTGTAATCACAGTGATATATGGCTTTGATATCATCACTAAGAAACAGCATTATTTCAGTACATTTCAGATTACTCATTGCCAAAGGCATGTTTTTGTTTCATAACACTCTTTTATTATGTTGCTCTGTTTACTCCTCTGTTTAATCCATCTACCCTGTACCTGATGCATGAGTCTCTGATACTAGGTCACAGACAAATGTTTCTCCAGTTTTGCTTTTACAAATGCACAATACTGCAGCTGTCAGACTTATAGCTCTCATCTGACTGCAGACTTGGTGCTGCTGTTTTCATTTCTCTATTCTTATGTAAATATCAGGCTCTGGTTGAATTTAAAAAAAATTTAAAAACCTGTTTTTCCTTTCATTTTTGGAACTATTCATTTTTTGGAACCCTGCAGTATCATTAATTTGGTACTTACTATATTAGCATTTATTATTATATGTGGAAGTACACGAAATAGTAAGCATCTCTCACTTCTGAGCATCATACTAATTTTTAACAAAGATCATTGTAGATTCACATGCTGTAAAGGAAACTGTAGAGAGATCCCTCCAATATTTTGTCCAGGCTCACTTAATAGCGACATTTGGTAAAACCATTTTGCAATATCACAACCAGGATACTGACATCGGTAAATCCATCAATCCAAAACGGATATCCATAGTTTCACTTGTCTTCATCAGTATGTGTGTTAAATTCTATACAACTTTATGATTAGCAGTTTTGTGTCTCTACCATTATAGTAAAAATACTATACTGTATCAACACCACAAGGATTCTTTCAGGTGCTCTTTGATAAGTATAGCCACTTCCATCATTTTTCTTGCCCACTACTGATCTTGGCCAATAAGTTTGTCCTCCTTTTCTAGAATTTCATCATATATAGATTTTGGGATCTTTCTAATCCACTTAGCATAATTCTGGAGATTCATCTAAACTGTGTGCATCAATTGTCTGTTCCTCTTTATCGCTGAGTAGTATTTCGTGACATGTATGTACTATTCACCTGTTGAAGAACATCAGGACTGTTTCCAGATTTTAGCTATTACTGATAAAGCTGCTATGAATATATACTGTACAGATTTTGGTTTGAACATGTTTTTACTTTTCTGGGATAAATTAACAAGAGTACAATTGTTGGTTCAGATTTTTAGGACATCCCAAACTGTTTCTTTTTTTAATTTTTATTTTTATTCAGTGAGAGGAGAGGAGGCAGAGACAGACTCCCCTATGCACCCTGACTGGGATCCATCTGGCAAGCCCACTAGGGGGCGATGCTCTGCCCATCTGAGGTGTGCTCTGTTGCTCAGCAACCGAGATTTCCTTAGCACCTGAGGCAGAGTCCATAGAGCCATACTCAGTGCCTGGGGCTAACTCTCTCCTATCGAGCCATGGCTGTAGGAGGGGAAGAGAGAGAATGAGAAGCAAGAGTGGGAGGGGTAGAGAGGCAGATGGTTGTTTCTCCTGTGTGTCCTGACCAACAATCAAACCTGGAACATCCACATGCTGGGCCAATGCTCTAACATTGAACCAACTGGCCATGGCCCAAACTGTTTCATAGTGCCTGTATTACTTAATATTCCCACAGAAAATGTATGAGTGAGTCAGCCATATACATGCCAATATTTGGTGTTGTCACTATTGTTTTTATTTTAGCCATTCTAATAAGGTACATGGTAATATCTCATTGTGATTTTAATTTACATTTTCCTGGTGGATAATGACATTGAGCATCTTTTAATGTGCTTATTTTCCATATGTAGAAGTTTACATTTCTTTGTATGGAAGATAATACAATAATGAATGAATAATAATACAAAAATAAACTCTATTTCACATCCTCGCAACTGTAAACCTCCTTATGCTCATCCTGTAGATTCTCCTCATTCAAATGATTTTTCTTATTTTCTGCCCACGTCCTAACTGGATTGTTTGTTTGTTTTTACTCCTGAGCTGAGGAGTTCCTTGTATATTTTAGATCCAAGTCCTTTGTCAAATATATAGTTTTACCTATTTGTTCCCAGTATGGAGCTTGTATTTTTGTCCTCTTCATAAGCAAAATAACTTCCTTTTTTGTGTGACATGCTTTTGATGTTAAGTTTGAAAAACTGTGGCTTGCTTAGATCCAGAAGATTTTTTTCTATTATTTTAAAATAAGGTTTTTAGTTTTGCATTCAAATTTATGATTCACTTGGATTTAATTTTGTATAAGGTGTAATGCTTAGGTCAAGGTTCCTCTTCTTTTTTTTTTTTTTTTTTTTTTTTTTTTTTTTTTTTTTTTTTTCATTTTTCTGAAGCTGGAAACGGGGAGAGACAGTCAGACAGACTCCCGCATGCGCCCGACCGGGATCCACCCGGCACGCCCACCATGGGCGACGCTCTGCCCACCAGGGGGCGATGCTCTGCCCATCCTGGGCATCGCCATGTTGCGACCAGAGCCACTCTAGCGCCTGGGGCAGAGGCCACAGAGCCATCCCCAGCGCCCGGGCCATCTTTGCTCCAATGGAGCCTTGGCTGCAGGAGGGGACGAGAGAGACAGAGAGGAAAGCGCGGCGGAGGGGTGGAGAAGCAAATGGGCGCTTCTCCTGTGTGCCCTGGCCGGGAATCGAACCCGGGTCCTCCGCACGCTAGGCCGACGCTCTACCGCTGAGCCAACCGGCCAGGGCTCCTCTTCTTTTTGTATCATGTGACTTTGTCATTGATCCAGCATCATTTGGTGCCAGAACTATTTTTCTTCCATTTATTTGCTGTGCATTTTTGTAAAAAAATCAGTGGGGCATATTTGTATGGGTTTGTTTCTGGGTTCTCTATCCTGTTCTGTTGATTTACATGTCTAATCTATTATTAATGCTACACAGTCTTGAGTAATGTATTCTTCATCATAAATGTTGAGGTCAAGTAGAATAATTTCTCATACTTTTTTCTTTTATTTCAAAATTATTTTAGCTAGTTTAGTTTTTTTACTTTTCCACATAAATTTTAGAAGAATCTTATTTGTATCATAAGGAAAAAACATGTTGGTATTTTGGTAGGAATTAAGTTAAACTTGTATATCAATTTAGGAAACATTGACATTATTACTACACTGACTCCTCCGATCCTTGAACACAGTATTGCTCTCCACTTACTCAAGTATACTTATTTCTTTTATCAATATTGTGTAGTTTTAAGAATGAAAGTCCCAAGTATTTCAAGTTTTGAGAGTGATAAATGGTATGTGTTTTGAATTTGTGTCAGTATGCTCATCGCTAGTATAAAGAAAGACAAATTGCTGTGTATATATCATACATCCTATGACCTTGCTGAAATCACTTATTAGTTCCATCTGTTTTTGGTAGAACTGGTTATATCTACATAGACAATCATGTCATGTGCAAATAGGATAATTTTATTTTCCCCCTTTTAGTCCTATTTTGTGTTTTCTTTCTTTTTTTTTTTTTTTCAGAGACAGAGAGTCAGAGAGAGGGACAGACAGGAATGGAGAGAGACGAGAAGCATCAATCATCAGTTTCTTGTTTTGACACCTTTAGTTGTTCATTGATTGCTATCTCATATGTGCCTTGACTGGGGGCCTTCAGCAAACCAAGTAACCCTTGATCAAGCCAGCGACCTTGGATCCAAGCTAGTGAGCTTTGTTCAAACAGGATGAGCCCGTGCTCAAGCTGGCGACCTTGGAGTCTCGAACCTGGATCCTCCACATCCCAGTCCGAAGCTCTGTCCACTGCACCACTGCCTGGTCAGGCTTAGTCCTATTTTGAAAAAAAGGTTGTATGAGTAGCCATATTTGCCTTGTTTCTAGTCTCAGCATTTGGTATTAAATCATTAAGTACAATTTTAGCATAGGTACTTTGTAACTTTTTTTAGAGGTTACTTTTTTATATGTCTTATCTTCATTGATTTTAATTTATTGTGTTTACATAGATTCTAGTGTCTTCTCGAAATGAACAACCCTCTCCCCTGTGTTCCCCTCAACATCCTCCTTGCGCCCAGCCCTGCAATGCCCTCCCTCCTTCCCTGCAGGATTATCCCATCCTATTATCCCATTTCCCTCTGTCCTCTTTCCCTCTGGTCCCTTTGATCCCGCCTCTGTCTCTATTCTGTTCCTCAGTTTACATTATTCATTGGATTCCTCAAATGAGTGAGGTCATATGATATTATTCTTTCTCTGCCTGGCTTATTTTACTTAACTTAATAGTTTCCAGGTCCATCCATGTTGTCGCAAAAGGTAAGATTTCCATCTTTTTCATGGCCCCATAGTATTCCACTATATATAGCAGGGGTCCCCAAACTACGGCCCACGGGCCACATGCGGCCCCCTAAGGCCATTTATCCGGCCCCCGCTGCACTTCCGGAAGGGGCACCTCTTTCATTGGTGGTCAGTGAGAGGAGCACATTATCACTTGTTACGGCTAGCAGTGACAAATATGGAACCGGATATTGACCATCTCATTAGCCAAAAGCAGGCCCATAGTTCCCATTGAAATACTGGTCAGCTTGTTGATTTAAATTTACTTGTTCTTTATTTTAAATATTGTGTTTGTTCCTTTTTTTTTTTTAACTTTAAAATAAGATATGTGCAGTGTGCATAGGGATTTGTTCATAGTTTTTTTTTATAGTCCGGCCCTCCAATGGTCTTAGGGACAGTGAACTGGCCCCCTGTGTAAAAAGTTTGGGGACCCCTGGTATATAGGTACAACTACTATTTAATCCACTTGTCCACTGATGGACACTTGGGCTGTTTCCAGATCTTTGCTATTGTGAACAATACTGCCATAAACATGGGGGTGCATTCTTCTTTTGAATCAGTGATGTGGTGTTCTTGGGATAAATTCCTTAAAGTGGGATGGCTGGGTAAAAAGACAGTTTCATTCTTAATTTTTTGAGGAATCTCCATACTGTTTTCCACAGTGCCTGCACCAGTCTGCATTCCCACCAGCAGTGCAAGAGGGTTCCCTTTTCTCCACACCCTCTCCAGCACTTATTATTTGTTGTTTTGTTGATGAGTGCCATTGTGACAGGTGTGAGGTGGTATCTCATTGTGGTTCTAATTTGCATTTCTCTAATGATTAATGATGTTGAATATTTTTCATCTGTGTATTGGCCATCTGTATGTCCTCTTTGGAGAAGTGTTTATTCATTTCTTTTACCTAATTTTGATTGAATTATCTTCCTAGTGTTGAGTTTTACAAGTTCTTTATAAATTTTGGTTATTAACCCCTTATCAGACGTATTGTCGAATATGTTCTCCCATTGTGTGGTTTGTCGTTTTCTTCTGTTCATATTGTCTTTAGTTGCACAAAATTTTTTTAGTTTGATACAGTCCCATTTGTTTATCCTGTCCTTTCTTTCACTTACCCATGGAGATAAATCAGCAAATATATTACTGCGAGAGATGTCAGATAGCATACTGCCTATGTTTTCTTCTAAGATGGTTATGGTTTCTTGACTGACAATTAACTCTTTTATCCATTTTGAGTTTATTTTTGTTAATGGTGTAAGTTGGTGGCCTACTTTCATTTTTTTGCGGGTAGCTGTCCAATTTTCCCAACACCATTTCTTAAAGAAACTGTCTTTACTACATTGTATGTTCTTATCTCCTTTGTCAAATATCAATTGCCCATAAAGGTGTGGGTTTATTTCTGGATTCTCTGTTCTGTTCCATTTATCTATATGCTTGTTCTTATGCCATTACTAAGCTGTTTTGAGTACAAGCCTTGAGTATAACTTGATATTACCCACTTTATTTTTCTTTTTCAAATTGCTGAGGCTATTCATGTTCTTTTTTGATTCCATATAAATTTTTGGAATATTTGTTCCATATCTTTGAAGTATGTCATTGGTACTTTAATAGGAATTGCATTGAATTTAAAAATTGCTTTCGGTAATATAGACATTTTAATGATGTTTATTCTCCTTATCCATGAACATGGTATATGCTTCCACTTGTTTGTATCTTCCTTGATTTCTTTTATCAATGTTTTATAATTTTCTGAGTACAAATCTTTAACCTCCTTGGTTAAATTTACTCCTAGGTACTTTTTTTGTTGTTGTTGTTGCAGTAGTGAAGGAGATTATTTTCTTAATTTCTCTTTCAGACAGTTTATTGTTGGTGTATAAAAATGCCTCTGATTTCTGAATATTAACTTTATATCTTGCCCCCTTGCTGAATTCATTTATCAAGCCCAGTAGTTTTTTGACAGACTTTGGGGTTTTCTATGTACAGTATCATATCATCAGCAAATAATGATAATTTTACTTCTTCTTTTTCAATTTGGATGCCTTTTATTTCTTCTTCTTGTCTGATTGCTGTGGCTAGACTTCTAGAACTATTTTGAATAAGAATGGTGAAAGGGGGCACCCCTGCTTTTTATCCTGATCTTAAGAGGATTGCTTTTAATTTTTTTCCCATTGCGTATGATGTTTCCTGTGGGTTTGTCATAGATGGCATTATCATGTTCAGGTATGTTCCTTGTATTCCCACTCTGCTGAGAGTTTTGATCATAACTGGGTGCTGAATTTTATCAAATGCTTTTTCTGCATCTACTGATATTATCATGTGATTTTTCTCCTTCCTTTTGTTTATGTGATGAATCACATTAATTGATTTGCGAATATTGTACCAGCCTTGCCTCCTCAGAATAAATCCCACTTGATCATGATGCATAATTTTTTTTCATATATTGCTGGATCTAGTTTGCTAATGTTTTGTTGAGAATTTTAGCATCTAAATTCATCAGGGATATTGGCTTGTACTTTTCTTTCTTTGTTTCATCTTTGCCTGGTTTTGGAATCAGAATTATGCTCACCTCATAAAAGGAACTTGGAAGTCTTCCCTCCTCTTGTAGTTTTTGAAATAGCTTGAGAAGGATAGGAGTTAGCTCTTCTTTGAATATTTGGTAGAATTCACCTGTGAAGCCATCTGGCTCAGGGCTTCTGTTTGTTGGAAGTTTTTTGATAACTGTTTCAATCTCATTGTTGTAATTGGTCTGTTTAGGTTTTCTAATTCTTCACATTGATTTTTGAAAGTTTATGTGTTTCAAAAAATTTTTACATTTTATCTAGGTTGTCTAATTTTTTGGCATACAGTTCTTCATAGTATTTTCTTACCATCCTTTGTATTTCTGCTGTGTCAGTTGTTACTTCACTTTTATTTCTAATTTTATTTATTTGAGTCCTCTCTCTTTTTTTCTTGGTGAGTGTTGGTAAAGATTTATCGATCTTGTTTATCTTTCCAAAGAACCAGCTCTTGGTTTCTTGATCCTCTATATTGTTTTTTTAGCCTCTGTGTCATTTATTTCTGCTCTGATCTTTATTATTTCCTTCCTTCAACTTCCTCTGAGTTTTACTTGCTATTCTTTTTCTAGTTCTTTTAGATGCAGGATTATATTGTTTATTTGAGCTTTTTATAGCTTCTTAACATATGCCTGTAATGCTATGAACTTCCCTCTCAGGACTGCTTTTGCTGTGTCTCATAAATTTTGAAATGTTTTATGCTCATTTTCATTTGTTTTAAGAAAATTTTTTATTTCTTTTTTTATCTCATTATTTACCCATTTGTTATTTAATAACATGCTATTTAGTTTCCAAGTGTTGATTTTTTTTTTAGTTTTTCAATTGTAGTTGATTTCTAGTTTCATGCCATTGTGATCAGAGAAGATGCTTGATATGATATCAATCTTCTTAAATTTGTTGAGACTTGTTTTGTGCCCTAACATGTGGTCTATCATAGAGAATGTACCATGAGCCCTTGAAAGGAATAAATATTTTGCTGCTTTAGGGTGAAAGGTTCTGAAGATATCTATTAAGTTCAGTTGATCTAGTGTGTCCTTTAAGTCTGCTGTTTCTTTGTTAATTTTTTCTTGATGATCTATCCAGTGATGTTAGTGGGGTATTAAAATTTTCTACTATTATAGTTTTGCTGTTGATCTCGCCCTTTATGTCCATCAAAATGTGCTTTATATATTTAGGTGCTTCTATATAAGTTGCATAGATATTTTTAATGATTATATCTTCCTGTTGGATTACTTCCTTTATCATTATGTAGTGACCTTCTTTATCCCTCACTATAGCTTTTATTTTAAGGTCTATTTTGTCAGATATAAGTATTGCTACCTCAGCTCTTTTTTCATTTCCATTTGCATGAAATATTTTTTTTCATCCTTTTACTTTTAGTCTATGTGTATCTTTTCTTTTGAGGTGGGTCTCTTGTAGACAGTATATGTACAGGTCCTGTTTTCTTATCCATGCCACTACCTTATGTCTTTTGATTGGAGCATTTAATCCATTTACATTTAAGGTTAATATGTAGTTGTTTTTTGCCATTTTATTCTTTAAATCTACATTCCTCTTTTACTAGATTCCCCCCCCCCCTTTGTTCTATTTACAACAGGCTCCTTATCATTTCTTGCAGCACTGGTTTGGTTGTAATAAATTCCTTGAATTTTTTTTTTTTTTTTTTTTTTTGGTCTGAGAGGCTTTTTATTTCTCTTTTAATTTTAAACAATAGCATTGCTGGATAAAGAAGTCTTGGTTGTAGGCTCTTGTTCTGCATTACATTGAATATTTCTTGCCATTTCCTTCTGGCCACAAGTATTTCTTTTGAAAAGTTAGATGTCATCCTTATGGGGGCTCCTTTGTAGGTGATTGACTGCTTTTCTCTTGCAGCTTTTAGTATTCTTTCTTTATCTCTTAGCTCTGGTTTTTTTATTATGATGTGTCTTGGTTTAAGTCTCTTTGGGTTCCTTTATAATGAGGTTCCCTGTGCTTCTTGAACTGTTTATTTAAGCTTTTTATAGCTTCTTAAGGTATGCCTGTAATGCTGTGAATTTCCCTCTCAGGACTGCTTTTGCTGTGTCAATTTAGGGAATTTTTTTTCCTGCATCAATTTAGGGAAATTTTCAGTTATAATTTCTTCCATCAGGTTCTCTATTCTTTGTTCTTTCTCTTCTTCTTCAAGAACCCCTATTATGTGGATGTTGTTTCTTTTCATATTGTCACAGAGCTCTCTTAGAATTCCTTCAGATTTTTTGATCCTCTTTTCTTTCTGCTGTTCTGCTTCCATGCTTTCACTTATCTTGTCCTCTAAATCACTGATTCAATCCTCTGCTTCATCCAGCTTACTTTTAATTTCTTTTAGTGTAGTCTTCATTTCTGATATTTTGTTTATCATTTCTGTCTGGTTCTTTTTTATGATTTCAGTGTCCTTTTTGATGCTTACAGTTTCTTTATTTAGGTGCTCATTAACTCCATTCATTGTATTTTGAGATCCTTAAGCATCCTAACAATCATTATTTTAAACTCTGCATTCTGTAATTTGATTGCTTCCATTTCATTCAGCCCTTTTTCTAGAGATTTTTCTTGTTGATTTATATGGTTTATGCTCCTTTGTCTTTCCACTGCATGTGATTTGCAGGCTTGTTAGAGTTGTGGGTCTGAGGTTGGTTTATTTAATTTGGCTTCTCTTCCAGGCCTTTATTCCTCTGTCTCTGCTGATTGCTTGGATTTTAATTCTTCTTAACTAGTAGAGCTGCTTTAAAGTCTTGATTTCCCTGCTGTTGTTTATTTTTTGCTGAACCCAGCAGGGAGCCTCTGTTTGCTGATCTCAGCAGAGGGCTTCTATGTTTAGGAGGGGGGAAGTGGGTCTATCTTGTTTTTGTTTTTTTTGGGGGGGGGGTTTGGTCCTAGTTGAAACTGTATCCAGGAATGTGGTGGGTGTGACCGCTGAGAATCTAAAGGTGTGTTGTGCCCAGTTACTCTCCAGGGACAGGGCATGTTCTCAGTATGAAGGGGGAAGTGTAGCTCAGGTCTCCCTGGAAACCTGAGTAACTACCCCTTCCCCTTACATCCTCCTTTCTAGAAGGCCTTTTGTGCTGATTGTAGCTGGAGAGCAATTTGGAGGTGGGTGACCTGGTTCCACTCTATGCTTGTTCTGAGTGGAGGGAGCGACCTCTCCCCCACCTATGGCCACTTCCGCCTTGGAGAATGAGTCACAGGTCAGGTCCCCTTGTCTTACTCTCCTCAAAACCAGTCAGTCCTTTCAGCCTTCCTTGTCCCCTGAGCCCCAGGCAAGTGGCTGTGAGAGATATTTTCGGTTCTATCCCTTTAAAACTGCTCTTTCTTTTGCCTGCCGCTTCCCACAGACAGAACTCTCACTCTTCTTCCCACTCAATGCTGTCCGGCTGTCTCCTCCAATTCCTGGGTTTCTAGGCTGGGTCTTCAGTTCTGAGACTGAGGGCCCCTGCCTCTCAGGGTCTCTCTCCTTGTAATAAGAGCCCTTCTGGACTCTCAGCCTCAACCTCCTCTTGCTCCTGGGAATGGGGAGCTGCCACTGCATCCCCACACACCTTCCCGAGAAAGTTGAAACTGTTTACCCAGGGCTGCAGCATTCTGGTGATGAATAGTATGAGACTGAATTGTTCGATCTGTCATGGTTGCTCCAAATAATTTTCTTTTGGGTAGCTCGATCAACATGGGCATTCCCTTGTGCTAAAGCTCCAGGGAGCCTGGAGTGAACTCCAGAAAAATCTTTAGTGTGGATTTTTCTGTGCTTCTTGGTTTTCGAGTCCTGTTCCTTTAGTCTATAGTTGTTTTTTTTATGATGATTGTTTTTAAATTAATTTGTAATCCAGTTTGGTCTTGGGAGGTGGCAGTCTCTGCATCTGCATACTTCACTGCCATCTCAGAATATTCAATTCTTTTTTTAAGTTAATTTATTGTGTTTACATAGATTCTAATGTCACCCATGTTACCCAGTATATCCCCCTTGTTTCCATCCCCGTAATGCCTTCCTCCCTTTCCTCCAGAATTTGCTTCTCTGCTCTCATCTCATTCTATCACCCTATCATCCCCTTTCCTTCTATCTGCTTTCCTTCTGGATCCTTTGTCCTGCCTCTGTCTCTATTCTGCTCCTCAGTTCATATTGTTTGTTAGATTCGTCACACGAGTGAGGTCATATGCTATTTTTCTTTCTCTGCCTAGCTTATTTCACTTAACATAATAGTTTCCAGGTCCATCCATGTTGTCGCAAAAAATAATAATTCCTTCTTTTTCATGGCCCCATAGTATTCCATTGTGTATATGTACCACAGCTTTTTAATCCAATCGTCCACTGACAAACATTTGGGCAGTTTCCAGATCGTGGCTATTGTAAGCAGTGCTGCCATAAAAATGGGGGTGCATTCCTCCTTTTCAAACTGTGCTATGGTATTCTTGGGGTATGTATGGAGATTCCTCAAAAAATTAAAAATTGAACAGCCTTTTGACCCAGCTATCCCACTTGTGAATGTTTTTTAATGAACTTGAAGAAGTTCCCTATTCCTAATTTTGTAAAAGTATTTTTAAAATCATAAGTTGGTGTTGATTTTTGTCAAATTACTTTTGTACATCAATAAATATAATCGTGTGATTTTTCTTTACATTTGGTTCATTGTTGCTTATAGTGATTGATTTTTTAATGTTGAACTATCACTTAATCATGGTAATAAATCCCACTTAATCATGGTATGTAATTATTCATTTTATCAGGATTTTTTATTAAATTTTTAGAGTGACACTGGTTATATAATTATAAAAGTTTCAGGTGCCCAAGTCAACAACACATATATTGCTGAATTCTATTTTATAATATATTTTTTAAGATTTTAATGTTTATATTCATGAGGGATGCCAATCTGTAGGATTTTTTTTGTTTTTGTTTTTTACACATTGTCTGATTTGGGTATCAGTGTACAACTGGCCTTACAAAGAGTTAAAAATGTTCATTCTTTTTCCATTTTCTGGAAGAATTGGTAATAGTTCTTCTTTAAATAATAAGCAGTATTCTTTAGTTAAACCATCTGCTCCTGGAGATTTTTTTTCAGAAAATTTTAACTATCAATTCAATTTCTTTGATTAATATAGAGCTATTTAGATTGTTGACTTTATTTTGGTGATTTATGATACTTTTGGTTTTCAAATAATTGGTCCAGTTATTTTATATTGTCAAATTCATGAGCTCCAAGTTGTTTTTACTATATTCTTATTTTTTTTAATGGCTTTGGGAGCTGCAGTGATAGTTCTTACTTTAGTCCCAATATGGCAGATTTATATCTTTCTTGTAATTTTTAAGTTTTTAAAAAAAGTATTAATTTTTCTCAAAAAACAGATTTTTGTTTTATGAATGTTTTTTAGTCTTTCTTTCTTTCTTTTTTTAAAGTGATTAAAGTCTTTAAGCAAACTCTTGGATAATACAGCAAGAATCCATAAAAGAGTAGTGTCCTTAACATGTTCACCAAGTTCAAGTTGGCACCAACACCATTCCAAATCTCTGCATATGCAACCCAACCCCAGTTCAGTCCATTAGGAGCTATCACAAGGAGCAGAATTCCAGGAAAAGGGTGACGTCATGGAAATGGTGCCATGAGCAGCGCGTTCGACAGATCTCCCCAAAATCACAACAAATTTATCAACTAGAAACAGAAAAATTTATCCTCGGAGCATTCCAGAGTTCCACACAAACTGAAAGCGAAAGGATTGTTATCACTTGAATCTGAGAAACGAGGGTATAGAGGAAGCTACCGCAGGGACGTTCATTCAAGCAGCGGAGGGAGTGCGCCTGTGGTGAGTCAGCCCACACTCGGGAGCGACGAGCAGCCGCTGGCGCGCGCCTGGTCCAATTGCAGAGCGAGTACCGCCCACACTCGGGAGCCGCGGAGGGAGTGCACCTGCGGTGAGTCGGCCCACACTCGGGAGCGGCGAGCAGCCGCCGGCGCGCGCCCAGTCCAGTGCAGAGCGAGTACCGCCCACACTCGGGAGTGGCGAGCAGCTGCCAGCGCGCGCCCAGTCCGATTGCAGAGCGAGCACCGCTAATGTTCTCAGCGGCCCGCACACTGCGAGTGAGAGTCCCCAGCCACCGGTGCCCGGAGCACCCCATTTGCGCGCATGCCCTGGGCATTCCACGCGCCCAGAGCGCCCTACTGGCCCGCACAACCAGGGTGCCCCATGATCCTGCGCCCGGTGCGCCCCAGCCGCCAGCAGCGGGGCGAGCGGGAGAGGCGCCAGGGAGGTCTTCCCTACTTGAGATATTCTCTCCGTGGGCGGGGCACCTCACCCAGCCATTCAAGCTAACAATCAAGCGTTGGGGGAGGGGAGCGCAGGCAGCCTGAAATACCTTCAGGAGCACAGCTGCGGACCCAATCACTGAAATTAGCTTAACCCATGAAATCTGCGCACCCACGGGGCTCTAATTGATAAGATCTCTCTCAGTTCAGAGATCCAAGACAAGAGGCATTATATTTTTTAGTGCCTCTCGCTAAAGGGGCGGGGGCAACTTCTGATTGATAGAGCCTCCATATTCAGGGATAAACGCTAACAAGAGGGACTTGGCAGATAATAAGATCTATACTACACTAGTCGCAAGCAGAGACTAGTGCCTCTTCTTCCCAACCAAAACAGGCTACAAAGTGTGGAAAGCCTGGGTTGAGTGGTCCAACTGAATGCTAGGCGCTAAAAAGTCACCTTGACAACAATTGACTCCCACCCCTGCCTGATTACACTGGAGGCTCTGACTGCCAGAGACTTTCCCAAAGCCTTGCGCTGAGTGGGGATAGAGTGGGGATTTCCCAGCTCTTTGAGCCTCTTACTCCCCAGGCAGAAGCAGTTGCAGCCTTATAGCTGGATCACCAGGCTGCTAATTCAGGAAGGGGGGACTAGGAGAGAGACTCCAGGAAAGCAAACTCTCTCATCGTTGGACCCTGCAAACGCCAACAAGCCTTGACTACCAGCAAGACTAAAGCCAATTATATGACATTGCCATAGAATCCCATCAACTGCAAATCCCTACCTAAGTGTGACACAGGGGCAGAGCCTGGGGTACAGAGTCACCAACCAGGAAAAGGGAGAGAAAAGAAAAAGGAAGAAGTTAACCTCTCAAAATCAAGAAAAATCCACAGACTTTACAACTTGGTCCACTAATTTTTTTGTTGTTGTTGTTTGTTTCTTCTATCTTATTGCCTTTATTATTATTATTTCTATTTCCTCCACCTCAGTCCTTCTATTCTCTGCCCATCTTATGCTTCCCTTTTCTTGAACTACACTACCCATGAGTGTTACATTTTATTTCTCTTCTTCATCCTCACCCTCCTTTAAGGTTATACTCCAAAACACTTAACTCTCACTCTCTCCTCTTTTTTTTTTTGTTTTGCTTTATTTTGTTTTTTTCTCTTCCTTTTTTTTTCTTCCTTCGTTTTTCTCTTTTTCTTATTTTTTCCTTTCTATTCGTTTTTTCTTTTCTCATTTTACTTTTCTCCCATTTAATCCTCAATCACGAATAAATTAGTTAATTTGGGACTCAAGGTTTTTTTTTGGCTTTATTTTTCTTTTTCACTTTTGTTTTTGTTTTTTTCTTGTTTGTTTATTTTTGTGGCATTTTGGGTACTTTTTACGTTGCTTTTTAACTCATTAGCATTCCTCCCAATGCAAGCTCTCCATTGTATTTAGTCTTCACTCCACTTAATACAACAGATTTTTACTTATTATTTTTATTTTTTTCTTCTTTATTATTCTTTTTTTTTCCTCCTTTTTTCTTGTTCCCTCTTATCCCTCTCATTATATCTCTTAGTCGACCATCACTTACAAGCAAATCATCTTATGCTTGTCTAAGATTTTCTTCCTTTTTTTTTTTTTTTTTTTTGCATTTAGTAGGTCCCTACTCCCTTTTTTTGCCCCTTGAACTCTTCACCCCAAAACAGGCCCTCCATTATAGGCAGTTTTGTTCCATTTAGCATAATATAATTCACAGGTCATCACAATATTTCCCTGAGGAGGGGAGCGGAGGGAAAGAGAAGAAAGAAAAAAGGGGAAAATAATAAATTATTACTGTTTTATTTTTTTTTTGTGGGGTGTTTTACCTTTTTTTTTTTTTTACTTTTTACTCTTTATTAATTCTAATTAGTGCTATCAACAGGACCACCCTCAGATGCCAATAAGAAAGAGGAAATCGAATATTATGGATACAAAAGAAAGAGAGGTAACACAAATAGATGTGGAAAAATCTATGGAGAAAAGACTTAACATATTGGAAGCCTTGGAGCTAAATGACAGAGAATTTAAAATAGAAATCTTAAAAATACTCAGAGATATACAAGAAAACACAGAAAGGCAATTTAGGGAGATCAGAAAACAACTCAATGAACACAAAGAATATATTACCAAGGAAATTGAAACTATAAAAACAAATCAAACAGAAATGAAAAACTCAATTCACGAGCTGAAAAACGAGGTAACAAGCTTAGCTAACAGAACAGCCCAGATTGAAGATAGGATTAGTGAAATAGAAGACAAACAACTTGAGGCACAACAGAGAGAAGAAGAAAGAGACTTAAAAATAATAAAACACGAGAAAGCCCTACAGGAATTGTCTGACTCCATCAGAAAGAATAACATAAGAATAATAGGTATATCAGAGGGAGAAGAGAAAGAAAATGGAATGGAGAATATACTCAAACAAATAATAGACGAGAACTTCCCAAGCCTGTGGAAAGAACTAAAGCCTCAAATTCAAGAAGCAAACAGAACACCGAGTTTTCTTAACCCCAATAAACCCAATCCAAGGCACATCATAATAAAGATGACACAAACCAATGACAAAGAAAAAATTCTCAAGGCAGCCAGGGAAAAGAAGAGTACAACATATAAAGGAAGGCCTATTAGATTATCATCAGATTTCTCAGCAGAAACTCTACAAGCTAGAAGAGAGTGGACCCCAATATTTAAAGCCCTGAAAGAAAGGAACTTTCAGCCAAGAATACTATACCCATCAAAGCTATCCTTCAAGTATGAAGGAGATATAAAAACATTCACAAATACAGAAAAGATGAGAGAATTTATCAGCAGAAAGCCCCCACTCCAGGAAATACTAAAGGGGGTTTTCCAACCAGATTCAAAGAACAACAGAAAACAACACCACAATAACAGCTCCACCAAGAACACAATAAAACCAAACTTAAACTGTGACAACAAAGGAAAAAAAGGGGGGAGAGGATGGAGATTAACAGTAGCAAAGGACGATGAAGTGCAGAAATACTCATAAGATAGGGTACTACAATGAATATGGTAGGTACCCTTTTTATTACTTAATGGTAACCACCCTTGAAAAAATCACCACAAAAACACTTGACTTAAAAAAGGTAGCAACAGAGGAAAGAAGTATGGAACACAAACAAAAAAAACAAATGATAGAAAAAAAAAAAGAGAAGAATCAAAGAAGATACAAAACTAACAGAAAGCAATTTATAAAATGGCAGTAGGGAACCCACAAGTGTCAATAACTACACTAAATGTAAATAGACTAAACTTACCAATAAAAAGACACAGAGTAGCAGAATGGATTAAAAAAGAAAATCCAACTATATGCTGCCTACAAGAAACACATCTAAGCAACAAGGATAAAAACAAATTCAAAGTGAAAGGCTGGAAAACAATACTCCAAGCAAACAACACCCAAAAAAAGCAGGTGTAGCAATACTCATATCTAATAATGCTGACTACAAGACAGAAAAAGTACTCAGAGACAAAAATGGTCATTTCATAATGATTAAGGGGAAGTTGAATCAAGAAGACATAACAATCCTTAATATATATGCACCAAACCAAGGAGCACCAAAATATATAAGACAGCTACTTATTGACCTTAAAACAAAAACTAACAAAAATACAATCATACTTGGAGACCTCAATACACCGCTGACGGCTCTAGATCGGTCATCCAAACAGAGAATCAATAAAGATATAGTGGCCTTAAACGAAATACTAGAACACCTGGATATGATAGACATCTACAGGACACTTCATCCCAAAGTGACAGAGTATACATTTTTCTCTAGTGTACATGGAACATTCTCAAGAATTGACCATATGTTGGGCCACAAAGACAATATCAGCAAATTTAGAAAAATTGAAATTGTACCAAGCATATTTTCTGATCATAAAGCCTTGAAACTAGAATTCAACTGCAAAAAAGAGGGGAAAAAACCCACAAAAATGTGGAAACTAAACAACACACTTCTAAAAAATGAATGGGTCAAAGAAGAAATAAGCGCAGAGATCAAAAGATATATACAGACAAATGAAAATGAAAATACGACATATCAGAATCTCTGGGATGCAGCAAAAGCAGTAATAAGAGGAAAGTTCATATCACTTCAGGCCTATATGAACAAACAAGAGAGAGCCGAAGTAAACCAATTAACTTCACACCTTAAGGAACTAGAAAAAGAAGAACAAAGACAACCCAAAACCAGCCGAAAAAAGGAGATAATAAAAATCAGAGCAGAAATAAATGAAATAGATAACAGAAAAACTATAGAAAAAAATCAATAAAACAAGGAGCTGGTTCTTTGAAAAGATAAACAAAATTGACAAACCCTTGGCAAGACTCACCAAGGAAAAAAGGCACAGGACTCAAATAAATAAAATCCAAAATGAAAGAGGAGAGATCACCACAGACATCATAGATATACAAAGAATTATTGTGGAATACTATGAAAAATTATATGCCACCAAATACAACAATCTAGAAGAAATGGATAAATTCCTAGAACATTACAACCTTCCTAGACTGAGTCATGAAGAAGCAGAAAGCCTAAAGAGACCAATCAGCAGGGAGGAAATAGAAAAAACTATTAAAAACCTCCCCAAAAATAAAAGTCCAGGCCCAGGCGGTTATACTAGTAAATTCTATCAAACATTCAATGAAGACTTGGTACCTATTCTACTCAAAGTCTTCCAAAAAATTGAAGAAGAAGCAATACTTCCAAACACATTTTATGAGGCCAACGTAACCCTCATACCAAAATCTGGCAAGGATGGCACAAAGAAAGAAAACTACAGACCAATATCTCTAATGAATACAGATGCTAAAATACTAAACAAAATACTGGCAAACCGAATACAACAACATATTAAAAAAATAATACATCATGATCAAGTGGGATTCATCCCAGAATCTCACGGATGGTTCAACATACGCAAAACGGTTAACGTAATACACCATATCAACAAAACAAAGAACAAAAACCACATGATCTTATCAATAGATGCAGAAAAGGCTTTTGATAAAATACAACACAATTTTATGTTTAAGACTCTCAACAAAATGGGTATAGAAGGAAAATATCTCAACATGATAAAGGCCATATATGATAAACCATCAGCCAACATCATATTAAACGGCATAAAACTGAGGACTTTCCCCCTTAAATCAGGAACAAGACAGGGTTGTCCACTCTCTCCACTCTTATTTAACGTGGTGCTAGAAGTTCTATCCAGAGCAATCAGACAAGACAAAGAAATAAAAGGCATCCATATTGGAAAAGAAGTAGCACTTTTTGCTGATGATATGATCCTATACATCGAGAACCCGAAGGACTCCACAAAAAGATTATTAGAAACAATAAACCAATACAGTAAGGTCGCAGGATACAAAATTAACATACAAAAGTCCATAGCTTTTCTATATGACAACAATGAAATATTAGAAAACGAACTCAAAAAAATAATCCCCTTCACGATTGCAACAAAAAAATAAAATACCTAGGAATAAACATAATAAAGAATGTAAAGGACCTTTATAATGAAAATTACAAAGCATTGTCAAGGGAAATCGAAAAAGATACAATGAGATGGAAAAATATTCCTTGTTCTTGGATAGGAAGAATAAATATAATCAAAATGGCCATATTACCCAAAGCAATATACAAATTTAATGCAATTCCCATCAAAATTCCTATGAGATTTTTTAAAGAAATGGAACAAAAAATCATCAGATTTATATGGAACTATAAAAAACCCCGAATAGCCAAAACAATCCTAAGGAAAAAGAATGAAGGTGGGGGCATTACAATACCTGACTTTGAACTATATTATAGGGCCACGATAATCAAAACAGCATGGTATTGGCAGAAAAATAGACACTCAGACCAATGGAACAGAATAGAAAGCCCAGAAATAAAACCACATATATATGGTCAAATAATCTTTGATAAAGGGGCCAACAACACACAATGGAGAAAAGAAAGCCTCTTCAACAAATGGTGTTGGGAAAACTGGAATGCCACATGCAAAAGAATGAAACTCGACTACAGCCTGTCCCCGTGTACTAAAATTAATTCAAAATGGATCAAAGACCTAAATATAAGACCTGAAACAATAAAGTACATAGAAAAAGACATAGATACTAAACTCATGGACCTGGGTTTTAAAGAACATTTTATGAACTTGACTCCAATGGCAAGAGAAGTGAAGGCAAAGATAAATGAATGGGACTACATCAGAATAAAAAGTTTTTGCTTAGCAAGAGAAACTGATATCAAAATAAACAGACAGCCAACTAAATGGGAAATGATATTTTCAAACAACATCTCAGATAAGGGCCTAATATCCAAAATTTACAAAGAACTCATAAAACTCAACAACAAACAAACAAACAATCCAATAAAAAAATGGGAAGAGGACATGAACAGACACTTCTCCCAGGAAGAGATACAAATGGCCAACAGATATATGAAAAGATGCTCATCTTCATTAGAGAAATGCAAATCAAAACTACAATGAGATACCACCTCACCCCTGTTAGATTAGCTATTATCAACAGGACGGGTAATAGCAAATGTTGGAGAGGCTGTGGAGAAAAAGGAACCCTCATTCACTGTTGGTGGGACTGTAAAATAGTACAACCATTATGGAGGAAAGTATGGTGGTTCCTCAAAAAACTGCAAATAGAACTACCTTATGACCCAGCAATCCCTCTACTGGGTATATACCCCAAAACCTCAGAAACATTGATACGTGAAGACACATGTAGCCCCATGTTCATTGCAGCACTGTTCACAGTGGCCAAGACATGGAAACAACCAAAAAGCCCTTCAATAGAAGACTGGATAAAAAAGATGTGGCACATATACACTATGGAATACTACTCAGCCATAAGAAATGATGACATCAGATCATTTACAGCAAAATGATGGGAACTTGGTAACATTATACGGAGTGAAATAAGTAAATCAGAAAAAACAAGAACTATATGATTCCATACATTGGTGGAACATAAAAACGAGACTAAGAGACATGGACAAGAGTGTGGTGGTTACCAGGGGTGGGGGGAGAGAGGATATGGGAGGGAGGGAGGGAGAGAGTTAGGGGGAGGGGGAGGGGCACAGAGAACTAGATAGAGTGTGGCGGAGGACAATCTGACTTTGGGTGAGGGGTATGCAACATAATTTAATGACAAAATAACCTAGACATGTTTTCTTTGAATATATGTACCCTGATTTATTAATGTCATCCCATTACCATTAATAAAAATTTATTAAAAAAAAAAAAAAAAGAATTCCAGGAAAAGTCCACATTCAGGAAAAGTCCACATGGCACTGGAATTGTCACAATTCTATACTTTGCAGCTCATGTTCAAGTCCCAATGACCACTGCTTCTAGCTGGTAATGATTCAGGTAGACCAGAAAAGCCATTTGCAACATGTGTGGAGATGGAGCTTCTGTTCTCCTCTGCCTGGAGAGATGAGACCAGGTTGCTTTTCCCAGGAGCTCTGCAACCGTGGCATGGTAAAGAGAACCTTGGGATACACTAAGTTGGGTGGCAAAGGTAAATTCATAATAGAAGTTGGCAAAAGGGGGAAAGAGAGCTCTAAATTAGGAGTAGGTCCCAGCCTGAAATATGAGTGGGACATTGAGGTAGGAGGAATAAAGGAAACACTATATATTAAACAATGCAATAGAAAATAGGCTTATCAACACCCACAACATCCGGTTTTTTATTCTTCGAGGGAAGAATAAAAACCGGATTATTCAGGCAAGACATAGTTAAGTGGCCCTTGTGCAAATGAGATCAGTTTACCTGCTTCTTGGAAGAAATACCCTAGGCTCATCCACAGTGTCATAGATGGGGCAGACGGCCCTGGGCACCTTCAGCCTTCAGTTGCAAACCCCAGCATTCTGGGCAAGGTTAGGTCATAGGTGGCTGGAGCAGGGCTGGAAGAGACTGAACCCTCCCTTAGAAGAGCGAGGGGGAAGCCTACCTTCCAATGTCTCTTTTTCCTCACAGCAAAGGCATGTAAGCCTGGCAGGCTTTAGCTCAATGACCTTCCTATTCACTATTGAAGCAGGACCCAGATGGAATCTTATGAGACCCCTTTGGGTCATTGGAGCCTTTAAGGGCATATCCTAAAAGCTGGTAGTTCACCTGATCTCTATTGGGCTTTTTCTGCCTCTTGGTACCTTAAAAGCCATGCTCAGAAGATTTGCTGAGGGGTTTGAGGATCCCCATCTGCCTATATAAACCTTTTCCATATATCAGGAGCTATTGGGAAAAAAGACAAAACAGTGTTATTAGCTGGATCAAATAAAAGAAGATAGAAGTCTGCAGGAGAAAAATATTTGGTGTCTCCTGTTCATCAACATTCAAGAGAAATTTAAAACATTTTATGTAAAAAGCATGATATGGTCGACCCATAGGAGTTCCAGGATATGACTCCCCCCTTTTAAATTTTTTTAAATTGACCTTAAAATATTTGCTGGGTACACTTTAATAATACCTTGACTTTAAAGATTGTAAGAAATACCCATAATTCGAAAGGTTTGACAAAATATTGTACAGTAAATGCTTTTGCTATATATGCAGGAGCATTGTAAGTTTAACCAGTTTAGGAAATCCAATAATAGAACAATGCATACAGACAATCAGCTATAACATGCTTAGCAGCCTCTCCTGTTCTGACAAAAGTTACTATAAATCCAAAATAGGTATCCACTGTAACGTGGACATAGGACTGTTTGCCAAATGAAGGTATATGAGTAACATCCATTTGCCAAAGTTGTCCTGGTAGGAGTCCTTGAGGGTTGACTTAAAATGAAGGAAGAGCTTGTAGTATAGGACCCCTTACCAAACTGCCATGCTGCTTCCCGAGAAAGTTGAAACTATTTACCCAGGGCTGCAGTGTTCTGGTAATGAATAGTATGAGACTGAATTGTTCGATCTGTCATGGTTGCTCCAAATAATTTTCTTTTGGGTAGCTCGTTCAACATGGGCATTCCCTTGTGCTAAAGCTCCAGGGAGCCTGGAGTGAACTTGAGTATGTCCTATAAAACATGGAGCTCTATGTTGACATACAAGTCTTTGAAGAAGGAGGAACTGCTGAAATAGTTCATCAGCAGTTGTCCCTAAGACAGCGGTCTTTATAGTGGAAACAACCATAAGTAAATATTTGCTGTCTGTATATAGATTAAAGGAGGAATATGGCAAGTGCTGAAAAGGCATGATAATGGCATATAATCCTAGTCTTTGAGCTGATTTTAAGTTGACTGTTTCAGTATAAAGTTGTCCATTGATTTGCAAAAGCAATTTGCCATTTAGTGGAAGTTTCCCAGAGCCATTGTTGTTGATCCTTTGAAAAAAGGAACAACAATAATTTTGAGGCTCAAAACCTATAAGCTGTAAGGGTCGCCTATGCCCCTTGATAATCCAGGAGGTGACAAGATCAAAATATGGAAGTGTATTCCATGGGCTATTAGATGGCTCAATGTGCCCAAGCTGTAGCTGCTCTTGTACCAATTGAGCAACTGCCCTAAGTTTCTCCTGAGAAAGGGGCCATTGGTCTACCCATACAGGATTATCCGATTTCCAAGTAATTGGGTCTGCACAATGAATGCATTATTGGGATAGCAGGAGCTACCAAGGCCCCTATGCTAAATTTTGATTTAGCACCACACCTTCTGGTATTGGGTGCCACTTCTATGGGGGTGAGAATTCCTTGCTGTTCTTTCCCTAGTCCCTTAGTGGGCAAAAATCCCCAGTCAAGCATCTGAGTACTGACTAAACCATTAGGACTGACAAGCAACACTTCCATATTTTTCAAAACATCTCTACCCCACAAATTAACTGGCCATCCAGGGAGCATATAAGGCTTAAAAAAAATCCAGAATGACCTTCTTAATCTTACCAATGTAAAAAGAACCAGAACTTTGTTGAGGGGATTTACTCTGCCCTATACCTTGTAATTCTGTGGCTGCTGCATGAGTGGGTCAGGAAGGAGGCCAGTGTAGTTTAGCAATAACAGATACATCAGCTCCAGTATCTAAAAGTCCTTTAAATTTATGCCCATGTATTGTTATTTCCATTTCAGGGTGTTCCTGACCTATTTTTTTAAATCCAATTGGCAAAATCAGAGTAGCCAAATCACCAATTTTCTTGGGGCCCCTTTGCAGGATGTGGCCTGAGAAGGAATTAGCATCCTTATACTATTCTTCTAACTGCCTGAATTAGTCCTGAGACAAATTCTTTTCTTTTCTTTTTTTTGGATTAATTTTAATGGAGTGACATTGATAAATCAGGGTACATATGTTTAGTGTTTCTTATTGTCAATTTTATTGAAATCTGCTCTGAAATTTACTTATATTCTGTCTTTTACTTGCTTTGGGCTTATTTTGCTTTATCTTTTCCTTGTTTCCTTATGTAAAGATTTATGTTATTGATTTGAGATATTGTCTTATTTCAAATGTTAAGTATCTACTGCTATCAATTTTCCTTTGAGCAATATTTTGGCTGAATCTCACATATTTTGATATGTTGAATTTTTGTCTTCATTAAATTTTATGTATTTTTTTCAGTAGTATCTAGTAAGATAATTTAAAATCTTTGAGACTTCCCCTCTTACCCTAGGATTTTGTAAAGTATCTTATCTTACTTGTTTATAGAATAGCTTTGTTCTGTTGGTGCTGTTTCTGTTCTGTTGTTTCTAGTTTGTTCACATGGCATGAAAGTATACTTTGCATAATTTTTCATTCTTTGAAATTGGTAGAGGCTTATTTTATATTCTACAGTATGATCTATCTTCGTGAGTGCATCATGGATGGAAGGTTCTATATGTGTCAATTCAATCTTATTAGTTAAATATATTTTTTAGATATTCTAGATCCTTGCTGGTTTTCAGTCTAATGATTTTATTATTGTAATAACGGTGTTGCAGTATCCAATTATAATTGTGGATCTCTCCTTTCAACTTTTTTGGGTTTCTTTCTTTCTTTCTTTCTTTCTTTCTTTCTTTCTTTCTTTCTTTCTTTTTTTTTTCTTTTTTTTTTTTTTACAGAGACAGAGAGAGAGAGTTAGATAGAGAGATAGACAGGGATAGACATACAGAAATGGAGAAAGATGAGAAGCATCAATCATTAGTTTTTCGTTGTAACACCTCAGTTGTTCATTGATTGCTTTCTCATATGTGCCTTGATCGGGGGGCTACAGCAGACTGAGTAACCCCTTGCTTGAGCCAGTGACCCTGGGTCCAAGCTGGTGAGCTTTGCTCAAACCAGATGAGCCTGCACTCAAGCTGGAGACCTCAGAGTCTCGAACCTGGGTCCTCCGCATCCCAGTCCAATGCTCTAT
The DNA here is from genome assembly GCF_036850995.1 of Saccopteryx leptura. Lineage (NCBI taxonomy): Eukaryota > Metazoa > Chordata > Mammalia > Chiroptera > Emballonuridae > Saccopteryx > Saccopteryx leptura. The sequence continues at coordinate 151,215,490 of NC_089507.1, forward strand.
CCTCTGTGCCACCGCCCGGTCAGAACTTTTTTCAGTTTTTTACTAATGTAGTTTGGAAATCTGATCTCTGGTTTCTACACATTTAGAATTGGTATGTCTCATTGGCGGGTTGATCATTTTATCATATGCAAAGATTTATTTAATTCTTTTATGTTAGCAAGCATTTACATTGCCTTCGCTTAATATGAGAAAATAGTCTTATTTTTCTGGATTCTGATTGCAATGGCAGTTTAATATTCAGTCTTTACACTGTTATTTTAGCTTCTTTGGCTAATCTAGTGCCACTGAGGCTCTTGCTGGTCACTGTGAATGCCGTCTGCAGAGCCAGAAGGGGCTTCTCTACTGTGGGGGAGGAATGTAGTTAGACCCTCTTTATGGTACGAGTTGGGAACTGTTTTTGAAAATGTATCAGTCATAAAATAACAAAACTCACACTGTATTGTATGTGGTAGAAGTTTACATGAGGCTAGAACTACATAGATATAAGCAAAGGCTGAGCTGTATTCTTCGTAAGTCCATCATGTGTATATACATGTGATTACTCTTCCCTAAGGGAGTGTCTATTACTGAAAGAATAAGAGAGAATGCACAATTCTCATGAAAGCTTATATAACTGTATATTGTAAAACACTGATGCCTGTACAGACTCCCAGTATCTGATCATATGCTTAGAAATCAATTAACGTAAGGATATACAAAAGCCAAAAAACAGCATGGAGTACTTAGAAATTTAAAACCTTGCTCTTTTAGGAGCAAAAAATTTTGAGGAATAGTCTCTGATTGTATGGATCTATTCTGGAGAATATTGTGTTTATCAGATGATATCCTGTCTTATGACTCCAATTCAGTTCACTGGGTCTCTTCAGTTCCAAGTTTATATGAACCCTCTAATAAGATTTAGAATCTTTAGGATATTTGCAATAACCATCTACTAATACATCAATCACCTCATTATTCTAACCATACTAAAACCCTGGCAAATAACTTAAGAATAAAATTTTCTTAGTAAAATCACTATTGTAATATGGCAGAAAGATCTATACATAATCTGGAATGCCATATTGTTTGTATACTACATACGTAAGCATAGATAAGTAATTTTACTTTTAGGACAATCAGTGTCTTCCCTGGGAAATTTAACTGTTAAAGATGTGAAAAGACTTAAGCCAGATGATCTACTAAAATTTGTTTTTAGTAGTGCCTGGTACAGAACAAACATGTGCCAATTCTTTCTTTTTCCTCTCATTCACTCTTGGTGCCCTCTGGCCATTATATCTGTTCTTACACTGGCTGGTCAAAGTTTTAGAAGATTTATCTCAGCAACTGGGGAGGGAAACAAAAATGAAAATAAATGAGTCTCCATGATTCTTGATCTTTGGCTGAATCCATCTTAATAGCTTACTTATCTCATCAAATAATCATTACACTCAATAAGTTGTCCCACACACTAATACAAAGCTAAGTGACTGTCAACAGGCTCAGACCAGCCTTGCCCCCTGAATAATGACAGGCCGTGGCAGGATTTCTCTCTCATTCCATCAGTGGAATAGCATTTCTAGTAAAATTATGTACTCATAAAATTGAGTCTGAGGATAACTAGAGGGTATTTTATTCTAATGTTTTCAGGACCAGAAAATATATCTAAATGAGAGGACAAAACAGAAATGTTTAGCAAAATTAATTTGTCTTGTGAAGGGTAGATATATTGTAAGTGGGAAAGATAGTTCTTAGGTGCTCAGTACAGAAGTATGATAATAACCCATTTAACAGACACACCTGTACACACACACAAGTTAATTTGAAATTTTATTTGAATAATCAGCAAATGGCATAACTCCTCTTTCTTCATCTGTGTTTCCTCATTGGTAAAATATTAATAATTATGTTATGATGTTGTTTTGTGTGTGTACTTTTGAATTTTAGATTTATTTCTAATACCTTAAATGCAGTTGTATGTTTTATGTGTTGACATTGACAAACAATACAATCATTTTAAAGATGTCTCACTTAAAAGCTACATTGAGTAAATAGTTTTAATCCCAATATAGCAACTAAATCATATTTGTAAAACAAACCAACTAATTTAGAATATACTCTGGATATTAAATATTACATTAATAATATTAGCATATCTTATAGCAAATAGGGGACATACCTTTCAACTTGTTATTTTTAATATAAGTAATTAATATTCTGAAGCATGATGAATTGAAAATTACACCAGTGTAGCAATCAAGTCTCATTCATTATATTCCTAAATCAGATTGGCTGTTGGATTTCAGAAAGTTATTTTATTCCCTTTGATCAAAATTTCATCATTTGTCAAATGGTCAAAAATATTTGACCTCACAATAGCAAATTATTCTAGGACAATCCTATTTTTTTTTGCATAATGCTTATCATCAATTCTAAGGTACAGCTTTTTTTATATCAAACATAACTGAAACCATGTGCCTTTTAAAATTGAATGCATCTTTTCATAAATATTGTCAGCAAATTAATTACATCCTTTGTGGTACAGAATATAGTGGTTTATCTTATACTTGATGGTGCCTTTTATTTGATAAGAATTGGTATTAACTAAATCCTCAAAAAACTCTATGAATGAGAATAATTATTAAACATATTCAACAGATGAAGACATTGTGACAAAGAGTACTGAAGTAATTAGCTGAAGATTACGGAATTCAAAATCTGGACTGTCAATTCAGAGCCTATGTTCATGTCAATTATATTGCACTGCTACTCAAATATTTTTTTCTCGACTATTAACTATACATTAACATGATTCTTATATATATGTATATATAAAATTAAAATTATTCACAATAGTAAACTAATTTTTAAAGTATAAAATATGGCTATTTTTATTGAGCTATGTATTTTTCATGAAAAATACAGTGACACTATGAATAATATATGCATATATTCATATATATATACATATATGCAAATATTTACTCATAGTGATAGAAATACATAGTAGTAACTATTTCTTTGGTCATGGACCCTGCTACCGAATTGTATTTGTAAGTTAATTTATAATTCATAAAGTCATTCACTTGCTACAAATATATATTTTAGATAGTGATACCTATAGATGAGTGCTTCTAATAGTTTTTCCATATTTTGATCCAAAAAAGACCTATACCTGACTTGTCTAGAATGCTTACTGGAGACATGCATAGTCACATGTGATATCTCGTGTGGACGTGCACCCGGGACTCACAAACATGGGTATAGATCAGGGTCTACATTTGTAATAACACTACCAGTGATTCTATGGTTCCCTAAGGGTTCAAGTCCTCTGAGTTAGGCTACTGTTGAATAAAATTATTTTAGGCATTATGGATGTGTAGCTACCCTGTGCTCAGTGGGTCACAAATCCCTTCATGAAGTATGTTCACTGGCCATAGCCAGTCTTATAATTAGACTTATGTCATCGTCCCTTAAAGTGCATTTATAGAACACCGGCCTCAGCCTTCCTTATTTCTCTCATTGAAAATGAAGTTTCCTCAACCCTAAGGATCTCTAGTCATGGCCCAATTATTAGATACTGTCAGTCTCTACAGAAGATTCTTATACATACTAAATTTCAAAAAATACTGATCTCTACTTTGGGGCAAAAAGTCACAAACACAAGCAGAGGTAGTTAGTAGAGTTGGAGGGGTTAGTATCGCTAATCACTTGTATACTTTGCCTGAAAATGAGTATTGGGTTGAAAAGTTTATGTGTGTGCTTTAAATTTTAGTCGTTTGTCATCTGCACCAGAAGCTTTGTGTGTGCGCGCACATGTGTGCATGCAGCTTCAGATAATATATTTTATTTAATATGTTAACTTTTTATTCTGAGATAAATTTAGACTTACAAGAAAGTAGCAAATATAGTACAACATTCCCTGATACCCATAAGCTTGCTTCCTCATTGTAAAATAATCAAAATTTAAAAATTAATTAGCAGTAGTAACTATTAACTAAACAATAGACTGTTCAGATTTCACCACTTTTTCCAAAATTTTTTTTTTCTGCTCCATGTTCCCACATGCATTCAGTTATGTCTCCTTTGTCTCCTGCAACCTGTTGCAGTTCTATAAGTGTGTTTTTTTCCCATGACTTTGAGAACTTTTGAAGTGCATTGGTCAGGTCACTTTGTAGAATATTTCTTAATTAATTCTGGCTGGAGTTTCCTCATGTTTAGATTGAGTTATATGTTTTTAGAATGCATACAACAGAAGTAAGGGCTTTTCTCATTGCATTGTATCTGGGAATACCTGATGTTTATATTTGATTTTTGTTCATGTGGTCCTTAGTCACTTGGTTAAGTGATGTTTGCCAGGTGTCACCACTGTAAATTTATCCTTTTTGTTTGTAATTAAAAATATTTACTGGCTCTGGTCAGTTCTCTCAGCGGTAGAGTGTCAGCCTGGTGTATGGAAGTCCCGGGTTTGATTCCTGGTCAGGGCACATAGGAGAAGTGACCATCTGCTTCTCCTCCCCTCCCTCTCCTTCTCTCTCACTCTCTCTCCCGCTCACTCAGCCATAACTCAATTGGGTCAAGTGCATCAGCCTGGATGTTAGTTGAGGCTCCATGGAGCCTCTGCCTCATAATAGCTTGGTGCTAAAATAGCTTGGTTGTGATGATGGCCCCAGATGGGCAGAGCACTAGCCCCAAATGGAGGTTGCTGGATGGATCCCAGTCATGGTGCATGTGGGAGTCTGTCTTCTATTTCCCCTCCTCTCATTTAGAAAAGAAAGAAAAAAATGTACTTTTGAGAGAGATAGATTGAGACAATGCAAATATACTATTTATCTTTAATGTTCTGCCACTAATAGTAACATCCATTGGTGGATATTACCTGAAGTAATTTATACTGTTATATTTAAATCATAAATTTACCTTTCATTCATTCCTTAACAAATTTATTAGTTGAAATTTTTTTGTAAAAATTATCCTTTCTCTTTTATATATTTATCATCTATTTATATCAATATGGATGCAAAAATGCTTATTTTGGATTATAATCCAATGTAATTTTTATTGATTTTTTTGCTCAGTTTTTGAAGTTTATATGCCACAAATTTTTAAGAAATTTAAAAGTTTCTTTCAGGTAGAAAATGCCTTTAAACCACTTCTAAAACTTCATGCTATTTGAAGTATGCCTGAGATAATTACAAACACTGAATACCTTTTATGATTATAATAGGCCTTATTCCAAAAGAAGATGGTTACCCACTTAGATTACATACCTTAAGCAAGTAACCTTGGTCACTTTGAAAAAGGAAAGAAAGAAAGAAAGGAAGGAGGGAGGGAGGGAGGGAGGGAGGAAGATGTATATGGATAGGATTATATATGCACATATACATATTTATTTATATTTATTTTTATGTATAGCTATACATCCATAACCTTGATTTGTAAAATATAAATAAAAATAACTCTAAAGTTAAAGAGTTATAAGACAAGAAAGATAACACTTTTGAAACTCTTAAGCACAATACTAGAAAAATAAAAATGTTCTCAATAAATACAAGATATAATTAATATTATCAATCAGCCTATTCCTTGTCAAAATAAACTTATACAGGTCAACTAAATTTTTTAATTCCAACATTTTCTATATGATAATAATAAAGTGAAACAGTTGTATGTTCCAACAAAATATTCAAAATCAAATCCAGCAATATTAAAAATATTATATACCATGACCAGTTGATATATATTCCAGATATGCAAAGTGAGTTAACCATTTTGAAACTCAGTCATTGTAATCCACCATGTCAACAGGCTAAACAGGAGAAAAAACTTATAATTATTTAAGTTGATGCATAAAAATCATTTTGCATAATCCAAAATCCATTCACAATATTAAAAAAAACCCTCTGTAAACCTAGAATAGAGATAATGTTGTCACTTTAATAAAGAACATCTACAGCAGCCATACAACAGCCATCATAACTAATAATGAGAAATTAAATGCTTTCTCTTAAAATGAGAACAAGGCAAGATGTTCCTTCTCACTACTCCTATTCAACATCATACTAGAAGTAATAGCTAGTGTAATAATGTAAGAACAGAAAAGCAGGTGTAATAATTGAGAAAAAAAACACAGATAACATGATTGTTTTTGTGGAAAATTCCAAAGAATTATCAACAACAAAGTCATGGAACTAATAAGCCAGAGGTGATATAACTTGGTATACTTTAGATCTATAAAAGTACAGTATGTGTTTAAATGTTTACATTTAATGTCTTGGATGTGTTCATATAAAAATTTGGAAAAATCATACATTTGCTTTGAGTGTGAAATTTCTTATTTCATTTGGGGTCTCTGGAAAATGTTTAACCTTATATTATCCTTTGTGCTCTAACAAAGAGACACATTACAGTTGTGTTGAGTTTGGGTGGCAGTTTTCAACAAGAAAATTTGCATTGCTTTTCTATGGAGATTTTTTTATTTGTTTTTTGAGTTTTTTTTATTTTGGAACTAGCTCTTAAAGAAAGTCAAAGAGGAAACTGAAATCCTTGCATTTTTGCAACAAATGAGTTATTCCTTCTCTTTTAGGTTTTATAATAACAGCAATTGTGATTCTATTATAATGCTATAGAACTTAAATAGTGGGCAAATGTAGTTTCTTATGAAAAGTTTTAATTCTTACAATTTTAATGTTGAATGTGTTTATGATACAGAAGTGTGTGGTGTGTGTGTTCATGTGTGTGCTGCAGGAGAGACGTTGATACTGAGTATTTCAGTACTATGGGCACATTTGAGATGAGCAGTGACAGACAAATGAACTCTTCAGCGTAACTGGACGTGAGGCATTAATGGGCAATAAAACAGCAAGAATTTAAAAGACTTAAAAGTCAACATAATGTTGGGAGAATTTTAATTCTTAAAACTTAAGGGCAGAGTGTGTGCTAAAGAGAAATCGAATATGAGAGTGAAGCATTGTTGGAAGTCAGATTCTGAAAAACCTTTAACACCATGCTCAGGAAATGTTTAGGGACCTTAGAATCAATCATCAGACATGCTTTGCCTAGAAGGACTGCTGGTTTAATTTGAATTTTAAATCAGTCAATCTAGATACTCTATATCCTAGTAAAATATGATTTTTGCCTTCTTGTTACATTTTAGCCAGTCCTTGGACCTCTACTTAACACACCTAGCAATTTTTTTCTTGGAAATTTTTTGTTTCTATACCTGTCCCACCTCCCATTAGTCTCTGAAACTCTTATGGAAAACAACTGTGTTACTTACTTTTGCTTTCCTAGTACACTGTCACAATTTTTGGAAATGGTTGCTCATACATAGCATGAACAGTTTCTATTGAAGTACGTTTTAAAAGAATGAATTAGTGTTTGGTTGATACATAGCAAAAAATTAGTGAGTATTCATAAATGGTATAGATGAAACCATTTCAATTATTCTATGTATTTAAGAAATAGAACAATGATGGCAACAGCAGACTCTTCAGATTCTGTCATGTGTAGAAAGAAAAAGGGACCAGAATAGAAGAGCTGACACTTACTCTTGTCCTATTTCCTAGTGTATGAATAACAATAATTTTGTCTTTTGGGATATGAGAAAAGTATCATGAAAGAATCCTGGCCATGTCCGGTGTTTATACAACTCTTTTGGCATACAGTAGGCTCTTAATTTATATTTGATGAATGAATGAATGGATGAATAAATGAATGAATGAATTGCTGTCTTAACTTCTCATAAAAATCTACTACTAATCTTATTCTTCTGAATCTTTACATAGATATTTCTTATGACTTTGAGTACTGTTGTAACTCTTGCTTGTAGCTATTTATTTTTCTAGATTTTTATTTATTTATTCATTTTTATTAGAAAGAGAGAGGAGAGAGAGTGAGAGAAGAAAAAGATAGAGAGAATAGAGGGAGGGGAAGGAAGCATCAACTCCCATATGTGCCTTGACCAGGCAAGCCCAGGGTTTCAAACCGGCAACCTCAGCATTCCAGGTCGATGCTTGATCCGCTGTGCCACCACAGGTCAGAACTGCAGCTATTTATTTTCACAAATAACTTTTGCAACCTACTTTTAATCTGCTTATTAAAATTTTTAGTCAATTCCTTACATTATTGAATCATTCTTATATTCTATTATGCCATTGATATCTGAACTAGTTCAATATCTATTGATTCTTTTCTAAATTATTGAACAAAATTCGTATCTTATTTCAAAATTTAAAATACACAGTATTATAGAATATTATATTTCATGAAAGTACCAATGTCTATCAAATGCTCCTTTAAATTATAGAAATGAATGTCTCCAAATAATCATGCTAAGACATTACACAAGAGTGATTAAATCAGAGAAATTGTGACAGATTCTTAACAAAAATCATCCCATTAAAAATAGCCATATAAGAGTCAAAATTCAACTAGCAGCCAATAAATATTAAGGAGAAAGAGATTTCTGATGTCTAACACATAGGATGCTTCTAACTAATGTTTAGATTTTACAATGTGTGCACTAAAATTCAGCTTGAATTGAAACATGCAAGCCATATTTATATACTCTGTTTAGAAATCATTCAGGCATTATACACAACTATATATGAAGTTTAGTCTCTTTCCTCAAAAAGGTCAGTCTTGTTCAAATGAAGAAGCAAAAAGAAATATAATAACACATTTTGATGCAATGTACACTCGATCTTGCAAAGCCTGCTTCAAGTGTCATTGTACTTACAAAACATGTCTCATTTTCATCTAAACCATGTTGATATCACATACATTCACACATCACTTCATACAGAATGCAACATAAAAGTTATCACTCTTTTTCTGTGTATCTACTTACTTATAAAGCAAGCATTTCTAAACACTACAAGAGGGCTTGAGAGGAAAGTAATTCTTCCTGAGGAACTATGACTAAAATCTGAAGTACAGTAACTTTCTTGTTTCTCATTCGATTATCAATTTTTCCATCTATTATATGAGGTAAGTCAGATTACTAGACTTGTCTATCTGTTTCATTATATACTTCTTTAAATATATAAAATATTCATTTCTTTTGAAGCTTAAAATTTTCTTTTCCTAATAGTCCTTAAGGATACTTCTAGCATTCATAGTCTATCCATTTGTATCTTGGTACCATTGGGTCCTGCTTAAACTTACCCAATGACATGGCTAGAGTATCTATTACCACCCACCAGCAAGGATGAAGCCCTGTGAAAATTATATCTTTAAATGAGCCAGAACAAGCCCAAGTCATCAAATATAATTTCAGTGATGAACCTCAATGTTTTACATTTGAATACTTCCCCAAACGGTTGCAATTTATTAACGTCACATTAAAGGGCTCCCTTCATTTTTCCTATTCAGTGAAGAGACAGGTAATGAATGATGCTAACTTGGCCAGGCTTCCAATGAGTGGTTTTGAAAGTGAGCAGCCCTCAGTGCAAAAAGACTCAACCCATGCCAGCAGACTACTGAAATCACTTTTACCTGTGTAGAACATGTCTACGCATACGATGTTTGGTTAATGCAATGGTGATTATGTTGTCAAAGCTAAAGAGAAAAAGTCCCAGTCCATGAACTAAGACATGACCTTCTGGTTTCTAAACTGTCCTTGCCATGGCTGCACTGCTTCAGAGAGATTTCCCCAGCACATGAAGGAAGACACAGGAAGGGGTGGTACCCATTTTGAAAACTTTGGATAATGAAAAGTATAAAACAAACAAAAAAACTACCAGTTGTATTACTACCACTGCTACCAATAAACACTTTGGTGTAGTTTCTGAATTCAATCTATATCTATCAATATTGATAAACATCAACAACTTAATATAGGAATATTTTTCAAAAGTTGTCAAACAGTATGGTGTTATTGATATTTTTATTTGAGCGTTAGTCTGACAGCTTGCAGGGCAGGGCCACACTAACCTCATGATTGATGGTTAACTCTGGGAGGTATTGGAGAGGATGAATAACTGGAGGATACAGATATAGCAACATATTTTCTAAAAGATAAATAAGAGAGAGAGAGATGGCAGTAACACTGTGGTTGAATCAATTGGGTTTTCATGTCAGAAAATGCAAGTCTTCTGTTACCAAGCTGCTCTCACTCAACAAGCTCAGGCTCTAAACAACTATCTTGGTGCCTTGAGAAATGGTATCAGTTGCTCCATTTCCCCAACTAATTAAACCCAATGCTTCATTGTTATTAATGTGGTACACGTGCAATACCATGCAAGTTCAACTACGAGGCTGATGTGAATAACAGCAGTGACTTGACCCACCTCCTCCTACTGACAATTCTTGTCCCCTGTGTGCAACATGCTTCAAAGTTTTCAGGGATCACCCTGGCACTGATCCCACTTACCAATAAGACTTACACACGTTTCTTGCTTATTGACTTTAGATATTAGCTCAAGAAAATATTTTTATAGAAAAACAAGAGTTATTATTTTTTCTTATTCTGTTCTTTTTCATGTTCTTCAACATAATAATGACAGTGGTTATATTAGAAATAATTAACATTTATTTAAATGATTGCTTTTAAACCGAGCAGTGAGCTACGGATTTGGGGTATTTCCTCCCTTTTACCATTCTCATAAGATCTGTCTAAAGAAAGTACTATTATTTCTGTTTTACAGGTGAGGAAAATAGGATTAGAGAAACAAACTTTCTCATAATTATGTAACTAGTTAATAGTAGGATTGAAATTGAAATTTAGATTTTTCTGTTCAACACCTATGGTTGTGTCAACTAGATAAATTTCATTCTTTCAGGGATACTGAAATTTTGCTTTACTCTTTTGCTTAAATAATGTCATTATTATTCTTTTATATCATTAGAAATTCTTCATAACCAATGTTATTTGGGATGCATGATATTCCAAGAGAAAAACACACCATAATTTACTGTATCCGTCCACTATAGTAAATTCAGGCCTCCCCCTCATTTATTTGCTATTGTGAACATTGCTAAGATCAATGTCTTTATACATTATTTGTTAAAGAAAATATAGAGAACCGCTTTTTTGTGTGTTTCAGGCAATTTTTTAGGTTAAGTTGCCAGTAGTGGGTATGACCTAAACAATATTCTGTGAAAAAATAATATGAATAATGGTCAGAAACATCCATCAAAATTATACAGAAAGAAAACTAAGTTCATGATCTCTGCTAATTGTGCATTTTATGAAAGATGAAAGACAGTTTCTCCTGAGCAGCTGGTCACATTACACTCTAGTTTAAATATATCTGTCTTTAAGAATACATAACACAGAAGGTGTAAAAAGGTCTTTTATACAAAAGAAACACTTAAATTCTGCTTTCACTGACTGATATTTTAAAATTGTATGCTCTTGAGAAATAAAAATTTAAGACAAATATTGACTAGGTGTTATATATAATATTTAACAATTAATGTTATATAATATAAATAATTACTATATGATAATATATTAAAACTTAAAATTTGTAGTGTCTTATGGCTTCCAGGGAGCTATAATAAATATATGACTGAATGATATTGGTGACCAATTTTTCAGAGGAAGAATGCAAAATTCACAGATATTAGGTTGTGTATTTAATGTCATAAGCCTGCTAATGGCTGATCCAAGAGTAGTTGTAGGCTACCTGACTTCTTTGCCAGCACTCTTTCGCCAGTGAAATGTTAGGTGCATCAGAGATAATAACTTTAAAAATAGAATGATTAGAATGTACTTGTTCTTTATTTTTACTGTGAGAGGAATGGGACGACCTCCAAATCTCAGTTTCTAGAATAGTAAGTAATAGGAAATAATTCCTGTGGGGAAAGAGAAGATGGTCCTGAGGTCTAGGATGCTTCTATTTTCCTCAGGTGTTCATAGGATTCCAGAGACCTTAAACTGTGCAGTGTTAATTTTCTTTCCAGGTGAACACATTCTCCCATGTGTTCAAATAAATAAATAAATAAATAAATAAATAAATAAATAAATAACCCAGTCTGGAAAATAGTCTTAATATCACCTGTAGGCTAATGCGTTCATTTCCAAGCTATTTTAATACTTGCTCTGGGTGAATCTATAGGGAAGACTGCCAGTCATAATTCATTATTATTTAATGTTTTTTTTTCAGCAAAAGCTCAGAAATAGACCCTCAACCATTGCACAGCTGGTAGAGTAAACCAGTTCCCTCAACTCTTAGTAGTTCGAGAGCTTTTGTTTTCATTTCTGTTAACTAGGCCCCTCCTTATTCAAGATATAGAGAAGGAAAAATAATGCCCTAACACTGCAAAGCTCTAATTTCTACATTTTCAGAATTTGCCACATTCTGAGAGTACTCTGGGAAAGGGGAAACCCAAGAGAAAGCCGAAGAATTAATGTATTGTATAATAGGGAAATGCTCTAATAATAAAGCATCCGAGGTGAGTATTGAGGAGCGCAGAGGTCTTTGTCGAAAACCTAGAGTTAAGTAAACCACACTTATTAGTGATATGACCATAGCCTTCTCCTTTGGTACCCTAATCCTCAGTGATAATGATGACTTGTATTGTGTAAGCACTCTAATACTTGGCAAGTGCTTACAAATTAGAGTCATTTATTGACAATAATGATTTTATACATAGTTGATTAATATAACAACAAAGAAAAGGCCTTGCTATTAGATCACAGTCATTTTCATGGAAATAAGACTTTATGAAAAAAATCTCTGTTCTCCATTTTGTTTAACTTAATTCTTACTCCATAAAAAAATACACTTCATCTCTACATTTTTCGAGTTACTTCAATTCTCCTGGAAAATATTACAGAACTAAATTGTATTTAAAATTTGGTAAATCTCCTAATTCTTCATTAAGACAAACTCAAGTGATGCCATCTACCTTGTCCAAAAGACAACACCATTTATCAGGTATCTGGGGACTTCATATGATTTCTCCTTTCACTGTGAGTTGTCTTTTTTCTGTTATTGATTCCAGACTGAATCAATTTTCAGGCCCTTCATTTGCAGACAGTTACTTCTTAAGTACCATTAGTTGTGACAGCCACACTCAATCTACTGACAATGGCACCCGAAGTACAACAAATGACTGGTTACTTGGTATGGGCATGACAATAACCATCTCACCATCATGAGAGTTAGTATTGATATGATTAGAGTACTCAAACCCTAATATATCAGTAGCAAGTAGAACTTACACATAGTCCAACCCACAAATTCTGCCAATTAGAAAGTGTAAGCTTAGAAAAAGAAAATCACTTCTTCTAAAGTCAACTAACATGAGTTGCAAATCGTATATCACTGTAAGAATTGCAGAAAGTTTGAGATATTATCCTACTTGTAAGTTAACAATTACTTGTAAGCATTTCTTTTTCTTTCTTTTTTATTTTTGACATGAAATGAAGTGCTGAGAATATTTATTTCAACTCTGTCAACTGTAGAACATGATAGTCAATAGTCCTTGACAATGTTCAGAGATGTGAGCTTTTCAGTTCCACAGGTGCTGACAGAAGACATGAGATTCTTGGGTCAGAGACAACAGACTTGATTATTCACGGTACCCCTGGCAGGTAGATTCACAGAAGTTGTCTTTACTCTCTCAAATCCCAGGGGGAGATGCAGAGGTAGTCACAAATGTGTGCTGCATATACAGTGGTTTGTAGTACAGATAAGTAATGCTGAATATAGAAAACCCGTCTTTTAAAGGGGGCTGCTAATGAACCTTCTTAACCTTCCCTACAGGGAAGATATTTTCTACATTAATCTTATCAGGAAGAAAATCTGTCTAGATATATGAATTATAGATTATGGATACACACACAGATTTACATTCTAAACTAGTAGTTCAAGAACAGTCTGATTGGTGATTACAATTTATTACAAGAATTTTTGTTTGTTTGTTTTCTTGAAACAGAGTCAATCCTTAAGAGAGAACCATTTATTGTTTGCCATATTTGCAAAGAATAAAACCAATCCGGGGGCATACTTTTCTCTAAGCATGGAGCATTTTGAGAAACATAGCTTAAGACATGAGTCTAGAAATCTGACTTCCCACCATACGTTGGGTCCACGGCCTTGTCCCTTGTTTGTTGCCTTCAGCTAACACTTGTTACTACTAGATGCCTGAGGCAGCATATAGCTTAATATAGTGTTTTCAGCTTCCTACTCCATTTTGTCTCCTTAAACTTACTTTTTATCTAGGCATTTAAAAGATACTATTTCTACGTATTTGAAATAAGATTCTTTCACTCAATTTCTAGTCTGTCAACAGTCCCATGAATGGAATACTTTCATTATTTCTTTTTACTTATTTTCAAACATATGAATTCTATCTTCAGAAATAATGAATTGCTTGTTTTTCCCAAACTATGGTCCATGTACTCTTTTATCCCTCTCTTTGAGTATATTAGTCAGTTTACTGGAAAAGCCCCCGTTCTTTTTTCTATGTGCTAAGTTTCATTCATCTTTGAAAGTCTGTTGAAGATATAACTATTCAAGAAAGATGACTGCCTAATCCATCACCTAAATATGGTATGGCCTTACTTGGAAAGAAAATTTTGTCTGGGGATATATATCAGCACTTACCTTATCAAAAAATTAGATTTTATCAATAGTGGTATTAATAATATTACTAAAACTACCACTACCATAATAAAAGCACCCATAGTTTTGATCCAGAAACTGAGCTATTTACCTTAGATGAATAATTCTTAATTTTAAAACTTATGTTTCATAGTAAATATTTTGATCATGATTTTACATTCAGGTAATTATAACTCTTAGAAGTCTATTAATAGTACAGATTTTTTTTAAGTTACTAACAGATTTTATTTTCACTGAAGGTAACAACAACAAAAACTCATTTAAAAGTATATTATGAACAAAACAGAATGCCTAGATAGAGACCCAGAGAAATAGAGTCAATTTGATTTGTCACAAAAAGTATAGGCAATTAAATGGAGAAAGGACAGTCTTTACTGCAAAATGATGGGGAGCATCTTTTGTATGCTTATCTCCCATCTGGATATCTTCTAGTGTGGTTTCTCTTCAGATCTTTTGCATATTTAAATTAGGTCATTAATTTTTAAGGGTTCTTTCTATGTTTTGGATCCAGTCTTTTATTTGAGTTTTGCAAAAATTTTCTCCCAATTTGTGGTTTGTTTTTTCATTTTCTTAACAAGGTCTTTCACAGAACAAAAGTTTTTTAATTTTGATGAAATCTAACTTAACAATGTCTTGTTCTTGAATCATCCTTTTGGTGTTGTATCTAAATAGTCATCTAAATTTTCTCCTATGTTATCTTTTAGGAGTTTTATAGTTTTGCAGTTTATATTTACTTATGTTATTTATTTTTAATTCATTTTCATTAAAAAGAAGTGTGAAATCTGGGTCTAGATTAATTTTTGTGGATGTCCAGTTTTTCCAGCACCTTTTGCAATAGTCCAGAATTTATATAACAAGTGAGTTTTTTTTAATTATAATTTTATTTTTTTAATGGGGCAACATCAATAAATCAGGATACATATATTCAAAGATAACAAGTCCAGGTTATCTTGTCTTTCAATTATGTTGCATACCCATCACCCAAAGTCAGATTGTCCTCTGTCACCTTCTATCTAGTTTTCTTTGTACCCTTCCCCCTCCCCCTACCCTCTCCCTCTCCCCCCTCCCCCCCCATAACCACCACACTCTTATCAATGTCCCTTAGTTTCACTTTTATGTCCCACCTACGTATGGAATAATGCAGTTCCTGGTTTTTTCTAATTTACTTATTTCACTTCGTATAATGTTATCAAGATCCCACCATTTTGCTGTAAATGACCCGATGTCATCATTTCTTATGGCTGAGTAGTATTCCATAGTGTATTTGTGCCACATCTTCTTTATCCAGTCATCTATTGAAGGGCTTTTTGGTTGTTTCCATGTCTTGGCCACTGTGAACAATGCTGCAATGAATATGGGACTGCATGTGTCTTTACGTATCAATGTTTCTGAGTTTTGGGGGTATATACCCAGTAGAGGGATTGCTGGGTCATAAGGTAGTTCTATTTTCAGTTTTTTGAGGAACCACCATACTTACTTCCATAATGGTTGTATTACTTTACATTTCCACCAACAGTGTATGAGGGTTTCTTTTTCTCCACAGCCTCTCCAACTTTTGCTATTACCTGTAACAAGTGAGTTTTAGAGACAGACAACATACCAACATCTTTTGGTCCCCAAATCTATGACTCAGCTGTAAATGCTATAAGGGAAATCATTATGTAAACCCATTTCTACAGAGTGTTAATGTACCACTACCTGGTCTGAGTTAGGTCCTTGGGATCTCTGTTTTGCTTTATAAGCTTCACAATAAATATGCCAGGTTGAGAACATTAGATGTAAGTTTAAGTAGCATTGTTATTTAATCAACTCTCAGCAAAAACAGCATTTATCATATTTTCTAGTCAATACTTTAAAATTGACAAGGAAATAAGCATCACTGAGACAAAATGACCTGTGTTGTTTGCTATCATGGAGCAAAAACACATCTCTCATACCAGGTTAATGCGGAGGGTTCCATTTAACACACTTACATCACTCACATTATTAATTATATTCAGCCGTTAGTCTGTGGACACTCTGCTGAAACATATGTGGACACAAAGACAATGGAACCACCGTCATAGCTCAAAGCAGGAACTGACAGAGGGATTGGAAAAATACCACTAAAGCCAGTTTTCTAAGCTCAAAGGCCACCAAAGCACATTAGTCTTGAATTAGATCCTGAAGATAGTACACTTAAAATATAAATAAAATAATCTTTGTTAATGTTCACTATCCCAAAGGGAAAATAAGCACATAATAAAATTTTTAAAAACACACAAAAAACCCCCAAATAAATATCACCTCTTCTTTGAATATAATGGCATCTACTTCTTAATTTTAAATAGATATTTATAATTGTATAATGTTAAGTAAAGTTACAACAAAGTTTTAAGTAAATTGTGCTAAGATTCTTAGAATACTTTTGTGAAAAACTAGATATAATAATGTTAATAAAGGGAAAATTCCTCAACAGCAACCTTATTGCTTTTTAGTTTTAAACGCATATATTTATGACTATAAAACTTTTATGTGTTCTCAGTAGTTAAGTTTCCATAAAACTCATACCCATTCACTGTGAAAAAATTACTAGGGGAGTATTAGAGAGGCCATTGAAACCCCTGTAGCATATTTGCTGAGGTCCCTGAATCATGGAAGGTAGTATTTCTTACATATGAGATAGCTGGTGATTTCCCTTTAGGAAGTTCATGGTTTTAATTTAAACCTTAGATAAAAGTTACTTTCTGGCATAACTAGTTTTCTTGTAAAGGCATTCCTCTGATTTCTATTCCCATCAGTCCCAGGCTATGGAGATGGCAGGCCAGGGCTATTATCAGGTATTTAGATTTGGAGACCAAAGCCTTTGCTTTGATGAAACAAATAAAATTGGGATAAATAAAAAAAGATTGTGTGCTCTGGCCTCAGTTCTCATCCTCCAATGCCAGTCAGATATATCAAAATTATATTTTGGAAAGATAGCAATCTTTTTAGACTTAAGTTTACTCAAACAAGAAATGTTTAGTGCAATAAAGAAAATAGATATTTTATGAAATAAATTTCACAAAGTCAGTGCTTTGCTAGGATAATTTGGGACATAATTTTTGAAATTTTAAAGATTATAAATTTATTTAATTTTTGAACAGTTTGGTAATTATAGCACAATATAAGCATGACCAAATAACATAACGAGGCATTATGCCACAGATCAGAAATGCTACTGAGAAGATGCTAGAATTGCCCCAGAAACCACAGGCTATTTCTGACATGCTAGAGACCCACCACAGAATTACATTCTGTATTCCAGGAAATAATCATGTAGACAGTAGTTCAAGCTTTGTCTTCCTGAGTTCAGGCTGTTATTGCAAAATACTATAAACCAGGTGGCTTATCAACAACAAAAATATATTTTTCATCATTCCAGAGTTTGGAAGTCAGAGATCATGGTGCAGTGCATTTGGGTTCTGGTGAAGTTTCTCTTCTGGATTGCAGATGGCTAACACATGGCACAAAGGGAGTGGGCTACCGCTCTGTCCTCTTAAAAGGGCACTGTTCCCATTTATGAGAACTTCACCTTCATGGTCCAATCACCTCCCGAAGTCCCCTCGTCCAGATACCATCACCATGGGGATTAGATTTAGGGACAGGCATTTGGGGAGGATACCAACACTTGGTCCATAACCAATACAGTGTTTTCTTTTGTTGTTGCTGCTGTCATCACACTTATTTCAAATGCTTACCCTAATGTACTAAGTCAAAGTTGGGGATAGCAAGTCCTGTTTAGCCTTGGGGGTGAGACGAAGAGTCTAAACAAACTTATTGAGGAGTTACCAATATAATATGTAAAACACTGGGGATAAAATTATTGAGAAACATTGGTTTTTGTAGTTATTCTCTCTGAGACATCTACATGTGTGTGCCCATGTGCCCATACATGCTGAGACTGGCCATACAGAGAGCGTGGGGTTATAGTTTACCTAGGAAAGTGGGGCTTCATGACTGTTCACAATCATGGTTTCACCCCCTCTGGTGCAGGTAAAACAGACGCACATGGATATCCCAGCTATCTAGAATGATTACAGTGACAACAACAATCGCAGTGACCCAATCTACTATGCCAAGCACTGCAACAGGAGCTTTCCACAGAATATTTCTCCTAATCTTCACAGGTAGTGCACGAGACATATTATTTTCTCCACTTTGCAGATAGTAAGCCTGAAATCGTTCATAAAGGAAAATGGAACGAAGGTTGAAGGCAGGGTTTTTATTTTAATTTAAAAGACATAGAGAAGCAGCAATACTAAGTGACTTTATAGCCAAGCAAAAAAGAAGCTAGCTGCCTCTAGGAAACCAGTATGGCTCTGTGGATGCCATTGAAAAAAATTTTTTTCTTCCAAATGAGCTCTGGTTATATGATCTGAAAAGATGCTGTTAGGCCCTATGAATTCACTGTGTAGACTCTCATCATCCCCACCACCACTTACAGTATTTCTCATGAAACATTCACTAAGTGGCAGTGAGTTAAAATCCATCACAAGGTATGCTGAGATGCCCTCTGAAGTTTGTGCAAAGGCCCTGTTTGGGGAGCTGGTTGTGAGCAGTAGTAGCCCACCTCCCTCATGTGAGGTGAAGAGTGAGCAGTACTACCCTGGTGTATGCAATTAGCAATATTAGTTAAGAAGTCTATGTACTTTCAGTACAGTGTTAAAATTTCTGTTATATATATATATATATATATATATATACACTTTAAATGTCTCTCTAAAGAAATTGCTATTTTCTTTGGAGAGTCCCTAGGAGTGTAAAACTCCTATGAATCTCTTTGGCACCTTGGAAACCATTGCATGGATTCCATTAGTTTTATAGATAAAGAAAGTAATGTTGAAAGTAAAGGCATAGCTTGTTCAGATGAATAAACCTCCTGAAAGAAAAAGTACACCTGTATTTTCTCACTGGCTTGTGCATTTATTCAATAAGCATTTACTGAGTATGCTCTATGTCAGTGGCCCCAACCCCCGGGCTGTGGACCGGTATCTGTCTGTGGGCCATTTGGTACCAATCCGCAGAGAAAGAATAAATAAACTTACATTATTTCCATTTTATTTATATTTAAATATGAACGATGTTTTATTTTTAAAAAATGACCAGATTCCCTCTGTTACATCCGTCTAAGTCTCACTCTTGACGCTTGTCTTGGTCACATGATAGATACATTTATCCATCCCACCCTAAAGGCCAGTCCATGAAAATATTTTCTGACATTAAACCAGTTCGTGGCCCAAAAAAGGTTGGGGACCACTGCTCTATGTGACCGGGACAGTGCTATGCTCTGGAAACCAGAAAAGCAAAGCACAGAGGCGAAAATAGTACAGGACATGGCGGGCGGGTATACTACAATCTGTCCTGCAGTTTAGCAGAGGGAAGTCTGAGGTGCCAGGCATGTTAATGCATCCCCATGAACCCTGGTCTCTGACTGCACAGCTTTGTCTCTGGCTGACGTGCTATTTTTGCTATTTTGTGTGCACACTTCAACTAGATGTGACTCCTTATAATCTTTTTGTTTTTATAGAATATAATAAACTAAATCATCTTTATTGGCAATTTACTATGTGCTACTGACATTGTTGTATGGACTTTTCATAGATTATTGTATTGTTAAAATGGAAGAGTTCTGTGATATAGAATACACTCCAACAGAGGGGATGTAATTAAATAAATGAATGTGTGCATATATGCATACATTTTGTGGGGGGCATGGTATACAATATATCTAAGCTTTATGTATATATATGTATGATATAAGTATGTATATATGCATATTTGTGTGAGTATACTCATGGGCTCATCAACAAATATTCATCAGTTTCTACATTTATTTATCCCAACCACAATGTTATTTCTCCCAGATCTTATTTATCATGTTTGTCTCTTTGTTTTCAAAATACTCATAATAATTAACTCAGAATTCTCTATTATCTCTCTTAGGGAAGACATAACGTTTTGTCAAGGTGCATGTCTAAAGTACATTTCCAGTCCATGTAAATGCCAATTATAATGTCTACATTAAGTGTGTGTGAGAGTTTCTATGTGCGTGTGTGCCCGTGAATGCCAGTACTTATTGGGAAAACAGTATCACACAGAATAAAGAGCCATTCATTTAAGACTAAGAGACCAGGAGTCTACTCCTAGCTCTGCCACCAAAAAATATTTTGTAACCACCACAAATTTCAGATGCTAAAATTATGTTGACTAGGTGCTCCGAAAATGTTTTTTTAAGTGCTAATGTTTCATATATTTGCAAGATCTTGTGGTCAGATGCACAAGCTGTAGAGATGGCACCAATACTACACTAAATACTGATTACTGAGAGTGTCAGTGGATTGTTGTGACAATTCAATTCTTAATTCATGTAATGGCTTAGAAAGTGTCTAAGAAGTAGTTACCAGTAGATAAGTGTCAGCAAATTATAGCTTCTGAAATATACAGCACAACTCTGCACTGCGAAAAATAGTTCATAACTTAGTATAGAATACAAGCTTTAACAGATCACAATGTATCAGTCAATAAACAGAGAAAAAGTAGCTAAAAAAAACATGCATGGTGCCCTGGCCGGTTGGCTCAGTGGTAGAGCGTCGGCCTAGCGTGCGGAGGACCCGGGTTCGATTCCCGGCCAGGGCACACTGGAGAAGCGCCCATTTGCTTCTCCACCCCTCCGCCGCACTTTCTTCTCTGTCTCTCTCTTACCCTCCCGCAGCCAAGGCTCCATTGGAGCAAAGATGGCCCGGGCGCTGGGGATGGCTCTGTGGCCTCTGCCTCAGGCGCTAGAGTGGCTCTGGTCGCAATATGGCGATGCCCAGGATGGGCAGAGCATCGCCCCCTGGTGGGCAGAGCGTCGCCCCTGGTGGGCGTGCCGGGTGGATCCCGGTCGGGCGCATGCGGGAGTCTGTCTGACTGTCTCTCCCCGTTTCCAGCTTCAGAAAAATGAAAAAAAAAAAAATGCTAAAAAAAAAAAAAAAAAACAAACATGCATGGCATAATTATGAATATATGTAACTCAATGTTATCCAAACAGGACAAGTGCACATCCAGGGCAGAAGTGAAAATGGCTTTTCTGGTCACAGCAAATGAGCAGTAAGTGCTTTTACAATTTGCTTCCTGCCATTGGGAACACTGTTGACTCTCGCTATCCATTGTCCTGCCGCTGACGTCTCCCTCCCTTTAAATTGCACATTATGGTGGCTACCGTCTGTCTCTCCAAGGAAAGTACAAATTGGCTTCTGTTTATTTCCTTCATCAATCAGGCAGTGCAATAGGCTATTTCCTCAAGCCCCAGAAATATGTCCAGATCAATTCAATGCCTAGCAGTTGGAGAGTGTCCAAAGTCAGAATAAAAGATGTAAGATTGGAGGACCAAGGGTTTATAAAAAGTAAGTGTGTCCACTTGGAAGTTTTAATTATGGTCTGTCTTTCTGACTCCTGGCAAAACTGAATAGTTCTTTTGTGGAGCAGTGAAAAATCCATCAGAATGGAGAGAAAAGGTCCTAGTCTTATTGCTGTTTCTGGAACAGCTATAGAATATCTGACATGTCCCCCTCCACTTCTTTATTGGCTCATGTATGAAACAGTAATTTTGAATCTTTGGTGACACGTGAAGCCTTCTATGACTGCGCTACTCAACTCTTCCTAGTTCTGCAGCTCAGTCTTTTACTCCCACCTATCACGATGACCCATTCCCCAGCCCTAAGAAACTACCTGGAATACCTCTGAGTATTTGTTAAAAACAATTTGTCCTGAATGGACTTTTTCTACCTTCCTAACTTTTAAGCATTATTTAGTACTGGGCACAGATGCCATACCTCTCCACGGCTCTTGCCAAAATTCCTAAATTAGAATGTTTTATCAATTTTTGTTTTGCCTTTTCTGTACCTAGTTCTTTCCAGATAATAGATGGCATGCCATTAATCATTATTCATGTAGTACAGACCCCAGAACATACCCCACAACACACACAAATAACATGGACCATATATTATACATTTTTAATGTCTACCTTGTATTATAATGAATAACTTGGCTTAATAAGTATTTGTTGAATAAATGAATTGAGAAATAAAACTCAGTTAAATAAAATTGTAAAATGGGACTCTGAAATGTATTTCAGCTCTGGAAATAAATAAATGCATCCATCAGACATTGCAAACACAACTAGCAATGTGAACACAGAACAGAATAGACAAAAACTACTATTTTCTTTTTTTTAACAAAACTTGAACTGTACCATGTGACACCTGGCACATGGAGGTTTTGCTTTGACAGAGAGTGACTGTGTAGAAACTTAGATAAATAAAAAGTATTTAGAGATCTGTTACTAGCTTAACCCACAAGTAAAAAATTGAGAAAATTCTAATCCAGGCAAATTTAAAAAGGAAGACAATTTTAGCATGCCAAGACAATTTCCCTATAAGCAAAAGGAGAAAATTCATTCTCATGTATTAAGGAATGTGTGGGGCCCAGCTGCTAATAGCACATGGTTATTCAAAGGCAAAAATTCTGAAATAATATATTTTTATTATATGTATTATATTTTATAATTTATGTTATATATTATATTACACACATATAGAATATAATATAAATTTATATGTATAAACTTTTGATATATATGAAATATATTCTCATAAATACATGTATATATAAATTTTTTTAATTTCTAAATAAATATTTACAATATCAATTCATATCACTAAACAGAAATGGGAATATCTAAAATTTTAATTGCAATTGAGAAACCAGAAAGATTAGTAAATAATAGGTCCTTGTCTTATTTTCATGTAAATAAAACCTTTATGACATTACCAAAGGCGACTTTCCAACATCTTATTTTACATAGAATTTGGGATTGCCAGATTTTATAGTCTACTTGTCACATTGTAGGTCTTAGATTGATTGTTGTAAAGACACATCTCATTGTCGTTCTGATCTCAATCTTCTTGATTACTATTCAGGTTCACAGCCTACATTTTTTTAAATAATTTTTTTATTAATTTCAATTGAGGTGACATTAATAAATCAAGATACATATGTTCAAATAAAATATCTCCAAGTTATCTTGTCATTCAATTATGTTGCATACTCATCATCCAAAGTCAAATTGTCCTCTATCACTTTCTATCTGGTCTTCCTTGGGCCCCTCCCCTCCCCCCTCTCCCTCCCTCTCCTCCCTCCTCTCACCACACTCTTGTCCATGTTTCTTAGTCTCATTTTTATGTCCCACCTATGTATGGAATCATGCAGTTCTTAGTTTTTTCTGATTTACTTATTTCACTCCGTATAACGTTATCAAGATCCATCCATTTGGTTGTACACGATCTGATGTCATCATTTCTTATGGCTGAGCAGTATTCCATGTGTATATGTGCCAAATCTTCTTTATCCAGTCATCTATTGACAGGCTTTTTGGTTGTTTCCATGCCTTGGCCACTGTGAACAATGCTGCAATGAACATGGGGCTGCATGTGTGTTTACATACCAATGTTTTTGAGTTTTGGGGGTATATACCCAATAGAGGGATTGCTGGGTCATATGGTAGTTCTATTTTCAGTTTTTTGAGGAACAACCATACTCTCTTTCGTAATGGTTGTACTACTCTACATTCCTACCAACAGTGGGTGAGGGTTCCTTTTTCTCCACAGCCTCTCCAACACTTGCTATTACCTGTGTTGTTGATAATAGCTAATCTAACAGGTGTAAGATGATATCTCATTGTAGTTTTGATTTGCATTTCTCTAATAACTAAAGAAGATGAGCATCTTTTCATATATCTGTTGGCCATTTGTATTTCTTCCAGGGAGAAGTGTTTGTTCATGTCCTCTTTTCATTTTTTATTGGATTGTTTGTTTGTTTGTTGTTGAGTTTTATGAGTTCTTTGTATATTTTGGATATTAGGCCCTGATCTGAGCTGTTGTTTGAAAATATCTTGTCCCATTTAGTTGGCTGTCTGTTTATTTTGTTGTCAGTTTCTCTTGCTGTGCAAAAACTTCTTTTTTTTTCTCTCTCTGTATTTTTCTGAAGTTGGAAAAGGGAGGCAGATAGACTCCCACATGTGCCCGACCGGAATCCACCTGGCATGCCCACCATCTGGGGCATCACTCTGTTGCAACCAGAGCCATTCTAGTGCCCAAGGCAGAGGCCACAGAGCCATCAGTAGTGCCCGGGGCCAACTTTGCTCCAATGGAGCCTTGGCTGTGGAGGGGAAAGAGAGACAGAGAGGAAGGAGAGGGGGAGGGGTGGAGAAGCAGATGGGCGCTTCTCCTGTGTGCCTTGGCTGGGAATCAAACCCGGGACTCCTGCACACCAGGATCTACCACTGAACAAACCGGCCAGGGCCACAAAAACTTCTTAATCTGATGTAGTCCCATTCATTTATCTTTGCCTTCACTTCTCTTGCCTTTGGAGTCAAATTCATAAAATGCTCTTTAAAACCAAGGTCCATGAGTTTAGTACCTATGTTTTCCTCTATGTACTTTATTGTTTCAGGTGTTATATTTAGGTCTTTGATCCATTTTGAATTAATTTTAGTATAAGAAACTGTAGTCGAGTTTCATTCTTTTGCATGTGGCTTTTCAGTTTTCTCAGCTCCATTTGTTGAAGAGGCTTTCTTTTCTCCATTGTGTGTTGTTGGCCCCTTTATCAAAAATTGTTTGACCATATATATGTGGTTTTATTTCTGGACTTCTATTCTGTTCCATTGGTGTGAGTGTCTATTTTTCTGCCAATACCATGCTGTTTTGATTGTCATGGCTCTATTATATAAGTTGAAGTCAGGTACTGTAATGCCCTCAGCTTTGTTTTTTTTCTTTAGGATTGCTTTGGCTATTTGGGGATTTTTGTAGTTCCATATAAATCTGATGATTTTTTGTTCCACTTCTTTAAAAACTGTTATTGGAATTTTGATGGGAATTGCATTAAATTTGTATATTGCTTTGGGTAATATGGTCATTTTGATTATATTTATTCTTCCTATCCAAGAACAGGGAATATTTTTCCATTTCATTGTATCTTTTTCGATTTCCATTAACAATGCTTTGTAGTTTTCGTTATATAGGTCCTTTACATTCTTTGTTATGTTTATTCCTAGGTATTTTATTTTTGTTGTTGCAAAGGTGAAGGGATTATTTTTTTGAGTTTGTTTTGTAATGTTTCATTGTTGGCATATAGGAAGGCTATGGACTTTTGTGTATTAATTTTGTATCCTGCGATCTTACTGTACTGGTTTATTGTTTTTAGCATTCTTTTTGTGGAGTCTCTGGGGTTTTTGATGTATAGGATCATATCATGTGAAAAAAGTGAAACCTTTACTTCTTCTTTTCTGATATGGATACTTTTTATTTCTTTATCTTGTCTGATTGCTCTGGCTAGAACCTCTAGCACCACATTAAAAAAGAGTGGAAAGAGTGGACAACCCTGTCTTGTTCCTGATTTAAGGAGTAAAGTCCTCAGTTTTATGCCATTTAATATGATTTTAGCTGATGGTTTATCATAAATGGCCTTTATCATGTTGAGATATTTTTCTTCTATACCCATTTTGTTGAGGTTTTAAACATACAATTGTGTTGTATTTTATCGAATGCCTTTTCTGCATCTATTGATAGGATCATGTGGTTTTTGTTCTTTGTTTTTTTGATATGGTGTATTACATTACCTGTTTTATGTATGTTGAACCATCCTTGAGATTCTGGGATGAATCTCACTTGATCATGATGTATTATTTTTTTAATATGTTGTTGTATTTGATTTGCTAGAATTTTGTTTAGTATTTTAGCATCTGTATTCATTAGAGATATTGGTCTGTAGTTTTTTTGTTTTTGGTGCCATCCTTGCCAGGTTTCGGTGTGAGGGTTATGTTGGCCTCATAAAATGTGTTTGGAAGTATTGCTTCTTCTTCAATTTCTTGGAGGACTAAGTAGAATAGGAACCAAGTCTTCTTTGAATGTTTGAGAGAATTCACTAGTATAGCTATCTGGGCCTGGAGATTTATTTTGGGGGAGGTTTTTAATAGTTTTTTCTATTTCCTCCCTGCTTATTGGTCTGTTTAAGCTTTCTGCTTCTTCATGACTCAGTTTAGGATGGTTGTATTGTTCTAGGAATTTATCCATTTTTTCTAGATTGTTGAATTTGGTGGCATATAGTTTTTCATAGTATTCTCCAATAATTCTTTGTATATTTTTGATATCTGTGGTGATTTTTCCTCTTTCATTTTGGATTTTTTTATATGAGTCCTTTCTCTTTTTTCCTTGGTGAGTCTTGCCAAGGGTTTGTCAATTTTGTTGATCTTTTCAAAGAACCAGCTTTGTTTTATTAATTTTTTCTATAGTTTTTCTGTCCTCTATTTTTTTTTAATTTCTGCTCCTAATTTTATTATTTCCTTTCTTTGGCTGATTTTCGGTTGTCTTTGTTCTTCCTTTTCTAGTTCTTTAAGGTGTGAAGTTAAGTGGTTTACTTCGGCTCTCTCTTGTTTGTTCATATAGGCCTGGAGTGATATGAACTTCCCTCTTATTACTGCTTTTGCTGCATCCCAGAGATTCTGATATGTCGTCTTGTCATTTTCATTTGTCTGTATATATCTTTTGATCTCTGTGCATATTTCTTCTTTGACCCATTCATTTTTTAAAAGTATGTTGTTTAGTTTCCACATTTTGTGGGGGTTTTTTCCCTCTTTTATGAAGTTGAATTCTAGTTTCAAGGCTTTATAATCAGAAAACATGCTTGGTACAATTTCAATTTTTCTGAATTTGCTGATGTTATTTTTGTGGCCCAACATATGGTCAATTCTTGACAATGTTCCATGTACACTAGAGAAAAATGTGTACTCTGTCACTTTGGGGATGAAATGTCCTGTAGATGTCTATCATATCCAATTGCTCTAATGTTTCATTTAATGCTAATTTTTTATTGATTTTTCTATTTGGATGAATGATATAGAGCCATCAGCGTTGTATTGAGGTCTCCAAGTATGATTATGTTTTTGTTAATTTTTGTTTTTAGGTCATTCAGTAGCTGTCTTATATAGTCTGCTGCTCCTTGGTTTGGTGCATATATATTAAGAAGTGTTATGTCTTTTTGATTCAGTGTTCCCTTAATAATTATGAAATGACCATTTTTGTCTCCGATTACTTTTGCTGTCTTGTAGTTAGCATTGTTAGATTTGAGTGTTGCTACACCTGCTTTTTTTGGATGTTATTTGCTTGGAATATTGTGTTCCAGTCTTTCACTTTGAATTTGTTTTTATCCTTGCTGCTTAGATGTGTTTCTTGTAGGCTACATACAGTTGGATTTTCTTTTTTTAATCCATTCTGCTACGCTGTGTCTTTTTATTGGTGCATTTAATTCATTCACATTTAGTGTAATTATTAACACTTGAGGGTTCCCTATTGCCATTTTGTATATTGCTTTCTGTTAGTTTTGTATCGTCTTTGATTCTTCTCTTTTGTTTTTTTCTCATTTGTTTTTGTTTGGTTGTAATCCATACTTCTTTCCTTTGTTACTACCTCTTTTAAGTCATGTGCTTCTGTGGTTGTTTTTTCAAGGGTGGTTACCATTAAGTAATGAAAAGGGTATCTACCATGTTCATTGTAGTACACTATCTTTTGAGTGCTTCTGCACTCCATCGTCCTTTGTTATTGTTAATCTTCATCTTCGTCCCTTTTTTTTGTTTTTGTTGTCACAGTTCAAATTTGGGTTTATTGTGCTCTTGTTGGAGCTTTTACTTGTGCTTTTGTTTTGTTTTTTTTCTTTGTATCTGTTGGAAAATACCCTTAAGTATTTCCTGAATTGGTGGTTTTCTGATGACAAATTCCCTCATCTTTTCTGTTTCTGTGAATGTTTTTATTTCTCTTTCGTATTTGAAGGATAACTTTGATAGGTATAGTATTCTTGGCTGAAAGTTCCTCTCTTTCAGAACTTTAAATATTGGGGTTCACTCTCTTCTAGTTGGAGAGTTTCTGCTGAGAAATCTGATGATAATATAATAGGCCTTCCTTTACATGTTGTATTCTTCTTTTCCCTGGCTGCCTTTTGAATTTTTTTCTTTGTCGTTGGTTTGTGCCAATTTCATTACAATGTGCCTTGGAGTAACTTTGTTGGAGTTAAGATAACTTGGTGTTCTGTTTGCTTCTTGAATTTGAGACTTCAGTTCTTTCCACAGGCTTCGAAAGTTCTCATCTATTATTTGTTTGAATATCTGCTCCATTCCGTTTTCTCTCTCTTCTTCTGATATAGCTATTATTCTTATGTTACTCTTTTTGATGGATTCAGACAATTCCTATAGGGCTTTCTCAATTTTTAAATTCTTGAGTCTCTCTTTTCTTCTCTCTGTTGTATCTCAAGTTGCCTGTCTTTTATGTCACTAATCCTCTCTTCTATCTGGCCTGTTCTATTAGCTAAACTTGTTACTTCATTTTTCAGTTCATGAATTGAATTTTTCATCTGTTTGATTTGTTTTCATAGTTTCAATTTTCTTGGTAATATATTCTTTGTGTTGGTTGAGTCATTTTTTGAGCTCACTAAATTGCCTTTCTGTATTTTCTTGTGTATCTCTGAGTACTTCTAGGATTTATATTTTAAATTCTCTGTCATTTAACTCCAAGGTTTCCAATCTATAAAATTTTTTCTCCATAAATTTTTTCTCATCTATCTGTGCTACATCTCTGTCTTTTGTATCCATGATATTCAATTTCCTTTTCCTTAATGGCATCTGAGGGTGGTTTTGTTAATAGCACTAATGAGAATTAATAAAGAATAAAAAGTAAAAAAAAAAAAAAGAGACAACAGGCCCTAGCCGGTTTGCTCAGTGGTAGAGCGTCGGCCTGGCGTGCAGGAGTCTGGGTTCTATTCCCAGCCAGAGCACACAGGAGAAGCACCCATCTGTTTCTCCACCCCTCCCCCTCTCCTTCCTCTCTGCCTCTCTCTTCCTCTCCTACAGCCAGGGCTCCATTGGAGCAAAGTTGGCCCAGGCACTGGTGGTGGCCCTATGGCCTCTGCTTCAGGCACTAGAATGGCTTTGGTTGTAACAGAGCAATCCCCCAGATGGGCAGAGTATTGCCCCCTGGTGAGCATGCCAGGTGGATCCCAGTCGGGTGCATGCAGGAGTCTGTCTGACTGCCTCCCTATTTCCAACTTCAGAAAAATACAAAAAATAAAAAGACAACAATAAAAAAATATTTAAAAAATTATTTTTTCTTTTTTCTTTCCCTCTTTGAGAAAATATCATGAAAAACAGATTTATTTTGTGCTAAATGGAACAAAAACTACGTATAATATAGGGCCTGAGTGGGAGAGAAGTGATAAAGGGACTAAAATGAGGTAGGGACCCTCAAAATGCAAAAAGGAAAAAAATTTGGGTCAAGAATAAAACAATTTGTTTGTAAATGATGGTCAACTGAGAGATATAGTGAAAGGGATAAAAGGGAAACAAGAAAAAGAAGAAAATACTATTGTATTAAGTGGAACAAAAAATACATAGAATGGAGTTCTGGTTTTGGGGGGAATGCTAATGAGTTAAAAAGGGAAGTAAAAAGCACACAAAATGCCACAAAGAAAAAAAATTGAATCCAAAATAAAATAATTTGTTCATGAGTGAGGATCAAATGAGAGGAAAAGTAAAGGGGAAAAAAAGAAACTAAGAGAGATGGAGAAAAAGAAAAAAGGGGAAAAAGAAAGAAAAATAAAAGGAGAGAGTTAAGGGTTTTGTAGTGTAACCCTCAAAGAGAGAAAGAAAATAGAAAAGAAAAAAAGAGAAAATATATCACTCATGAGTAATGTAGTTCAAGATGAAGAGAAAAGAATAAGATGAGCAGAGAATAAAAGGACCAAGGTGGAAGAAGAAATAGTAAATAAATAAATAAAGATAGATAAAAGAAACAAACAAACAAAAAAAAACGGAAAAAGTTATAAAGACTGTTAAAGACTGTGGATTTTTCTTGATTTTGAGAGGTTCTCTTCCTCCTCTTTCTTTCCTCTCCCTCTTCCAAGGTCGGTGGCTCTGTACCCTAGGCTCTGCCCCCACAGCATGCTTAGGTAGAGATTTGCAATTGATGTGTCTTTCTGGTGATGTCATATACTAGGGCTCAGTCTCATTGGTAGTCGTGGCTTATTAGTATTTGCAGGCTCCAACAATGGGAGAGTCCGTTTTCCTGGAGTCTCTCTCTTAGTCTCTCCTTCCTGAATTAGCAGCCTGATGATCCAGCTATGAGGTTGCCACTGCCACTGCTTGGAGTTTAAGAGGCTCAAAGAGCTGGCAGATCCCCACTCTATCTCCTCTCAGCTCAGGGCTCTGGTTAAGGCTCTGTCAGTCAGAGCCGCCAGAGTAATCAGATGGGGCTGGGAGCCAATTGCTCTCAAGATGTCTTTCTATGAGCCTCCAAGTGTGTCCTGTATGCCTCAACACTCTGTGGGACCACTCTCCCCAGGTTTTTTGCACTTTGTAACCTGTTACAGGCTGGAAAGAAGATGCCCTAGTCTCTGCCTGCAGAACAGAAGTTTTTAAAAGCTGCCAAGTCCCTCTTTTTAGTGCACAGCCCTGAGTATGGAAGCTCTGCCAATCAGAGCCACCAGCTTAAGCAGGTAGGGGGGCATGTTGACTTTTGTTCAGTTCCCCAGGTATATCTAGTTAAATTTGTTTTAGTGTTCTGTGGGATGGCTTTCTGCAGGCTTCTTCCTTGTTAAAAAGCCTACAGCCTAGCTTGTCTAACTACTGCAATGTTCTCTGAGGTTTGTTTCATGGAAATTTGTTTTTCACCCTGTATCAGCTGACAGGAAGTTGCCCCCGCCTCTACGTGCAGAGCAAGAGGCACTAAAAAATATCATGTCTCTTGTCCTAGATCACTGATCTGAGAGAGACCTTGTCAACTAGAGCCATGTAAGCCAGTTGGGTGGTGAGCAGACTATGGGTTAAGCTAGTTTCAGCAATTGGATCTGCAGATCTGCTCCAGAGACGGTCTGCAAGCTGCCCACACTCCCCTCCTCCTAGCGCTTCCATATTTTTTCTCCCCAGGTATGTTAACCTGAATGGCTGGGTGAGGCACCCTGCCTGCCCGGAGAAGTCCAGGGGTAGGGAAGTTCGTTTTCATGCACTTCCCATGCGCTGTTGCTCCGGGAGCAGGGATCTCATGAGACTCTGGTCGCAGCCCACGCAGAGGCCTCTGACCCTGCCCCTCTGTCCAGGAACATGGGTGCCCAATCCCAGGGCACTAGGAGACACCTTTTGCACACTACTCATGCTCGCGGACCAGGATATCAGGGGTAATGGTGGCCACCGCTCGCCTGCCTTTGCTAGGGTCTGGCGCCGGCATTAGCTCGCATGAGCTGAGTCGCTGCAGGCATACTCTTTACTCTTTGCTCGCCTTGAACATCTATGCCCCAGCCCAGCTCTCTCCATGTTCCCAGCCCCCACTGTCTCTCAGTATCAAGTGAAAGGAGCCCTTGCTCAGGTTAGTGAGGAAGGCGGAGTGTTCCGTTCTCCATCTTATTTCTTTCAGGGTTGATTATATGATATATTTAGCCACCTTTTGGCCCAATCTTGTTCAATGTGTGAGACTTCCAGATGCTCCAGGGATAGATTTTTCTGTCTCTGGTTGTAGAACTTGTTGAAATTTTGGGGAGAGGTACTGGGAGTGCTCCTCACAGTGCCATTTCTCTGACATCACCTGACCTTACATTCAAGGTATATATATCTGGATCAAATTTCTGAATTGAGAGCAAGTTCATTTTTCTTTGTTACTTTTATATCTGTTATCTTAACAACTTTAAGTTACAATTCTGAAAGGTTTTGTACCTTCTATGTTGCCTGTTGTGGAATTTGTCATTCTAATAGACATTTTTTTGTGACTAGTCTCTCTTTCCTCTCCAGCAGTTTTTAAGATCTCCATAGTTTTTGTTTTGAAGTTTTCCCAAAATATGTGGGACTATGTTTATTTATTAGCCATGGAATTATATTGCCTCTAGTTCTTACAACTCATGCCTTTCTCCAGTTCCAAAAATTCCTCAGTCATAATATATTCAAATATTGCTAACCCCTTTCTTTTTCTATTGTCATATTCTTGCTGAGGGAGGAAACACCTGGTCTTCATTCCTGGTTGTTTTCCCATTGATGGAAGCCTGTACACACTTCACCCTGCCGTTTTCCATCTCTTCATTGACATTTCCACAAAAGAAGTAGGCTGAATCCCGTGAGCAAACGTTTGGTTACAAAGATGGCATTCTCAAGTCACATGTGCTGTTGAGATGTAACTGACTTAGAAGAGCATGAGAACCTCCTTCCTGAAGCTTGGCTGTGTCTTCACAGCCCTGAGCCTCGTTTCCTGAGCCTGACAATTGGCTCCAAGGCTCATTTGATGTTAACTCTTGCTCTATTTCTTATTGTGTTGTCAACCTCATTAGTGAAGATGTCACTATGTATTGGATGTTTTTTCTTGACTCCATAACTCCTGCTCTATTTTTTATTGCATTGTCAACCTCATCAGTGAAGATGAGACTACGTATTGGATGTTTCTTCTTGACTCCAGAATTCCTGGAACATCAATGAGAAGTACAGCATGTTGTTCACATTCAGGACTTCCGTTTTGATCTCAAATATCAGCTTGATCGTTTTTTTCTTCATATTTTTATTAGATTTAATTATTTTAAATTATCATATTATGTTTCATATTCTGCTTCTTTAATTCATTTCAGATTGCTTGAAGTCTAATGCTGTTATAATTAAAGCAATTAAAGTGAGGTTTTGCTGAATTTGTGTTCCATTGTCCATCATCAAGTTTCCAGCTACAAAAGGTAGTTTGATAAGAGCAATAGATTAAGAGCCAACTTCTATTTTTTTAATTTTTTTCAATTACAGTTTGCATTCAGTATTATTCTGTATTAGTTTTGGGTGTATGCATAATGGTTAGACCTCTTGATTCTAGCTTCTCTTGAATCCTAGAAGGAAGCATCCTTAATCTTCTTGGGTTGTAAGAGGCAAACAGTCCTCCATTTCTGCAGAGACAAGGAGTAGCCTCAATATGTCACTCTCAGCAGAAGCTAAACTGTCATGGGAAGCTTTTCTGGAGGCCTGGTTTGATGCTCCCAGTACCTTTCATCTTGCCAAATCCAGTGGTCAACAGTCATTGTTAATCTTACCTAACATCTCAATGGCCTTTAAAACGGTGAATCCCCCCCTGCCCCCGGCTCACTCTGCTTGTTTCTCTGGATTCTGGGGAAACTTACTGTTCAGGTGTTTTTCTACTACCTTGGTGACAATCCTGCTTAATTCCCATCTCCATTTCCTCATTCTCATCCTGGCCTCTAGATGTTGTCGTGAATCTGACTTCAATCCTTTGGCTTCTATTTTCTTGCTGCACAGACCATTTTAGCCATTTTAGGTACAAATGCATGCCACTGACTCCCAGATTTGGGATGTCTAATTTTTACTTGTCTCATAAGTTTCAGACTCATGTGTCTGTAACACATTACCTTCTCTTGTGCGTCCAGTATTCCTATTTCAGTATTCAAAACAAAGCTCTTACAAAACTATTCTAAGCCTTCTTCACCATTGTAAATTGTATAAATTTGTCTAGTTTCCTAACCCTAGTCATTCTTCCATTTCCTTGCTTCCATAATACCTAATAAGCAATTGATTCAGGGACTCCTTATCTGCCCAATTGTTTACATTTATTCCACTTTAATTATTTCTTGGCACTTTCGGCAATATTACCCTAATCAAAACACTACCACGTCTTGCCTCGACTGAAAGAATTCTCTTAAGCAGTCATCTAGCTTTTAGTGTTTTGTTTTCTTAATCCATTATCCCCACATTAGCCATGGTTACCTTTTAAAAACAGAGCATGTTAGTTCTCTGATTAAATTTTTCCAGTAAATTATTGCCAAGCTTGGAATTAAACCTAAAGCCTACTGTAGCCTACATGACCTGACATGGTAGACTCTGCCTTACTCTTCAAACCCACAGTCTAGCTCTTGCTTCCCTGTTCATTAGTTTACTTTGACCACTCTGGTCCCAGGACAAGACCATACTGGCATCTGATATTGGACTTGTAGCCTCCAAAACTAGGAGAAATAAATTTCTGCAGTTTGAGGCACACAGTGTGGTATTTATTTTGTTAGAACAGCACAAGCTGCCAAAACACCTTTAGACCTATGTTTTGAAGTCTTTTGGGTAAAGGTATAGAAGTGAACCCAAGCCCTAGCCTGGGAGCTTCAACAAGATGGGACCCCCACACCACCCCAGCCACCTCATGTCCTTGGCCATCCCTTCCTGGGTTAGAGCCACAGAGTAAGGTGCAGCCTTCTTTAAGGTGCAGCCCCTGTGGAGTGGGGCGGGGAGAGAGCTGTAGCACAAATATCAATGATTCTTGCTATTGTTACTGAGATTAATTACAATATAGTGAATGACTATTTCTGTGTTTGTTGTACAGCCTTATAAAAATTTCCAGAAATTGTAAATGATCATTTTTGATAACTTTCTCTAGTGAAATGCTTATTTTGCTGGGAGTGTGTCACTCTCCTTATCACCCATTCCAGAAGTCAAAATCCATAATGTTCAGTCCTTCATCCACAGATTGGATACATATGTTTTCTCTCTTACTTTCTTTATCAGTCTAGATAGAAGTTTGTGAATTTAGTTGAAATTATTAAACCACTACCCTTTGTTTTCACAAAATTTTTTCTATTATTTGTATAATTTATCTTTAATATCTTTCTGATTTTATTTTTCCCCTCTGTTTACTTTGTTTCCATTTCTTTTGTTTTTCTAGCTTCTAAAGGTAAAAGCTTAGATCACTGGTTTTAAGTTTTTCCTCTCTTCTAATGTCACATTTTAAAGCACTGTTTCCCTTGTATTACTTTTTAGCTACATCTCAAAATGTTCATTTGGTTTAAAATACTTACACATTTTTATTTTGATTTCTTCTTTGACTTTTAGTTATTTACATGTAGTTTTCCAGATATTTGGGGATTTTACAAAAATAATTCTGTTATGGAGTTCTAGTTTAATTATTATGAGACCCTACAATAAACTGTGTTTTTGCAATCATTTTAGTTTATCAGTAGTCTTTTTATGCCCCAGCATATGCCTGACTTGATGACTCTTCCATTTTGATTTGAAAATAAAATTCATTCTGCTGTTGGTGGTAGAATCTTGTATATATTTCCAATAATCACGTTAATAGTTTTTTTCAAGGTTCATATCTATTTATTGATTTCCTTTCTACATATTATATCAACAACTGGGAGGTCACTGTTGGTATCAACAACTCAGACTTTGCATTTTTTCAATATAATAAGATTCATCTCCATTGCCTTTTGTTTTTACCTTTTAGCTCTTATCTAAAGCTGTTCTTAATTTAAAATATTGAGAAAGTCCATTTCCTAACTGTTCCTGAGGTACATGTAAATCAGAAGCCCTACCTGTAGGTTTAAAATTCTACTTCCTCAAATTTTATAAGTAAAGTATATAATTCATTTAACTTACAATTTCCATAATTTTCTTGAAATGTTTTTCTGTTGTCATCTTTTATCTCATTCTCTCCTTTATTTTATTTTGAGGTTATGCCTTTTCATTCATGTAATGCCACATTAGTGTTGAATCAGAGAAGTTAACTAAGTATATCTATGCATCCATCATGTTTAGTTACAAGCATTAATTCACAGAGTGAAACTTTTGAAAAAATAATATTAATGTTAAACAATTTTTCAAAATTGGTAACCTGTGGTAATTCTGCTTATTAGAACAACAGTGACATAACTAAAATAATGTTCATGGAGATTACATATGTACATGGAAAATGCTCATCATTAGGAATAGAATAATAATCAACTTTACATTTGATGTGATTGCAATATTTTAAAGCACCCATCAATAGAAATATAATAAGAATTAAATGGTATAGTCCAACATGTTAACAATGTATAGAAATGACAAACTTTTTTTTTTCAAATTCATTCAGCTTTTATATTAAATTCACACATAGTCTAAATAAAGCATTGCAGACCCACTGTATGATCATTGGTCAATATACACATTATAAGCATACAAGAAGCATTCCCATTCTTCTGATGAAATAATCAGAGACCTGTGTTTTCTATAGTTTTCAAGTGGGAGGCTAATTATTTAGTAAACATATATGTACAGTAATGCTATGCACTTAAAGTGAGTCACATATAATTTTCTCTGCAATCTCTGAAGACTTCTTTATTTTATTCATGTGAAATAATAGTCATGGTTTCAACCGATAGCTACTATAAAGATATATGAGGATTTTAATGAAAAATGTCACTTCTTCTCCTTAAAAAGCAATTGGTAAAGCCAGTTAAAATCTGGAATGTTCCTTTGTCTTACATAAATGCAAAGGATGACCCTGAACACCAACTTCATGGTCACATACATCAACATTCTAAGTCAACCACAAAAAACATCTTCTCTTCAATTTCCTTCATACCATGTATATTACATTGCCCTCAATCTTTCATGGAAAAATAGATAATTTTTCATAAGTTCTGTATTCTTAAGTTTGCTTCCATGGGTAGATAATATTTCAATGATGATAAACAAATTAGACAATAGAATACATGCACTGAATAATGCCTTATTTACATAAAGCTTAATTTCCAAGTCTTTTGTAAAAATTCACAGTGCACTTCTCCATGCTGAGCTAGACAGTTGTTTCTACCAGCTGGACATGTTGGCAAGTCACCAAGAGCGTAGAGATGACACCTAATTTTCATAATTATGAAAACTGGCTAGCAGCTGCTATTTATTTTCCATTTAACCTTTCTATAGAAATACATATTTTGTAAAAAGATTTGAGAATGACAACTAGTCTATCCTTCTAGCATCTGTGTGTACACAATGCAGACAGAGTAATCTGCGATTAACTGCTTAATGCTAAAAAAATTTTTTCTCGTTATAAGTATTTCTATCCATTGAAAGAATTTAACTCTATCCTAGCTATTAGAAACAATGTTGTGCTCACTTTATATTTGATAACTTAAAATGTATTTGAAATATATATTTTAATTTTTAAAATTTTGTATTATTTTTTAGTGGTTGGTGCCTCTAACATCTCAATGATTCTATTTGTGGCACGCCTTAGGCATGCCACAGTTCCTTTTATTTATTTAAATGTGTATATCCTAATGACTTTAACCCAAATTTTGAGAAAATAATTTATGGAAAAGAAAAGAAAAAATATTTTATATTTTTCTTCAGTAAACACAATGACTGACAGTAAAAGTGCCTTTTAGGCCCTGTGCAACCTCTGAAATCTTACAATCAGATTGGATGCCATCATTATCATTCCCTGTTTCACACTGATTTTCTTGCTCTTTATTATAGCAACAAGCAAAAGCACAGTTTCACAAAGACATGACGTCATTGAAAGGGATGCAAAGGAAGCTGATGTTGAAATTGTAAAATATCTCAAGCTGGTGTTTGCAGTTCTTAAAAGATGTTCACTATCTCTTTCTTTCTTTCTTTCTTTCTTTCTTTCTTTTCTTTCTTTCTTTCTTTCTTTCTTTCTTTCTTTCTTTCTTTCTTTTTAAAGAGACAGAGAAAGAGTCAGAGAGAGGGATAGATAGGGACAGACACAAACAGGAACGGAGAGAGATGAGAAGCATCAATCATCAGTTTTTCGTTGCGACACCTTAGTTGTTCATTGATTGCTTTTTCATATGTGCCTTGACTGCGGGCCTTCAGCAGACCGAGTAACCTCTTGCTTGAGCCAGCGACCTTGGGTTCAAGCTGGTGAGCCTTGCTCAAACCAGATGAGCCGCGCTCAAACTGGCGACTTCAGGGTCTCGAACCTGGGCCCTCGGCATCCCAGTCCAACTCTCTATCCACTGAGCCACCACCTGGTTAGGCACTATCTCTTTCTTTATCTCAAAACATTTAAACTGTCCCTCGGAGTTCTCACTGTGGTTCTTTAGACAGCTCAATACACAGTTTAGGAATTGTGGATTTACACACATATCTAGATTTTTTAGAAAGCCAATATCTATGCTGATATTTGGAGGCATGTTTAGATATAAATGAATGAAAAGATCCTTCCATAGAAGCATCTATAAGTCCCAAGAGTTAGAAGTACCCTTACACTCTTAACCAATTAACTTGTATCATGAAAGAAATTAAAATAAGTAAATTAGAATGTCTGACAGAATTAATAGGGTATCAGAGAGTATTACTATTTTAAAACTCTAGATGTTTTAGTACAATGTTATGTTGACTTAGCAACTTGACTGATTACTAAAAAAACCCATAAGATATGTCTGGTCTTTTATTGCCTAGGGGCAATGTATGTATTTAATAAGAGCTGTCTTAATTTTCTAAAATGTTCATATAGGCATTTAGATAGACATTCATAGTAATTTCGGTCTGATTCTTTTTTCACAACATTATTCCTTTAACAAATTAGTTCCTACTGTCATATAATACAAAATTCAAAATTTACTCATTAGTCTTCTTGCATCTTGATATAAAATTTCATTAGAATAGCTTTCAGAGTATCAGCCTTGAAATATATTCATCTTAAATTCACCAATTTTCACGTTATTTAACAACCCAAACCTTTGATTACTTCATATATACTCAAGTCTTTGTTTTTATGGCCCTCAGATACAAAAATTCCAAGCAAAACCAAAGAATTGATTTTAAAAATAACTATTTCGTATATGAAGTGAAATAAGTAAATCAGAAAAAGCCAGGAACTGCATTATTCCATACGTAGGTGGGACATAAAAGTGAAACTAAGAGACATTGATAAGAGTGTGGTGGTTATGGGGGGAGGGGGAGAGGGAGAGGGAAAGAAGGAGGGGGAGGGGCACAAAGAAAACTAGATAGAAGGTGACAGAGGACAATCTGACTTTGAGTGATGGGTATGCAACATAATTGAACAACAAGATAACCTGGATATGTTATCTTTGAATATATGTATCCTGATTTATTGATGTCGCCCCAATAAAAAAATAAAATTATTAAAAAAAATTAAAAAAAATAAAAATAACTATTAACTAATCTGAAATTTATATTTAATTACATGTATTATTTTATTGATATGTTCCTTTACTCAGTCTACAAACTTAATTAAGATTTTCTTAGGTCCTGGCCGGTTGGCTCAGCAGTAGAGCGTCGGCCTGGCGTGCAGGAGTCCTGGGTTCAATTCCCAGACAGGGCACACAGGAGAAGCACCCATCTGCTTCTCCACCCCTCCCCCTCTCCTTCCTCTCTGTCTCTCTCTTCCCCTCCCGCAGCGAGGCTCCATTGTAGCAAAGATGGCCCAGGCGCTGGGGATGGCTCTGTGACCTCTGCCTCAGGCACTAGAATGGCTCTGGACACAACAGAGCGACGCCCCAGAGGGGCAAAGCATCACCCCCCTGGTGGGCATGCCAGGTGGATCTCGGTCGGGCGCATGCAGGAGTCTGTCTGACTGCCTCCCCGTTTCCAGCTTCGGAAAAATGAAAAAAAAAAAAAAAGATTTTCTTAATTGCCATTTGCCATTTGTAGCTCCTGGGAACTTAGAGTAACATAAAATATTTGGTGTCAGTAGTTCAAAATCTAGTAGATGACCCAGAAACATAAACAACTAGCTCTAATAAACAGTGATGAATGTTGAAGCAAGAGCTATCGTGATGCTAAAGACACAGGTAGTTCCTTGTATTTGTATTCCAGTAAGAACTCAGACAAGGGGTTAGAGAGAAAGGAACAATTGAGCCAAGGGTGAAAAGTGTGGCCAAGATTAAGGAAACATGAAAGATCATAGCCATTAGGACTTTTTGAGGAGAGAAATCACATAGCTAGTTTTATTGGAGCTTGAAAAGGAAGTGAGGTAAAGGCAGAATATTACTCCAAAAAGATACAGTTCTGAAAACTGAGTCTTTAAGGATTATGTAGTTCATATTATCTGGAAGTTAGACCTCACAACACCGATGGTAAATGGTGCACTTTCTCCATAGTAGATATGTAGCCATGGTTTAGCGTATGCCACAGGCCCCAGAATCATGTGGATTGAATATTATAGTCTGATCAGTATCAATTTTACACACATCTTATATTTCCATCACAACATATGGGTAATAAAAATTTTGAAGTGTTTATATGAAAATTAAGTAAGAGAATGCATTTATATTGCCTAGTAAAAACCAGCCCACAGAAGCTAGAAGGAAGGAAGGAAGGAAGGAAGGAAGGAAGGAAGGAAGGAAGGAAGGAAGGAAGGAAGGAAGGAAGGAAGGAAGGAAGGAAGGAAAGAAGGAAAGAATGGGGGAGGGAGGAAGGCAGTCAGGAAAAAAATCGGAAAGAAAGAAAGAAAGAAAGAAAGAAAGAAAGAAAGAAAGAAAGAAAGAAAGAAAGAACAAAAGAAAGGAAGAAAAGAACGAAAGGAGGGAGAAAGAAAGGAGGAAGGGAGAGAGGGGGGAGGAAGGAAGGAAGGAAGGAAGGAAGGAAGGAAGGAAGGAAGGAAGGAAGGAAGGAAGGAAGGAAGGAAGGAAGGAAGGAAGGAAAAATTAGATTATCTTTCACATTCAAAACCCATTAAGCTGTACTATTTAATATTCCCACACTAATTTTAATTTACTTTTAGCATTTACCTTAAGGCAAGGTTAGCAAAATCCAATAATCACGAGAGCTAATAGAGGTGATAATTAACATAGCTGAGAGAAGATAAAGTTTAAGTTGATATGATTATATCATGCCTTTAGTAAAGATTATAAAAAACTGGACAGCTCATTTCCAGTCTAAAGAGACATGCAACGTTAAAGTCCAAAAGTGAAGAGATGCCTAGATTTGTCAGTTCTTCTGGTTTTTCAAGAGATACTAAAAATCTGTAATTTTAATGCAAAATTTCCACAACAATTGTTTTTTTTTCAGCATGATTCATGTACTTTGTATACTCCTTGCATCAACAGTACTTTACTTCTGTGACTATTCTGGACCAGTGTTAGGGGACTGTCTTATTTTTTATGCCAACCTGTAGATGCTTTTCACAATTTCACCAGTCTTTATGCTGCATGTGTTTGCATGGGTGAGCTGCCATCTAATACCCCTGCCAGGTAGCTAACTGCCCTTGGGAAGGTGCACACTGCCCAATATCCCACCCGCAGCTATCTAAAGGAAAAAGAGGATGGTTGACCTGAGTTCCCTGTCTTGGTCATTTCAAACACATTGAAAATAGAGTAAATTCTGAGTAAAACAACAATTTTGCATACTAATCAGTCTTGGGATAACAAATGAGGTGAGAGATTTTGCTCCCTTTTCAGCATTATAGACTCTCCTAGCTCCAGGCATTGGGTGACCTCATTGGCCAGGACCGCAGCTAGGGACTGCAATAATAACTGAAGCAGAAAGAAAGAAAGATTTCCCGAGAGGCAGGTTTCTATAGGAAAAGCTCCAAGGTACCGAGGGAAACAAATTGCTTCTGCATCTGGGATAATGCTTCCTCCCAGGCTTGGTACTTGTGTCAACCACCTTGAGCCCAGACTGCACATCTGCCATCGTTTGCCCTCTAACGCTCATTACCGTCCTCTGCCTGTGCGTGTCTCTCTCCACTACTTCTTTTCCTCTCCTGCTTATTTTCTTGTTAAATGGGACTCATCAGAAATTGTAAAAATCTCATCCAGATGCCTCTTTAGAGAAAGGCCATTTGAAACACTAATAGGGATGACTAGAGAAGGTGATTATGGCACCGTGTTTTTGGACACTGCCTGGCGAGCACGTAGGTCTGAGGGTTTGCTCTCTGGTTCCTGTCTATGCTGACCCACGGCTGTTCAAAAAGGGGGTGCAATATTCAGAGACCTGGATTGATCACCATAGCAAAGTGACATAAGAAACTTTTCTGAAAGTTGACGTTTTATCTTTCAGTTAATATAATTTTAACTTTGTTGTCATTGTATTGCTCTGAGGATAAATGTTGTTAATTTAGATAAAATCGCAACTATTCTTTATCCACGAAAATTATTTTAAATTAGCTCACACAGGCAGATACATACACATACAGAATTTATAAAAGGGAAAAAGAATAAACAAATTTGTTCCATGCAAAGATAACCAAGTGTTTAGAGGTTAGATCAGGAACAACTAACAATGTTCTTAAGTCCGCCTGAAACTACATAGATATTCAATTTTGTTCTGACTAGGCTAAGACACAAGATGGCCATTAGTAAAACATACTCTTTTTATTCAAAGTTGAAGAATGCTTACTTTTTTTTAGAAGCCAAATTTGTATCTTTACTATAATTTTTCTAACTGGAATGTCCTCTACTGAAGCTATAAGGTAATATACAATATCTTGATGTGTAACCACATTTTAAAATAAATATATAATACCATATGCAGAGATGTGTTGTGGAATTGGGCAACTGGAGCCTGTATAATTATGTTAACCAATGTCACCACAATACATTCCATTAAAAAAGTAATAACTATGCATCAGGGCAGGGTGTATTAGACTAATGGGGGGATCATTTTGTAAGTTCTAAGTGTCTAACCACTGTGATCTATACTTGAATCTAACATAATATTAAATATCAAATCTAATTGAAAAAGAAAAAGAAAATTTAAAAAATAAAGTCCAATGGAATCACATCAAATCCATTTTTGCTATGTATCCGTGTGAGGTATTTCCCGCTGAGGAAGAAAGAAGGACATAA
This sequence comes from Saccopteryx leptura, assembly GCF_036850995.1. Taxonomy (NCBI): domain Eukaryota; kingdom Metazoa; phylum Chordata; class Mammalia; order Chiroptera; family Emballonuridae; genus Saccopteryx; species Saccopteryx leptura. The sequence goes on from NC_089507.1 coordinate 151,258,704, forward strand.
CCACCAAGTGTGAACAAGCAAAAGCTTTATTTAGAGTGCTCCCGGGCAAGGTTCACTGGTACACAAGACAGGGGTCAGGAAAGTCGCGCAGCTTCTCCTGCCCGGGGGGTAGTTTATAGCATTGGTAGGGTGGTGGTGGGTTGCAAAATTTCATTGTCTGACAGAGAATTGTTCTTTTTCAAAATGCTCCTGGGCCGTTTCTTTTGGTGGGCATGGGTGTGGCTGTTTCTTTTGGCGGTCATGGGTGTGGGTGGTTCTGGCCAAAGTCCCGGACGTGGTCCTCCATGTGACTTTCCCCCATTGCCAATCAATCTCACAATCCATATTTGGATTATTTGCCAACAGAGAATCCAAACTAACTAGGACATGTAGATTACCACAATTCCTACCCAAATTAGATTATTTATTTTCTCAACAAAATTGTTGTGAGGCACAAATTTATGACAGTACCCCTGAGACATACTGGGGGGGTGGTGGAGGGCGGAAAGAATGATTGGAAAGCACTCCCAATAATCCTTAGATTTTTATATTTGTATTGGTCTCTACAATGCTGGAGTTTGCCATTTGATATGGAGACCAACAGCTTTAGTGGCTACTACTACCAAACTTTTGACATACAGATTTTTCCTTTAATGTGTGGTTAGAAAAGGATATGACAACCTACCCTGAATTGGAGAACTGGAATTTCACAGAATATACTATACTAAATGGGGATTTAGTTGAGTAAAGAAGAATTTCATTCAACCTGCATTCAAAAATATTCACAATGTAAAGCAGCAGTGCAGAAGATTTAAACTATAAAAAAAGAAAAAAATGACTGCTGAGACCCTCACTTGTATGGTTAGTACATCCACATCGTGCACTGTTGTGTCTTTCTGACAAAGCACAGGCCTCATCCAAAACCAATGCAGAGAAAAGAAAAGGAGGAAAGTAACAATCGCCATTCACTCTATTCTTCCGAGATGGTGCAAGGGAAACACACACACACAAAGTCTTCTATTCTTTAGACTGACCTCCTTTGCAATAAAGTTGTTCTTGATGTTCTGAAGAAAAAATAAAATTCAACAAGTAAATATTCAACAGGAGGAGAACCCAAATAGTCCTATGATGAAGAAAGCAGCTAGGCAGAGGGACGGTGCTCTCTAACCGGTGGGTGGAATTAAATTCAGCACTTCTTGGGGGTTTCCCATCAATGTAAACATGATAATGAAAACCCATTTCAATGAAGTGAAATCACAAACTACTGAATCCGGTAGCCTGGAACTGGATTCAAAGACATTTTTAAAGCTATAATACTGACTTAAGATGCCTAAAACTTACTGCCGTGTTCTTGTAAAGTAGTTGGCTTTTCGAGGGAAAATAATAGCTCCATGCCAAGAAACTATACCTAAGTTTCTGCAGAATAAGGCTGTTTTTCTCTGAACAAGACTTAATACCTATATGTTATGTAATTCTTTTTGCTACACAAACATTTGGTTTCTATGTACAAAAACACTTTTGAAAAGAAAAGAATAAATGTACCATATTCTCATTGGTTCCCAAAGGGAAGATTAGAGAGAGAAAAAAATTGAGTCTTGTTTTCTTTCTCTGTGAAAATTCCATGCTTCATTCCTGGGCTTTCTCAGCCAAATTTCTACCATTGAAGATGTCCATCAGATGGATAGGATGAAATCTTTTTCTTCTTCAGGATTCCATAGCTTTTCCTAGCGATTATTTCACACACTTTTATTAGAAATGGCTCAAGATGGGCAGGTGATGCTTAGCCCAGAGGAGGTAAGTCTCCTGAAGGCAGAGACTGGACTTACCCTGCACCAGAATGAGCCACGAGCATACTGGCTGCAGAGAGACCAAGAATATATACCTGGAATGAAGAGAGGCCTCAGACTACCTTCCCAACATAGCTGTGAAAAGAGATTCCATTTAAAAAAAAAAAAGAGTAACACACTTCCCCTCATTTAGTGACACCTGTGTCCCTGTATTGCCTCTTCTGCCATGACTATTGCCAAGTATAGCAAAGGCTCAAATGCCTCCCAACATGCATGCTTTCATATCTTCTGCATTTTCACAAATGACAGTTAAGCACCCCTTCCCCTAATTACCAGGGAGTCCTCCATCTCCTAATGGAATGTTAAATCAACCTATGAACTGAACTGCTTTGGCTATTGCCACCAGGTCTCATTTAGAGGACTGATTCTGCACAGTTTAATAAATACTCTCGGTTTGAATAATAATTTTCAAGTACAAATTCTTCCTGGCACCATTGTGCTGCCTCTTCCAGCTTCAAGTTTATTGCTCTTTTCAGGCTGATGTGCTTGGCTCTCTCCCCAGCACCGCTGCAGGTGTGGCTTCCAAGAGAGTCTAACCAGTGATGTTCCCCAGGTGTTGTTTGCCTCAGAAACCAATCCAGATTTCTCTCTTTAAGAGGTTTTTTTCTTTTTTTTTTTCTCCAACGCTTGTTACCATTTTACCTGCAGCCAAGCAAATATAGGGTCACTCACTTTCTATAAACAACTTTCCACACCTTGGATTCTCAGAGTAGAAGGACTGGGGATCTGGGTCTCTTCCTTCCAGGGAGTCCCTGTGCTCCTTATGTAAATTGTCCATCTCCACTCCACACATGTATGCCCTGAGCTCTAAGAACCGCAGGCAGCATTCTCTAAGCCACAGTAAATCAGGTACATCCTTCCACCCAATTGTTTATCTTCTCCACTTGTATTTGCATCATGACAAAGAAAAAGCCCCTGAATGATTCTTCTTATAATCATAAAAATCTGCTTCACAGTGATTACGGCTCTCCGCTTAGGCATGTATGTGCAGAGAGGTGATGAGCATAATTATTACATAATGTCAAAGTAAACATGAATAGCAGCTTCAGAGACATCATCTTCCTAAATGGCTAGCGTGCAAAAACAGCAAGGATCCCACTGATGCGTAAGTGTGAAGTACACGAGCCCGGGAAGAGGCAGTGCCATTTCTTTCTTCTTCCCAAAAGAACAACTGTCTTCCAGAATGGTCTCTGCCAATCTGTGGGACCCACTGCACCTGGCCTTCTACGAGCATGAGTGTCCATATCGGTCATGTAGAGCAGTGGTCCCCAACCTTTTTTGGGCCATGGACCAATTTAATGTCAGAAATATTTTCACAGACTGGTTTAATGTCAGAAAATATTTTCACGGACCGGCCTTTAGGGTGGGAAGAATAAATGTATCACGTGACCGAGACAAGTGTCAAGAGTGAGTCTTAAACGGATGTAACAGAGGGAATCTGGTCATTTAAAAAAAATAAAACATTGTTCAGACTTAAATATAAATAAAATGGAAATAATGTAAGTTATTTATTCTTTCTCTGCGGACTGGTACCAAATGGCCCACAGACCAGTACCGGTCCATGGCCCGGGGGTTGTGGACCACTGATGTAGAGAACCCCATCTCGGAGCAACAAAACATTATTTTTATTATCTATTATTCCATGTTCATTCAGTGACTCTAAGATTTTCATCTTCTCAATGTTCAAATATATTGTTGGAGGAGGTAGTCACCTCTACAACTAAACATTAAACAAACCGAAACATTATTACTGCAATAGAATTATGGAGAAAGCATGATGCGAATACCGCAAAGTCAGAGATTAGTTTATGAAAACAACATTTTGATGAAATTATAGGGTTGGGGAGCAGTAGCATTAACATTTTAAATCAGGACTCTCTGGGTCCAAGCCCGGGGCTCTTTCCACGTGAGCACTGCAATCTGCAATAACCACAAAAGGATCAGATGGGATATGGCTGATCACAGGAATTTTCAAAGTAAAAATTGCTTTTGACATTTCATGTATAAATGCTCCTAATTATAATAATTTTGATATAGTGGCATCCCCACAGCTCCATTATGTCCGCTGATCTGCGTGTCTTGGCTGGCAATGTGTGTTAATTCCAGCGCAGTGGCAGAAAACATGGGGGGGGGGCCGGAGTGGATTGCTAGAATTTATGCTCTCTGAGCTTCAATGTCCTCATCTGTAAAAGCCGCTGCGGTGTTTGGAGAGAAATTAAAGAGTGAACTGCCTGGCACACAATTTGCACAAACTTGCTGCAGTAGAAAGGTCAGTGATCTCTCTCAGCATTAAGAGGACATGTTCCTCAAAGTCAGTTTTGCAGAATATTAGAACTGTCGAGAAGCTTTGCGTTAATCTGGCTTACTTCCTTATTTTTTTCAGAGGTAGATAATAAATCCCAGAGATTTTATTTTACTTTCTGAAGGTCACACAGACAGATTTGAGAAGAAGCTTTTCGAATACATGTGAGAACCCTGTCTATGCCCAGAATAAGGGTGCAATGTTTAATGACAACTGTGACCTGGACTTTAGAGAATATACCTAAAACCACAAGTAAAAGTGAAATGGGCTGAAAAGATGCCATTGATACCATCAACTATATACAGCTGATATACAAAGAGAGCTTTAGATATTGTATACATTCTATACGTAAATGTGTGTGATGGACAATAGTTGTTCATAGGTTAGGAAACTTTCCCAGACTCCAGAATTATTTTAGGAGGGAAGGGTCCCAAACTTGACTATTGTTTCTATGTGATAACATGTACAGTAACTTACGTATTTGAACCTTTGGAAAATTCAGTTTCTTCACTGATATCTGGTTTTATTCAATGAGCTCAATGTGTATGTTATAACAATAATTTTCTGTGTCAAGGGTCTCTGCCCTTGCTTACTCTGGTCCTCACATAAGACTTCATTCTAACTTGATAGTTTTGGTATTTGTTTCTGAATTTTTAATATTTTATGTTAAAGATGTTCAGCTTAGAGTAACTTTTTAGCTAACCAGGGGATTTGCTTATTCCTTTGAAACCTATCTTCAGTCTCTGTAATGAAAATATAAAATTCTTCATCTCTTCTCAGGAACTTCCTGCCCCTTAGAATGATGCTGGCCTTATTGAACAGGAAACTTGCTAACAACACATCACTGGGAATAGAGTACCTCTACATAGTAATTTCTTTTTCTTGACAGAGAAGTCAATCAAGATTAAAATTCAAAATATTTTAGAGATCATCTACCTTGAAATGGATTTCATGTCCTTATTTTAGAGTAATTTTGTTAAACGCTATTTATATGTAGTTTTGTGTATTTTATATATAAATGTGCATAATGAAAAGGCAGTTTTTTGAAAAAATAAAATAAATATTTGTAATACACAAGAGACTTTTAAAATAAATACAATTAAATTAATATTATGTGCAATGGCATGGATAACATTTACTTCATTAAGAAACCAAGTAAGAAAAATAAGATAATTTTAGTGGAGATGTGATTTTGAATTTGGGGAAGGGCATTCATTAGTGTTGTAGTATTATGAAAGCTGCAACATACTAATTAGCTTTTGGTTTTGTTTTGGTTGCCCAGAATCAATAAATCTCTGATTCACACATTTTTATAACTACAAACAGTGATGATGTTTAATTAAGGATGCAGAAGAAACATTACTTTCTTATACTTAAAGAGAGTCTCAGTCATCTTGGGCCACCATAGCAATGTAACCTAGACTCCAGGGCCTATGAAGTGGAAAGTTATTTTCTCATAGTTCTGGAAGGTAGAAATGCAAGTTCAAGGTGTCAGAGTGTTTGGTTTCTGGAGAAGATTTTCTCCCTAGGTCATAGATGGCCACCTCCCCACTGAGTCCTCACAAGGCAAGGAGAGAGAATGGTCTCAGATGTCTCTTCTTTTAAGAACACTAATCGCATCATAAAGATCCCATCCTCACAGCCTTATCTTCCCAATTTTCCATCTCCAAACACCAACATATTGGAGGTTGTGGTTTCAACCCGAATTTTGGTGGACACCATTCTGTTCATAGCACATAGCAATGTTTAAGCAAAAAATACAGAAGAGGCTTTATTTTGCTCCACTCAGGAAAAAAGTGGGTACAACATTTTTTCTACAGTGGACACAGTTTAAAAATTGTATCACAGCACAATTTTTCAGTTTTTTAAGTTAAAGGTAATTTAGAAGTAAAATTTCAGCTACAGTTTTGTTGAATCCTAGAAATACCTGCCTTCGTACTCCTACTCATTCATCTACAGAAAAACAAAGTACAACTCAGAGAGAAGTAACTGTGTTGAGATAAATAATGAGCCAGTAGCCAAGTTAGGACATCACCGTCATCATTCCCACAGGTTTTCCTACTTTCCCAGTACACCAACACGCAACAAGGCCCAGATGGTAACACATCTACCACCCTCCATTGTGAGTACACGCTTTGCCTATGTCTTTCCTGAAAGTCTAAATCCAACATGTATAAAGATAGCTACTTTAATTTTAATGTTTCAACATATGTTCTACATTCAAGATGAATTGATAAGTTAAATTATACCTCTAGTTGTAGTATAAAGTGAAAGAGAGAAAGAACTTGGAGATACGTTGATGTTTTCTATTATGCTAAATTTTGTCAATTATATGTCCTGAAAAAATATCCTGGTAGACATGTGCTACAGATAAATGGATTGATTTAATCAATGAACATTTAGTAGTGAAGTTATTATAAAACTCTTTAATCATTAATTATTTTAATGCCAAATACAGCCCCAATTTATTTTCTCCAGTGGATAGCATGGGCATTTTTGATGATTACCTTATTTTTTCAATGCTAGCATGGTTTTTAATGAAAAGTTGGTCTCTCCTTCCCATTATTTTATAAATCTTACCATATTGTTTTACACACATTCACCCCAACTCCATCCCTCATGTCCACTATAAAATGAGTATTCCATGCTTTCCAAACTCAGTCCAAATGACTAGAGACTAAACCATTCAGCCACCCCTGCTCTTGGGTACTATAAAAAGATAGTCCTTTGATGGCTTTGTAATTTTCTAAATTCACTGTAGGCAGAGCTTCCTGTGACTGGAACACATTAGTTTGAGGAGAGGAGGACTACATTCTGTTTATTCTATTCCCCCTGCTCTTCTTGGCCCATAAAGAGAAAATATACATTACACTGAACACAGCTATAATCCCCAAAGCATGAGACATATAAATTCTACCTGCCTTTCTCTATCCATACACGCCCACTCCCACAGGAAAGAGGAAACTGAAGAAGGCAGTACTGGGCGTGCGTGATTCGACTCCTCTGGCTGACATGACCTCACAATGTGTGTTCAGCAGACACAATCAGAGGTGGGGCCACACGTGGAGGAGAGGCAACTCCCCTGGCATGCTCTTTCAGGAGCAGCCTGCCTGCAGGACACACGTGAGTTTTCTCCACTCTTGCTCCCACGTGGTGAACCCACTGGGGCAAGGATCTTCTGACTTACCAGGAGGTGTCCAGCCCGTGTCAGAGGGAAAACATTCCAGCCCTGATGTTGGCTTCAAGTGTCCACCATATCCTTCCATTCTGCTCTATGGGCAACAAAGCCCTCTGAGTGACACTCTCTGAGTGATACCATGATCTGCTTTTCAAGTCATTCTGGAACTTGAGAAGGAAATAATCATTCTCAAACCTCATGTGAAGCCATGTGTCAAGATGAAAGCAAAGGCACATTTTCTAAAATTTATTGATTTTTAGAGAGAGACAGAAAAGGAGAGAGACATCAATTTATTGTTCCGCTTATTTGTGCATTCTTTGGTTGACTCTTGTAGGTGCCCTGACCAGCAAGCTTGGCATCTGAGATGACACTTGAACCAACCAGGCTACCCCACCAGGGAGAAAGACACTTCTTAAAGAAAATTACCAGCCATATTCTATTAGCTTATTGTCTCTTCTGATAATGTGGAGCTACGAGACAATCTCATGAGTGGCAAATATAATTTCTCTACCTGTGAAATGCAAATTAAAATTAAAAAAAATCTCAAGGTTGATGTGAAGATGAAATATGAGAATGTAATTAAATCAGTTGACAAAAATATATATGCAGGTTACACTATTACTTGGTACTCAATAAAAGCTATTTTCCAGACAGAAATAGAACATTTGACATTCTATCTTTTTACAGACCCGACTGACCATCACAAATATCTGTGAATCCATCTCAATATCTTTAAGTGTTTACTATGTCAACCATCCTTGTTTTACTGTTAGTTCCTAAAAAAGATCTGACACCAAGCAAAAGAGTGCTCATAAACTTATAAGCCTTTAGGTATTACATTTTAAATATCAGTTTAAACACTGCAAGAAATAACACCCTCACTTCCAAAGAATAGGAAGAATTCATCCAGCTCTCTGCAGTTAATGAATGCCCAGGCCACACGCAAGTGGGGCCCGCTGAGAGCGGGCTGATGAGGGATTTGGCGCTCAGCAGCCACCTGCCAACCACTGTGATCTGTCCCCACTCTGAGCGAGATCCCTTAGTTCTTACAGTCCCAGTGAGAAAGGAAGGCGTTCTGAGAATTAATTGAAGGGAAAGTAGGACTCAAAGGAAAAAACCTGCAGCTGGATAAAAAGCAAAGGAAGGAAGAAAAGAAAAAAGAAAGGGAGAGAAGAAGGAAAGGAGGGAGGGAGAGAGGGAGGGAGAAAGGGAGGGAGGGAAGTAAACAGAAAATACAGAAGTAGAGAAAAATAAGCACTGACTTAATAAGTGTGTTTTCAGGACACACAACCCAAATTGATACCCTGCTTGAGCACTCACTAGCTGGCGGACCTTAGAATATCATTTAAGCTCCCTGACTCTATTTCCTTTTACATATAGGTGGAAATTGACTAGATCCTGCATGGTGGATAAGACAGTTAAGTGGAATGTATGGGGAACTCGTGACGGCACTGCTAGCTCTCAGATACATGCAATGCCTAAGTTCAGAAGACACAAAGGGGACTGAAGGGAAGCTTCATGACAGAGAGAAGAAAACACAATAAAGAGAACAGGAACTTTGGAGTCAGAAAAACTGAGACTTGATGTGCAGATCTAGTACTTGGCAGCAATTTGGACCCTGAAACTCTAAGCTTTTTCCTTGTCCGTAAAGTGACGATGGTATCATCTACATGGCAGGGTTGCTGATATGATGCGTGCAGCTCATTTATTATTGTGCCTAGAAAAGTCTATTAAAATTATATGACCTCTTACTGAAAATTATAAGACATAAAAATTCAAAAAATATATATTTTCCCAGCACATGTAAAGATCCACAAAGGACATTCACATCGACTCATTCACATCTATGTGTTTATGATATGTCTTCAAGTATTATTACACGACACACACACTAAGAAACAGCATGGTGTACACATGAGGCCACTGAAGTCTCAGAGGTGGATTAATAGACTCCTGGTGGAAAGACTGAAACTGGAGGTCCGGTTTATCTCGTGGCAAAGCCTAAGCTCTTTTAAACCTCACACCCTGCTCACTGCACTCTTGTAGAAATTTGAAAAAGATACTTATTGGTAACAAAGAACGCCCAAACACCATTGTAAATCAGAAAAATGGCAGATTTATTTTTCTGGAAACTCTGGACATGCAAGAACTGCGGCACCCATCCCATGGTCCTCTGAGAAGGTGAGTGTGTGTAGAGAAGTTTATAACGAATGATAGAAAGATGTAAATGCCAAGAAAACGGAAAAGTCTCATGGGAGCAGGGCCTTGACACTGACAGTTTAGTAAGTGTTTCGTGGCAAAGACACAGGCATTGCTAAAAAGTCAAGCAAATGCAGAATGGAACACTCGTGAGATAATGTGTATTTCAACTATACCCGACACAATCTCCTTGGAAGCTTTTTCAAAATGATTTAGCTCTATATGAATCTCCTTTGGTTGGCAAGTGAAGTCTCTCTCACAGGGACCTTGGATTTCTGCGCCTATGTAGAAATACCTGATTTCATGGCCAAGAATCAGAAAAGAAGAACTTGGGTCACATGCACAGATTTTGAAAGGTTCCCGGAGGAAAAGGGACCACACAGCTCCTCAGGCCAGGCTTCAAGTTACAATCCTTGGTCAGGGGACAGTCCCAAACATTTGTGACCAGTTATCTACAAAATCATAGCTGAGAACTAACTAGAGTCTGTCCAATTCTTATATTCCTTTTCCCAGAGTTATTATTTTTTTCTATTAAAAAAGATAGAACCTGGTGGGAAGGAAGTGGTTTAGAATAGAACACTAATGCTTTCCTTTACAGTTTTACGATTGTATTGAGGAATTTTATAGAGGAAAGAGGTGATGACTCTTATGATTGTTTATGATTCATAATTAATATGAAACATAGAATTAAAGCCAGAATAAATAGGTGAATTTAAGTCCCCCCACACACAATAAGCATTTTATTGTGAGGTAGTGTTCCTGAATCAGCTCTTTCCTGAGATCCTACACTTACTTCTATCAATAATACTCATATCTAATGGAAAGAAGTGGGCAAATAAGCCAGTAAGAATTTCCAGACTTCATGCATTTTAACGTTTATTGGTACATAGTTTGTTTTTGTTGTGTTTTGTTTTAAAGGGGTAGGTATAGGACAGAGTAATGTTTAAATCAAGATAACCTTTTTATTTTCAGTATCATGAAAAGTAAAAAATCTTTAAGGTAAGCCCACAGTATAGTATGGTTGTGAACAATGGATTCATAAATCCAGAATTAACTGAAGTAAGTACTCTCATTACTTCGTATATAATACTACAAGGAAAATACCAAAACAATACCTGTAAATTCTCTCAAGTCTCTGTTATGTACTTGAAAATAACACTGGGGACCACTGAAAAAAATAGAGAGAAAATTAATCAGAAAGAAAGCTCATCCATAGAACTACTTTACCAGTTTTAAGAGTTGGGATATATGTAGATTCTGCTGTTTAAATTTTCAATTTAGCACATTACATATAGAACTTTTCCAACAGTCAAGAGGGCATAATATATAGCACAAAGCTGAGTGTAGAAACTTGACTTATGTCTTAATTCTACCACCAGCACTTGTCTGACTTTGAGCAAATCTCTAACCATCTCCGGATCTCATTTACTGAACTCTAACGTACTCTTATATCCCCTCCAGCTTTAAGAGCCATGAGTCTGAAGACATGCTTACAGAACTATAGTCTTGAGTTTCTACTATTATATGAAAGGCATACAATTGGATGTCTTCATTCAGAAAAAAAGAACAAAGCAAGAAAGCAAGAGGAAGAGGAAGAGGAAGGAGGGAAGGAAGGAAGGAAGAGAAAGCAAAAAAAGAAAGAGAAAAAGAAAGAAAGATTGATTTATTATAACTGGTCATGGAATTCCTACTGCTAAGACAGGAGAAGATTGATGTTCCAGGCTAGTAGTCAGGCAAGAGGAATTCAATTTTCCCACACTCATCCTTTTGTTCTAGTCAAGATTCCAGCAGAATGGATGGCATTCCACCTCACTGGGGAAGGCAGTCTGCTTTACTCAGTCTCCAGGTTTAAATGTTCATCTCAACAAGAAACACCCAAATAGACACACTCAGAAATAGTTTTTAATCAAATATCTGGGCACCCTGTGTCCCAGTTAAGTTGACACACACAATTAATCACTGCACTGCTCTTAGGTATTTCTATTGGATCATAAAGTTCCATATGAAATACACAACTGGAGAAAGAGCATCTCATTGATATTCAAATATATAGAAATACATCTTTATGATGTGGCATGGATCAGCATGAGGTCAAATGGCAGGGATGGACCATGGTAGCTGGGATGATAAATTCAACACTTGGGCTCATACACATGGTATACAGTCATGATTCTGGGCACCTATCCTGCTGATGATTTCATTTCCCTTGACCCAGCCACTCTGTAACTTGAGATATGCTCGGGGTACAGTGACTGTCTATGTGTGAAATAACAGAGTTTAACTGGTAAAGTGTGACACCGGGGTCAGGGCAATTTCTGTGGTTCACTTGTGACCCAACATGACACACAGGGAAAGATCACTATTCCTCATAAATTTAAGCACCACAGAGGCTGAGAGAGACCAGCTGAAGATAATTCTGAAAGTGTGAAGAGAGTAAACATGTACTGGAACTAACAAAGATGTGACTATTGCATCTGAACATGCTGGGATTCACAAAGATTCTGCATGGACTTCCGCACTTTTCAGTGGGACACAGGAAGGTGCAAGTGCCATACGGAGTATCAGCTGTGAAAACGACAACCCAAAGGCAGAATCCTGCCTCAAGGCACCTTTCTGCTCAAGTGGCCCCACTTGATTTACAAACAATAGTTCCTCAGCACATTTCAGTAAAATTGGTGTATTGAAAACATTATAACTCCAATTCAACAGATAAAGACTTTATCAACATTTTTTTAGGTTTATTTATTCATTTTAGAGAGAGGAGACAGAGAGAGAGACAGAGACAAAGACAGAGAGAGAGAAAGGCAGAGGAGCAGAAAGCATTAACTCCCATATGTGCCTTGACTATGCAAACCCGGGGTTTTGAACCCGCGACCTCAGAATTCCAGGTCGACGCTTTACCCATTGTGCCACCACAGGTCAGGCTGAAGACTTTAAATTATAGTAATGTGTGTACCGGAAAATATAGAACCTTGTCTTACAGTCACTGAATAATGAGATCAAGACCTTCAGATTATACTTAGAAACCCAACTTAAAATAACTTTCTTACAAAATCATTTTTCTACTGTTAGTATTCTTTGAAGTAAAACTATAGATTTTAGCATGGGCAAGAATAAAAGAATTGCAGTGATTTTAATATGCAACAACAACGAGAAAAGAGCAAAGCATGAAAAAAAGAAATCCACTAGTCCGAGGTCACTGGCAAATTCCATAAAACAGTTAAAAAAGAAAAAATAAAAAGTTTATTTTACCTTTTTTGAAAACTAGAAGCAGAGGGAATATTTCCTAACAAAATATACAAACTTTATATTAACTAATATCAAAATCAGACAGAGGATATTAAAAAAAAACCACAGACCAGTATTTCTTATCAACACGAAGTCAAATAATATATTAGTAAATCAAATCTAATAATATAGAGAAAAAATTATATACCACACACAAGTGGGATTTATTCTAGGTATGTAAGGCTGGTTAATTAAGGTAAATCAGCATATTAACAACGTAAGAAGATGAATCACACGATAATGTCAATTGAAGCAAATAATGCATTTGACAAAATCCAAAATCCATTCAACATAATAATTCTTAGAAAACTAGGAATAGAAGAAAATTTCTTCAACCTGATAAAGAATACTTATAAATAAGCTATAGACAACATCACATTTAATGGTAAAAACATGGGTGCTTTTCTCTAAAGTCAAGAACAAGGCAAGGAAGGATGTTTTATCTTACCACTCCTATTCAACATTATACTGGAAGTCTTAGCTAATGCAAAATAACAATAGGAAATACACAATGTGAAGGAAAAGATAAAACTTTGTTTTCAGAAAACATGCTTGTCTATGTAGGAAATCTTCCTCACCAAAAAAAATGACACTGTAGAACTAATAAGTGATTATACAAAGACTGCAATGTACCAGGTTAACCTGCAAAAGTCATTTACTTCCCTATACACCAGCCACGAACAACTGGAATTTGAAATTTAGAACACAGCACCATTAATAATAAAACAAAGAAATGATTAAGTATAAATCTATTAAAATAAGTACAAGACTTAATGAGAAAAGAATACAAACTGTAGATGGAAGAAACCAAAGATCTAAATAAATGTGGAAACATTCCTTGTTTACAGACAGGGGACTGTCGTTTAGATGTCAGTTTTTTTTCCTATTATCTCTGCCTCTAGACAAGCATGTGTCACAAAAGACCCTGAGAAACGTGGTTGCTGGCTCTAGGAACAGTTCTAGCTAAAATGTGTCTATGTTATTTACCTGCAATTGCAAAAGAGGATTTCTCCATGGGCATTATGGGTCTTTTCTATCCCTATTCAAATACACAGAGGATACATTTTTAGATCCAACCACAATCCACATCCCAGAGCAAGCAGAATTTAGCAGGCTACTTTCTTAATTCAGCTACATCTTCTTCACTCACATTTCAGCCACCTGCTCCCTAACAAACACGATGATCACCTTTCTTTTTGTATTTTTATCTTTCTCTGATTCCTTCCAGCTACTAAGTCACGCTGACCTTGGTCAGTGTACATGAGCAGTCCAAGCTCAGTGTTTTCAGGTTTATACTAAGGTATAGGGCTATCAATTATTCAGCATAATAAATACTACTTGATCCTTACTACTATTGTGTTTCTTTAAATATAAATAGTTGTCATAGTAATAATAACACTAAGGAGGAGGCAGAGTAGAGGTGATAGTGGAAGAGGAGGAGGGGCTTTCATTCAACCTGCATCTCCTTTATACTATGGGACACACAAAGAAATGTATAAATGGTTTGTTCTTTATTCTCCTTTGTATCACTTAGAAGCAGCTATTAACTACTCCCAGAATGAATGCATTACAAGATCTGAAAATTTTATTCGTGTGGCACTGTGAAACTAAAGCTAGAGTGAATGGAAATTAAACAAGGCTTCTTCCCTCTAGATTATTATGTTCGGTCCTCCCTGTTCCTCTGAGGAAGCCTCTGTGAGTCTTTGCTGAAAGAACTTCTGAATTGGGTTTAGTTTTTTTTGTTTTGTTTTGTGTTGTGTTTTCTAGTGAGAGGTGGGGAGGCAGAGACAGACTCCTGTAGGTACTCCAACCGGGATCCACCCGGCAAGCCCACTAGGGAGTGATGCTCTGCCCATCTGGGGCATTGCTCCATTGCTCAGCAGCCAAGCTCTTCTTAGCACCTGAAAAGGAGGCTATAGAGCCATCCTCAGTGCCTGGAGTCAACTCACTCCAATCGAGATATAGCTGCAGGAGAAGAGGAGAAGAGAGAGAAGCGAGGGGGGGGGGGTAGAGAAGCAGATAGTCACTTCTCCTGTGTGCCCTGACCAGAAATTGAACGCAGGACATCCATACGCTGGGCCAATGTTCTACCGCTGAGTCAACTGACCAGGGATGAATTGGGTCTAGTTTTATAAAAATCATTTAAAAATATAAAAAATCAGAGAAAAAACACCAACATACCTTTGGAACAAACCAAGAGGCACTTGTCTATGTGTTAAAATAACATTCACTGATCTGAAACAAGAAAACAAATTATTCCTATCTATTTAAATGTCTTCTTGAGAATGCATCTTTGATCATTTCAGTAATGAAACTCTACTGTGTTTCCGTGGTACCGACAGTCGAGATGTTGGGGTGGTTTCAAACCCGTTTGAGCAGGATGGGGCACTTGAGCCTATCAAGGGGATGAAAATGAATTCCCCACTTTTCAGAGGTGCTGATGACTGCCTTCTCCGTGTTCTCTGGGGTACTATATAGATACCTACTTCATACCCACTAACTCATGAGTTCTGTATAGCAATAATGTAACAAAATAAATACATGATGTAACCTATCCCTGTGGCTGATTTGTCACCATTCCTCACTCCCTCGACATAGGAGAATTCACATGCTAGGTATGGCACCCTGGTGGGGAGAACATGTGTTCTATCCCCTTGCCTTGATCTTGGCCAGGTGACTTGTTTTGGTCAATGTGATGTCAATGCATACAACAAGAGCATAGGCTTGAAATTAGCTTGGAAAGTTGGGCTTGCCCTGTCGGACTGCAGTGATGTATCATGAGAACTTTCCCCACATAGTTGTGGCACCTTTCCTTTGGGACCTAGAATAAAATACAGCTGCAGTTGACCTAAGCCCAGCCCACAGTGTGGAGCCCAGACCAGTGAAATCCTCAGTATGAAGTAGAGAAGTGCAGAGCTCAAACTATTCCAGGCAATCAACGTTGAACTGCCTAACCTGAAGCATAAGAATACATTCTTTTTATTTTATTAAAACAGTTTTTTTATTAAAATGTATTGGGGTGACATTGGTAAATAAACATACAGGTTTCAGGTATATGATTCTATAACACATCATTTGTATATTACACTGTGTGTTCACCACCCCAAGTGAAGCCTTCCTTCACTCTATCTACCTCCCTCTCACCTTCACTTTCCACCGTCCCTTTCCCTTCCTGAAATCCCACACTGTGGCCTATGTCCATAAGTTTTTCTTCCCTTTGCTTAGTCCCTTCACGTTTTCACCCAGCCCTCCAAACCCCTTCCCCTCTGGCAGCTGTCAGTCTGTGCTCTGTATCTGAGTCAGTTTCTATTTTGTTTGCAAGTTTATTTTGTTCATTAGATTCCACATAAAAGTGAAATCATAGGGTACATGTCTTAATCTCCAGGTATGTCTACCCTGTCAGAAAAGGTAATATTTCCTTTTTTCATGGCTGAATAGTACTCCCTTGTGTGAATGTACCACAGCATTTTTATCCACTCATCTACTGATGGGCTTTTGAGATGCTTCCAAATCCTGGCTATTATAAATAATGCCGCAATGAACATAGGAATGCATATATTATTTGAATCGGTATTTTAGGTTTTTTTTGGATCTAGTCCCAGAAGTGGAGTCCCAAGCTCATTTTACGAGGCCAGCACAATATATAGATAAATTTTTTGAAACCAAGATTATGTGTTTCTTTTCATGCAGCAAATGCTGACTACTGTAGTTGCATATTCTAATGAATGTAACATATAGAAACAAACAATTGCAACGATGTGCATTTAGTAAAACAAGAGAATTAGGTCAGAAGAACCAGAGGAGCACAGACATAGACAGAAGTGATGGCTTTCACGAGAGGAGCAAAGAAAGGATTCTTCAAACAGATATTAATTGAGATAAGAATTCACCAGGGAAAATGGGAGTCATGGGAATTAAGGAATTTTATAAATACACTAGCAAACGGGAAATAATCAACCTACAAAAACACTCCCCAAAAAACACTGTTAATGTTTTATTCTGTTACTTTCTCATTCTTTCACGTCCAATATTCATGGCTGTGATTAGATGACACACAAGGCTGTTTCTCTATTAGAATGATGTTTTTATATACTCTTCAGTATTACTATTTAAAACCATGCTTTAGGTTCTAGCCTGTAAGTACAGCATAGATTAAGCAAACTTTGCCCACTCTTTGGTTTTAGCATTGCTCCTGGTCTTTGATTACACTGAGTAAGACTGTGGTAATTATGGTTACCATACGGCATTTAATTATCTTTTAATATGTAAACATTAATATTTAATGTTAAAAATAATGCTCAAAATATGGAATAGATTATTTTGAAGAGATAACAGGAAGAATGGGGCCCCACATTCATTAGGAAACAAAATACACTTGAATTTGTTAAGAGTGCATTATACACCCAAAATTGTACCCACTGCACATCACAAGCACACTTCTCAATGACCTTCACGGCAAGATGTTTTCTCAGAGGGACAGATCTGTGACTTCTGACAGTGACCTAGCTGGTGAGTTGCAGAACTGGGTTTTGTACTCAGCCTTCTCTGACACATTTTCTTCCAAACTCATTCTCTTCCCATCACACCACACTACAGTGCTGCGAGACCAAAATTTTTATCTCATTTCATGTTTTGTGCTCATTTTTTTCACTGAAATTGGATAAAACATGTGATTATATATAGTTTTTTCCCCTACCTGTTCTAAAGAGAATAAATTATTTCCCTCCGGGCTGCACAAAGAAATGGAGAAAACAACCTAACGTATCTCTCACGGAGTGGGTAATGATTAAAAGCACGGTGCCATTTGGGTTTACATCTCCAAAGGAACTAATAAGGGGAGGCTGATAAAAAGCCAGAGACGCTCTTCTCTTTCTTTTCTGCCCCCGAGGACTCTGAAACTAGCTACCGTGGATGCTGACTGCATCTTAAAGAACAGCGCTCCTTGTTCAACAGCGAAGCAGAGCATCTTTTAGGAGATGAATGTAATGAGGGTCAGGACCTGCGTTCTCTCCATTGCCAACAATTTGAATGTCAACACGCTCTTTACCTGTGGTTGCTTGGCGAGGCTTTTGTGCGCCTAAACTTCAGATTTTTTATAATTTCTAACACTATTTCTCAGGCTTAATGCATGTACGTGCATGCATACATGTGTAACACACACACACACATACACACACGCACACATTCTGGGACACAGGTTCTATATACCATTATGGTAAAGAAGCGACTTTACAAAGAGCTCTGGCTTCTGTTTCTTGCAAGGTTTAATCTAAACACCTTAGCATGAATCACGTGGCTCTTCAAACACTGAACTCTTTGTTCTTTGGAAGAATCCCTTCTTCCTGCTCCATGCGGAATGCTTATGTGTACCTGAATTCCTGACAATTCCTTGCAGATGGCGCACCTCCCCCAATTCTCTTTGGTGCCTTGCAAATTTCTTAACAGTGTAAAAGATGAAGCACAGTTTTTATCAGCTCTGTCTGGGACTTTATCCCTTTTTTAATCCAGGGCTAGACACTGACGTTCTGCACTATTTTAGCAACTGCTAGAGAGTCCCCTGAGGGACTAGGCTGATATTAGAAAAGCCAATTTGCAGAAATAACACTTTGCCAAGGAATTGGCTCTTGAAATGTATGAATTTACCAAGAATATGTCTTGAGGATAATAGTCTCAAACATATACAATTAATAAGAACATAGTCTTCTGATATGTTTTTAAATGCAGGAAACCCTCATAACATGTTATATGACTATATCACTCAAATGCTCTACTACATATGCTTTTCATATGCTTTTACTTAAGCCCAAGATGCTAAATTTGGAGGAAAACTCAGTGATCTAGCTGCTTCTCTGTATCAACACCATCTTTTAATTTAGGAGGAAACTGAGGCTAGAAAATTAGTCTTTGGCCAAATGGCCATTTCACCTGTTCCATTTACAACAGGACTCCAGACACATGTATCCTCAGTGCTTCCTGTCTAGTGGTCAGCACAGTCTGTCACTTCTGTAGAAATGTCTAAAATATGCAAAAATATAAATCTATATTTTATTCATTACCCAGAATTCCCTGAGTTTGAAGTTAAGAGCACAGTTTAGCAGAAGATTATGTCTATCCAGGACTCTGATTCTGACACCAACTGCAAGCTCAGAATTTCCTCAAAGCTATTCTCAGCTTGGATTCAACACTAGGAAGACTCCCTGAGCCCACTGAATGCTACGATACTCACAGACACATTTATTCTGGGCAGAGGATACAAATCAGACCCAGCCAAAGCCAGAGTCTTAAAGCAGGATTGGTTGGAATCTAAAAGGGTCTTTTGTGCTCATAAACGTGTGGACAAAATCACCTCCTTTTGTCCACAGCGTGTGACAGTAGCCACAGGGATTGCCCAGCCAGAGAAGTTCACCCCAGTGACAGGCCCTAGAGACTTTACTGAGGTTTCTCTATGCAGGCATAGTAAACGGAAATATTGACCACATAGTGGAATTTAACCTCTAGCTGCCTCTTCCTAGAGGTTGGGCTGAGGTCACAGGGCCTACAGCCCCTAAACCTACAGTCACATGTTTGATCTTCCTAGTCTGGCCAGTCCTCTCACTCCAGGACTGCCAGGTGTAGCTGCGGGGCCCAGTGGATAACAAAGACATTTACCACCCAGGAAATTCCAAACAGAGATGTTAACTCCAGGAACTAGGATAAACACAGGACCTTACTTTGGAGGCCACGTTCCCTGAGACACTTACCTATCAGAGACACAATAGGCATGTGTCTATAACAATAATGCATGTATATATCCATATGTTCTTAAAATATAATTCATATTTCATTGCTGTACACATGTGAAATCATTCTATCATGATCATTCCCCATAAGGATACAAGGTTACCAATATTTTCATCACAAAATAACGGCGAGGAAGAACTTCATTCCACTCATGCCTCTGTGCAGGAAGTCCCCCATTACACACTATTCCAGGGCTCCTCTGAGCAGGGACGCCTTCCTGACTGGTGAGTGTTGTAGAAGGACACAGCCTGCTTCTCTGCGACCCTTCTGAGCTGGCCCTGGGTTTCCGTCTGATCCACGTGACATGTCATCTCCACCACTCTGCTGTCTCCCCTCCCAGGATAGGGCCTCATGAGGAGATGGGCAAATGCTGCTTGGCCAGATAAGTCCAAATTTATGCTTTTTTTTAATTGGAGTCCCATTCAATTTAGAATTGGTCATGATTTTTTACAGTTGTGTAAAAACAATTAATCGGTGTATGAAAATAAGCCAGTGTATGTCTGATGGACTTCGGAGTCTTTTTTCGAGGTCCTGTTATGATCTTACCTAGTCGTGCTAGCTAGCAATAAATGCAGAAAGAACAAACTGCCTTAACATGTGAATGAGTCGGAAAGATGCCCAGTGACCAAGGGTCTCTCCTCTCACCATTCTCTCTATAATAGGTATGGTTATGTCCTCCTTACAAGCACCCCGTGCAGGAGTGAACTCAAGCAAGAACAGCTGGAGCCAACCAATTCCATCTATTCTGTGGACGGGAAGAGGCAGGAGTTGAAGTTTCTGTCCCTCCCAGCTACCTAGCTGGCCAAACAGATGGACCACAGAACATCTGATACGCTGTGAGACACACAGATTCAACCAGGCTGCCAGTTGGACATCAAAACGGAAAGATGTGGGAATTTACAGGAGAGATAAAATAAATGTGAAATATGGAGGCTGAGGAGTCCCATCAGCAACATAGAGAAAATAAGCCAATTCCTCTTGCTGCAGACTAAATCACCATTATTTGTTTTGCTGAATTACTTGGTAACATTTTAGTTTATAAATCTTTCCTAGCATCAATAAAATTTTTTAAAAAATTTGTACACTTGACAAAATGTAAATAGTAAATGTTGACATGAAACTGCTCCATGACCCCTAAATGACAGCTGCAGAAGCTGACCTGGAGGTCACCCGCCTGGCTGTGCACGGTGGAGCCGCAGTGGGTACCAGGAGTACTGATGGAAAGCTTTTCACATTTTCTAATCATTTAAAAAATGTCTGTTTTTATATCATTTTACAGGATTGTAACTGGCCACGCCATTTGTTTTCTAGTTCCATAAAAACGAAGAACAGATGAGAACTATCTTGATGGATATTAATGACAATGAGAAATGAGTGACAGCAGCTAGAATATGTATTCCCTAATGTACCAACTCAACACCCTGCCACACAACAGCATAAAAATGATCTTTCCAAATAATTATGACTATAAAGCTTTTAGAGTGGCAGGAAAAATATATGTTAACATTTTTTTGGAGATTTCAAAAAAGGTATGAACATAATACACATCATATTATTGATAAGATATAGTTATCTTTAAAACTTCATTTAGCCGGCACATTTTATTTTAAAGTATTATAGTAGAAAATGTCAAATTATAAAAGACTTTGGGAAAGGCATAAAGGACTTTGAGATGCACTAGAAAAGTCTTCATATTATATAAGCAATTATTGATGCTCAAAAAAAAAAGTCACATTCTGTGAAGTGGGAGAATCTAGACTAGAAGCCAGTGATCTTAAAATATCTTATTATGTAGAATACATTTCTGAGCATATTGCACTTTGGGTGGCTGGACTGGAAATGTTGCCTTTGCCATGGGAACATTGAATCCAATATGCATTAAGTCCATCATAATGGAGCTATTTGACACTTAGTCCTTCTTAAGCTATGAAGAAGATGATCATTTTTGCTGCAACTTTTTGTACAAATCACTGGACAATTCAGACCCTGGAACTGCAATCCATTTTGACCATGGTTATCTCATCAGAAACTATTTTTTTTACCACTTGCTGTTGAGAAAAATGAAAGCCACAAAAAAGTCATAGTAAGTGATAATGTCCTTGATGTCCTTTTTTTTGGCTTCAAGAGAAGTCATTTCATCTTCCCAGCTATTGAGCAGAGAATCTATTCAGCCAAGTAAGTGTATAAAATACCAAGAAAGAGCAACCATTAACTAGTGTTGAGCCGGGAAAGTTCCATTTGTCCTACGTGAGAACTTCCTGACTTCCTCAGGAAGTCATGAGAAGACTGTTCATTTTCTTTGGGCAGCAAATAAAAGGTAATTCAACCACAAATTGGCCCAAATGGAAATGATGTATTAATATGTTGCTCATTTCAGCAACTTCAGAGGGTCAGTGAAATCATCAATATTTGGGTTCTTTGTATTTTTCTGCTCTGCTGTTCTCCACATGTCTTCCCTCAAGATAATTCACTTCATAAGAGAAATAAGCCTATGGTAATTCCAGGTATCAAGTACAGACACAACATTCATCAGAATTTACAAAAACAAAAAAGAACAGGTGAATTCTTTGTGACTCATTCTGACACCAAAACCAACAATAAAACCTTTCCAACATCCTTCACTGGCAAGGAGAACAGGACCCTGTGGCAACTTGGGGCAATTCCAACCTGCCGTGATTAGGACAAAGTCTTAAAGATGAAGCCAGCTGATAATTTAGAAGGATGAGATCACATGTGATTCTTTTCTTTCTTAATTATGTCACCGTTATAAAGTTTGTCTTATCATAGTAAGTAGAAATAGCTAAGCATTCATGAGATTTTTGACAGAAGTCTTTGGAAGGTTTGCTTAAAAAAAAAGGAAAGAAAAGGAAAAAAAGCCAGTTACAATGTTTACACATGGAATTAAGAAGAGAATAATAAACTCATAAGTCTGAAAACTTAATAAAACTAACAATTATAAAATGTTCATCTGATATGTGTTTACTGGAAAATCGGGTAAAGAATAGGGTAAAAAAATATTTAGAAAATTATAAGTGATTTACTTTTTTGAATTTTCCTGATTGCAGTTGCAAGGTTTTAATGAAAATATATTCATTTGAGAATCCACATCATTATCTCTGGGGATAAAACAAAGTTAGACACAGGGAAGAAATAGCCAAGTGGGATACCTTATCTCTTGTTTTGTTGTTTTGTTCTTCACACCCAACATTAAAGTAGAAGTTCATGGCCTAATATCTTTGAACCCTAATTTAATCAATGGGCTTCGGGGACTATATGTTAAGTTTTATGTGTATGTTTATTTTCTAGGAAAATGGACATGACTTTCCTCATGAGTTCTGAAGACGTTGTAAGTCATCCTGATTTTGTCATCAGCCAAGAGTCACTGGATTAAAGACATAGCCAAGGGTAGGTGCAGAACCCCAGCGACCTACGCAGAGCCGGCCAGCAACACCTGTGACTGGTAACCTGGCTGAATGAAGCAAACCTCCCTGTCAAAACCCAATTCCAGAATTATGAGTAGGGCCATAGCTGGATAGAATGAAAAGACACAGAAGCCAGACCTCTCTCTTTATACATTTAGGAAATGTGTCCACTATTTCATGTTTTTTTTTTTAAATATGAATATTAATGCTGTTTTTTATTTACAAGGTATTATATCAGACAATGTGAATATATATTTTTTGAAACACTCGTATTTCATTGTTGAAAGTGAAATTGAGGAGTCCTGGGTTCGATTCCCGGCGAGGGCACACAGGAGAAGTGCCCATCTGCTTCTCCACCCCTCCCCCTCTCCTTCCTCTCTGTCTCTCTCTTCCCCTCCCGCAGCCAAGGCTCCATTGGAGCAAAGATGGCCCCAGCGCTGAGGATGGCTCTGTGGTCTCGGCCTCAGGCGCTAGAATGGCTCTGGATGCAACAGAGCAATGCCCCAGAGGGGCAGAGCATCGCCCCCTGGTGGGCATGCTGGTGGATCTCGGTCGGGCGCATGCGGGAGTTTGACTGCCTCCCTGTTTCCAGCTTTGGAAAAAAAAAAAAAAAAGGAAAGAAAGTGAAGTTGGATTAATGATAAAGAACATGAATTTTCCCTTGAATGGGTCTCTTCCCTGAGGAGAGCCCTTACTGTGTGTTCTCATGATCATATATTGCCCAACTTTCAAAATGATACATTTTGGCTGGTTAAGAAAACTCTGAATGACCTCCTCTCACATGTCTCCCTAAGCTTGACGTATCTGAATAGCTATTGATTTTTGTGATTGGCCTAAGAAACTGGTGAGTTGAAGAAATAATTTGCTTGGAATTAATAGAAGGTACAGAAAGGGAGATACCCTTACACATAGATATTTCTCTTATAAATGTAAGGGGGGGTGTTTTTGTGTGTGTGTTTTTGTTTGTTTGTTTTACAAAAGTATAACTTCTAATGGGGTTTCAGGGCTTCTCCTGTGTCTGCTATTTCTTTAAGATAATCAGCATCCAATTAATCCTTGTTCCAAAGAGGCATGTTTTTAGGTTGCCAAATCCTGTTTTCCTTCATATACAAGTATTTTCTTTACATGCTAATCTCATAAAATAGGCATATTTCCTGACTTTAAATTTCTGTTGATTTGACTCAAAATATTGCCAGCCAAATACCATATTAAAGTCACAGGGATGAGAATAGCGGCAACAAACTAATGAATAAATATCACCAATTGAATTCATATTTAAAATTCATTCCTATTTGAGAAAATTAAACCATTAATAAATATTTATAGTCAAACATGTTATATGAAAGATAAAATTATCCTTTTATCCTTTTCTCTTAAAAATAATATAAAAAAATTCTTGTTATAAGCCAGTGGTAGTCAACCTGGTCCCTACCGCCCACTAGTGGACATTCCAGCTTTCATAGTGGGTGGTAGCTGAACAACCAAAGTATAAATAAAAAGATAGATTTAACTATAGTAAGTTGTTTCATAAAGACTTATCCTGCCAAACTTAGCAAAAATCCGACATAAAGTACTTGGTAAGTAATTATTATTATATGCTTTAACTTGCTGTAACTCTGCTTTATAAATTTTATAAAGTAAAGTTACTTCCCTACTTTATAAATTAGCATTACTGTGGAACCATTGGGCGTTTAGAAAATTTTACTACTAACAGAGATACAAAAGTGGGTGGTAAGTATAAAAAGGTTGACTACCTCTGTTATAAGCAAAAATTTTGTAGCAAAATATGGGAAAATTATAAAGTTAAGTAGTTCATTAAGAATGCTTTTCTCTTATTTTCTGAATTTTAAAATATTTTTGCTATTTTTATTTTATTTATTTATTTTTTTAATTATTTTTATTTATTCATTTTAGAGAAGAGAGACAGAGAGAGAGACAGAGAGAGAGAGAGAGAAGGGGGAGGAGTAGGAAGCATCAACTCCCATATGTGCCTTGACCAGGCAAGCCCAGGGTTTTGAACCGGTGACCTCAGTGTTCCAGGTCAACGCTTTATCCACTGTGCCACCACAGGTCAGGCTATTTTTGCTATTTTAAAACCATTACCTTGTTTCATTTAAAAGTAAATATTCATGTTCTTACCTGTTATAAGTTTAATTGTGCCCTCCCCCCCAAAATGTGTATGTTTAAGCTCAGAGTGTTACCTTTTTTAAAAATACGGTCATTGCGGATGTGTTTAGTTAAGATGAGGTCATACTACAGTAGGGTGGGCTTTTAATCCAGTATGTCTACTGTCCTATAAAAAGAAGAAATTTGGACACTGAAAATGATGTCACTAAAGCCATTTAAAGCAGGAGCAGCCATCGCAGAGAAACTGCCTTGCACATCCCAATTTTCGAAACCCTGAACTGGGCCATTCTGCCAACATTCCAAAGAATCAGCTAGGAGAACATCCTGTTTAAAAGGATTGATAGAAGAAACCTTGCCTAATGCTCCCTTTGCTTGATCTATCAATGAAGTAGAAATCCAACCTCTGCCTCTCAGCACCAATGCACTCGCCTTGTAAACAACTTATCTGACCTCTTTCCATTTTTTTCTATAGAAACCTCAAGGTCATCTCTTGCAATAAAACATTACTTGGGTTTCTACTTAAATCTGTGTACTCCAATTTACAATCCCTTGATCCCAAATAAACACTTTATCTCTTGAACGAGTTTTCTGTATTTTAGGTTGATGGCAAAAAAACACACCTTGGGAAGAACACCACGTGAAAATTGAGGTTATACTTCTTCCAGCAAAGAAACTACCAGAAGCTAGGGGAGAAGCCTGGAGTAAGTTTTTTCCATAGAGCCTGCAGACGGAATATAGCTGGACGGATGCTCTGATCTCTGATCGCCAGCCTCTAGTTCTTTGGAGCAATAACTGTCCATCCTATAAGCCAGTCAGTTTGTGGTACAATTTAATGGAAGCCCTAGGAAATTAAACTAATACATACTTTTGCATCAGCTTGAGGTGCTGCACATTCTAGAGACACCCCTCCTGGCTAGCAAGAATAACATCTCCACCACAGCCACAAATCAGTTATTTTGTTCTCAGTACCTCTCTCCTGTGAATAGCCTATTTAGATTTTTTTATGCAACTGAATGAAACATTTAAACATCTGAACAAACATTGAGTTGCATAGTACTTACAGACAAAAGCTTCCTCATGGTGTTTTCTTCTTATCCAGGTGACTGTGGCAAAGTTCTCTGAAGCTGCAAACATTAAAAGGAGGACTGGATAAAGAAGATGTGGTACATGTATACAGTGGAATACTATTCAACCATAAGAAAGGATGACGTATTACCATTTATGACAACATGAATGGATCTTGAGAATATTATACTAAGTGAAATAAGTAAATCAGAAAAAGCTAAGAACTATATGATTTCACACATAGGTGGGATATAAAACTGAGACTCATGGACACAGATAAAAGTGAAGTGGTTACCAAGGTGAGGGCATTGTGGGTGAGGGGTGAGGGAGGGGAGTAAAGAGGAATAAGTATGCAGTGTTGGAGAGTGATTTGACTCTGGGTAATGGGCACATAACACAATCAACAGTTCAAATTCTATAGAGATGTACTCTTACTGATCAATGTCACCCTGTGAACTTAATTTTCTAATCAAAAAAGAAAGAAAAACAAAACAAAAACAAACAAACAAAAACTTTATCAGCATCTTGACACACACTCATAGTGGGTATTCTCCACTGCCAAATGCTGCAGTGACTGGTGACTTACACACTTAGTGTTGTAGAGACCATAAAACAAATAAAAAGTCTATCATTTCATTAATTCATATTGTAATAACTTCTAGGATGTGTCTTTTTGTTCAGATAGCCCAACTTGGCATGGTAAACATCTGAGTAAATAAAAAAAATTACAAATGAATTCAATAGAGACAAAGTGTCTAGTTTATGGTAGATGCTTATGGTTCCTGACACTCCAGAGCTTACTTTCCCATGGGTGAGACAGGCAGCAACCTCACACGAATAATGTGGCTAATGCTGTATTCATTAAAAGTCTTGTGATGAGAAGTGGATGTATGAGAAATTGATGAGAGATACTCCTGCTGATGTCTGCATAATGTTTTTCAACCAAGTTTTTATATATAGATGCATACTTAGGGTTTAATTTTGTTTAGGATGTCCTTTTTCTCTCACTGACAGAGTTCTAGCTCTGGTTGGGTAGCTCAGATGGGTGGAGCGCTGTCTTAAAATGTAAAGGTTGCCGGTTTGATCCCGGGTCAGGGTGCACATAGGAACACTCTGTTTCTCTTTCCCTGCCTCTGTCTAAAAAAAAAATAAAGAAAGAAAAAAGAAGAAATAGATTTCCAATAAGCTGATGCCATTCGTCTCTGGCTATGTCTACAACCTTAAAAGAATACAATTTTCTGAAACGATAGCTGCTAAAAGCAATGTTACTCACTTCATGTTATTACAGCTCTTGAGATATAGTTAATGAGAAACAATATTATACCTCTCAGTAAGAAGTTATTGAAATAATGTCTCTTAAGATTCTTTGAACAAGCATTGAAAATAATGTAAAGTGAATTTTAAACACCCTGTCATTTGGATTTAGAAAAGTTATCTTGCACAGCTAAAATCACAAATGTATACAACGAGATAGAGGCTAGCTTAAATCATAAAGCTGAGAATGATCCAAAAGCAGATAAATCAATTAAAATATCACTTAGTCACTTAATTATATTCTCTAATTCTTTTGATTCACACAATTTAGAATTTTGGTACTTCCTTCTATAGCCACATAAATTAATATTGGAAAACAATATTGCAATTATTATTTGAGAGGCAGAGGAATAAAGACAGAAGGTCATGGGTTTTAGAGATAGACAAAGTAGGTTTTGATTAAGGTTTAACCATTTGTTAGTTCTGTGGCTTTCAGCAACCATTTAACTTCTCAGATAACAATTCCTCCATATAGTAAGCATTATATTATTTGTCACATGGGTTTTTTTTATAAAGATTATAAATAACAGCATGTATATATTTGTGCATGCATGTGTTTGTGAAAAGAGAGCGAGTTCAGTTGGATTAAAAATAGAACATAGAGTTAGTTAAGTTTGCTTCATACTTGTTTTCAGCTCTTTGACATATGACCAATGAAAATACAGTAGCGGTGTTCTCCAGAGGTACATAGGGTAAGAGCTGGCGTTGTGCTTAGTTCTGTAAATTCAGCTCTCTCTCTCTCTCTCTCTCTCTCTCTCTATTTATCTCTCTCTCTCTCTCAATACCCAGTGTCTCACCATTTAACCTGCTGCCTACTTTATTTATTTATGTGTGCTTTGTCCCCCAAAGGCACAAAGCCTCATGAGGGCAGAGTTCTTATCTAATTGTATCCCTACTGCCCTTACCATTCCTTACCTAAAGTGCTTGCCTACATTTATAAATGGGGACAATACAAGAGCTTCTGTGTCAGACAGATGGGCATTAGAATTATAACTTAAACAACTACTATTTCTCTTTGAAGAAATCAATTCGCCTCTGAACTTCAGGTTCCTCAGCTGTGAAATAGTGGATTGAGCAATCCAGTCTAGATGCCACAATATGTGTGGTTATGGGTAACAAAAAGGAAAAAATCCCATAAACCTTTTAACCTTTAAGATGTTGCAGAATTCCCATTTGGGATTGCAATCCTTATCCAACTAGACGGGAGTTGGCCATCCGTTCATTCCAGACCAAACTTGTCCAGCACTGACTTTGGATTACTGCACACATCAGAACATTTTTACTCTGAGGTATTTCATTTTTTAATTTCCTTCAGGGATTCTAAGTCACTTTCCTTCCTGACCAGATAGATTCCAAAGAATATACGTTAATGGATGTATAGAGTTTTTATAAATGGGGATCTGAAAACCAGGTCTGCCTCTCTGATTATGTAAACAGAAAAGAAATCACTTTACACCTCTCAGATGTAATTTCTTATTTATAGTATAATGATAGTAATACTTTTCTCTCCAAGAGGTTCTGATGAAAGGATCATAGAATGTCTAAGACAGACTTACATCAAGTAGCCAGTTGCCTTAAAGATGTCACTTTTCCGGAAGATGGCAGAAGGTCAGTGATTCTAGATAAAGGTAGTGAAAATCATTTGCATCTACTTGAAAGGCAGAATTTTCCTTTTTCTTTTATTTCTTTTTGATTTGACATGGCATCAGTCTCTAGCTAACATACCAATGCTCCTTATATGACTAAAAAATATTAGTATTCCAAACTTGTGTATCATACTTTTGAGATGACTAAAGAATAGGATATAGTCATCACTAAATAAGGTCATCTGAGCAGAACACACATTTAGCCCCCAATTTCTTTCCAGGAGACACACCATTCTCAACTTCGATGCCCTTTTTCAGCATGATGTATTGGATGAACTCTTTTCTGTTTAATGCCAGGGCAACCACAAGCCTTATTTTTATTGACCTTGATATCACATTTATAGAAATATGAGCATTAGAGTTTCCAAAGATGAGATTATGACCTTGCTCTATTGAACCCACTGCCCTTTCCAGTTGTATTGTCTTTTACCTAAGAGTCCATCTCCTCCACGCTGTTCTGTGTGCTATAGACTGGTGTCTTATTTCCCACTTTTTAAAGCAATATGATAGAGGATTGGTAAAAAGTCAGTCTATAAAAACAGACCAATGTGCATTTGGTTGAAAATTTGCTTCCGTATTCTTAAAACATGGGGCTTTATATAGAGCATAAAGGTATAATGGATTCTTGCATTATTATAAATTAGATTGACATCCTGAATTGTCAGTCCTGGCAGGAATACTAACAGTGCAAATCTGGGTCATGGCAATGCTAGTGGAGAGCAATGGTCCCAACAAAGCTCTTTAAATATTTTTTCTTTCATAAACTATATTGGTTGAGTTCAACAAACACAATTATAATAAAAGATGCCTTTTATTAGTAATCTTATAACGATTTAGTTGTCTCATAATTTGTGAGTCACTCAAAACAAAAAGCGGGTGTAGGTTATATCACACCAAGCTGGATCTGTTCCAGACACCTAGGGAATCAGTGCACCCTATTTATCAAGCACTTACTATGTCTTTGTGAGGCCCATCAAATGCATTATCTGCAGCTTCACAAATACAGGAATTGGCAACTGTAGGTTTTCGATTGTAATACAACTAAATGATACAATAATAAATAGTAATAACACAAGAATAAATTGTTTACATATTCACAACTGTGTATCTATTTTTGCCCACCCTGGATGCCTGCAAGAATGCTAATTACTTTTGTATTTTTCTGAAGCTGGAAACGGGGAGAGACAGTCAGACAGACTCCCGCATGCGCCCAACCGGGATCCACCCGGCACGCCCACCAGGGGCGACGCTCTGCCCACCAGGGGGCGATGCTCTGCCCCTCCAGGGGTCGCTCTGCCACGACCAGAGCCACTCTAGCGCCTGGGGCAGAGGCCAACGAGCCATCCCCAGCGCCCGGGCCATCTTTGCTCCAATGGAGCCTTGGCTGCGGGAGGGGAAGAGAGAGACAGAGAGGAAGGAGGGGTGGGGTGGAGAAGCAAATGGGCGCTTCTCCTATGTGCCCTGGCCGGGAATCGAACCCGGGCGAGTTCCCCGCATGCCAGGCTGACGCTCTACCGCTGAGCCAACCGGCCAGGGCCGAAACACACATTCTTTCTACTATGTTATGTTGCCTCCATGCAATCATGGGCTGCAGGTCTCCCCTTCGGCGATCTATCACATGACATGGAGATGAAATGAATGAGTGTCGGCGAGGAGCACATTCCTTGGCAGGAGGCCACAGCAGGTGGCGGTGAGAGAAAGCACTGTGTCCAGGAGGGGTCATTCTGCCACAGGCACTTCCATTTCTACAGGGTGATGGAACTGAATAAACGCTGGATAAAATACAGAGCACTTAGCACAATGCCTGAGTGAGTTTTCCAGAAAGAAATAGAAATACTCAATCGCCTAGAATATGAGAGAAAAATGAGTATTACAGGGGACAGTGGGTGATAACTGGACTACATTGAACGTAAATGTCGACCATTAGATCTCAACTACCTGCGTCTTCAAAGATATAGGACCTCAGGTGATGTTCTCCATGGGTGACATTGACACAACTGTGGATACTTGTATTTTTATGTGGGTATTTCTTGTTTATACAATTAACAGGGAACTCTATAGGATTTAGAACATTGACCACTTTTCAAAATGTAAAAAAAAAAAGGAGTTTTATGTGGAATATTTTTTAACTATAAATATTTATTAAATTATATTTAGAATTTTATCTACAAATCTATGAAGAGATATAATTTAAAAATTAAGTGCCATACAGTATGTATAAACATTAATCACAGCACACATTTTGCTGTCAACTTGAATCGAAAATGCAAGCTTAAATTTCCAGAGGTGTATTGCAGAATTGTGCTCCTGAAACCTGTATAATTTATTAACCAACGTCACCCAGACTCCAGGACTTGATTGGGGCACAGTAGGCCCAAACCCACATATTTATTGATACTTGGTTTCTCGAAACTTCTTTAGTGTTGTGACTCATTTCTGTCTTCTGAGCTACCCCTCTCCAACATAACATTGCTGTCATTCATTTATCTGGTTAGGGAACAGCTTTCTCATGGCCTTAACCCACGACTAAGACTCAAAACTGGTTTATTATGTTAATCAGGTCTCTCCAGAGAAACCTAACCAATTTGATTTGTAAATGTAAAGTGTGGCAAAATGGGTTTACAGTTGTTCATATGAAAAAGAATAATAATACATTTCACAACTATTTTTTTGGCATCTTGTATAAATTCTTACACCAGTTTATGTTTTTAAATATCTTCTACCAGTTACTAGCTTCCCCTTTCACTTGTTAAAAACAGGTTTTATGAAGCACAAAACTTTTTTTTTTATTTTGAGTGAGTTAAATGTATCCTTTTTTAGTGTTTTCCTTTTTCTTTTTCTTAGCTTTTTAAAAAAAAATTTCCAAAGTGAGAAGTGGAGGGTGGCAGACAGACAGAATCCCGCATACACCTGACCAGATTCCACCCGATATGCGCATCAGGGGGTGATGCTGCTCTGCCCATCTGGGACGTTGCTCTGTTGCAACCAGAGCCATTCTAGCGTCTGAGATGGAGGCCATGGAGCTGTCCTCAGCACCTGGGCCAACTTTGCTCCAATGGAGCCTTGTCTGCAGCAGGGGAAAAGAGAGATAGAGAGAAAGAAGAGGGGGAAGGTTGGAGAAGCAGATGGGTGCTTCTCCTGTGTGCCCTGGCCAGGAATCAAACCCGGGACTTCCACACACCAGGCCAATGCTCGACATCTGAGCCAACCAGCCAGCACTTCTTTTTCAGTTTTAACTAAGAAAGCTTTTCCTAAGTTAAAGTCAGAACAAATTTTTTTCTTCAATGGTTCTTCTTAGGCATTTCATAGTTTTAACTTTTATATTTTATTTTTGTAATTAAACTATAGTAAACTTTGGTACAAGGTACAAAATAGGGTTTACAGTTTACATTTTATGCATCTATATTTCCAAAATTTTCAGCTTCATTTGTAGAAAATATATTTCTTTCTTTCTTAAACTATGTTTGTATCTGAGTACCTTTGTCAATAATAAATTTACCCTATAAAGGT
Organism: Saccopteryx leptura; assembly: GCF_036850995.1. NCBI lineage: Eukaryota > Metazoa > Chordata > Mammalia > Chiroptera > Emballonuridae > Saccopteryx > Saccopteryx leptura. Next base: position 151,291,361 of record NC_089507.1, read on the forward strand.
TTTACACTTCTGGACACACTTTTAATTTATATGTCCGTAGGCCAATAGTATTTCTTAAATTCAGCTTTACAGTAAGTAATTTGTGAAACCAGGTGGTCCAAGTCCTGCTTTATTCTTTTTTCTTGGCTTTTCTGCTTTTACTTTTTCATAGAATTATTTTTAAATAATTAAATTATTTTTAATTATTTTTAAATGTAGTGTGTTCATTTCAACCAAAATTTTGTTGGAGATTGCATTAAAAATGACATATATACTAGGCCCTGGGCTGGATTGTTCAGTGAGTAGAGTACCATCCCAGTGTGCCAAGGTCTGGGTTAGATCCCCAGTAAGGGCACAAGTGAGAAACAATAAATTGAGTGCAAAACTAAACTGAACAACTAAGTGGAAAAATGAATTGATGCTCTATCCCTCTCTATAACTCCTTTCACCTCCCTTCTCAAATCAATGGTACATTTGTATGTATGTGTGTGTATATTTGGGAAGTACTAAAATTTTATTGATTCTTCTAATTTGTGGAAATTATATACCTTTGTATTTACTTAGGTCATCTTCAGTTTTTGAAGCAATATTTCATAGTCCACAGTGTATTCACCTTACATATATTTTGTGAAATTTATCCCTGAGTTTTCATGGTATTATAAAAGTGTTCTTTTCAAGTCTATCAGTTTTACTTTATGAACCAGTTATTGGGGGTATGTTCTTACATATTTAGGATTGTTACGTATTGTTGGTGATTTGATTCTTGTAACATGAGGCAAAACTTTTTTTTAAATTTAATTTAATTTTTTAATGGGGTGACATCAATAAATCAGGGTACATATATTCAAAGAAAACATGTCCAGGTTATCTTGTCATTCAATTATGTTGCATACCCATCACCCAAAATAAGATTGTCCTCTGTCACCTTCTATCTAGTTTTCTTTGTGTCCCTCCCTCTCCCCCTTCCCTTCTCCCTCTCCTCCCACCCCCGCAACCACCACACTCTTATCAATGTCTCTTAGTCTCCTTTTATATCTCACCTACGTATGGAATAATGCAGTTCCTGTTTTTTTCTGATTTATTTATTTCACTTTATATAATGTTATCAAGATCCCACCATTTTGCTGTAAATGATCCGATTTCATCATTTCTTATGGCTGAGTAGTATTTCATAGTGTATATGTGCCACATCTTCTTTATCCAGTCATCTATTGATGGGCTTTTTGGTTGTTTCCGTGTCCTGGCCACTGTGAACAATGCTGCAATGAACATGGGGCTGCATGTGTCTTTACGTATCAATGTTTCTGAGTTTTTGGGGTATATACCCAGTAGAGAGGTTGCTGGGTCATAAGGTAGTTCTATTTTCAGTTTTTTGAGGAACCACCATACTTTCTTCCATAATGGTTGTACTACTTTACATTCCCACCAACAGTGAATGAAGGTTCCTTTTTCTCCGCAACCTCTCCAACATTTGCCAATACCTGTCTTGTTAATAATAGCTAATCGAACAGGTGTGAGGTGGTATCTCATTGCAGTTTTGATTTGCATTTCTCTAATAACTAAAGAAGATGAGCATCTTTTTATATATCTGTTGGCCATTTGGATTTCTTCCTGGGAGAAGTGTCTGTTCATGTCCTCTTCCCATTTTTTATTGGATTGTTTGTTTGTTGTTGAGTTTTATGAGTTCTTTGTATATTTTGGATATTGGGCCCTTATCTGAGCAGTTGTTTGAAAATATCTTTTCCCATTTAGTTGGCTGTCTATTTATTTTGTTATCAGATTCTCTTGCTGAGCAAAAACTTCTTAGTCTAATGTAGTCCCATTCATTTATCTTTGCCTTCACTTCTCTTGCCTTTGGAGTCAAATTCATAAAATGCTCTTTAAAACCGAGGTCCATGAGTTTAGTACCTATGTCTTCTTCTATGTACTTTATTGTTTCAGGTCTTATGTTTAGATCTTTGATCCATTTTGAGTTAATTTTAGTACAAGGGGACAAACTGTAGTCCAGTTTCGCTCTTTTGCATGTGGCTTTCCAGTTTCCCCAGCACCATTTGTTGAAGAGGCTTTCTTTTCTCCATTGTGTATTGTTGGCCACTTTATCGAAAATTATTTGACCATATATATGTGGTTTTATTTCTGGGTTTTCTATTCTGTTCCATTGGTCTGAATGTCTATTTTACTGCCAATACCATGCTGTTTTGATTGTCGTGGCCCTATAATATAGTTTGAAGTCAGGTATTGTAATGCCCCTAGCTTCATTCTTTTTCTTTAGGATTGCTTTGGCTATTTGGGGATTTTTATAGTTCCATATAAATCTGATGATTTTTTGCTCTATTTCTTTAAAAAATGTCATTGGAATTTTGATGGGGATTGCATAAATTTGTATATTGCTTTGGGTAATAAGGCCATCTTGATTATATTTATTCTTCCTAACCAAAAACAAGGAATATTCTTCCATCTCATTATATCTTTTTCAATTTCTCTTAACAACGGTTTGTAGTTTTCATTATATAAGTCCTTTACATTCTTTGTTATGTTTATTCCTAGGTATTTTATTTCTTCTGTTGCAATTGTGAAGGGGATTATTTTTTTGAGTTCGTTCTCAAATGTTTCATTGTTGGCATATAGAAAGGCTATGGACTTCTGTATGTTAATTTTGTATCCTGCGACCTTACTGTATTGGCTTATTGTTTCTAGTAGTCTTTTTGTGTATTCTTTGGGGTTTTCGATGTATAGGATCATATCATCTGCAAAAATTGATACCTTTACTTCTTCTTTTCTATTATGGATGCCTTTTATTTCTTTGTCTTGTCTGATTGCTCTGGCTAGAACCTCTAGTACCACATTAAATAAGAGTGGAGAGAGTGGACAACTCTGTCCTTTTCCTGATTTAAGGGGGAAAGCCTTCAGTTTTGTGCCATTTGATAAAATGTTAGCTGATGGTTTATCATATATGGCCTTTAACATGTTGAGATATTTTCCTTCTATAGCCATTTTGTTGAGAGTCTTAAACATAAAATTGTGTTGTATTTTATCGAAAGACTTTTCTGCATCTATTGATAAGATCATGTGGTTTTTGTTCTTTGTTTTGTTGATATGGTGTATTACGTTAACCGTTTTACGTATGTTGAACCATCCTTGAGATACTGGGATGAATCCCACTTGATCCTGATGTATTATTTTTTTAATATGTTGTTGCATTTGATTTGCTAGTATTTTGTTTAGTATTTTAGCATCTGTATTCATTAGAGATATTGGTCTGTAGTTTTCTTTTTTTGTGCCATCCTTGCCTGGTTTTGGTATGAGGGTTATGTTGGCCTCATAAAATGTGTTTGGAAGTATTGCTTCTTCTTCAATTTTTTGGAAGACTTTCAGTAGAATAGGAACCAAGTCTTCTTTGAATGTTTGATAAAATTTGCTGGTATAGCGTCTGGGCCTGGACTTTATTTTGGGGGAGGTTTTTAACTGTTTTTTTTATTTCTTCTCTACTAATAGGTCTGTTTAGGCTTTCTGCTTCTTCTTGACTCAATCTAGGAAGGCTGTATTTTCTAGGAATTTATCCATTTCTTCTAGGTTGTTGAATTTAGTGACAAAAATTTTTCATAGTATTCTACAATAATTCTTTGTATATCTACGGTGTCCGTGGTGATTTCTCCTCTTTCATTTTGGATTTTGTTTATATGAGTGTTTACTCTTTTTTCCTTGGTAAGTCTTGCCAAGGGTTTGTCAACTTTTTTGATCTTTTCAAAGAACCAGCTCCTTGTTCTATTAATTTTTTCGATAGTTTTTCTGTCCTCTATTTCATTTATTTCTGCTCTGATTTCTATTATCTCCTGTCTTCGGCTGGTTTTGTGTTGTCTTTGTTCCAGTTTCTTAAGGTGTGAAGATAAGTGGTTCACTTGGGCTCTCTCTTGTTTGTTCATATATGCTTGAAGTGATATGAACTTCCGACTTATCACTGCTTTTGCTGCATCCCATAGATTCTGATATGTCATATTGTCATTTTCATTTGTCTGTATATATCTTTTGATCTCTGCACTTATTTTTTCTTTGACCCATTCATTTTTTAAAAGTATGTTGTTTATTTTCCACATTTTTGTGGGATTTTTTTTTCCTCTTTTTTGCAGTTGAATTCTAGTTTCAAGGCTTTATGATCAGAAAATATGCTTGGTACAATTTTGATTTTTCTGAATTTTCTGATGTTGTTTTTGTGGCCCAACATATGGTCAATTCTTGAGAATATTCCATGTACACTAGAGAGAAATGTATACTCTGTCACTTTGGGATAAAATGTCCTGTAGATGTCTGTCATATCCAGGTGCTCTGGTGTTTTGTTTAAGGCCAATATATCTTTGTTGATTCTCTGTTTGGATGACCGATCTAGAGCCGTCAGCAATGTATTGAGGTTTTCAAGTATGATTGTATTTTTGTCAGTTTTTGTTTTAAGGTCAATAAGTAGCTGTCTTATATATTTTGGTGCTCCTTGGTTTGGTGCATATATATTAAGAATTGTTATGTCTTCTTGATTCAGTGTCCCCTTAGTCATAATGAAATGGCCAGTTTTGTCTCTGAGTACTTTTGCTGTCTTGTAGTCAGCATTATCAGCCTGCTTTTTTTTGGATGTTATTTGCTTGGAGTATTGTTTTCCAGCCTTTCACTTTGAATTTGCTTTTATCCTTGTTGCTTAGATGAGTTTCTTGTAGGCAGCATAAAGTTGGATTTTCTTTTTTAATCCATTCTACTACTCTGCCTTTTTATTGGTGAGTTTAATCCATTTACATTTAGTGTAATTATTGACACTTGTGAGTTCCCTATTGCCATTTTATAGATTACTTTCTGTTAGTTTTGTGTCTTGTTTGATCCTTCTCTTTCATTTTTCTATATTTTGTTTTTATTTGGTTGTATTCCATACATCTTTCCTCTGTTGCTATCTTTTTTAAATCATGTGCTTCTGTGGTGGTTTTTTCAATGGTGGTTACCATTAAGTAATTAAAAGGGTTCCTACCCTGTTCATTGTAGGCACTATTTTGTGAGTATTTTTGCACTCCATCGTCCTTTGCTACTATTAATCTCCATCCTCTCTCCCCCCCTTTCTTTTTGTTGTTGTCACAGTTTAAATTTGGTTTTATTGTGTTCTTCTTGGAGGTTTTACTTGTGGCTTTGTTTTTTTTTTTTTTGTTTTGTTTTGTTTTTGTTCTTTGTATCTGATTGGAGAACCCCCTTTAGAATTCCTGGAGTGGGGGTTTTCTGATGATAATTTCCCTCATGTTTTCTGTATCTGTGAATGTTTTTTTTCTCCTTCATATTTGAAGGATAGCTTTGATGGGTATAGTATTTGTGGCTGAAACTTTCTCTCTTTCAGGACTTTAAATATTGGGGTCCACTCTCTTCTAGCTTGTAGAGTTTCTGTTGAGAAATCGGATGATAATCTAATAGGCCTTCCTGTATATGTTTTATTCTTCTTTTCCATGGCTGCCTTGAGAATTTTTTCTTTGTCATTGGTTTGTGACAATTTCATTATGATGTGCCTTGAAGTAGGTGTGTTGGGGTTAAGAAAACTCGGAGTTCTGTTTGCTTCTTGAACTTGAGGCTTCAGTTCTTTCCACAGGCTTGGGAAGTTCTCATCTATTATTTGTTTGAGTATGTTCTCCATTCCATTTTCTCTCTCTTCTCCCTCTGATATACCTATTATTCTTATGTTATTCTTTTTGATGGAGTCAGATAATTCCTGTAGGGATATCTCATTTTTTTATATTTTTGAGTCTCTTTCTTCTTCTCTCTGTGGTGCCTCAAGTTACTTGTTTTCTATTTCACTAATCCTACCTTCTATCTGGCCTGTTCTATTAGCTAAGCTTGTTACCTCATTTTTCAGCTCGATAATTGAGTTTTTCATCTCTGTTTGATTTGTTTTTATAGTTTCAATTTTCTTGGAAATATACTCTTTGTGTTCATTGAGTTGTTTTCTGAGCTCCCTAAATTGCATTTCTGTGTTTTCTTGTATATCTCTGAGTATTTTTAGAATTTCTATTTTAAATTCTCTTTCATTTAAATCCAAGGTTTCCAAAATGTTAAATTTTTTCTCCATAGATTTTTCATCATCTATCTGTGTTACCTCTTTCTTTTGTATCCATGATATTTGATTTTCTCTTCCTTAATAGCATCTGAGGGTGGTTTTGTTGATAGTATTAATGAGATTTAATAAAGAATAAAAAGTTAAAAAATAAAAATAAAAAATAGAAAAGAGTTTTTTTTTAAATTTAAAATTTAAAAAATAGAAGAAAATCATTCCCCCCCTCCTTTTTTCCTCTCCTCTCCTCTCCCCTCTTTCTTGAGAAAATCTTGTGGTGAACTGTGAATTATATTGTACTAAATAGAACAAACAATGCCTGTAATTGAGAAGTAATAAAGAGACAAGGAAGGGGGTACGGACCCACAAAATGCAAATAAGGAAAAAATTTGGGTCAAGAATAAAATGATTTGCTTTTAGGTGTTGGTTGACTAAGAGATATGATGAGAGGAATAAGAGGGAAACAAGAAAATGGGAAAAATTAAAAAATTACTATTGTATTTAGTGGAACAAGAACTAGATAAAATGGAGAGCCAGGGTTGGGAGCACTGCTAGTGAGTTAAAAAAGTGAAGTAAGAACCCCCCAAAATGCCACAAACATATGTTTGAGTCCCAGATGAGATAATTTGTTCATTATTGAGGATTGAATGAGCAGAGACATAAAGGAGAAAAGAAGAAACTAATATAGAGGGAGAAAAGAAAAAGAGAGAGAAAAAATAAGAGAGAACCACTAAAAGAAGAGAAAAGTAACAAAAGGAGAGAGAGAGAGAGAGAGAGAGTTTAGAGTTTTGTCGTGCAACCCTCATAGAGAGAAAGGAAGAGGAAAGAAAAGATATTGGGAGAAGTAACACTTATGGGTAGTGTAGTTCAAGGAGAGGAGAGAGTAAGACTGGCAGAGAATTAAATGACCAAATTGGAAGATGAAAAAAAAAATCAAGAATGAAGATAAGAGAAACAAATGAACAAATATTATAAAATGTGATAGGTTATAAAGTCTGTGGATTATTCTTGATTTTGAGAGGTTATCTTCTTTTCTTTTTCTTTTCTCTCCCTCTTCCTGGTCAGTGACTCTGAACTCCGGGTTCTGCCCCTGTGGCACGCTCAGTAGAGGTTTGCAGTTGATAAGTCTCTATGGTGATGTCATGTATTGGGCTTCAGTCTCGTTGGCCAGTCGAGGCTCATTAGCATTTGTAGGCTCTGCCAGTGAGAGAGTCCGTGTTCCTGGAGCCTCTCTCCTAGTCTTTCCTTCCTCAATTAGTTGCCTGATAATCCAGCTATGGGGTTGCTGCTGCCTCTGCCTGGATAGTAAGAGGCTCAAAGAGCTGGCAACTCCCCACTCTATTTCCATTCAGCACAGGGCTCTGGGTAAGGCTCATTCGGTCAGAGATGCTTGCATAATCAGGTGGGGCTTCCGCCTACACAAACACGGGCGGGCTGGCGCCCACTCCCGGGATGCTCAGAAGAATCTCTCACTCACTATCTGTGTGCATAGACCAGGATATCAGTCTCACAGTCCAAGTGAAACCCCCACCCTCACAGAAATGTTCCAGCGTTGGAATTGGCTCTAGCTCCCTCCCCATGTGTGGCTTTTTCAGGGTGCTGGGGCAGCCTGGAGATTCCGCTTTTGGCCCACACAAAGGCCTCTGACTCTGCCTGTCTGGGGAGTAACATGGGTGCTCACTCTCAAGGCGCTCGGAGGAATCTCTTGCCCACTCTCCATGTGCGCCGACCAGGATATCAGGCCAGCAGTCTCACACTCTGAATGAAACCCACGCCCGCACGGAAAAGATCCAGTGTTGGAATTAGCTCTTGTTCCCTCCCCATGCCCAGCTTTTTCAGGGTGCAGGGGCGGTCCTGAGATTGTGCTTTTGGCCCACACAAAGGACCTTGACTCTGCCTCTCTGTGGGATAACAGGGGTACCCACTCCCGAGGCACTCAGAGGAATCTCTTGCCCACTATCTGCGCACAACGACCAAGATATCAGGCTGGCTGCTTCTCACTTCGAGAGTGACCTCCGCATGCACAGAGAAGTTCCAGCATTGGAATCGGTTCTCGCTCCCTCCCTGTGCACAGCTTTTTCAGGGCGCTGGGGCAGCCCGGAGATTCCGCTTTCGGCCCACACACAGGTCTTTGACTCTGCCTCTCTGTGAGATAACACGGGCGCTCACTCCCGGGGCTTTCGGAGGAATCTCTCACCCACTATCTGCGTACACCGACCAGGAGATCGGGGCAGATGGCTGCCCCACATGTCTTTTTTTTATCTGGGTTTGGCACGAGTGTTATCTTGTATTGCCTGGGTTGCCACAGGCACAGTTTTTCCTCGGCTTGGATCTCCATGCCACAGCCTGGTTCGGCCGTTTGTGCCGTGGCCTGGATCTATTTACCCCCTTTGCCCGCCTTAGTTTCTATACTCTCAGTTCCCAGTGAAAGCAGCCTTATTTAGGTTAGTGAGGAAGGCAGAGTATTTCTTACTCCCTATTTCCTTCAGGGTTTGATTATATATTTAGCCAATTTTTTGCTCGACCATACCTTCGGGTATATTGCAGAACATCTGGAGGCTCCAAGGATAGATTTTTCTGTTTCTGGTTGAAGATCTTGTTGAATTTTTGGGGAGATTTACTGGTATTGCTTCCTAACGTGCCATTACTCTGACGTCCTCCAAAACTTTTCTATATTCTTGGGTAGTATTCCTTGTTTTAAAGTCTACTTTGCTTAATGTACCCAGTCAGGATCTTGTAAAATGTGTGTTTGCATGGCCTAACATAGTTTATAAGTTTACTATTAATTTATCTTTGTTTTATATAAAGTAAATTTTTTAATATAGCATATGTTTAAATCTTGCTTTTTAATTCAACCTGACAATCTCCAACATTTAACTGGAGTATTTAGAAGTTTTATATTTAATGTATTTATCAATGTTTATTTTGAAACCTAATATCTTGCAATATTTTCCTATTCTCCTCAGTTTCTTTCATTTTTCTTTTCTCCCTTTGTTTACTAGGAGTGACCAACTGTTCCCCCGAAGCAGTGGTGAGGAGGACTCTAAGTCTCTTCTTTGCAATAGAGAGCATTGTGTTACAGAAGGTAAAGGTCTGGCTTTTGCACCAGTCTCCCAGTGACAGCTTATTGTTTGTCTGTGTCACCACAGGGACAATGTCAGATCTGTGACTCTGCCCAGCCTTTCTCCAGAGCCCCCAATGGCAGCTTGTTTCTTGGTGATGCAGGTAGTTTAACCTGTCACAATTGCCAGCATGTGGGCTTTAAGAGTTCATAACAATTTTCATTGTTTTCTTCTTTCCTGATTTTCTTGTTGCCCTCTTTTCTTCTTGTGATCTACTAGATCTGAATTCATTCTTCCATGTGTCTCTCTGAGGGACTTGTTACTCTAAAATTCACCTAGGTGCCTTGCAATATCAGCTCTCTGTTAGGCTCAATTTAAGCAAAATTATTTGAAGGTTCCCATATTGCTTGTGGATATACATATTTCTTATGGAAGGCACTTCCCAGAAGTGTCTTTAGAATAGGCCTTAAATACCATAAAAAAGTAATCATATGCTCAAGAAAATACTGGCAAAATATCAGAGAAATGACTTGGCAGAAAAGAAAATACTTATTTCTTTGCTATCTCAAGATGTTTTTAACAGGTCACTCACACATTAATTTACCATTCAATCCAAACCATTAGATTATCCAGGAAATGCTATTTGTTAGCCTCTGGGAATAAATGATACAATGATAAGTTATTTATTTAAGTATCTGGTCTTATTTTTATTTCCATTTATATAAAAGACTATATTTTTGTATGATTCACAGATGGGAAAGATCTTCAAAAAGTGATATTGGATTTCTCATCAATCACAATAAGCAGGTTTTAGCTGTCTCTGAAGCAAATTTTGCATTACTGCAACTGAAAGGCTGTGCAACTGATAACACCTGTAATGCATACACTAAAAGGATTATAGCCATGTTTTTATCTTCATTCAGATTAATTGATCCCATAAGTCTACATTCATAATTGGTGGGACTATAGAAATCTGTAGCAAAGTAAAAATTTCAGTGCTCACTAGGTCACATATGACCAACTGTTTTTATTAGGGTTTTCATAAGTTAAAGCAAAGAACTGAATTTTTCCAGATAAACTAAAACTTAAACCTGCAAAGTATAATTTGAGAAGCCTTATGAGCTATCACTCATGAATCTTTGGACAGAATAGATATGATCTATGATGAGCCAGTACTCAGAAGATATGAATTCTAGTATCAGATTTATTCTTCTGGATCTCTATTCTCAAAAATGTTTTTTGGAAATAAAAATAATCTCAGGGAGCATTATATACTGAACTGATATACACTGAGGTATATGTATTTATATACTAAGAGACTCAATGAGAAGTTATTACATTAAGAGAAGAAAGATAGTAAAGAAGGGATTGGAAAACGGTTTTCTGGTACAGAAAAAATATGAGACCAGGTCAGAGATTCTAACATAAAGCTTCATTGTAATATTTGGTCAAACAATTCTTAGTTTTGTGTCACTGTTCCGTGCATGGTAGGAGGTTGACCAGCATCTTAAACCACTATGCACTAATTGCTAGTAACCTCTCAATTATGATGACCAAAATTGTTATTAGACATTGCTAGTGCCCCCTTGGTGGAAATGATCATATCTGGTTGGGAAGCAGATTCAAGCAAGGACACCAAAGAGGTCCTTAGTTGATGGCAGCAAATTGATGAATATTTGTCTTTAAAAAAAAAAAAGCACATAAAACATTTTAAAAACCTATAAACAAGAACACTTTCCCTCAGTTGTTGGCAAGTTACACTTTGCTTTTTCTTCAATCATAAATATTTTCTAAGTGACAGGTGACATATAGTTTTTACTAAATGGGCAAGGCATCTAAATGAGATATGTAGACAAGGCATTAAGAAAAGAGAAAAGAGAGGTTATATGATAGTGTCTACACATATCCATCTATGTGATTGATTTTAAGTGTCACTATTTGAACAGTTATATGCCAGGGATGATTCTCCATGTGTCTTGGGGGGGTGAGTAACCAGTCCAGCAAGGGCACCTCAGAGCCCTGACAATATTCACTGAGACTAAATAATCTGTTCATAGTGTCACTTGATTAGTTCCTTAATGTTGTTTTCTCTCCCTGCTTATTAAAATTAATGGTTCTTCTGAAACTCCTGAAGCCAGACATAATGGGAATGCTATTGAGCTTGGTTTTAAATCTCTGGTGACATACATTCAATCAGGGAATTCCTCTAGGCTTTTAGCCCAAATTGTCTGAAAGAATTAATACATAAAAAATAAAATAACTGTCTGCTACCTTATGATCACGATGGATGGAACAGATAGATTTAAGTATCATCCAGTAAAACACTGTGCCATGCAGCTCCAAAGTGGAGAGAAGCGTAGGTCACCGCTCCCTCCTGAACAGCAAGAGAAAAACTGAATGAACTGACAGCCAGGTGACTTCTCCCAGACGCAGTAGAGAAGTCAGGTTGCAGGGTGAACTGGCACCCTGTAATCTGCAGCAATAATCAAATAGAGAGATCCCAGCAGTTATCAGAGTCACTAGAAGCTGCTGTAGACAAAAATGGGCAGGAATATTTAAATGGTGAACTATATATTTAAAGAGTGAAAAAACCCTTGGAGCACACAGGCTTAGAAAAGCCTCTGCAGTATTATAGGCCTTACTTCTAGGACCCCATCAGATTCTCATAGTGAAGGACAAGGACAGTCACCTGTCTCTTCAGCAGGGGATGTGAAGAAGTCACCATGTGAAGAAATACATCTTGTATGTTCTAAAATATACAGACTCTCTAGAGAGGTAAACTTGGCCAGAGCCTGAACTTACACAGGCTCAAGGGGAGTTATCCAAAATAATCCCTTTCACAATCCTGCCATGTAAAAGGAAGGGAGGGGGAATAGCCTTTGAAACACTGTGGAAATCATAGCCTTTGAACATGGGCCCTTGAGATTGAATCATGCAATTACAAACTCTTTTTCTTTTCTTACTCCTTATCACTACACCAGTAGGCTTTAGTGTATATGACAGGATTACAGCAGAAGGAATAGCAAGGTGCAGACTCAGTTTAAGAAGGCATTCTTAGGAAAATCTAAAGAAAACAGGGGAGAGTAAAAAAAGATACAGAAATATTTCAAACCACCGACATCAATCATTACAAAAAAAAAAAGTGACGTCAGAGAAATGGTGCCGTGAAGAGTGCTCCTGATACCTCTTCCCAAAATTTCAACAAGTTCCTCAACCAGTAGGAGAAAAATCTATCCTTGGAGCGTCTGGAAGTCACACACACTGAATGCAAAGCTATGATCGAGCAAAAAGTTAACTAAATACATAATCAACCCTGTAGGAAATAAGACGGAGAATGGAACACTCTGCCTTCCTCACCAACCTGAGCAAAGGCTGCTTTCACTTGGAACTGAGAGAAAGTGGGGGCTAAGGGCATGGAGGGAACCAGACTTTAGCACAGATGTTCAAGCTGAGGAAACGCCGAGCTAACGCCGGCACCAGACCCTGGCAAAGGCAGGCCAGCGGCAGCGGCCATTAGCCCCAATATTCTGGTCCAAGAGTGTGGACAGTGTTCAAGAGGTTCTTCCTAGTGCCCCGGGTGTGGGCACCTGTGTTCCTGGACAGAGGGGCAGGGTCAAAGGCCTCTGCATGGGCTGCGACCAGTCTTGGTGTGGTCCATGCACCCCCAGTAGCATGTGGGGAGTGTATGAAAGTGAACATCCCTATGCCCGGACTTCTTCAGGTGGGTGGGGCGCCTCACCCAGCCAGTCAAGCTAACATCCTGGAAAAGAAAAAATACAGAAGTGTTAGAGGGAGGGGCGTGCAGGCCGCTTGCAGTCTGTCTCTGGAGCAGATCTGTGGATCCAGTCACTGAAATTAGCTTACCCCAAAGTCTGCTTCCCTCCCAACTGACTTACACGGCTCTAATTGACAAGGTCTCTCTCAGATCAGAGATCTAAGACAAGAGGCATGACATTTTTTAGGGCCTCTTGCTATGCACATAGGGGTGGGGGCAACTTCCTTTCAGCCGATACAGGGTGAAAAATACATTCTTATGGAACAAACCTCAGAGAACACTGAAGAAGTTAGACAGACTAGGCTGTATGGTTTTTAACAAGGAAGAGCCTGCAGGAAACAATCCCACAGAATGCTAAGGCAAACTTAACTAGATATACCTGGGGAACTGAACAGAAGTCAACACACACCCCTACCTGATTAAGATGGTGACTCTGATTGGCAGAGCTTTTTACTCAAGGTTGTGTGCTAAAAAGAGAGACTTGGCAGCTTTTAAGACCCCCTGTTCTGGAGGCAGTGACTAGGGCATCTTTTCCCCAGCCAAAACAGGTAACAAAGTGCAAAAAGCCTGGGGAGAGTGGTCCCACAGAGTGCTGAGGCATACTGAACATGCATGGAGGCTCATAAAAAGGCACCTTGAGAGCAATTGGCTCACAGCCCTGCCTGATTACGCTGGCAGCTCTGACTGACAGAGCCTTAACCAGATCCCTGTGCTGAGTGGGGATAGAGTGGGGATTTTCCAACTCTTTGAGCCTCTTACTCTCCAGGCAGAGGCAGCGGCAACCTCATAGATGGATCATCAGGCTGTTAATTCAGGGAGGAGAGACTAGGAAAGAAGCTCCGGGAAAACGGACTCTCCTATTGTTGGAGCCTGCAAATGCTAACAAGCCCCAACTACCAACAAGACTGAAGCCTAGTATATGACATCGCTATAGAGATTCATCAACTACAAATCTCTACCTAAGCATGCCACAGGGGAAGAGCCTGGGATACAGACCCATCTACCAGAAAGAGGGAGAGGAAAGAAAAAGGAAGAAGATAACCTCCCAAAATCAAGAAAAATCCACACACTTTTTAACTTTTTCAACTTTTTTTTTGTTTCTTTCATCTTCTTGTCTTTATTATTATTTTTTTCTTCCACATTAATCCTTTTATTTTCTGCCCATCTTATTCTTTTCTCTTCATCTTGAACTACATTACCCCAAAGTATTACATTTCCCAATATTTTTTTCTTCTTCCTTCCTCTCTATGAGGGTAACACTCCAAAACCCTTAACTCTCTCTTCTTTTTTTTTCTTTTTTCCCTTTATGTTTTTTTCTCTCTCTCTCTCTTAGTTTCTTCTTTTCTCCTTTACTTTTCCTCTCATTTGAACCTCACTCATGAACAAATTATTTTATTTGTGACTCAAATTTTTTCTTTGTGGCATTTTGGGTGCTTCTTACTTTGCTGTTTAACTCATTAGCATTCTCCCAAACCCCAGCTCTCCATTCTATCTAATTTTTGTTCCACTTAATACAATAGCATTTTTTTCTTTTTCTTGTTTCCCTCTTATCTCTTTCATTATATCTCTCAGTTGACCATTATTTACAAGCAAATCATTTTGTTCTTAATCCAAATTTTTTTCTTTTTTGCATTTTGTGGGTCCCTACCTCCTTTTTTGCCCCTTTATCACTTCTCCCCAAGTCAGGCCCTTCATTATAGGAAGTTTTTATTCCATTTAGCACAGTATAATTCACAGTTTTTCACGGTATTTTCTCAAGGACGAAGGGAAAGAGGGAAAAAAGAGAAGTAATAAAAATTTTTTTACTTTTATTTTTACTCTTTAATCTTTATTAATTCTCATTAGTACTATTACAAAACCACCCTCAGATGCCATTAAGGAAAAGGAAATCGAATATCATGGATACAAAAGACAGAGATGTAGCACAGATAGATGAGGAAAAATCTATGGAGAAAAAATATAATGGATTGGAAACCTTGGACTTAAATGACGGAGAATTTAAAATAGAAATACTAAAAATACTCAGAGATATACAAGAAAACACAGAAAGGCAATTTAGGCAGCTCAAAAAACAACTCAATGAACACAAAGAATATCTTCCCAAGGAAATTAAAACTAAGAAAACAAATCAAACAGAGATGAAAAACTCAATTCGTAAACTGAAAAGTGAGGTAACAAGCTTAGCTAACAGGACAGATAGAAGATAGGAATAGTGATGTAGAAGACAAACAACTTGAGGCAAAACAGAGAGAAGAAGAGAGAGACTCAAGAATTAAAAAAAAATGAGAAAGCCATACAGGAATTGTCTGACTCCATCAAAAGGAGTAACATAGAATAATAAGTATATCAGAAGGAGAAGAGAGAGAAAATGGAATGGAGAACACATTCAAACAAATAATAGACGAGAACTTCCCAAACCTGTGGAAAGAACTAAAGCCTCAAATTCAAGAAGCAAACAGAACTCCGAGTTTTCTTAACCCCAACAAACCTACTCCAAGGCACATCATAACAAAATCAGCACAAACCAACAACAAAGAAAAAATTCTCAAGGCAGCCAGGAAAAAGAAAAATACAACATATAAAGGAAGGCCTATTAGATTATCATTGGATTTCTCAGCAGAAACTCTACAATCTAGAAAAGAGTGAACCCCAATATTTAAAATTCTGAAAGAGAGGAACTTCCAGCCAAGAATACTATACCCATCAAAGCTATCCTTCAATTACAGAGGAGAAATAAAAACATTCACAGATACAGAAGAGATGAAGGAATTTATCATCAGAAAACCCCCACTTCAGGAAATACTTAAGGGGGTTATCCAACCAGATACAAAGAACAAAACAAAACAAAACCACAAGTAAAAGCTGCACCAAGAACACAATAAAACCAAATTTAAACTGTTACAACAAAAACAAAAAAAAGGTGGGAAGAGCATGGAGGTTAATAGTAGCAAAGAACAATGAAGTGCAGAAGCACTCATAAGATAGTGTACCACAATGAACATGATATAAACCCTTTTCATTACTTAATGATAACCACCCCTGAAAAAACCACCACAGAAGCACATGACTTAAAAAAGGTAGTAACAGGGGAAAGAAGTATGGAATACAACCAAACAAAAACAAATGATAGAAAAACAAAAGAGAAGAATAAAACAAGATACAAAACTAACAGAAAGCAATTTATAAAATGGTAATAGGAAGCCATCAAGTGTCAATAATTACACTAAATTTAAATGAATTAAACTCACCAATAAAAAGGCACAGAGTAGCAGAATGAATTAAAAAAAGAAAATCCAACTGTATGCTGCCTACAAGAAACACATCTAAGCAGAAAGGATAAAAACAAATTCAAAGTGAAAGGCTGGAAAACAATACTCCAAGCAAATAATATCCAAAAAAAAGCAGGTGTAGAAATACTCATATCTAATAATGATGACTACAAGACATCAAAAGTAATCAGAGACAAAAATGGTCATTTTATAATGATTAAGGGGACACTGAATCAAGAAGACATAACAATTCTTAATATATATGCACCAAATCAAGGAGCACCAAAATATATAAGACAGCTACTGATTGACCTAAAAACAAAAACTGACAAAAATACAATCATACTTGGAGACCTCAATACACCGCTGATGGCTCTAGATCATTCATCCATACAGCAAATCAATAAGGTTATATTGGCCTTAAATGAAACACTAGAGCAATTGGATATGATAGACATCTACAGAACATTTCATCCCAAAGCAACAGAGTATACATTTTTTTCTAGTGTACATGGAACATTCTCAAGAATTGACCATATGTTGGGCCACAAAAATAATATCAGCAATTGAGAAGAATTGAAATTATACCAAGCATATTTTCTGATCATAAAGCCTTGAAACTAGAGTTCAACTACAAAAAAGAGGGAAAAACCCCCACAAAAATGTGGAAATTAAACAACATAATTTTAAAAAAATGAGTGGGTCAAAGGAGAAATAAGCACAGAGATCAAAAGATATATACAGACAAATGAAAATGACAATACGACATATCAGAATCTCTGGGATGCAGCAAAAGCAATAATAAGAGGGAAGTTCATATCACTTCAGGCCTATATGAACAAACAAGAGAGAGCTCAAGTAAACCACTTAACTTCACACCTTAAGGAACTAGAAAAAGAAGAACAGACAACTCAAAACCAGCCGAAGAAAGGAAATAATAAAAATCAGAGCAGAAATAAATGAAATAGAGAACAGAAAAACTATAAAAATATTAATAAAACAAAGAGCTGGTTCTTTGAAAAGATGAACAAAATTGACAAACCCTTGGCAAGACTCACCAAGGAAAAAAGAGAAAGGACTCATATAAACAAAATCCAAAATGAAAGAGGAAAAAAAAATCACCACAGACATCATAGATATACAAAGAATTATAGTAGAATACTATGAAAAACTATATGCCACCAAATTCAACAATCTAGAAGAAATAGATAAATTCCTAGAACAATACAACCTTCCTAGACTGAGTCATGAAGAAGCAGAAAGCCTAAACAGACCAATTAGCAGGGAGGAAATAAAAAAAATTATTAAAAACCTCCCCAAAAATGGAAGTCCAGGCCCAGACGAATTCTATCAAACATTCAAAGAAATGAATTCTATCAAACATTCAAAGAAGACTTGGTTTCTATTCTATTCAAAGTCTTCCAAAAAATTGAAAAAAAAGCAATACTTCCAAACTCATTTTATGAGGCCAACATAACCCTCACACCAATACCTGGCAAGGATGGCACAAGAAAAGAAAACTACAGACCAATATCTCTAATGAATACAAATGCTAAAATACTAAACAACATATTAGCAAATTGAATACAACAACATATTAAAAAAATAATACAACATGATCAAGTGGGATTCATCCCAGTATCTCAAGGATGGTTCAACATACGTAAAACGGTTAACATAATACACCATATCAACAAAACAAAGAACAAAAAACACATGATCTTATCAATAGATGCAGAAAAGGCATTCGATAAAATACAACACAACTTTATGTTTAAAACAGTCAACAAAATGGGTATAGAAGGAAATTATTTCAACATAATAAAGGCCATAAATGACAAACCATCAGCTAACATCATATTAAATGGCATAAAACTGAGGAGTTTCCCCCTTAAATCAGGAACAAGACAGGGTTGTGCACTCTCCCCACTCTTATTTAATATGAACTAGGAGTTCTAGCTCGAGCAATCAGACAGGATAAAGAAATAAAAGGCATCCATATTGGAAAAGAAAAGGTAAAGGTTTTACTTTTTGCAGATGATATGATCCTATACATAGAAAATCCCAAAGACTTCACAAAAAGATTACTAGAAACAATAAACCAATACTGTAAGTTCGCAGCATACAAAATTAATATACTAAAGTCCATAGTCTTTCTATATGCCAACAACAAAACATTCGAAAATGAACTCAAAAAAATAATCCCCTTCATTATTGCAACAACAAAAATATAATAAAACACCTAGGAATAAAAATAACAAAGAATGTAAAGGACCTATATAATGAAAACTACAAAGCATTGTTAATGGAAATTGAAAAAGATACAATGAAATGGAAAAATATTCCTTGTTCTTGGATAGGAAGAATAAATATAACCAAAAAGACCATATTACCCAAAGCAATATACAAATTTAATGCAATTCCCATCAAAATTTCAATGACATTTTTTAAAGAAATGGAACAAAAAAAAATCATTAGATTTATATGGAACTCTGAAAAACCCCAAATAACCAAAGCAATTCTAAAGAAAAAGAACGAAGCTGGGGGCATTACAATACCTGACTTCAAATTATATTATAGAGCCACGACAATCAAAACAGCATGGTATTGGCAGAAAAATAGACAAGCAGACAAATGGAATAGAATAGAAAGTCCAGAAATAAAACCACATATATATGGTCAAATAATTTTCGATAAAGTGGCCAACAATACACAACGGAGAAAAGAAAGCCTCTTCAACAAATGGTGCTGGGAAAACTGGAAAGCCACATGCAAAAGAATGAAACTCAAAAAAAAAAAAAAAAAAAAGAATGAAACTCGACTACAGTTTGTCCCCTTGCACTAAAATTAATTCAAAATGGATCAAAGACCTAAATATTGACGTAAGACCTGAAACAATAAAGTACATAGAAGAAAACATAGGTACTAAACTCATGGACCTTGGTTTTAAAGAGCATTTTATGAATTTGACTCCAAAGGCAAGAGAAGTGAAGGCAAAGATAAATGAATGGGACTACATCAGATTAAGAAGTTTTTGCTCAGCAAGAGAAACTTACAACAAAATAAACCGACAGCCAACCAAATGGGAAATGATATTTTCAAGCAACTGCTCAGATAAGGGCCTAATATCCAAAATATACAAAGAACTCATAAAACTCAACAACAATCAAGCAAACAATCCAATTAAAAAGTGGGAAGAGGACATGAATATTCTTCCCAGGAAGAAATACAAATGGCCAACAGATATATGAAAAGATGCTCATCTTCATTAGTTATTAGAGAAATGCAAATCAAAACTACAATGAGATACCACCTCACACCTGTTAGATTAACTATTATCAACAATACAGGTAATAACAAGTGTTGGAGAGGCTGTGGAGAGAAAGGAACCCCCATCCACTGTTGGTGGGAATGTAAAGTAATACAACCAGTATGGAAGAAAGTATGGTTGTTCCTCAGAAAACTGAAAATGGAACTACCTTATGACCCAGCAATCCCTCTACTGGGTATATACACCCAAAACTCAGAGACATTGATATGTAAAGACACATGTAGCTCCATGTTCATTGTAACATTGTTCACAGGCCAAGGCATGGAAACAACCAAAAAGCCCTTCAGTAGATCACTGCATAAAGAAGATGTGGCACATATACACTATGGAATACTACTCAGCCATAAGAAATGATGACATCGGACCATTTACAACAACATGAATGGATCTTGATAACATTATACAGAGTAAAATAAGTAAATCAGAAAAAACTAAGAACTACATGATTCCATACATAGGTGGGACATAAAAACGAGATTAAGAGACATGGACAAGAGTGTGGTGGTTACAGGGAGTGGGGGGAAGACGGAAGGAGAGGAGAAGGGTGATGGGGAGGGGCACAAAGAAAACCAGACAGAAGGTGTCAGAGGACAATCTTAGTTTGGGTGATGGGTATGCAACATAATTGAATGACAAGATAACCTAGAGATGTTTTATTTGAATATATGTACCCTGATTTATTGATGTCACTTCATTAAAATTAATAAAAATTTATAAAAAAAAACTTAAATAAAACCAAATTCAGAGCCAAATTAACATAACATTGGGTATTATTTACCTCACATCTCATTGCCTGAAACATTATGTTCACCTTTCTGCAAACAAAACTACAAGGTAGTCTAAGAGGCCGGGGGTAATAATACAATTTGCTTAGACCATGCAAACATTAGATCCTGACTCGGGTAGCATACAGATTTGGAATTTTTAGACTTAAATTAAAAATAAGTTTGGTTCATATATAAAGTGCTTTAATGCAAAATGCAGATACTAAGCAAGAACAGATGAGTAAATAAAGGTAAACTTAATTTTCGCTTCTTATTGATTGGTCCAATATACATACATGGTTGGTTCAAAGTCCTAATAGTAACAGTATATTGTTAAAGCATGCAAAATACTCCATTTTCTCTACTCCCTTATCTATCAATTATAATTGTTTTGAAAAAAACCTACCCATTGCCCCAGAGTTTGCATATACATTTACAGCTTACCTAATTCTACTGTCATATAACTCTACACCAATTCACACTTAACACAGGCAACTTTGTACATAGTATTCCTAATTCATCAAGCCATCTCTAAATTATTTTCATCATTTCACTCATTCATATGCTATAATTGCACATAGTTACTATTATTACTTTGAACAAACTGTATAGTATAAAGAATATTTATAATTCAGTAATTAAAATACAAATGATTCAATAGGAAATTTTAAAAAAAGATTCAAATGAACACTTTACCAAAGACAACATATGAATGGCAACAAGATATGGAAAGATATTCAAATGCATTAATCTTTAAGAAATCATAAAAGCACAATAAATATCACTTCAAACAAATTACCTTGTCACAATATCAAAGAATAAAAATGACAAGTGCTAATGAGGATATGGGATAACTAGAACTTTTACACATTGCTGCTGTGCATGCAAACTATTATAGCCACTTTGAAAAATGTTTGCAGCTTCTCATAAACCCCAAAACACATACGCCATTCAACCCAGCAATCCCACTCCTAGCTGTTTACTCCTAATGAAAACCTATGCTCTGGCTGGTTAGCTCAGTGGTAGAGCATCAGCTTGGCATGTGGATGTCCTGGGTTTGACTCCTGGTCAGGGCAGACAGGAAAAGCGCCCATCTGCTTCTCCATCCCTCTCCCTCTCCCTCTCCCTCTCCCTCTCCCTCTCCCTCTCCCTCTCCCTCTCCCTCTCCCTCTCCCTCTCCCCCTCCCTCCCTCTCTCTCTCTCTCTCTCTCTCTCTCTCTTTCTCTCTGTCCCCCTCCTGCAACCACCCCCTAGTGGGCTTGCCAGGTGAATCCTGGTCAGGGCGCATGCAGGAAGGACTCTGTTCCTGCCTCCTCTCCTCTCACTGAATATAAAGAAAATAGAGGTTCACACAAAGATTTTCAGGTTAATAGTCATAGGGATGTTTTGTTTGTTTTGATTTTTGTTTGTTTTATCCTTAATTCCAAAACTCAAAAAAACACACAAAACACAACATTCCAGTTGTTGTTCACAGGGGGAAATGAGTGAATGGTTAAATTTTGGCATATTAATTTAATGG
Organism: Saccopteryx leptura; assembly: GCF_036850995.1. NCBI lineage: Eukaryota > Metazoa > Chordata > Mammalia > Chiroptera > Emballonuridae > Saccopteryx > Saccopteryx leptura. The sequence continues at coordinate 151,313,127 of NC_089507.1, forward strand.
ATTATCATTTCACAGTAAAAAAAAGTACTGATAAAGGCAATAATATGAAAGAATCTCAATATGTGAAAAGTGAGAGACAGACACAAAGACTTCATATTATATGATTTTATTTATATAATACTCTCCGAAACTAAAGCTATAGGGGTGAAAACAGGTCAATGCTGGTTATGGGCTCTAACTGGAAAGAACAATACCAAGGGATTTTCTTACATTATAGAAATGACCGATACCTTCAGTATAGTGTATAGTTTTCCAAATATAATTGTTAATAGTTTTTGAACCATTCATTTAAAAGGTCCAATTTTTTGCATGTAAACAATGACTTCAAGTAGCATAATTTGCTTTAATAGTAAAGGAGGTACTTTTATCCATCCTCTAGCTTTTGAACAGAGTATTGTCAGTTTCTACTGTGAAAAATTTATATTTAGGTCGATAATAACTTATCAATTCCATCTATTAAAAAATACTGCTTAGCCTTACCAGGCAGTGGCACAGTGAATAGAACATTGGCCTGGGATGTTGAGGATCCATGCTCAAAACCCTGAGGTTGCCAGCCTGAGCGTGGGCTCATCCACCTTGAGCACAAGGTCGCCGGCTTGAGCGTGGGATCATAGACATGACCCCAAGGTCGCTGGCGTGAGCCCAAAGGTCCCTGACTTGAGCCCAAAGTCACTAGCTCAAACAAAGGATTATTGGCTTCACTGCAGCAACCCCCCTACCTCTGGTCAAGGCACATATAAGAAAACAATCAATGAACAGCTAAGAACTGATGTTTCCCATCTCTCTCCTTTCCTGTCTGTCTGTCTATGTTTGTCCCTCTATCTCTCTCTCTCTCTCTCAAAAAAAGAAAAAAAAAGACTTCTGATATTGAACATCTACATTTTTTATGGCTGCTGTTAATATCACTTTTAAGGCCAAGTAATCTGTAGTGTTTTTCCTCCATCAAACCATTCTTTCTTTAAATGTAAAAGGCATCCATTTTGCTTTGGCAGCACATACACTTCTTTAGAATAACACAGAGATTAGCATGGCCCTTGTGCCAGAATGGCACACATGTCTATGAAGCGCTCCATGAAAATTAAATAAACAAATAAATAAAGAACGTCTATATTTAATTAACTTATGGAAGTTCCTTTATTGCAGAAAGCTCCAATAAAATAAAACTAAAAAGCTTTCATGGTGCAATTTCTACAATACATTATTGTAGTATCATAAACTGAAAATTGGTTGGAAACTGGGATATCATTTCTTATAATGTTCTTATTCATACATTATTTTAAACTAAGTAAGGGTGTTCTGTTAGCATAATTTTCTTTTTGTAACAGAAAAAGAATGGTTGAGTTTTTTTTTTAATTTCAATTTGACTCAGATATTATATTGTAGGTGTAAAAATAATAGCTCTTACTCAGCTCTTTTCAAAGCCTAATAGTAATTTTACTGAAAGAAAAGATAATTTATTTTATCTTTTATCGCAGACACTCAGGAATATGATTATAAAAATGCAAGCCTAATACAGATATAAAAATAGATATTTATTATCTGGCATAATTTAGGATTCTAACTTCTTCCCTTCTGTGTGCCAATGAGAATACATATATACCTCCTACACTGTATTTCAGATAAAAGTTTTATTTGATTCATATAAAGATATATAAATTTATTCACTTCTACTTTTTCTTTAGATTCTGATAATTTATTAAATAAAACACAGAAAATATGTTTCATCTCTGTTTTTCAACTCAGAGACAAAATAAGGAATCATTATAAATAAATTGAGGGATTATTTTCAGCTACATATGGAAATGCAAAAATACTCCAGAAAATTTTTAAACCATAAGCAAAGTTAATAAAGATTCATCACGGTGCACTTTGAAAGGAAAAACCACCTCCTGCCTTTGTACAAGCAGGTAATTTAAAAGTGTTAGTCCTCACTTCCAGGCTGTACAATTTTAACAATTATGCTTACTTCACCAACTTGGTACAAGGATGGGCAGACGTACATTATTAAAGATAACTAGAACAAGGCCTGGGATGTATTTTATTTAGAGTCATAGGAGCTGATTTGTATCTCATGGGAAACTGAGGAGAGTAGGCTTGGAGTTTCCTCTAACACTGCCAATCAATTCTAATTATCCCATAGACCACTCCCAGGTCGGTTCCCACCAGTGCATAAAAATATAACATGGATCATGGAGTCCAAATCTTATTTTGTATCATAATCCAGGCCACCCTTGTATGGACCCTTTGCAGTGTGGGGGTTCTATACCTGATTGACAAAATATATAATGAACTTGGCTTTTTGATATCTGTCATGGACAAAGCACTGGTTTTACAAGAATGAGCTTGTTCTGAATCTGGTGCTAATCCCAGACATAGTGTCAAAATAAAGTTTAGGGAGAGTCCTACATTGCCATGGAGAGGCTAGCCACCAAAGATACTGGGGCATTTTTCAGGGTCCTAACCCCCAGCACCCTGCCCTGGTGATTTCCCCAGGTGTGCTGAGCCCTACTCATCACCAGATTATACCTCAACCCAGAGGCCAGCACAGAGGCCAGGGCATTGGGCAGACAATCCTAACAGATGGAGACCCAGCTTCTGTTGAGACTTTAAGAATGTCAATGTGTGCTCTATCATGTACACCAGCCTAGCTTCCTTTTTGGGACATTATGAATCATTTAATTACTTTTTATTGCCTTTATAAAGTGCTTTCCACACAGACCTATATAAGAGAAAGAATTTTCTTACTAGTTTACCTACCCCAGGCAATGCTGCAGACATTTATGATAGTAGAAGCACCACTGTACAGAAAACTGAGGCAAATGAACATGCAAATTATGGGAAAACTTATTCTCAGTTGCTATTGAGTGAATTTGTGATAACTGTGTGAACTTTTACCCAATAAAAGAAACCTGGGCATAGTTTGCAAGGCCAATTACAACTAAGAACAGGATTTCATTTAATAGGAAAAGCCTATGTTTTGGGCTTATGTTCATTTATTCTAGGAATTATGCGGAATTTCATTGCACATAACTCTGGAATTTGTGCTGATAAAAGGTAATAATTAAATTTAAGTTCCATATTAAGCAATGATCCTTCTAACAAATAGTCTTTATAAGAACTCTTGCCTGACCTGTGGTGGTGCAGCCTGACCTGTGGTGGCGCAGTGGATAAAGCGTCGACCTGGAAATGCTGAGGTCGCCGGTTCAAAACCCTGGGCTTGCCTGGTCAAGGCACATATGGGAGTTGATGTTTCCAGCTCCTCCCCCCTTCTCTCTCTCTGTCTCTCCTCTCTCTCTCTCTCTCTCTCTCTCTCTCTGTCTCTTCCTCTCCTCTCTAAAATGAATAAAAAAAAATTAAAAAAATAAAAATAAAAAAAAAGATATTTAAAAAAAAAGAACTCTTAACAAAATTAATCAAGTTTTTTCTAATGTATCATATGATGAAAAGTCTTCAGCAGTTTGAACATTACACTCAAGTCAACACTTATTTAACACCCATAGTGCTAATGATTGTATTCAGAATATAATATATATAGTTCAAGTGTTTGTGGAGAAAAATACTTAGAGAGATTGATATTTCTAAACTAAAATTATATGTATATTAACCAAATACTAACAAAACACATGATTTAGAGAAAGATGTAGATGATTTTGAAGAGGCTCAGCAATCACTAAAATAAATAAATAAAATTTCTTTTTTGTAAGAGAGTATAACTTAAAATATTCTAACCAAAAAAAAAAAAAAAAATAGAATTTCTTGTTGGAGCATAAGAATCTGCCTAAAATGCTTCCTTTGACATTATTAAATTTATCTTTTTAAATAAGAAAGCTTTGCTTAATTTTGAAAGATATAAATAAATTGAAAGTATATTTGCTTTGTTTGAAAAAATACATACTCAATTTGGAACATTTAAGTATTTTTCAAAAAGATACATAATGAATCATTCTGACAATATTCCTAAGGTTATTTTTATTCAATTAGCCTAAACATTTTTCTGAGCATCTGGGTACTACCTTGTAACCTCAAAATATCAATAAATAGCCATAGAGGCAATTTCAGGAATCAGTTCCAAGAACACAGTAATTTAATAGCATCTTTTACCCTTTCACTCTCAACTCAGCCAGTTTTCATGAAACAAGCAGCTCCTGGGCCCCATGGGTACCCGAATGGAAAGGAGGGCATTCGGTCTAAGGGTATCCAAGAAAACACAGATGGCGCAGGGCTCTTCTGGACAGAGCAGAGACTAGAGGCCACCAGAAGAGGACTGCAGTGGAAAGAGAGAATATACTGCCTATGTCTCCATCTCTGTCTGTTTCTACCTAGATTTGTGTGTGTTGATTCTGTGTGGGATTGTCTACACAGCCTGGTTTCCAAAAAGCCAAAGGTGTCACTACTGAGACTGGGAAAGGGAAGAACATTGATGCCCCAGTGAGCTGTGCACCTGACTTGTTGACAGACTGCCAACCATCTTTACCACGTGTCAAACCGCCATCTTTCAAGGCATCCCAACAAGGGTCAGGCTCTAGTGGGCAGATAAAGAAAAGAGATGCACACATAAGAAGTCTTGGAACCAAGTATGAAAACTCAAGGATGAAGATGAAAATCTTATAAACTCAAGATAGGGGAAATACTGTATCAAAAAGAAAAAGATCTGAATAGTAGTAGATTTTTTTATTTGCAGTACCAGAAACAAAAAGGTGGTAGAATAACAAGAGAAAACAACTGTGATACTAAAATGTTATTTCTAACAAAGTTGTCAATATCTTGCTAGGGAAAAAGAAGGATTTTTGTAATTATTCAGAAATTATCATCCATGAATCTTATTTAAATGAGATACTTGAGTGAGGACTTTTACCAACAAATACATATACATATATATAAAATCTACCACCTGAAATTCAAAGAATACCCCAGCATGTGTATTTAATACCAGAATGAATACACCAAAAGGAAGAAATTATTTGAGGCTGAAGAGTTTGTGAGCAAAAGGACATCAGAAACAGGGTTGATGACAAGGGCATTATATGCCACTCAAAGCAGTTCACCAGTAATTAATCTTTAGGGTCTTTTGGATTGTGGTAGGAAACGTGGAGACCAGGAAGTCACAGTGGAGCTGATAAGTGGCTAGATGAGGCAGCAGTTGTCGGACACCTAACTCGGAAACACAAGGGAATAGTAAAGAGTTTTAAGCACTATTCAAGTCATGATAACAGGATAGCATGTTGAAACAAAATGACACTTCTCACTGGTAGATGTAGGCAAGGCTAATAGCTTATTAATGCTTTTACATTGTTATACATCTCTGGACGCTTGTTAAAGGTCAGAACCAGAATTTCATACTAGAATTTAGAAGAAAAAGGACAATTGCTCTAGTTGGAAATGCACAAATAAACCACACCTTTAAGAAGTAGATTTTAATAGATTAATTTATATATTAAATTTAAGCTCTTTATACAGTTTAATATTTGTATATTTAGAAATGTATTAAAACTTACTTTATGGCAGAGCATAAAGGCTAAAGAGGAAGTCAATATTTTTATCCTTGCCGAGCAATGGTGATACCCTGTCACTTTGTCAGTGGGGAGCTACTGGGATCCGGAATCTCCACCTCTGCCTGGGGGGAAGGGGCATTCCTTCATCCTTTTCCGGAGTGCTGCAGGAGGAAACCCCGTGGAGGGTCAGGGCATTCAATGGCACTCAGAGGTAACAAGGTAGACTTCCTCGGTGTCAACAGAGGCCAAATATGAAATGGTAATAAGGCACTCCTGTCCCTCCAGCCATGAGGGTTCAACATATGCACCTGTAACTCCTCCTCATCTGAGAAGTAACAAAGAATTGTCCCCCTTGGATGCTCAATAGAAATGTGGTCTTCCACTCCACACAAAGATAAAGAGGCTGTGGCTGTGTCCTACTTGTCCCTGATGGGGTATTTTCAGAGGAGGTAGGTTAAAACAGAAGATTTAAATAAGATTGGGAAACTTAGAGCATGATCTGTAAAACATCAAGGTTTCCTTCAAAATCACTTAGGATAATAAGAACCAGGAAAATCTCAATTTGAATGAGAAAGACAATTAATAGATGCTAATACCAAAAGATAGAGATAATGCAATTATCTGACAAAGATTTTTAAGCAGACATCATAAAAATGCTTTCATGAGCAATTATGAACACACTTGAAAATAAAATTTAAAAAGTAGAAAGCATGCTGAAAATAGCTTTGCAGGATTTGTGTGTGTGTGTGTGTGTGTGTGTGTGTTAATTTCTACTTATCATATGATCTGCAAATCACACTTCTGGACATTTCCCCAGAGGAAACTGACACATATCCTTATAAAATTCAGTACAAAATTGTTCATAATAACTTTATTTGCACTATGCAAAAAATCTGGAAAATAATTTTATTTCCCAAAACATCTGCAAGAGATCCAAAACAAGAAATACTATACAATAACAGAACAAAAAGTAAGGAACTGTTGATATACCTAATGAATAAAATGAATCAAAGAAAAACTACACTGAGTAAAAAAAATCCAATAACCAAAATTCAAATATATTATAATTTCACCGATAGAACATTTACATTATATTCTCAAGATGACAAAATTACAGAGATGGAAAACTGACTAGTGGTTTCTCGGGAAAGAGATGGTGTGTGGAGGTGATGGTGACTAAGAAGGGGTAGCAGGAGGGAGACCACTGTGGCACAGGACAGCTCTGTACCATCGTGCTGGTGGTACATGTGATAACATGTTGAGCTGTGCCCAACGTCACTGTCAGTTCCCTGGCTTTGATATGGTGTTACAGTCATTTAAGAGATAAGTGTGTGATGAGTACACCAAACTTTTACAACTTCCCATAAGTCTATAACCATTTTGAAATTACACACATATACAGACACCCAGACATTGCATCAACTTATTAAGATTTATTGGCTGGTGAGGAAATTCCTATCAGATCAGAAAGTCTGGAATGTTGATTTTTCATAATAAGCAGTGTGAAGACATTTGGTGGTACATTTATACCACGGAACACTAAGTGGCCATAAAAAAAAAGGAAATCTTACCTTTTGTGTCAGAATGGATAGACTGGGACATCATTATGCTAAGTGAAAGAAGCCAGTCTGAGAAAGATAAGTACCATATAAATTTCACCCCAGACAACTTTTAACTAACTGGTCCTGCAGCTGTAGCCTATTCAGTGAACAATCTGAGAGGCATTCCCCACGTTTGTCAAAGGTCTCCAGCTGCCTACAGATGAAACAGTCGTAATACACCTTGTATCTCCTTTCCCACCTTTCCAGTCTCACTTTCTCCAAGCCGTTATGTCTGGGATCACCTTCCAAATTACCTGCATCCGAGCTCTTTCTTCTTGTTGATTTTGGTGACCCTAAGTTAAGTGAAATTCTATATCACTTTTTCCTAATTCAATAATAAATATGTTAGTATAGTGCAGGAAATATTTTCTTCTAAATCAATCTTGTTTGTTTGTCTTCCAAATTTCAGGATATCTCGCCGGTCATGCTCAGCTCGCAGCATCAGGGGGAGGGTGCGACTTAATTTTTTGGTGCTCCTATTGACTATATTTTGCCTTTGTTTATTCACATATTTCAACTACAATCTGAGATTTTCAGTGACTCTCCAGAATATATTTTAGTTTTCCACAGTATCCTCAGCAAAGTGCTTATTCTTTCTCATCAGCCTCTCCCTTTCTAAACCAAGGGGCCCCTCCGCGCCCCTGTGTGCTCCCTTCCCACACTGCGTCTGTCTCTGTGCTGACTAGCGCAGTGCTCAGGCTATGGGAATAAGAGAACCGTAGATAGTATCTGCTGAGAGGAGTCTGTTGTGGTCTGAGTTGAAAATGTACTGGTTGCATATCTCCCACGTGTATAAAGTCAATGCCTATTTCTGGGCGACTCTGTCACTTAGGTTCATCCACTCACCCCCACACCTCTGCGATCTGCAGGAGGTCACTGGGCTGAGAACACGAGACCACAGTCATCACCCCTAGTAAGCTTTGTGCTCACATTTCTTTTTAATTTGGTGGTTTAATTAATGATTCTGCAGCTACCGTTCCACTAGAAAAATGTCTACAGACAACAAATACCTTTTTTTCTTTTGTATTTTCTTTCCTCTGTTATCTAGAAAATGAAGAGGTTTCTGTGTTCCAACAATGACCTCTCCTCCTCTTCAGAACTGGGCACTCAGATCAGTTGTTTTCCCAGCAAGTCCTGAAGTTTATTGTCCTACAAAGCCACGTGGTGTCCCTTGACACTATCGTAGCTTGATTGTAAAGGTCCCCGCCGGTGTCATAGCTGCCATCTGGTATCCATGCCTCAAAGTTGGGTTTGTTCATGTAGATTCCATTCTCAGGTATAATACCTATATTTAGTTTCGAGTGTGTGTTAATTTAAATTTCAAAGTTCATCTGATGTCCTATTCTTTTGCAGTTTACCAGCATGAGTTATAAATTTCTTTAACACATTAAATTAAATCTTCTGTCATGGAGAAATTACTTTCATTTGAATATATATTAACTAAATATACTGAAACTTTCTTAGGTTTTTCTGTTTGAAATCAGACCTTTTGGACAGTTAAAAAGCTAATGGGTTTAAGCTGAGCCTCATCTTTGGAAGTTCTGACCCAAATTCCCAGTCTTATTAACCCTGTGAACTTTTATCTTTCTTAGTTTCTAATCTAAAGGTAACATTTTCTCAGAGGGCTGGAAAATAAAATAATGCAGCGTTCTTTGTACGGCTAACACAGGCCTCGTACTTGACATGCTCTCAACAAGTATTACCTCCTATAGAAATGATAAATGTAGTTGAACTCACAGGAATTCAAAAGATAAATTCACTGCTTCACATCAGTTATCAGCAATCAGAAACCTGCAGTATAGGAGCCGCTATACCGCGGAGGGAAAGAGCCCAGGCCTGGTAGTCAGAACCAGCCTCACTGCCCTCCTTGCTGCTGAGTGCCTATGCGACAGCTCTCAAGTTCTATAGTTCCCTTCAACTTCGTATTTCAATGTGAAGCAGGCATCTCATGTATAGGATTGGTCGGAGGATAAAATCAGACTCAGTAATAGACACAGAAGGCCAAATATAGCACCAGGCAGGGAGCTGGTATTCAACACAAGGTACTCATACTTCAGTAAGTTATAACAACCTGCTAAGACAGACATATTTTGAAATAGGTCTCAGTCAAATTCCATAATAGAGACCACCGGTCAGATGACATGTCTAAATTTGTGATCAGTGCCATATGGTTATTGGGCAAATATGTCTAATATTTACTGGTCCTGGTCTTACATAAGTTTCTTCTGTGTGAAAATGTTATTTTAAAAACATGTAGTTTTGTCAGCTCTAACAGAAAGTTCACAGGGTTAATAAGACTGGGAATTTGGGTCAGAACTTCCAAAGATGAGGCTCAGCTTAAACCCATTAGCTTTTTAACTGTCCAAAAGGTCTGATTTCAAACAGAAAAACCTAAGAAAGTTTCAGTATATTTAGTTAATATATATTCAAATGAAAGTAATTTCTCCATGACAGAAGATTTAATATCTGTTATGGTTTTTCTAACTAAATCTGTAGGTGCTGGTTGGAAAGAAATTAGATGCATTTGTCTTTCAATGGACTCCTGAAATATTCCATTTTCTAACTTTGTTAAACCAAGCTCAGTTCCATTTGTCAACCTAAATGCCCTTTCCTCCAGGAAGCCTTCCCTTAACTTAGGTGAGGTCCCCTACTTTGGCTTCCAAAAATTGTGCTTTATTTCATTAAAATTGTTTGTTTAATGTTCACTAGCATAGAGCTGAATGTGTATTTGGAAACCATGAAATGTTCTCAGAATTAATTACTTGTGATATCTTATAACACAATTGTATGTTCAAAACCAAGGAGATACAATGCTAATAACATGTCAAATAACTTGATTTCCCAGAAAGAACTTTAACCTTGGACTCTGTGTGTGAGAAATACTAAATGTGTGCAAAAACAACCAAGCAAACATTGGACAGTTAGTGTCTTCTGTGGAGAAATATTTCAAGAAGATTTTTCTCAGAAAAATAGAAGCTATTTTATGCATTCATGGAATGAATGGTTGGGACTGAGAGAACTCCAAGTTTGCAAAGCCATTTAAAAGTCTAGGAGAGCAAAGGTCACAGTCAGTGCCTAAGCTCTCTGTGAGCCGGCTTTGGTGGTTCTCAAGGGTTCCTCCATAAGGTGCTTAGCGCCCTGCATGAGCCCTCTGAGCACGTACTTGCTCATGGATTGCTCAGAAAACGGTAATGTCTGCTTCTCAGCCACATTGCAAATCTCAAATATGTGCTTCAGAACAGGGATCAAAAGGGATCGCCTCTTTCGTCCTGGCCTTTCCTGTGCAATGCACTAGAGACCCCAGAAGGAGTCGGTAGTGATAACAAGTTAGGAATCCCAGGCTTTGCCGGAACTTAGGCAACATATTCTTCAAAGCATTATTTTCCTTACCAACTAACCATGATTATGTTTCATAAAAATTACAAGGGTGAAATGACCTAGACTGCTTTGTGAACTGTCCCCCTCAGTTGTGAAATACATGAGCTTAGTAAGCAACCATCTAACTCCTCTTCAGACTGCTAGATATAAAGGAGTGGGTGGTGATGAGCTGTATATAGGACTCCAGTTGCTCAGGAAGAATATATTCTATATCAGATCACTTAATTGTCACATTGATTTATATATTAATGTGAATTTAACAACAAATAGACTCATAACTGAGGTTGTGGACAATTAAATATCTTTGTGGAATAAATAACATATCCAGATAAGCCAATACAAGAACATTTTCAAAGAAGACTTGCTAATTTTACCTACTCTGGGATCAACATTTAGATTAGAAGTGACTTAATAAAACATATAGGAGGAAATGTCTTTCTTTTCTCTTTATTTCCTTTCCTATATATTCTTTCCTGTGCTTTTAAAAATTATTTTTTATAAAATTGTGGTAAGACACACATACAATGAAGTATACAAATCATAAACGTATAACTTTTCATGTGACCTCTACTCAGACTGAGACTTAGTATATTTCCTTTATCCCGGGTGATCCCTCATAGCTTTTACCACAAATACATTTGCAGTCCTCCCATTCTCATTTCCATTATCAGAGATTAGCTTTGCCTGTCTTTTAGGTACACAGTGAATTATACAAATGATTTCTTTTGTTTTTTGTATTCTTTTATGAAACATATTGTATCTAAGGTTCAACAATGTTGTATGCTATCAGAGTGTTTATTCTTTTTTCATGAAGAGCTCCATTACATAAATATACGTCACTTCATTTAGACTTGTTTTATTTGCTGTTTATTTAAGCTGCTCCACACTTTGGCTATTAAGAGAAAAGTTGCTAGGTTTATACTGTCGCAGTCCAGCCAAGACGAGTCTATTACAGGGTCTTTGAACGGGAAAAGGTATGGAATTTGAAATAAATGATAGACAAGGACTTAAAGATATATATATATACAGATGGGTTCAGGAAGATGCCACAGCAAACAGTCTCTACTGTTCCTTAGCCGTAACATGCCTGCTCCCAGAAACACATCCACTTTTATTCATAGAAAAAATGTGGGCCCTGGTCGGTTGGCTCAGCGGTAGAGCATCGGCCTGGCATGCAGGAGTTCCGGGTTCACTTCCCAGCCAGGGCACACAGGAGAAGCGCCCATCTGCTTCTCCACCCCTCCCCCTCTCCTTCCTCTCTGTGTCTCTCTTCCCCTCCTGCAGCCAAGGCTCCATTGGAGCAAGGATGGCCCAGGCACTGAGGATGGCTCTGTGGCCTCTGCCTCAGGTGCTAGAATGGCTCTGCATGCAACAGAGCGATGCCCCAGAGGGGCAGAGCATCGCCCCCTGGTGGGCATGCCGGGTGGATCCCGGTCAGGCACATGCAGGAGTCTCTCTGACTGCCTCCCCAATTCCAGCTTTGGAAAAATGAAAAAAAAAAAAAAAAAGAAAAAAAAAAAGAAAAAATGTGTCCATCAGCAATTCAATTAAGTTTCCAAGGCAACTCAAAGATAACCCCCACCATAGCACCCAAATCTACTTTACACTAATAAGAAACTAACTTCCAGCCTCCTCTGGAGAACATGGGTGAGACAAATGAGAATCAGGTGTAGCTCTTTGTTAACTAGGCAAATGAGGTGGGGTTTGGGACCAGCACCTCTGTCCAGATTGCAAAAATACCCTGTTTATTTATTCGGTCCCAACAGTATATGCCTTTCAGTTGGCATACATATGCCTTTCTCTTGGGTGTATAAATGGGTTATACAGTTGGCCTACATTCAGCTTTAATAGATGTACAACTATTTTCCAAAATGATAGAATAAATTTCTATTTCTATCTACTTCTTCTACATTCTTTTCAGTATTTACAGTGATCATGTTTTTAATATAGTCATTAGTGTAGTTATAATAGCATAGTTTTTTATTATTAAATTCATATACAATAAAAGATAATATTTGGTGTAGAATTCCATCAGTTTAACACATGCATAAGTTTTTGTAACCACCATTACAATCAGGATCCAGAAGACTTCCATCTCCAGAAAATATTCCCCTGTTCTGCCTTTTGGAGTCAAACCATTCCCACCTCCAGCACTTCAAACACCACTAATCTGTGCTCTGTCTTTATAGCTTTATGTGTTCCAGGTTGTCACATATGTGACATTATACAATACAGAACCATTTGTTGCTGTGTTCTCTCATTCCGTATAGTTCTTTGAGATTCATTCATGCCAGTGGTTAATTCTTTCTGTTACCCCAGCAGTCCACTTTGTGAATGTACCACAGATTATTTAATCATTACCCATTGAAGTACCTTTGGGTTATCCCTAGATCTGAATGTTTATGAATGTAATTAATATAATATCATAAACTGCCAAACTGTTTTCCAGAGTGGCCATACCATTTGCATTGCTACTGGCAATTCATGAGCGTTTGTGACTCCAAAACCATGCCAACACATAGTTTTATAAGGATGATTTTATTTCAGCAATGTTAATAGGTGTGTGTGTGTGTGTGTGTGTGTGTGTGTGTGTGTGTGTATAACAGTATTCCAATGAGGTTTATTTTGAATTTCTCAAATGACTAATAATAATATTGAAGACCTTTTGATGAGATTAATTGCCATGTCTTCTTGAGTGAAATGTCCGAGTCTTTGTCTTCTTTTATTTTTGGGTGTTGATGATGGAGGTTGCTTGTTTTATATTTCTTTTGTTTTGAAGATTCCTTAAGTAATTTGCATCCATGTTATCATTCTAAGCAAGGATTGTATTCATACATTTTGATCCAGAGGTTATTTTCTAATTAGTGTCTAAGCTCAGAGTAGACCTGCTCTATTTTATTAAAAAATTACAGAATCACATTGTAATACTATTTAATTCCTACACCAGGCTCCCTAAAGTATGTCATCTGTGTCAGTTTTCTTCACAGGCTCAATTAAATTGCATCTCAAAAAAAATTAAAAAAAATAAATAAATAAAACAAAACACTACAATCATTTGGTTAGTCTTGCTCTCACTACCAGATGGAGAGTCTCTTGAGGAGACTTCACATCTTACTAATATTTGAGTCACAGTGAATGTCCATGTCATTTGCAACATTGTATAAACTTTTTTCTTCTAAGTAATTTTGTATTTGGATAGTATTTATTTTCTCTCTAAATTATGCATTTTATTCAAATTACTTTATATACATCTTTACATAGTTGTATAGGACTTGTATAATTAGGAAAGCTTTAAGTGATATTTTTTTAAAAATCAAATAATTTATATTATCAAAATGACAGCTAAGTCATTAAAATATCATACAGCATGAAAAAGTTATTAATTTAGATTCTCAACTACCCAGTGAAATAAAGTATTTCTACATCATCGTTAATTTATGCAGGAGTCACTCAAATGCAATAAGCTACAGTTTAAGACATACTGAATTGGCATTCTTGAATAAAATCTAGTCCCAATAAAATCTAGTCAATGAACATAGTAATTATGTGATACTGATCATCCTGTTGCTCAAATTAGGCCTTAGATTTTTCAACTATAAAATAGATAAGTTTTTCTTGATGATATCTGAGATAAGTATCAGCTATAATGTGTTTCTGGCCTTTCAAATAGCTTCACTTATTCTTAAACATAATTCAAAAAGAAAAACAAACCCCTAGTCGTTTCCAGCCTGAGTTTTCTCGTCTAATGGACTCTTAACAATAGATGTTAACCAGTATACTACCACAGAATGCATCAGGCTATTTTCCATAAAGATACAAAGGAAATCTCTACAACATTCTATTTCAACAAAGAAAAATGTATTTTGTCACCACAAAGGTATTTTCAAAATGTCTTATCATTACCATAAAAAATTGAATGCTGAAAAAAATCATTTGTATTTTAAAAAATAGCACAAAGAGTTCTATCATTCTTTCAAAATGAGTAAAGTGAGGCAAGGCAGGCAGCAGACCTAAGCAACCCAGAACACTGACATGATATCCAGAAAGTAGATATCTTATTTGCTGTTATTATATTGCCTCAGTAACTCAATTTACATCACAATTCTCATGATGTTTCTTTTTGTCTCCATTGTCTGTCTTGTCCTCACATCACTCCCTAGACATAAAAAACTTCATGTCTCAAACAACATAAAACAATAAAACATTTGAATTTGAATGAAGTCTTTATGACTCCATGCTTAATAGCACTTCATTCTGCTCAGAGAGATAAATTTAAAATATGTAACTCTATTATTCTCTTTTAAGCATTCCCAAATTTCCAGGACCTTGACAATGGAACCCAAGTAGCACAGCCTAGAAAGCACTTCCTGATAGCACATCTGTTTACTAATCAGTATCATCCCTGACACTATCTTCAATGCCATTTATGTTTTATCAACTACTTGACAAAACACATCCTTTTTTGAAAAATAAGTTATTCTTCTCAAAATTAATTGCTGATTAGTAGATTAAAGCCCCCCTCTATTGTTCCTTATTTTGCTTTGCACAAGTTACTCATATTTGCTATTTCAATTTAACACAAGGAAGAGTCAACCCTGCCTTCTGTGAGAAGGACAAACTATCTCTTCTAGAGGACAGATAACGGACAATTCTCTAAGTGCATTGCAAAATCTGTCCAAATTCTGATTCTGCATAATTGAGCATGTCTCAATTAAAGAATCCATTCCATAGATTCTTCTCAATCTGAAATAAACCACGTGTCTACAGTGGCATGATGAAATTTAACTCTGCTCAGGATTTAGCATCAGAGAAATTGTACTCAAGCTTCAGAGAAAAAGAATGGTGATACAAGAATACTACTAAACTTAAGAGTAAAAGGGGTCATAAAATAGCTACTGAATGCCTACCATGTGTCAGCTGCTATAAATAATGACTCCATTAGTTCTCTAAGATAGCATGTTAAAGGAGGAAGTATTTGATTCAATTTAAAAAAGAGAGAGATTACTGAGTACCAGGAAAGTTAAGTGACTTGCTCAAACCGTCTAAGATAGCAGAGATGTCAGTATTCAAACCCGATTCCCCCAACACCAGTACATACTCTGGCCCTTCCCACGCCACTTCTTCCCATCACTCCCTGCAGTGTGGGGAGATGCTACGTCGCCCTTCGTTTAATATCTTTGAAAATCACTTTCTTCCTCGAAAATACGGGGATAATATTATCTATATGAAATGTTTTGTTTTGTTTTTTGAGGATGAAATGTAAAAAGATATGTAGTGCCTCATTCAAACAACTCTGTTATTAAATATTCATTCAATAACATTTTTTTAAATAACACTTATTGAGAAGCAACTTTGTGGCAGACTTTTTACGAAGTGTTCTTGGTACAAGAGCAATAAATAAAACTGATGCAAACTCCTGCCTTCAAGGCATTTTTATTCTACTGAGGAGAAACAGACATTGAGCAGAATAAAAAAATCAGAGTGAATGAATCCTTCCAGTTTTGTGATCCTTAATTTGTCTCAAATTGCAACAAAGGCCGAGGAGTGACTGCAGTTCTGCCTGTGATCAGGATGTAGAAAGAGACAAGAGAACGCTATTACCATCCTAAAAAAAAATAAAAAAGGTAGATAGTCTTAAAAATTAATTTTTCTTGACCCCATCAAAGAGATGAGGTCACAGGCCAACAAAGGGAAACAGATTCCAAAGAATAATAAATGTCTCTGAGGAAGGCAGACAGGTATGAATTGCTCCACTTCTGACAAGCTAGGGATGACGAAGCTGTCCCTATAGCAATGGTTAAAAATAAATCATTTACAATTTTGACAAATTTCTAAAGGCCAAGTGTGGGCTAGCAACCCAAATTAAAATAGATCTGGACGTGGGAGAGTTCACACTTAGAAAGATGCTCTTTTCTATGTGTCTTTTCTGAATATTCACACACACACACACACACACACACACACACACACACACACACACACACACACACCAGAGTAGGGACAAGAGAGAGGCCACAGGGAGCCTTCTGCAGTGGCAAGTCCTTTGGGAGGTGAGGGCTGCTGATGCAGGATTGGCTCACACACTTGCCAGAACCTCTCTCTCAAGCATTAGTGATATTGGTGCATATTAACAAAAGGGCTTTAAGCCACTAGAGAAAGGTTCAAAGGCTCTGGTACTACAAGATACTGTTGGGGAAGTAAACATAGAACCCTCTGCCCTTCTGAGGCCAGAATCATTCTCCCACTCCAAGAAAAGCAAGGAAGAGCAAGGATTTCTCTACAAAGTCTTCAACATAGCTATGATTATTACATTAAAAGTTTTAGTGTGTTGTGGGTTGAACTGTGTCCTCTAAAATATGATATGTTGAAGTCCTGACTCCAGGTACCCATAAATGTATTGTTAGTCAGAAATATGGTTTTAACAGATATAATTAGTTAAATTAAAGTGAGGTCATAATGGAGTAGGGTGGATTTTATATTCATTATGGCTGGTATCCTAAAGAGAAAAGGAGAAGACACAGATGCAAGAAAAACAAACAAAAAACAAAAATGAAAATGCCATGTGAAGATAGAGACAGGATTTGGAGAGATGTGTCTACAGACTAAGGAACATTAAAAATGGCAGCAACCAATGGAAGATAGAAGAGGCAAGAAAGGACTCTTCCCTCAAGACTCGGAGGGAAGCCTGGTCTTGCTGACACCACCTTCCAGAGCTGTCAGAGAATAATAGAATTCTGGTGTTTTTGTTGTTGTTGTTTTGGTTTTTTTTTGTATTTTTCCAAAGTTAGAAGTGGAGAGGCAGTCAGACTCCAGCATGTGCCCGACCGGGATCCACCAGGCATGCCCACCAGGAGGCAGTGCTCTGCCCATCTGCGGTGTTGCTCTGTTGCGGCCAGAGCCATTCTAGTGCCAGAGGCGGAGATCATGAAGTCATCCTCAGCACCCAGGCCAACTTTGCTCCCATAGAGCCTTTGGCTGTGGGAGGGGAAGAGAGAGGTCGAAAGAAAGAAGCAGGGGAAGGGTGGAGAAGCAAATGGGTGCTTCTCCTTTGTGCCCTGACCGGGAATTGAACTGGAACTTCCACACACCAGGCTGACATTCTACTGCTGAGCCAACCTGCCAGGGCTAGAGTTCTGTTGTTTTAAATCACCCAGTTTGTGGTGAATTCTTACAGGAGCCCTAGGGAATTTGGACACAGTGTGAATTGTGGATAACTTGTATGAGGATACAGAATGCAGAATTTCAGCAGAGGTATAAAAATTACTTTAAAAAGTCACTGGAGATGACTAGAAAGAAAAATATGCTACCAGAAGGAAATATCCCTTCAGTGGGATTTCAGAAAAAGATAGATCGGAAAAAAGTATCAAATAACTTGAAGAGAGTTTAATAGAAATAGTCAAAAAGGAAGCACAAAGATATAAAAGTCAGGACAAAGAATCCAAGAGATGTAGGTCAATATCAAACATCGTGGCCTCATTCCACAATTGAAGATCCAGAAAGGGAAAAGAGACAAGTCAGAAGAAATATTTCAAAATATAATAGTTGAGAAAATTTCAACAGAATGATAGAAAGAAGAAAAGATAGAAAATTTCTGTCTGAGATAGGGATCCTGAAAAGGGTACTCATTTTCACAATTTCTAATGAGCTTTGTACTATAGGGCTGGGCAGGGCAATAAGGTTGAATAAATAAATGTTTATTATTAATAATAATATAATATACCTATAATTATATAAATAAATACACAAATATAAATAAATAAACAAATAACTTTAGAAGTTATAACATAGGAAAGAATATGTCTGTATTGCCAAGGAGATGATCACCTATTTAAAAAAATCTCAGAGTATTTATCTTTTAAACTTAAATCCATTCATTAATATTCTTATAGAGCAGTTGCCAGAACTGAACTTCATTGTCCTGGGCCTAGTATTACATCTCTACTTTTACTGGTTTAGTAGTTACGTCAAATAATTGCTTTCATTTAAAATTCTCCCATTTCTGTTTGTAGCGTTGAGTCTTCATCATTATTAAAAAACATATGATTTTATGTGAGGGCATGCTACTCTATTATGATACATAAGAAATTTTATGTTGAAAATAATTTATCTATTGATTCATATACTATAATATACCCATCTGCTCAACCTCTTGAACAAGAAGGGAAAAAATTACTGACATTATCAAAGCACCTGTTCATGGGCAGGCACTGTGCCTTTTTCACACATTTTCTCATTCATTCTCAAAATATCCCTGGAAAGTGGTCATTATCGTCTCCATTCTAAACAGGAAAACCAGGTTCAAAGGGTGTACTAAGGGAAAATATAGAAGAAGTGTTTTGCACTGATTAAATTATAAACACCCACATGTAAGTGACTTAACTAATAATATATTCTCTTAAATTATTATACTTATTTAGAATTAAATAACTGAACACCAGTTAAACCAGTAAAATGTTGTCTTCTATACCTGACTTGGTGCACTAGTTCAACCCAATTAGGAATCATATGTCAAATGTTATGTAAAGAACTGACACTGTTCCCGGGGCTCATGGTGAGCACCCAAGAACACTTCCTTTGTGCTAGCCACATTCCCCAAAGCCTATGTCTGCCTGTTTTCCAGCCTCTCCTTATTCATAGCTTCGACATATGAAGGTTTTGCCAGAACTTGATTTCTTGGTTCTTATATGGGTACAAACTTATACAGCAACACCTACCCTGGTTCCAACACGGTAGAATCCAACACTGACCACCCATTTTGATCATTGTATTTCTCTCTAACTCAACAGTAGCAGTCACTGGATGACCACCTTCTGGCTCCCTGCTCCCAAAATCTGTGTAAGAAGCAGAGTTGGGGAACATTTACATTTTAACTAGCTCAGCTATTTCAATGATTTTTAATTAGCCTTCCACTTCCTATCCCCAGAGAATAACAGTATGAGCTAAAACACCTTATCTCATTAGTCTGGTTATTTAATTGATATTCCTGGCCATTATTTCTGAAATATTGTACATGTGCCCATATAATTATTGCTGCCAACAGGAAACAGCAAAACCATCCCACCAATGTGCATTCACTTACACACTTGATAGCTTTTGGAGAAAGTGGTGGACTTTATTTGGAATCTTTGTAAGAAAATTAACCTGGACCCCCATACTTTCTGGTATTCAGAAACTTCTGTTGGTTAGGGTGACCATTTGGAGCCCACAAAGCCTTCTGAACACAGGGAGTAGCAGAACCCATGAACGCTTTTTGAAAACCATATGCTAATGAGGCTCCAAAACACCTAAAGGACCACAGCGTGCATCCGAAAAAATGAATATGTCAAAGAGTTATTAGGCAGATAATTTTAAGAAAAGGAAGGCTGAATTTTATTTATTTATATTTATTTATTTATTTATTTATTTATTTATTTATTTATTTATTTATTTTTGTTGTTGTTGTATTTTTCTGTAGCTGGAAATGGGGAGAGACAGTCAGACAGACTCCCGCATGCGCCCGACCGGGATCCACCCGGCACGCCCACCAGGGGCGACGCTCTGCCCACCAGGGGGCGATGCTCTGCCCCTCTGGGGCATCGCTCTGCCGTGACCAGAGCCACTCTAGCGCCTGGGGCAGAGGCCAAGGAGCCATCCCCAGTGCCCGGGCCATCTTTGCTCCAATGGAGCCTCGGCTGCGGGAGGGGAAGAGAGAGACAGAGAGGAAGGGGGGGTGGTGGAGAAGCAAATGGGCACTTCTCCTATGTGCCTTGGCCGGGAATCAAACCCAGGTCCCCCGCATGCCAGGCTGATGCTCTACCGCTGAGCCAACCAGCCAGGGCCGGAAGGCTGAATTTTAAATAAAATTCTATATCAGGGCTAGCTTTTTGATAAATGAACGTTTCTTAACGATCATTGAGGTAAGCAATAGTAAATTTATCCCACTTTTGAACAGATACACAAGAAAATAATCTTGAACCATGATTTATTTCTATGTCAATACCGCCAAATTGTGTCTGGTTTCTGGAGAGGTTTAAGCATTGGGCAGCTGACAAGTGACACTGGAAGGTTATCCTCATTACTCAGCACTTTGTCCCCACCTCAGCCTGGGCTCCTCGCAGTAACAAGGGATTGTCTGTTGACGGTATAGCAGTGACATGAAGCAGTGACATGTGTGAACATTATCCAAAAAGGAGAAACCTTCCACCTTCCTTTTCCTGAGAACACTGCTGAGTACGCGTGCTCTTCTTTGGGCTTCTAGGACTAAGGCACTGAAAGAACATCTCTGGTAACTATGAAAATACAATCTTAAGAGGGGTAACGCTGATTCTGCTTGTTGATATGACCAAATGAAATAATTCATGTAAAGTACTTTACATTGTTCTTGGCCCCTACCACTTGAATCTTCTGTACGTCTTTCCTAATGGGATCAAGGTGTTTATAGTATCACTAATAAGTTGCTCATATGAACAGTGATTGGGACTTTTCTGATGCACTGGCAACACCTGGGTTGACTCACCTCTTGTGACCCCCCCCTTTCACATCCCACAGTCCACAGGACAAGGTATGATTTTTTTTTTTTTTTTTTTTTTTTTTTTTTTTTTACAGAGACAGAGAGTCGGAGAGAGGGATAGATAGGAACAGACAGACAGGAATGGAGACAGATGAGAAGCATCAATCATCAGTTTTTTGTTGCAACACCTTAGTTGTTCATTGATTGCTTTCTCATATGTGCCTTGACCATGGGCCTTCAGCAGACTGAGTAGCCCCTTGCTCAAGCCAGCGACCTTGGGTCCAAGCTGGTGAGCTTTGCTCAAACCAGATGAGCCTGCACTCAAGCTGGTGACCTCGGGGTCTTGAACCTGGGTCTTCTGTATCCCAGTCTGACACTCTATTCACTGCGCCACCACCTGGTGAGCCCAAGCTATGATTTTTTTTTTTTCCTGAAGCCGGAAATGGGGAGAGACAGTCAGACAGACTCCCGCATGCGCCCAACTGGTATCCACCTGGCACGCCCACCAGGAGCAAAGCTCTGCCCACCAGGGGGCGATGCTCTGCCCCTCCGGAGCGTCGGGCGTCGCTCTGCCGCGACCAGAGCCACTCTAGCGCCTGGGGCAGAGGCCAAGGAGCCATCCCCAGCGCCCGGGCCATCTTTGCTCCAATGGAGCCTTGGCTGCGGGAGGGGAAGAGAGAGACAGAGAGGAAGGAGGGGGTGGGGGTGGAGAAGCAAATGGGCACTTCTCCTATGTGCCCTGGCCGGGAATTGAACCCGGGTCCCCCCGCACGCCAGGTCGACGCTCTACCGCTGAGCCAACTGGCCAGGGCCCCAAGCTATGATTTTTAAAGTCTAAGAATCCTCCTCTTCTTTCCAACTGTCTTAAAATTAATGCATAAATTGATTTTTAATATTAGTTCACAAGTAAGAATATAAAACTCTGAGGATCATAGACTTTTGAGGTTGTGGTGACTTTAGTAGATGTGGGTGGTTTTTTAAAAAAATTATTTTGGAGGCCCACTTTATCATATGCATTGTCCATTACCAAATTGTATGCAATTTTCTATATTTGCCATTTCAAAGAGCCTGCTTCATGCCTCCTCATTCATTGGTGCGTATAATTGAGATCTGACTTGGAGTTAGAGAAAGCTCATATTGTGCAATTTCCTTCATCTAAAAGAGTTTTAGCTAGAGAATAATAAATACTTGATTACTTGTTCTTTTATAGCTCCAAGTATTGTCTGCTTCTAGAAAACGGGGTTGTTTGTACATTACATTTTACAAAAGATTAGATCTATCACCTCATTACCTGGGGAGTATGCCTCCATACACAATGTTTATCCCACAATCATTCTTCTCTCCTACCTACTTCAATCATCTCCCTCCCTTCTTATTACTTGGTATGTATTGCCTGAATTACCAGGCCGTGAAATGTTCTTTTTCCTATAACTCAATCTCTGACATTTCCAAATCTTCCTTGTGAGAGATATCAAAAAGAAGCACTCTATTTCTTTAACGGAATTACTAAGATGTATAGTCTTAATTGCAACTGTTTTTAGCTAATTAAAGGAAAATGGGAATGCATGTTGTAGATGTAAATGTCTAAATTTACTGCTGGGTATTCATGACTTTTAAATTTTATACTCTTAAAATTATACTATTATTTATATATTCAAATATATACAAATAGGTTGAATCCTGTGGCACAAAACAATGAAGGTGGAAAAAATAATTTTATTGTTCACTGCTGTTTGTGGCTCTCTGCCATAGTGATCTTAATTTGTGATTATAATTCATTAAGAATAAGAAAGAGATTTCTAGTTCTTACTAAATTTGTTTTCATTTTGTTTTACTTGAATAATGGAAATTGCTTCCTTAAAGCACTAGCTCACGAATTCTGCACATTAAAAAGTAAATAAACTCAAATGCATAGAAGCATCATCTGCAGATATATATGACTATTTTTAAATAGCAATGAAAACCCTGTCCACATACAAAGATCAATTATGTACATTAAAAGGCAATTTAGGTCATACTAAAGCTTGGACTAGACAAAAATGTGAATTAATCCTGATGGCTTTTCTGATATTACAAAGTTTGAAAATATGGACAATCACTTTCATGAGTACTATCTACTATGCAATCATTCTTCTGGCTAATATTGACATGTTTATAAACTCTTCTCCAAAATGTGTTTGAATGGTCATAGACAAATACATAATCTCTATGGGACACAAGTCTAAACTGTGTAGTGACAGACTGCTCTATCTACTCTTCTCAGACTTTTGAATTTCTAAAATTTTACTATCACTTTTACAGGTACTTTTTAAAGAGTTCATTCTTTTATTTTCCCTTGGCATTTATGATCACAAGACATTTTTAAATGTAATAATGTGAGTCTTTGACCATGACAAAGAAGAGACAGAGAGAGAGAGAGAGCTGATTTATAATGTGACCTATCTGAAACTAGGCACATTTAAGAATTATTTTCTTGCCTGGCCAGGTGGTGGTGCAGTGGATAGAGCATCAGACTGGGATGCGGAGCACTCAGGTTAGAAACCTCAAGGTTGCTGGTTTGAGCACAGGCTCATTTGGTTTGAGCAAGGCTCACCAGCTTGAGCCCAAGGTTTCTGGCTTGATCAAGGGGTCACTCGGTCTGCTGAAACCCCCCCCCCCGGGGTCAAGGCACATATAAGAAAGCAATCAATGAACAACTAAGGAGCCGCAACAAAGAACTGATGCTTCTCATCTCTCTCCCTTCCTGTCTGTCTGTCCCTTACTGTCCCTCTCTCTGTCTCTGACACACACACACACACACACACGCACACTATTTTTGAAGGATTAGGCATAGGCATTAATTCTAATTGCATTCTTTTATGGATGAACCAATTTAATCAAAAGGAGCTTTCTTAAGATAGAGCATCTTAATCATTTCTTTGAACATAAGAATTAGCCTGAGCAGGTGGTGGTACAGTGGGTAGAGCATCGAACTGGGATGCAGAGGACCCAGGTTTGAGACCCTGAGGTCGCCAGCTTGAGCACAGGCTCATCTAGTTTGAGCAAAAGCTCACCAACTTGGACCCAAGGTCGCTGGCTTGAGCAAGGAGTTACTTGGTCTGCTGAAAGCCCATGACCAAGGCACATATGAGAAAGCAATCAATGAACAACTAAGGTCTCACAACAAAAAACTGATGATTGATGCTTCTCATCTCTCTCCATTCCTGTCTGTCTGTCCCTGTCTATCCCTCTTTCTAACTCTCTCTCTATCCCTGTAAAAAAAAAAAGAATTAGAACTGAGATAAGTTTGGAAAAGATAAAAATGTAAAAAAACAAAAAACAAAAAAAGACTGATCCCCCACCCACTCTCTAGAAAGCACCCAGAAGAGAGTATTTGCATGGGAAGAGGTAAAGGAGTAGGTGGGAATTTAATACACTCATTCACATTTTCACAAGATTGACCTTGTATACCTGGATACTAAAAAGGAAATGACACTAAATCTTCATGCACTTCACTCTCTGTATGTTTGCTAATCCCCATTAGGTGTCCAGCTTGCTATTAGACATATAGGTCAAAAGCTGAAAAAGATAATATATATATTTGCTGCCAAAGAGCTCTCTAGTAAAGCTATACACAAACAGACAATTATGTACTCTACATTAAAGATGATAAATACTAAAGTAGTATTCAACACTAAACTACCAAAAGGAAGTGTCCCTTTTACCAAAAAATAAATGCAAAAGCTATATAGTGCAGGTAGCAGGGAGTTACATTTCATTCCAGATGTACACTTTTATTGTCTTTTTTTTACATACTTGTGTATTATTTCTTTTAAAAATGATAGAAAAAGGTAAGAAAATGATGTTATCCTTTACTATAAGGAAGGAATTAAAAAGAAGAGATTAGAGAAAGCCGCTTTCAAAACTGTGCCTGACTTCCAGGTTCAGCGTTGGCAGGTATAGAGTTGGGAGGGCAGCATGCCCATACTTTGGCAGGAAAATGCCAGACACACAGGAAATCAATAACTTTTCTAAATCAGAAAACCAAAGAAATACAGCCAACCACCACCAAAGTTCGGAGAGACAAGCACACCCCAAGAGTCACAGCCAAGGTTTGCTTACCTAAAGGAGAATCCGCTGGGTCAGGAAACTGGTAGGAACATTTGAGCACTGATGTCACAAATTGGAGGACACTTGGTGGGAGCTACCTGGAAAGAGAGCTGTCCCTGGGTCCAGCTGGGTCCGGCAGCCTTGAGTAGCTCCTCACACTTTTCTAGGCTCTACCACCGGGAATACCACGGGGTTCTTGTTGTAAAGATTTGAATAGTACGCAGCTATGGGTCTGGCAGGAGGATCAGCATCCTCACTGTGAAAAACTCACTGCATGCAGAGTGTTCGCCACTGAAAGTGCCTGTCCCCAATAGAATACGCTGTTCCGGAGCCTTCTCCTCGCCTTGGGGAGGAGACTTTCTCAGTCCAGCCTGCTCCAGCATCACTATCTCAGCTAACACGGGTGAACTAAGCAGGACTGGGCCGTCAAGAAGTCATGATGGGAGGCTTTTTATGTCACAAAAGGAACTAGGGACATGGGGGAAAATGTAAATGTCGCAGCCCTGAGATTTGGTCTCACTCTACCCTGAGATTTAATTGGAAGATTATAGAACATGCCCTGTTCTTCACTTCTTAGCATCACTCCAACAGGAACTCAACGTAATAATAGTCAATTCCATCTGAAAAATCTGTAAGATAGCAGGAGCACATAAGGATGCCCAATCAAGAGAGGAGATAAAAACAAGGACCACAGAGGGACGGAAGCCTCTGCCTACAGCTATTAGCCACAACTACCGTAGTTATGAGACATTCAACAGAGTCCGAATCATACCCAAATTAACATAAATCTCCACACTGAAGTCTTACTCAATTCAGTTTTTATTACTTGATGTAAAATGTCTAACTTTTTGGGAAAATAAAATTAGAAATTAGAAGTCATGTCAAAGGCAAAAGGAGATGAATTATGAAGAGCAAAAGCAATAATCGGCACCAGACTTAGATGTATAGATATTACCAGAAAGGGAATTTAAAATGACTACAATTAATATGTTAAGGGCTCTTCTGGAGTGAGAACATGAAAGGGTAGGCAGCAATGTAAGAAGAAGGGTGCAAGTTCTAAGAGAGTCAAAAGGGAATTCTAGAAATCAAAAACATCGCTACAGAAATAAGTAATGGCTGTGAGGGGCTCCTCAGTAGACATGTGGGTAAGAATCAGTGAGCTTGAAAATGGTGCAATTTAAACTTCAAGAAATAAAATGAAAAGGGGAAAACAACAATAAAACCCCAAAACAGAACATTCAAGAACTGTGAGACTATTTCCAACAATGCAATTAGAATGCCAGAGGAAAATGAGAGAAGGGAGCAAAAGAAAAACATTTGACAAAGTCAATGACTAGATTTTCCAAAACGAATGATATACAAAAACAAACTACAGTTTTAGAATGCCCAGAAAACAACAAATAGAATAACTACCAAACTTAACAAACAAAAGTCCTGAACATATCATATTCAAATTACAGAATATGAAAGACAAAGAGAAAGTCATGACTGAATTGAGCAGGTGAGGGTTGGGGAACACCTTAAATAGAGAAGAACAAGAATCAATTACAGAAGAGGTCTTAAAAACCATGCAAGAATAAGAGAGAGGAAAGATATACTTAAAATTTTATAAAGAATTCTAGAATTCTATGAAGAGTTCTTCCAAATCTTTTAAGAATAAGAGAGAGGAGTTACATACTTAGAATAAGATTCTAAGACATTCTAGAATTCTGTACAGGCATAGCTCAGAGATGTGCAGGGTGGTTCCATTCCACTGTGATAAAGTATTACAATAAAGTGAGTCCTAATCTATTGGGTTGGGGAATAAGTTTGTAGCGTTTTTATATTTTCTTTTATTTTACAACGATTTGTTTGCTGTTTGGCAAAGGGTAAGTATTCATTTGATAAAACTCTTTCTGCTCTACAAAACTATGTTAATTGTATTTTTGAGTTATTTAATTTTTTATTAGTTTTGAGGCTTAGAAATGGAATACCCAGGAGGCAAAAATCAACATTTTCGACACCTGCTCTTCTTTGCTTTTCATCGAGGTCAAAAAGCTGCCGAAGCAGCCTGGGACATTTGCAACGTGTACGGAGAAGGTGTCATAGGCGAGTCTACAGCATGGAAATGGTTTGCAAAGTTCAAAAATGGCGACTTTGATGTGCCGCAGCGGAAGGCCTTCTGAATTCGATGAAGAACTGGGAAATGCTTGAAAAGAATGCTACGGTCAACAAGGAGCTCTACATTGCCCAGCTACACCGTGTGAATGAGGCTATTCGACTGAAAAGACCTGATCGACATGGTCAAACCATACTCCTTCATGACAACGCCAGGCCCCATGTTGCACAAGTCGTCAAAGCCGCACTCCAGGAGCTCGAATGGGAGGTCCTTCAGCATCCGCCGTATTCTCCGGACCTTGCACCAACCGATTACCATCTTTTCCGCTCCTTGTCAAACCATATGAAGGGCGTTACCTTCGATAACAAAGAGGTCCTTAAAAACTGGCTCAACAACTTCTTTGACACCAGACCAGGCGATTTTTGGAGGAACGGCATCAACAAATTGGTCGAGAGGTGGGAAGAGGTTGTAAACAGCAACGGTGAATATATAATTAATTAACTTATTGATATAATTATTGGTTTTTGTTTAAATAAAAGTCTTCTGTAAAAATGCTACAAACTTATTCCCCAACCCAATATTTGCTCTTGGAGAATTTTTCCTTCAATTTGTAAAAATAAAAAAGATGTAACATGTGAAGTACAATAAATCAAAGTGCAATAAAAGAAATTTTGCCTTACTTAGTAAATTATTACTTTCCAAAAGTGAAGAGAATGTAAAGATTTTCTCAACTGAAAAAAAAAAAACTACCCTGAGAATTCATTGTCACTAAATCTACCCTAGGGGAAGTGTTGAAGAAATCCATCAGGCAGATAGAAAATTCTATTGGTCATGCACATAGAGCTGCATAAAGAACAGAAGAATATCAGATAAAGGGGAAGTTAATAAATGTAACATCAAATCTTTAATTTTTAAAAGAAATATTAAAAATAAAATTTTAAATTGTTACAGTAGAGTATATTTTACATTAATAGGATATAGATAAGTAAAGTTAATGATAGTAATACCACAAGGAGGTATAGATAGAAATTGAGAATACTTGGTTATAAGTCCATGTACCAAATTTGAATTTTTATAGTATTATTTGAAGGTGAACCTACATAAAATAAAAATGTATATTGCAGATTTTAGGGCAAGCACTATTTTTAATACAATTGATATGCTAACAAAAGGAGATAAAATAGAATCATATAAAATTTCCAACTAAAGCCAGAAAAGCAAAGAGAGAGAGAAAAAGAGAGGGTGAGATAAAGAAATAATTTAAAATTCAATAAATATGAAATACTAACTATACTAACTAACCAAAGTTAGTTAGTTGATACTTATACAACTATATCAATAATCACTTTAAATGGAAATGTTCTGAATATACCAAGTTAAAGACAAAGATTTTCAAAATATATAAATTAAAAAATAAACTATATGTTGTCTAAACAAAGCCAACTTCTACTTTCTATGTAAAGGCAGATTTGGTTTAAAAGTAAATAGTGGAAAAGAATATGCCATGCTGACAGCAGAAGAGAGTTGAAGTGACTATTTTCAGAAAAAGGAAATTTAAAAAAATTACTATTTTGGGAGGATATAGAAGGTTATTATGTAATGATAAAGTTGTCAGTTCGCAAATAAAACATAATATTCTTAAACATGCATGTAGATAATGACAGAAAGTCAAAATATATCAGGCAAAGACTGCTAGAACAGCAAAGATAAATAGGTAACTTTACTATTATTGTCAGAAACTTCAACAATCCTCTGTTAGTAATTGATAGATCAAGCAGGCAGAAAGTCAGTAAGGAAATAGAAGGACATAGCTGACCTGAACAATAATATCAACCAACTTGATCTCATTGACGTTTATGGAATACACTAATCAGAATACACATTCATTTCAAAGTCATATGAAGAATTATTAAGATAGAAGCTATACGTCACCATAAAATACAGCTTTAAGATTTAAAAGTAGAAATTATACAAAGTATGATTTCAAATCAAAATAGAAGTAAAATTTAATAATAAAAGATTTTAGAAAAACCCCCAATACTTGTAAACATCATACATCTGAATGTCATACAGGTCAATAAAGTCTCAAGAAAAGTTAAAATTTTTTTGACTAAAATAAAAGTATATAACAACAAATCAAAGCCTGTGAGATGCATCAAAAGAAGTGCTTAGAAATATAGTTATTGAATTAAATTTATACATTAGAAAAAATACCTAAAATTTATAACTAATGCTTCTCATTTAGTAAACAAAGAGAAGAAAAATTAAAGCTGAATAAAGCAGAAGAAAATAAAAGTTAATAAATTAATAAAATTTAGAAGACATATCAGTGAAATTGAAAGCATGAAAATCATGGAGAAAATCAACATAGCCAAGTACAGGTAATTTGAAATAATCCAAAAATGGAAGTAGTATCCAATCTAACTCCCCCAACAGACAGAAGACACAAATTACCACTATCAGATATGAGATAGGGGGTACTGCTACTTATCCAATGAATATTAGAAGAATATAGAACACTATGAACAATTCCATGACACAAATTTGTTTACTTAGATGAAATACACGAATTCCTTGAAAGACATAAACTACAATATTTATACATGAAGAAACAGCTAATCTAATAGTCATATCCACTTTAAAAGGTGAATAAATATTTAATAACTTTCCAAATAAGAAAGCATCATGCCTAAATAATTTCCCTGGTAAATTCTATCACACATTTAAAAGACAATACCAAGTTTTCAAGATCTCTTCCATAAAATAAAAGCAAATAAAATAATTTATAGCTTATTTTATTATGTAAGTTTTACCTTAATGCCAAAATTACATAGAGGCATGACAAAATTTACAATTACAGACAAAATCTTCCATAAACTCAGATAAAAATATACTCACATAATATTAGTAAATCAAATTTTACATGTACAAAAAGAATTATACAAAATATTGGGGTGAAATATTCCAAGTATGAAAGGTTTTTGCATATAAGAAGATGAGGTCTCACAAAAATTAGGGGATATTTTAGATTTCCTTCATATTCATTTTGAAATACCTCTAATTTTTGCGAGCAGTATATAAGGATGACCAATGAGCAAATGAGAAGATGCATAGTATCATTTGTCAGTTGCAAAGTGCAAATAAAACCAACAATCAAAAGCTACTACATCTTTGTTAGAAGGGCTAGAATCAATCATCCAATAACAACACAATAATACTAATAATAATATTACCACATGCCAAGAACTCTATATTTACTCCTAATAATAAAAATGTGAACAAATTCTGCTCAGTAATCGAGAGAAAGAGAAGTTAGCCACTGGTAATGGAGAGGAACTGGCCAAACTACGTCAGCTACTTGAGACAGCTGTCCCCCTCCAAGAATGTCTCATTTGGGGCCCACCTTCTTTTCAAAGCAGTCCCTCTGACTTCACCTGTTCCATTATTTCATGCCCTACTTTAATTCCTTGTTTTCATTCTGATGTTCCAAACCCAGTAAAATATATTCTAGGAACTTACTGATGGTTTTATTATAAATTATTTTAGATAGGGTAATTAATTTCTAAATTAATTAACTTAATTCTCATTTGAGAATTATATATTTATCCAATAATCTATTTCTTTGATAACATTTTTTTAAAATTATTCTTTGCTTTGGATTTAAGTCAAAGTATCAATAAACATTTGAACACCCAAAGCAAAAAAAAATGTTATCTACTGTTGAATAACTACTACTGCTTGAGCTATATTAGCAAACCTTTCTATTTTTATGTTCATTTTAAAAATTTATTAGCTATTGAATTTTGAAAGAATTGAGTAGGCATCTAGCCAAGATTTTTTGAGGATTTATAACTGTATTTCATTAAGTATATGCTTGGAACTAGACTTCAATAATAATAAAAAAAGGCTTTAAAATTTTGAAATGTAGTAATAGATTTGATGGCTAAAATAAAGTAGTAAGGAGAAATAGATGGAATTCTATAACATATTACAAATTTATTTGGAACCATAAATAAAAGTAATTTTGATTTTTTTAAGTACCAAGGAATAATTATGTTTGTTTGTTTTTAACTCTTTTAGAGATTTATCTTTATGGAATAAATTATATTGCTTCTAATAAGATAAAAGACATATCATAATATGAATAAAATTGAAAAGAAAAGAGGAGTGATAAAAATTCAAAATGAGACAAATTAAGATGACTAAGGAGGTGGGGGAGTTATGGGGGGAGCAAAGGGTCCCCTAGAAACCCAATAGGGTAGCTGTTTATTTTTTTATTTTATTTTATTTTATTTTTTTTGTATTTTTCTGAAGCTGGAAACGAGGAGAGACAGTCAGACAGACTCCCGCATGCGCCCGACCGGGATCCACCCGGCACGCCCACTAGGGGTGACGCTCTGCCCACCAGGGGGCGATGCTCTGCCCCTCCGGAGCGTCGCTCTGCAGCGATCAGAGCCACTCTAGCGCCTGGGGCAGAGGCCAAGGAGCCATCCCCAGCGCCTGGGCCATCCCTGCTCCAATGGAGCCTCGGCTGCGGGAGGGGAAGAGAGAGACAGAGAGGAAGGGGGGGGGTGGAGAAGCAAATGGGCACTTCTCCTATGTGCCCTGGCCGGGAATCGTACCCGGGTCCCCCGCACGCCAGGCCGACGCTCCACCGCTGAGCCAACCGGCCAGGGCCAGGGTAGCTGTTTTTAATTAACAAAAGTAGCCTGACCATATTATCTGAAAATTATTAAATATATTGAGAAATAGTAATCTCTTCTAATGAATTAAGACCTTTGAATTTATTATTTAGTACCAATTTAAAATTAATGTTATATATTTGTTATTGAGAAGCACTATACTTACTAATGCTCATTAAGATGATAACATTGGGTCATTTGTGTGCAGACTGAAATGACAGATATACTTTTGGAGCTAAACTTACTTCAGATTAAATACTGTTGACTCTAAGAAAGAAGATACCCAATAAGAAGGGTTCCTGGGGCTAAGTGAGCTCAGATTTAAAAACGATCTAACAGCCATTTCTAAACTGGGGCCCTCTCACACAAGCCACACTTCAGGGAGAAGGCTGCTCTAAGCTTCCTGGCTCTCACACTGAACTGCCTGCCTGCACAGTGTTCCTGCCACTTGAGCTACCCTTACAAAGAAGCTCCTGGAATTGTATTTCAAACAATATGTCTGAGACATTCCCCATCTAAAATGGAGCCATGCAGCTGTATCTCTATCAGCATCTTCACCAGCCAATCAGAACTGCTCCATTTTGACCAATCAGGACAATCCTTTTGGACCCTTTGAACTGCTAGTATTTAGAGCCCTCATTTTCATGAGAACAGACCAATCAAAAGTCACTACATATTTGTAAGAAGGGCTAGAATCTGATAAAGGACTTAAGGGACCAGAAGTGGGGACTTCTCTCTATGTCAGCTCTCCTCTGACTCAGAAAGTGTACTTTCATTTCCCACCCAAGACTGAAGGCTGCATTTCTCGGCTGGAGCTGAAACACAGATGTCTTGCTCATCCAGAGTGGAGGAAGGCAGGACAAAGCAGACCAGACCAAAACTGAGAAGAGCAGAATTGTCTAACAAGAGAGGGACCTCTCCTGGTAGCCTTGCTGTTCAGATCCATGCTGTTCCACAGCTGTGCTGTATCACCACTGAGCTATTTACATGGAATGCCTGACCAGGTGGTGACTCAGCGGATAAAGAGTTGGACTGGGATGCAGAGGACCCAGGTTTGAGACCCTGAGGTTGCCAGCTTGAGCACAGGCTCATCTTCTTTGAGCAAGGCTCACCAGCTTGGACCCAAGGTCACTCAGTCTACTGTAATCCCCCACTCAAGGCACATATGAGAAAGCAATCAATGAACAACTAAGGTGCCACAACAAAGAATTGATGCTTCTCATCTCTCCCCCTTCCTGTCTGTCTGTCCCTCTCTCTCTATCTGTCTCTGTCACAATAAATAAATAAATAAATATTTACATGGAGTAAATTTCCTCCTTTGCCACGCCCCAAACTGGAGATTCCTGTTAGGTTTAAATTGGCACCAAAGACCATCCATTGACATTCCACATGACTAATCCTTTGCCATATTGTGTGGGCCTCTTTCTCTCTTTATCAATGTGTGTGCATTTACAGAGAAATTATTCTATTGATAAATAGGAGCTATGTACTTTTGTATGTTTATTTATATTCTCTTTACAAACGTTTATATTGCCACAGAGTTTAAAACCTATAAACCCATATCATCAAAAATTAATTTGCAGTTACTAAACCTGATGCCATTCTTAAAATAATTATCCATAAAAGTTATATAAAAATATTTTATAATGAAAAATATAAAAACTCAATTATTTTTCTAATATAGAACACTGTTAAAATAACTGTTTATCAAATAACCAAATAAAGCCAAAAAGCAAACTAACACACAAATAAAACCAAATATATTCTCTCTTTTGTCTTCTCTTTGTTAGGTTTCTAAAGTATGCATGATCTCAGGGACTGCTTCCCAAATTTGATTTTGCTGTTACTTTTGTTGTTTTAATAATTCTCACAGGTATTGATTAAATATTTATTGCATGTTGGTTTAATTAGCATCCACATGTCCCTACTGGACAATATTTCCAGAAGTCAAAGTCAATGTCAGTTTTATGTCCAATGCTGGACATATATATAATAGCAACCTGATCTATGTACATATGGAATTTATCTACTTACAAACTCTGGGAAAAGATGGACAGCCAGTGTGATGTCACACAATCTGTACTCCTGGCTGTGGTAACAGAGGTATTAAATAATAATTTGACCGGATACATCTGCAAATGTCTCACTTTGTTCTTTAAGACAGCTGAACTTAGAACAGACAGATAAATTACCTATTTCCTCAGCCCTCTTGTTGCTTACAAAAGCATTAAGTATAAATACAAAGTGATGATGTGTTTACAGTCAAACTCCCCCTGACTGCAACAAAGAGAAGACAGGCTGTAACGGTGACTTCTCACCAGTTTCTGCATTTCTTTCCTAACTGCATCTCTCCAGTGCTCTGCAGGCTTCATCTCACTGAATGTTAGAAAACTATGCTAATTAATGAACAAATGAAGACAGCAGAAGGGATGAACAGAACATTACTTTCTCCTGCTCAAGGCTTTAAATAAAATCTTCACTGCCTTTTAGTAACACCAAGGTATTAATTAATTTTTTATCAATTATTTTTACCCAACCACAACAGAAGAATAATTTGAAATTCAATATTTTTCAAGAACAACAGAAAAGCCACGAGATACTGCATACCCTACTCTGCAGAACAAGAACATTTTGTGTTTTATTTTTTTGTCTTGTTTTAAGCTTGGTGGTTAGAATTTGTTAGCTCATTGGATTGTAAAATATACCTCTGTAGAAAACTATTATTGAAGGACTCTGTCGTCGAAGCATAGAAGCTGGTGTTTGTAGGATTATCCTGCTGGTGATTTTACATGCAGGCTCCATTGGAACTATGTCTATTTGTTCTGCTGACAAGCCACAGCATCTGAACTTTTAAAATAATAGAGTTATGTTTAACAACATCTCTGCATTTTTCTAAAAAGAAATAAAATATTTAGAGATAGTCCATGGGTTTAAGAAACAGTGGAGAACCGTGACTGGAAGCCAGTGTGTTTGCACAAGATGAAGTGCTCAGTATATATGATGACTGCTTATCTAAGTGTCTCTCAGCAGAAACCTTGTGGGTTTCATAAAATCTATAGAACCTATAGTATCCCCTGTGTCAGAGAATGAAGTCTTTTTTAGTTCTGTTTTGTTTTTGTAGAAACCTATATAGGAATACAAATTCTTGCATAGTTGATTGTTATGTATGCCACTTAGAAATAAAAAGAATAGAACAGACCATGGATAGCTTCTTGGTAGGCAGAGACCCTGACAATAAAGTGGTTAGAGGGCTGAGCAAGAAGCCACAGCAGAACAAGTCCAGTGCTGACGAGTCAGGGAATTGTCCTTGTAGGAAGCAGAAGGAGGTTTGTTATAGCCTGAGAAGGAGAAGGTTGAATGAACACCTAATCTTCAGGGAAAGGAAATATTGCTCATGGAACAATGAGCAGTGGCCTTTTCTATTAACTAAATGAATAAATCAGAGTAATAGCCAAAGAACTTAGGTTAGCTTGGAAAAGAAACTTGGGCTGCACATACAGAACAAAGAATCCATCTTACCAAGTCAAACTTCAGATTGTCTTTGTATAGATATTTCTATATTATTCTGAAATCTATGAATTAACCAACTCTCTCCAAAACTAAAAAATTGTTTTCAACTTATTTTCCAATTTTGAACTCTATGTTATGGATTTTAGAAAAAGAGGGCTTATGAGTGGGTCTGAACTTAGAGATCACAATTGTTTGTTTCCAATAAATGGCAACTTTTTGGAGTCAGAAAAATCCCAATAAGGAAGAAGGCACAATACTGAAGTCACCCCATAGAGTTTTCAGAATCACACACAAACACATACACCCACACCCACACACTCATGTATTAAACCCATAAGAATTCAGTTAAATTAACCATCTATTTAGAGAAAGTCATTTTAAATTTAATTATATGCTTGGGATTTTGGTATGTTATCTATATTCATTAAAGACATCACAATCAGAAAGACAAGATGGCGATGGAGTAGGCGGATGTACCAACTTTCACCTCCCAGAACCAAAGTGGATTACAACCTAATTTTAGAACCATGATCTGGAAAAACCAACTTTAGACAAAACTAAGAGGACTCTTCAACCAAGGAACTCTGAAGAAGCCACACTGAGACTAGTAGAAAAAGTGGAAATGTGGAGAGGGCTTCCCAGCTCCCCAGAGTAAACAGCAGCCAGGAGAGACTCACGTGGCGGGAAGTGAGCTTAGCAGAGAGGGAACAGTCCTGAGCCCTAGGAACAAACCCCAGCCTGCAGCCCCAGAACCTAGAAGAGGTGTGTGGACAGTATTTAGCTGGAAACAAGTCAGGATACTGTTTGTGAGAAAGAGACTGATTTCTCAGACCCAGGATTCTTCTTACAGGGATCGCGCAGAAAACCTCTCTCTCAACCACTCACCTGGGGCTCCAGGGGGACAGAGAGAGGAGAGGACCAGAGCAGTGGGAAGTGAGTGTAATCTAGGAGGCACAGGGAGAAACACTTTGAGAGACAGCCACTCTAACCCTTGGGATAAGACACTCCCCAAATCTGAAGTGAATATTTCCCATGGAAACAGCAATACCAGCAAAGGGAAGCAGGACACCAGCCAAACAAACTCTCCTGCAGCACTTAGAGAAGAGTCGCTTAGAAGGTGGGAGCTTTTGGGACTACAGTAGTGAGTCTTAGGGTCTGAGCTGCAGCACCCCCACCCACACAGCTGAGGGCTCGCTCGAGGGCAGGCGGCAGCAGAACGCGAAAGCGTGAATTGTCAGCAAGGATGGAAACCAGCTGGTCACAACTGAGGCCCAGGTGTGAGCTTGTTCTTGACCAGCTGGGGAGGAGAGGACGTGCAAAAGTAGTCAAGCCCAGCTGTGGGCAGCCTGTAATCCATCCTGCGGGGGAAGAGCAGGAGCCCCGGAAGGGGCAGAGACCCGCCCTTGAGCAGGGGCACAGGAACGCAGCCTAGCCCCGCATGCGGAACCGAGGCTTGTGGCCTGACACGGGAGCCGGCTCCTCCCATGGGTGTGGAGTAAAGCCCAGAACAGGTGGAATCCCGTGACTGAATGTGGGCATGCAGCCCCGCCCAGCCAGTGTTGCTAACCCTTGCAGCCGTCCCACAAGCAGGCTCCTGCTGCAGGGGTGAGGCAAAAGCCCAGAATCAGGCAGAGACCCACAGCTGAGCATAGGTGCTCACCCCTGCCCTCAGGGCTGAGCATAACCCCACCCTTGGAGGCGGGGCAAAGGCTGAGGCCTCTGAGGCTTATACACCTGAGCAAGTGATCGCAGCCACTCCCATGAAGGAGAGGCAGAAACCACAGCAACAGTCACAGTGGGCTAGCACTGGCAACACCCATACCCGAATGTGCTAGGCAGCAATAGCAGAGGGGGTGGTGGGTGTGCAGACAGACCACACCTAGGGAACAAAGAGGCCACACCCAGTGGACTCCAGTGGCCAAAATCTTCTTTTACACAGACAATGTGAGAAGGAAGAGAAATGCAACACAAATGAATCAAGAGAAATCTCCAGAAAAGGACCTGAATGAGTCAGATATAACCAAATTATCAGATGCAGAGTTTAAAATAACAATTGTTAAGATGCTCCAAAATCTAAGAACAATAATAGATGGCCATTATAACACCTAAATAAATAGATAGCAAATATAAAAATGAACACTGAAATAATAAAAAAGTATCAGTCAGAAATGACAAATACAATATCAGAAATGAAGAACACAATGGAAGGAATTAAAAGCAGGATGGATGAAGCTGAGAATTGAATCAGTGAGTTAGAGTACAAGATAAATGAAGGCACAGAAGCAGAGCAGAAAAAAGAAAAGAGACTCAAAAAGTCTGAGGAAACTCTAAGAGAGCTCTGTGACAACATGAAGAGAAATAACATCTGCATCATAGGGGTTCCTGAAGAAGAAGAGAAAGAACAAGGGATAGAGACTTTGTTCAAACTTATCATAGCTGAAAACTTCCCTCAATTAAGGCAGAAAAACATCTCACAAGTTCAAGAAACAGAGAACTCCATTAAAGAGAAATCCAAAGAAATCTACACCAACACACATCATAATTAAAATACAAAAGCTAAGTGATAAAGAGAAAATATTAAAAGTTAGCTGCTAGAGAAAAAAAGACTATTCCCTACAAAGGAGCTCCTATAAGGATGAATTCCAATTTCTCAACAGAAACACTAGAGGCCAGAAGGGAATGAAAAGAAGTATTTAGAGTACTGAAGAACAAGAGCCTATAACCAAGACTACTTTATCTTGCAAGGCTATCATTTAAAATTAAAGGAGAAATAAAAAGCTTTCCAGACAAAAAAACAAACAAAACAACAACCTCAAGGAATTCACTACAACCTAACCAATGTTGCAAGAAATGCTAAGGGGCCTGTTATAAACAGATCAAAGGGGAAAAAATAGCAAAAGAGGAATACAGTTTTAAAGAAAAAAATGACAATAAAAAACTACATATCAATAATAACCTTAAATATAAATGGATTAAATGATCCGATCAAAAGACATAGGGTAGCTGCGTGGATAAGAAAACAGGACCCATACAAATGCTGTCTACAAAAGAAACACCTTAAAACAAAAGATGCACATAAACTGAAGATAAAAGGATGGAAAAAAAAATTCACGCATATGGAAATGAAAAAAAAGCTGGGGTAGCAATACTTATATCAGACAAAATGGACTTTAAAACAAAGAGATAAAGAAGGTCACTACATAATGATAAAGGGAGCAATCCAACAGGAAGATATAACCGTTATAAATATGTACGCACCTAATATAGGAGCACCTAAATATATAAAGCAGACTTTGATGGATTTAAAGGGCGAGATCAACAGCAATACTATAATAGTAGGGGATTTTAATACTCCACTAACATAACTAGATAGATCCTCAAGAAAGAAAATTAACAAAGAAACAGCAGACTTAAAGAATACACTAGAAATGAATGATAATGAGCATACATCAACTCAAAATTTATGGGTCAGAGCAAAAGCAGTCCTGAGAGGAAAGTTTATAGCATGACAGGCATACCTTAAGAAGCTAGAAAAAACTCAAATAAACAATTTAACCCTACATCTAAAAGAACTAGAAAAAACACAGCATGTAAAGCCCAGAGGTAGTAGAAGGTAGGAAATAATAAAGATCAGAGCAAAAATAAATGACATAGAGGCTAAAGAAACAATACAGAGAATCAATGAAATTAGGATCTGGTTCTTTGAAAAGGTAAACAAGATCGATGAACCTTTAACTAGACTCACCAAGAAAAAAAGAGAGAGGACTCAAATAAATAAAATTAGAAACGAGAGTGGAGAAATAACAACTGACACAACAGAAATACAAAATATTGTAAGAAAATATTATGAAGAACTGTATGACAAAAAATTAGACAACCTAGATGAAATGGAAAAATTCCTTGAAACATATAATTTTCCAAAAATTACTCTGGAAGAATCAGAAAACCTAAACAGACCAATTACAACAAATGAGATCAAAACAGTTATCAAAAAACTCCCAAAAAAGAAAAGTCTTGGGCCTGATGGCTTCACAAATGAATTCTACCAAATATTTAAAGAAGAACTAACTCCTATCCTTCTCAAACTATTTCAAAAAATTCAAGAGGAAGGAAGACTTTCAAGCTCCTTTTATGAGGCGAGCATAATTCTGATTCCAAAACCAGGCAAAGACAACACAAAAAAAGAAAATTATAGGCCAATATCCCTGATGAATTTAGATGCTAAAA
This sequence comes from Saccopteryx leptura, assembly GCF_036850995.1. Taxonomy (NCBI): domain Eukaryota; kingdom Metazoa; phylum Chordata; class Mammalia; order Chiroptera; family Emballonuridae; genus Saccopteryx; species Saccopteryx leptura. Next base: position 151,352,693 of record NC_089507.1, read on the forward strand.
TCCTCAACAAAATATTAGCAAACCATATCCAGTAATACATATAAAAAATCATACACCATGATCAAGTGGGATTTATTCTTGGGAGGCCAGGTTGATACAATATTTGCAAATCAATCAATGTGATTCATCACATAAACAAAAGGTAGGAGAAAAACCACATGATAATGTCAATAGATGCAGAAAAAACATTTGATAAAATTCAGTACCCATTAATGATCAAAACTCTCAGCAAAGTGGGAATACAGGGAACATACCTCAACATTATAAAGGCCATCTATGACAAACCCACAGCCAAAATCATAATCAATGGGCAAAAATTAAAAGCAATCCCCTTAAGATCAGGAACAAGGCATGGGTTCCCCCTTTCACCACTCTTATTCAATATAGTTCTGGAAGTCCTAGTCACAGCAATCAGACAAGAAAAAGAAATAAAAGGCATCCAAATTGGAAAAGAAGAAGTTAAACTATCATTATTTGCAGATAATATGATATTGTATATAGAAAACCCTAAAGTCTCAGTCAAAAAACTACTGGACCTGTTAAATGAATTCAGCAAGGTGGCAGGATATAAAATTAATACTCAGATATCAGAGGCATTTTTATACACTAACAATGAACTGTCAGAAAAAGAAATTAAGAAGCAATCCTCTTCACCATTGCAACCAAAAAAATAAAGTACCTAGGAATAAATTTAACCAGGGAGATAAAAGACCTGTACTTGGAAAATAATAAAACATTGGTAAAAGAAATCAGGGGAAATACAAACAAGTAGAAGCATATACCGTGCTCATGGTTAGGAAGAATAAACATCAATAAAATGTCTATATTACCCAGAGCAATTTACAAATCAATGCAATACCAATTAAAATACCAATGACTTACTTCAAAGATATAGAACACATATCCAAAAATTTATATGGTACAAAAAGAGAACACAAATAGCCTCAGCAATCTTGAAAAGGAAGAATAAAGTGGGAGGTATCACACTTCTGGGTATCAAGTTATACTACAAGGCCATTGTACTCAAAACAGCTTGGTACTACCATTAGAACAGGCATAAAGAAAAATGGAACAGAACAGAGAACCCAGAAATAAACCCACACATTTATGGACAACTGATATTTGACAAAGGAAGTAAGTGCATACAGTGGAGTAAAGACAGCCTCTTCAACAAATGGTGTTGGGAAAATTGGACAATTACCTGCAAAAAAATGAAACTAGACCACCAACTTACACCATTCACAAAAATAAACTCAAAATGAATAAAAGACTTTAATGTAGACCTTAAAACCATAAGCATCTTAGAGGAAAACATAGGCAGTAAGCTCTCTGACATTCTTGCAGGAATATATTTGCCAATTTATCTCCACGGGCAAGTGAAATAAAAGACAGGATAAACAAATGGGACTATATCAAACTAAAAAGCTTTTGCACAGCTAAAGATAATAAGAACAGAATAAAAAGACAAACTACACAATGGGAGAACATATTTGACAATATGTCTGATAAGGGGTTAATAATCAAAATTTATAAAAAACTTGTAAAACTCAATACCAAGAAGACAAACAATCCAATCAAAAAATGGGTTAGCCTGACCAGGTGGTGGCGCATTGGATAGAGCATCCGACTGGGATGCAGAGGACCCAGGTTTGAGACCCCGAAGTCACCAGCTTGATTGCGGGCTCATCTTGTTTGAACAAAAAAGCTCACCAGCTTGTACCCAAGGTCACTGGCTCGAGCAAGGGGTTACTCGGTCTGAGGAAGGCCCATGGTCAAGGCACATATGAGAAAGCAATCAATGAACAACTAAAGTCTCACAACGAAAAACTGATGATTGATGCTTCTCATCTCTCTTCGTTCCTGTCTGTCTGTCCCTGTATATCCCTCTCTCTGACTCTCTCTCTGTCCCTGTTTAAAAAAAAAAATGGGCAAAAGAAATGAATAGACACTTCTCCAAAGAGGACATACAGATGGCCAATAGGCATATAAAAAAATGCTAAACATCACTAATCATTAGAGAAATGCAAATTAAAACCACAGTGAGATATCACCTCACACCAGTCAGAATGGTGCTCATCAACAAAACGACACAGAATAAGTGCTGGCAAGGATGTGGAGAAAAGGGAACCCTCCTGCACTGCTGGTCAGAATGCAGACTGGTGCAGCCACTGCAGAAAACAGTATGGAGGTTCCTCAAAAAATTAAAAATCGAACTGCCTTTTGACCCAGCTATCCCACCTTTAGAAGTATACCCCAAGAACACCATAGTACTGTTTCAAAAGAAGAAATGCACCCCCATGTTTATGGCAGCATTGTTCACAATAGCAAAGATATGGAAACAGCCCATGTGTCCGTCGGTGGACTAGTGGATTAAATAGCTTTGCTACATATATACTATGGAATACTACTCAGCCATAAGAAATGATGACATTGGATCATTTAGAACAACATGGATGGACCTTGATAATATTATACTGAGCGAAATAAGTAAATAAAAACTAAGAACTATATGATTCCATACATAGGTGGGACATAAAAGGAGACTCAGATACATGGACAAGAGTGTGCAGGTTATGGGGGAGGGGGGAGGTGAGGGAAGGGCTTGTGGGAGGGGAGGGGCACAAAGAAAACCAGTTAGAAGGTGACGGAAGACAATTGGTCTTTGGGTGATAGAATGCAGCATAATCAAGTGTCAAAATAAGCTAGAGTTGTTTTCTCTGAACATATGTACCCTGATTTATCAATGTCACCCCATTAAAATAAAAAAAGACATCACTGTCAAGCAAAGGAAATGAATTTAAAAGCTATAACAAAATGTAATATAGAGAAGGTTTTTTCCCCATTGATTTGAGAGAGAGAAAGAGGAAGGAAGAGAAAAGCATCAACTCATTGTTCCACTTCATTGTGCGCTCATTGGGCTCTTCTCATATGTGCCCTGACCAGAGACCGAACTGAAGACCAGGGGATCAAAACTGACACCTGAGGATCAAACCAGGTGACCTCGGTCTGCGGGGACAATACTCCACCCACTGAGCAATCTGGGAAAGTTTTGAGGACAGATGAAAAGGAGAATTCTTCCTTCCAGCTGAGTTGGGGTAAAAGATGTTTCTTTCAGAGAAAAATTAAAAGAGGAGGTGATATTGAACTAAATCTTGGATGATCATCAGCTTTTTACAGGTTAGAAAAAAATGGAGTAATTGTTTCAAGCATAGTAAACACTATTTGGGAAAGTTCAGAGGTGTATTTCCTGGGAAACAGTGAGCCATTAGCTATATTAATTGATTAGATGAAGCAGAATTGTTGGAAGGGGGTAGGGAAGGGGGAGAAAGACTGGGGTCATGGAAAACGAATGAGAAAGAGGAAAAGAAATCCAAGTTAGGCTACGTTGGTGAGATATACAATGATGTGGTAAAGCTATTAGATTATTTTCTGTTGGCATAGTCTTTAAAATATTTGAGCTTGAAAATGACAGGCACAGAAATAATGTTATAAAGATGACAAAAATAGAATGGGAGAAAATAAGAAACGGCGGGGGGGAAGACACAATGAAAATTATTTCAGTTGTTCAGAAAAATTATGATGGTGTCTAAAACTGGACTGTTCAGAAATCGGTCCACTTCATCAAGGCTGTCAACTTTGTAGGCATAGAGTTGTTCATACTGTCACTTTATTATCCTTTTCATGTCCATGGGAGGTCATAATGCCCCCTCTTTCATTTCTGATATTAGTCATGTGTGTCTTATCTCTTTTGTTGTATTTAGCCTGGGTAGGGGCTTGTGTATTTTATTGATCTTTTGTGATCTGAGCGCAGACATTGTATGATTTCTATTCTTTCAAATGTGTTGACTTGTGTTGAATAGATAGAATGTGGTCTGCCTCGGTGAATGTCCCATGTGCACTTGAGAAGAATGTATATTCTGTTGTCATTGGATGAATAGTCTATAGATTCCCATTATATCTAGTTTGTTAGTGGTTTTGTTGAGTTCAACTATGTCCTTATGGATTTCCTGCCTCCTGGATCTGTCCATGTTAATCAGGGCTGTAGAAGAATTCAACTATGATCATAGATTCCCTTATGACTCTTTGCAGCTCTCTTCGTTTTTGCTTCACATGGTTTGAAGCTATTGTAATAGGTGTGTACTCCACAATACATTTTTGCCTAAATATCTTGCTAATGTTATTTTCATATGTTGTTAATTTTGTGATTCTGTCTTTAGGATAGTTCATTGTGATTTATTATTATTATTATTATTGACAGTTTAGAAGACTATCTAGACTAATTTAGATTATAGTTTATTAGTAATGCCATAATGTATTCAGAATGAAATACATTAAGGTACAACAGAAATTTAAGTGGCATGAAATAGGGGGAAAATTATGTTGACAGTTAAATTTAGGGCAGGCGAGGACAATTTTATATCCATATATCTATATTTAAATCTAAATTTAAATCAAATCCATATCTTACTTACTTTTTAAAAAATATACCTCTGCTACTGAATTTTCAGATTGTTTGCAGTTAAATATACCAAATTTACAGATAAACACATAAAACATCTTTAAATGGCTTTAGAGTCACTCTCTCTGTGACTCATTTTAAACATGTTTAGTTATCACTGTCTCTGTACTGTTTGCACTCACAAACCCTCTCCCACTCTTACTCAACACTTACTTCTCTGGTCAGGAAAGTGACTGGCCTGACAGGTGTCCCCTGCCCCTTCTTCTGTCATTGTGTCTTCTCTACCTCAAGAGGAAGACATGAAGGAGGAAGCCAAGAAGGAAGATCTTGAAGTTAAAAGAACAAAAACAAAACAAAGCGAAAAATCTTGGATCCAGCTATGTCTGATTCACAAGTTATAAAACCATGAAACTACTTAATCTTTCTGAACTTCATTATTTTTCGCTGGAAAAATGAAGACAACCACTGCTTGAACTCATATACACATCTGTGAGAATTAAAGGGGGCACGATATAGAAACCCTGCTTCTGCCTCCCTCTGACCTCAGCTTTTACCCTTTCCTGGAATGGCTCAAATCCCACCCCCTAATCAACTCATCCCAGGAGGACTTCCGGGTAGCTCAATTTTGTTTGTTTTCCTAGCTTTTTCTGTTTCATATGAGCTGTATGGTTAGTCTGAAATCAATGTTTCAGTATTTGTGGGAGTAAATAATAACAGTAACAATAGAATAATATACAGTGTGTCTGTAAAGTCATGGTGCGCTTTTGACGGGTGACAGGAAAGCAACAAAAGATGATAGAAATGTGAAATCTGCACCAAATAAAAGGAAAACTCTCCCAGTTTCATATCTATTCAGTGCAGTTCGATGTGGGCTCACACACAGATTTTTTAGGGCTTCTTTGGTAGCTATCCCATATAGCCTCTACAGACTTGCCTACCAGAATGGAGTTTCTCCACCAAACTGCCAGTTTCCTTCAACTGCTTATCCCACCGAGTAATGTTATTTCTATGTGGTGGTGCTTCATTATAAATGCGCCGATATTCATGTTGCATTTTGGTCATAGATTCAAATTTAGCAAGCCACAGAACACACTGAACTTTTCTCTGTACCGTCCACATCTCTACTGGCATGGCTATGGGCTGCTCCACTGTATACACGGTGTTACGTCATCATCTGTGCATGCGCACTTGCTGCCACATCATCCTACAGAAACTGGGAGGGTTTTCCTTTTATTTGGTGCAGATTTCACATTTCTATCATCTTTTGTTGCTTTTCTGTGACCGGTCAATATTGCACTATGACTTTATGGACACACTGTATATAGATATAAACATATCTATCTATCTATCTATCTATCTATCTATCTATCTATCTATCTATCTGTCTGTCTATCTATATACACACACAGGATGAGGCAAAAGTAGTTTTACAGTTGCTCATATGGAGAATAATACAATTAATAAACAATAATACAAGAATAAACTATTTCATGTCCTCAGAATGGTAAAACTATTTTTACTCTACTCTGTGTGTGTGTGTGCGTATTTATCAATATCCCCCAAAAGGGTGTTTTTGGAAATGCTTCATGAAATGGAAAAGCCTCTGGCAATATGAACACAAAACAAGAGAATTTACAAGCTAACAGTACTTAAATAAAAATGGGACATTTATAATAGAGTTGAGTTCTGATTTTGAAAATAAGAAAACATATTATTAATTAAATATTATACTTAAGGAAATGACTTATCTGTCTTCACACACTCAGCTGACCACACTGATACTTCTACTGACAATAACCAAAATTGATTATCTAAAATCAAGAAAATAAACACATCTTTAATCCAGGCAGGACACAGCAGGAAGAAAAAGTTACTTTCGATAGAAAACTAGCAATGACTGTATTGCCTTGATAAAAGAATCTCTTTTCTGAAAACTTAGCCCTCGGCAGAAAGAGCAAAATTAATTTTTGTCTGAGTGTTTTGTGACTGTGCTCTGGCCCTGAGGCAGGTTTCTAGCTCTGATCTACACCATTTGTGGAACCCAACTAGCTGCAAGCTGACTATAAATTCTAACTCATGAATCTACTGTTATTGCAGGAACCTGGTAGAAACAAAGAGAACTCTATTCAGGAGAAATTTTCATCTGAAGATAAATAATTTCATTAATTGTTATATATCCACAAAATGAGCATTTTCTATTAAAATAAAAAATATACCAGGTAATATTATCATTTTAAGTACAAAAGTTAATGCAAGAATAATTCTCAAAATTATTTAAAAACAGAATGATAAGAAACAATTTCACATATTTTAATAGAATTTAAGAAATAAAGCAAAAGTATAAATATTTACATTAGGCAAATATCAAGTTATTCAAAAAGGAATCTAAGAAATGAGGATATGGTCATTAAAATTGAAAATTTCAACATGTCAGATTAGATATAGGTGAAGAGAGAATACATCATTCAAAAAAGGACATAGGAATTCTCACTGGAAGGTCTGATATGTATAATACCTGCACTGTTGACTAGTTCCTTAACTTCCTTAAGGTTTGATTTCTTTATCTTTGATACAGAATTGTCAATCAATGCAACATTTCTGTGAGGACTAAATGAGATCATATTGGGAAGTCTCTAAAGCAGAAACCTGTAAAATTTGGGCATTCGTATATAGATGGCAAGTTAAAATAGTGAAATCTTTTAAATGTTGTTATTACTAGTTTTGTTCTATTGAAAAAACTAACACACCAAAGAAATTATTTTTAAAATTCTGGTATTTCTCCTGTGAGACTTGTCCAACCACTTCTATTTCTGGTCTTGAGAGGAACAGTCAGTTGGAACCCTGGCTGACATTTGTCAAGTTAGGTCATCTGTTGGCATATTCACTGGTAATCAACACAGTTTACTCTGCTCCTTTAGAAAATTTGGGGGCCTTTTGGATGGGTAACAGATTATCATAACTCCTAAGGAAATTATATCTTCCGAAACTAGTAACATCTTAAGTGTTTTTCAATGAAAAACCATGAATCCTGTAAAACACAAGCAGGTCAGCTCAAGGTATTCTCAGAGATGAAAAAGTCATTTTCAATGGATGACTGGGAGTAAATGTAGGATACTCTGATTTATCTTTATTAAGGCTCTTGGCAATGAATACAAAGGCCACTCAATTATTTAGCTATAGCTAAGAAAGCAAGCAGAAGTACAAACTGCTGGGGGAATACAGACATGGTTTGTTGCAAATATTGTGCCCTTGTAGGCACTATGAAGGAAGGTGAATGGGAGGGGGCTTCCGTGCAGAACTTTATTGGCTTCTTGTTTGGGGAAAGAAAGGGGTGAGAAATGAGGAATGGTGATCACTGTGATGATTAATGCTATATGTCAAGTTGGCTCACTCATGGTTTGCAGATATCTGATCAAACACCTGGCTAGATATTGCTGTGAAGGTAATTCTTGAATGAGATTAATTAACATGTCAGTAAAGTAGATTTGGATGAAGATTATGCCCCATAATGTGGGTGATGCTCATTCAAGCAGCCGAAAGCCTTACTAGAAAAAGACAAATGCCCCCCCCAAAAAAGAGGGAGTTCTATCTCTAGACTGCTTTTCAGTTTAAGCGATCTCAACAATTCCTCTTTGCTTATTTGTGCTATTAGAACTATAAATAAACTGACATCTCAGAAGCCATTAAAGGTGAGGAACAAATGGTAACCTCTCAGGAGGTATGCTATACTCCAAAAGAATCACATCATTTCCCTAATTTCTATGGAAGACATCTGGGGAATATATGTCAGAATGAGTATTAAAAATGTGGAATAATGATGAAACAGGCATAAATTTTGATTAAAACTAAATTTATTGACATGGGTCAATAATCATGGAATTCTTGGATTTTTCATGTTATCCCCCATCCTGAAGCAGTGGGCTGACCTGATTGGTGACAAGAGCTTTTCAACTATTGTTAATTTACATTATAGTGCTTAAGTTACAGGACAGCAAGGATATCAAGGCGAAGAATGGACATGACCCAAGGCCTTTGTATCCTCTCTTGGGGATGATGTATGTTTCCAGTTGTGGGCAAGACTGTTCATCATATTAGGTCAAAGTATGACCTGTTTATTGTCTTTATTTGAATATTAAGCATAGCTTGAGAGGATGTATATGAAGACAAAGTTGATTATAGGTGGGCTGTGATGATTAATTTTATATGTCAACTTGGTTAGGCTATGGTACTAGATATTTCATAAGATACCAGTCTGGACATTGCTGTGAATATATTTTTTACATGAGATTTACATTTAAATCCATAAACATTGAATAAAGCAGGCTATCCTCTATAATGTGCATGGGCCTCATCCGTTTATTTGAAAGGGCATAGAGAAAAAGAACTGGGGACCCCAAGGAAGAGGAATTTCTGTCTCCAGACTGCCTTCAAACTCAAACTGTAGCATAAAATCTTCCCTTGCATTCTGGCCTTCCTGTCTGACATATAAACTTTAGCCTTGTCTATCCCTAAAATCATATAAACCAATTATTTAAAATGAATCCTCTCTCTCTTTTTCTTTCCCTTTCTCTCTCTTCCTGTCCCTCCCTCTTTCTCTCCCTCTCCCTCTCTCTCTCTCTCTCTCTCTCTCTCTCTCAGTCTACCTAGAAAAGGCCACCCTGTAGGCTAAAATGTTATCTCCAATACAACATACCACCACTGGTGGGGAGACCCTGCTCTTGTTCACATGACATGAAGAGATGAAGAATATGAAAGAGTTTCATCCTGTAAGCTTATTCTCTACTCATCTAAAAAATATCTAAATCTAATGGTAAATCAAAATCTCAAAGGCAAGAAAAACCCAACCAAAATGGACTCCCTGAACTTAACTTGAAGAAGAGCATATAAGGTTGTAAAACGAAGAATAACACAGCAGCTATGACAATAATGACAACAACCCAAGGCCTAGTGTAAATATACACTTGGTCCTTCAATGGTGTCATAAAGAAACAAGATAGTTTCTCAAGGAGAGCACTGCTGTTCAAATGACTAAGTGGGTATTAGTTGAATTAAGGAGTGTGTGTGTGTGGGGGGGGGGGAGTGTGTGCATGTGTATGAGAGAGACAGACAGACAGACAGAGAAGGGATGTGGTGAAAGCCATGTGGCAGATGCTCAATGCATTGAAAGAGCATCAACTGAATTATTACACTACAAACCAAAGTCAAAGGGAAAGGAGATGAAGATTTTAGTGAAATATCAATACTGTGAGAAAGGAGATGAAGATTTTAGTGAAATATCAATACTGTGAGCCACTGATTTGAGGCTGTAATTGCTTCATAGACAAGATTCTTCGTGAATTTGAAGTGTTCTTTCATTGTTGAGGTTGTGGTTACCCTGATCCAAGTGTAGCGTAGAATTTAAGAAGATAAAATAGAATGATATAGCTCCAGTCTGCCATTACGTGATTAGAAATCACATTATTGACTTAAAAATCTACCCTTTTAATATGTAAGTATATAAATAGTTATTTTATTCCATCCATTTTTCTCTTTATGTGTCAATATTACCCATTGAAATGATATATAATGCACTGTTTTAATTTTGCAGTTTATCTTATTCTTGCTTTCATTCCAAAAATTCTCTGATTATTTTCATGAATGTTCTCCCAAAATGAATTTTAGAATTACAGTATATGTACTGTACTGCTACACGAAACAGCTCTGTCTGCTGGAACATTGGTTTAGAAATACTGAATTGTTGCCACCTTCTTCTTGTTTTTTCCTCCCTTTGGTTTATGCCAAATAATTTCCATCTTTGGTCTAGTTTAAATGAAGACACTCTGAGTTGTTTATTACAATTTCAGGCTCACTTGAGGTCATCAGCCTTGGTCCTTTACATGCGTTTTTTAGAAGGCCAGCCGTTAGTTCATGAGTTAGAATCACATGATTGGCCTGTCTCTGTGTTGCCCAGAACCTTTCTGTCTTGCTTCTTTCCAGTTGAAGTGTTCTGTGTTCTCTGACTTCAGAATTCCTGTTCTGCCTGTGTTTTGATTTCTGCCATGTACTTTTGTAGCAAAGGTGTTACTATAATTTGCTCTTTTGGGCAAAACTAACTTTCATGTTGCTGTTGAAGCCGGAGATGGTGTTACTTTGCTGTGCGGGAACATAGGTGTTTCCCTGTGTGTGCAGCATCGCTGAACATCCCCTCTGGCTGCAGGGGAGCCGGGTTGTGCTTGGGCATTTATCATTTCAAACCCAATGTTGAGAGCCAGTTTTATCACAGATGATGTTGAATATAAAGGGGGGAAGGGGTCGTAAGACTATGCACTGTTAGGGGCAAGCTGCTCTGAACTCAGCTCCCGGCAATTTCACATTTATAGGTGTAGCTGGATATAAGTGTGTGTCCCATTCACGTTTGTTCACTCATTCTCATTTGTTAAACGAGCGTTTGTTAATTAGCTGTACTCTCCCATGTTCTGTAGTATTGTAAAAGATGGGAATGTTAAGAAACTGTGGTTTCTACTTTGAGATGGCACATATTCTATTATTGTAATAGACAAATAACTCAAAACTTTAGAGCAGGGGTCCCCAAACTATGGCCCGCGGGCCGCAAGCGGCCCCCTGAGGCCATTTATCTGGCCCCCGCCGCACTTCTGGAAGGGGCACCTCTTTCATTGGTGGTCAGTGAGAGGAGCATAGTTCTCATTGAAATACTGGTCAGTTTGTTGATTTAAATTTACTTGTTCTTTATTTTAAATATTGGATTTGTTCCTGTTTTGTTTTTTTACTTTAAAATAAGATATGTGCAGTGTACATAGGGATTTGTTCATAGTTTTTTTTTTATAGTCCGGCCCTCCAATGGTCTGAGGGACAGTGAACTGGCCCCCTGTGTAAAAAGTTTAGGGACCCCTGCTTTAGAGGGCTTGGTTAAGTATTATCAAACTAGAAAACCTGAGAAATGGTTGCACTGGAAAAGAACCAAAATCTGATTGGTGGATGACAAGGAAGCATCCCTGTGAACACTGTGATTGGCCCAGACCTTGCAGAATGAGAAATGACTCAGGCAGCACATGGACAAAAGACATCCCTTCAGCAGAAGGAGCATGTGTTATTAAAGCAAATTGGAGAAGGCAAAATGAATTCAGGTTTGTAGAGCAGTTCTGTAGGACTTAAGTATACAATGTAAGAGAAAAGTGTGAGATTGTGACTGGCAAGATGTACAGAATATTAGGGTAAGAAATAATAATTTACAAAATAAACTTTACAAGTGCTTTCCTGATTCTAGAAAAATTTTACGTTATAATGCATCTACACTTAATTTTGGAAAGACTGTAAATGACAGTTGTCAAAACATATGTTAGGGTAGAAAGTGGAAAATATTTATTTTATCAATTTAAAGTTAGTGATCTCTATGGTCATAAATCTTCCAAATTGACTCTTCAGACTCTATTTTTTTCAGATTTCATTGTCATGAGAGTTAGAAATCTGTCATTCTCCCTGTCCAGCTAAGCAGGAGCAAAGGTGCTGTCGCGCCCCATGCTGCCGTGCACATTCTCAGCTCCCTAGTTTCAATGTCATTGAAGGAGCGCTTTAGGTCAGGACTGACTGGCCCCTGACACCTTCACTGAGTCCCAGACAGAGCCACCTGTTTCTCTTCCAATCTTTCATTTATTTATTTACTTAGTATTTAAATTTTAAAAAATATTTAATTACAGATTGCATTCAATATTATTTTGTAATACTTTCAGGCATGCAGCATAGCCATTAAACCATCCTATACTTTACAAAGTATTGCTCCTGATATTTCCAGTAACCCACAGACACCATGCATAGTTATTATAATATTAGTGCCTACATTTCTAAAGCTAACCTGATATCTTCGGTCAGTCACTTCTGGTGACAGGATATTATTTATTTATTGAAACTTTAGCTTTATATATTACAAATTTTTTTATGTTTGAAAAAATGTCTTATCTGTCAAACTCATCTTTGAGTAGCTTCAAGGCACCTTCAGGATATACCTTGTTCTTCTTGGTATAAAATAAGCACCTCTGATTCTGCACGACACATACGATTGAACAGCATGTTTTCTAAACTCAGAGCCTATAATCCTAGGCAGTTTTATGAAGGAGGACCAGGGATAAGACTGCAACTCTTGCTCTGTAATGTCTTTCACCCAAGAAATAAAGTGCCGTGTATACCCACAGTTCTTTCAAAACTGGCAATAAGCAATATATGGCCACCAGTCTATTTTATTGATGCTTGATTGACATAAAACGTTGTCCTGATGGGTAAATTCTGCATTGCAGGGGTTTTCAAAATGAATTTGGCAATTGCTGTTAGGGGCTCAATTATATTGCTCCAAAATTTATATTTTAAAGTCCTTACCTCTGAGATCTCAGAACATAACTTCATTAGAGACAAAATTCTTAAGAAAGATAATTAAGGTACAATGAGTTCCTATATGTTGTCTCTGAGCCAATACGAATGGTATCCTTTCAAGAAGAGGAAATCAGGACACAGACACGTGCACTGGGAAGGCCACATGAGACAGAGGAGGAGAGGCAGCTCTCTGCCAGCCAAGGACAGAGGCCTGAGCAAAACCAACCCCGAAAACACCTTGATCTTGAACTTCTCACTTCCTAAACTGCAAAAATAAATACATTTTAAGAGCTTAAACCGTCCAGTCTGTGTAGTACTTTGTTTTGGTGTCTCTAACAAACTAATATAACTGCTTTAAAGACTCCAAAAGTTTAAGATTTATCAGAAACAATAATACAGTTTAATAACATAAGAATTATAATATTTAGTATTGTAATGAAGTTAAAAACTGCTTTACATCTTTTGTTTCCTAAAATTCTCCAAGAAATGGTACAAGTTAAGTGTTACTATTCACATCTTTACATTTCAGGTAATTAGAGAATGGCCACAAATCACAGAGGAGACTTACAGAATCTGATCCTATCAAACCTTGGCTCCCACTAATCCCTACATGCCCAATGAGATTCTGTAATTTCTGCAGAAGTGAGGGAAACTGATGATGTTGTTTGGTGTTAATAGTAAAGTGGGTGTTGTTTGTTTGTTTGAAACAACATTACAGAGATGAGCACATCCTTTTAGATCTATAAATAGTAAGCTATAATAAATAAAATGGTTTAATAAAATATTTTAGAAATGGACAAAGACCTGAAAAAATAGATTGTGAGTAGTTAGAACTTATTTCTGAATACATAGAAATGTAAAATCTGCATTTAAGCCCTGAATGGGTAGCTCAGTTGGTTAGAGCGTTGTCCTGATATACCAAAGTTACAGGTTTTATCCCTGATCAGGGCACATACAAGAGACAACCAGTGAATGCATAAATAAGTAGAACAACAAATCAATGTTTCTCTCTCTCTCTTTCTCTCTCTCTCTCTCTCTCTTTCCCTTTTCCTCTATCTCTAAAAATCAATCAATAAATTTAAAAAATAAAATGCATTCAACATATATGAACATACAGATGATGTATTATAGAATTGTACCAGTATATAATTTTATAAACCAATGTCACCCCAATACATTCAATAAAAAAAATAGGTGAAGACTAGGCATTCAAATCATTTTGAGAAAATTTCTTGTGTTTACATGAAAAAAATAAAAAATAAACACAAACTTAATTATGTCTAATTAAAACTAAGTCTAAAGTGCAATCAGCTCTCACCCAAAGGAATGCCTTGTGCAAACTTGAAAGCTATAAAGTCCTTGCTATTGTCCCTTTTCTTAGTGATATAATTTTAGTTCCTCTCACCATTTTGCATTTCCTCCTTTATATCCTCTTATTATTTTCACCATATTTACTGTTCTTTAAAAAATCTTAATTGTACTTTGAGTCAAGTATAAAACTATTTTTAATCTATTGATAACATTTGAAGAAGGTCAATGAGATATTTTCATTTTAAATTTTTTGACAGATTTTTCTTTCTGATGTGTATAATTTACATCATTTTATGCATCCATCATGAGCAGAATTAAAAGCAGCTTTACTGAGAGGCTTTTAAAAGATACAAAATTTTGAACATGAAATACACTATCTTATGGGATTTTATAGGTGCAAATTGATGGAATATGTTTGAATGCTTCTTATTCACATAAGCTCCCTAGGGTTTCTATTTTTTTACCTTTCAAAAAAAATACTTGTCTAGTTTTAAAGAATCCCTCAAAGATTTTTAAAGACAAAGGTAATTCAATAGAAATCAATAGACACAAGTTAGATACTTAAGTAATTGGGAACATACTGTAGGAAAAGAATAGATGTAATTCTCAAGTCACATTCATTGAATTGCCCATAAAGATAAAAAAAAAGGTTGGAGTAGTGTTTGTGATGGGAATTGCCCAATTTTCTGAGAGCAATTGGCCCTTTATTCTGACACATAATATGGCAAATCAATTCATGAAGTATTTGTGTTAGAGATGACTGCCCTCAAAATACTTCTGTAGACACAGAAACTATAAATCATACCGACTCCTAAAATTTTGGTAGAATGTTTTTCTTACAAAAAAAATCTACTCATATGACCTAAATCAATATTTTAGAAGACATGCCAGGTATGTAATCATTGTAACAATAAATAGCCAATATTTTACCAGTTATTTAAATTTTCCCTACTAGTCTGTCAGAGTTGGAATCTTTTCTAAAAATGTATGATACTATACTCCTTATCTGAGGACTCATATGTATGATATATAGAAATATTTTAGAAATGTAGCAAAAGTAATATGCTCTCTGCTTGTGTGAAATATCAGCAGCAGCCAAATGGAAGCTTCTGTTGATATGGTGCTTATTTCCTAGGAACTTTCTGGGCTCCACCTGCCAAGAATTTTGGCTATTTCTTTGTAAACCATGTGGAAGCCTATGAAAACTTTTTATTGCCTACTTTGTAGGAAACTATTACACTTAATTTGAATCTTTGTTCTGCAGTTTTATTCCTTCTAGATGAAGGGGAACACAGGACTGGCAGTCATTCAGAAATTAAGCCTTCTGAAGTCTGATTTTACAAAAGACTTCTTTTATTCAATCTTGGATTCTTTGATATGGCTCTTATCTTAAAGAAGGGCATAAGATAGGCTCTAACCTACAAACTTACAATCATTGAAAAAGTTTATTTTCTAATGCTTAATTTACTCAGATAGCTAAACTGAATACCTCTGATTTGAACTTGTATCTTGCAAAAGTTAGAAGAGTAAACATTTATATAAACAGTAGATATGTTTTTGGTGTTTTTTTTTGTATTTTTCTGAAGCTGGAAACGGGAAGAGACAGACAGACTCCTGCATGCGCCCTACCGGGATCCACCCGGCACACCCACCAGAGGTGGTGCTCTGCCCCTCCGGGGGGTCGCTCTGACGAGACCAGAGCCACTCTAGCGCCTGGGGCAGAGGCCAAAGAGCCATCCCCAGCGCCCAGGCCATCTTTGCTCCAATGGAGCCTTGGCTGCGAGAGGGGAAGAGAGAGACAAAGAGGAAGGGGTGGGGGGTGGAGAAGCAAATGGGCGCTTCTCCTATGTGCCCTAGCTGGGAATCGAACCCGGGTTCCCCGCAGGCCAGGCCGATGCTCTACCGCTGAGCCAACCAGCCAGGGCCAGTAGATATGTTTTTGAAGCTATGTATGATCTCAGAGTGTCATGATCACAATAGTTAATCCAATTAAGAAAGGTAAATAAGTGACTTCTTAGAAAGTATTCAATATCCCAAAGAGACATCGGTGATTTCATTAGAATTCTACATTTAGCAACTCTCCAGAAGCTAAAGGCAATACCTAGCTTAACTTCTTTGGTAAACAAGTGGCTTTAACCAATCCAAGCATGTTAAGTGCTAATAAATTTTGATAGATTATGATATACTTAAAGCAATCAGCTCAACCTTCAGAATATTCTCAAAATTGCACACTGATAATGGACCAAAGATAAAGAAGGAAAACAACTGTGTGTATACATAATCATATTTAAATAGAGGTCTACATTACATTTTACTGGAATATTGAGAGTACTATAGGTAAATAGCTAAGATAATGCAATACAACTGGATGATTAAAGAAATCATCATTTGAAATGTAACTTAAAATTACAATGCCATGGAAAGTTTTTAAATGACAGGTTCAATTATTTGCTTTTTGATACAACTTTATAGTAGATAACCATTAACCAGTGTACTGTAGCTTAAATTACATAACTTTATTTTGTCACAGTTCTGGAGCCTAGAAGTTCAAGATCAAGGTATCAGTAGGGTTTTTTTTTTTCTTCCAAGGCCTCTCTCCTTGGCTTTCAGATGGCCACCATCTCCTTGTGTGTTCTCATGTCCTTTTCTATGTGTGATTATCCCTGTTGTCTCCCTCTCTTCTTATAAGGACACCAGTCATATTGAATTTGAGTCCTATTTTATAACCTTATTTAACCTTAATTAGCTCCTTAAAAGCCCTATATCCCAATAGTCACATTCGGAGTCTAAGTTTCAACATATTAATTTTAGGAAGACAATTCAGTCCATATCAAGAGGCACTTTAAACAGGTACTTTTGAATTAAAAATACTTGAGAAGGTTATGTCCGGAAATAAACTAAAACATCATGTCTATTTCACATACTCTCAATCTTTCTTAACGTCCCACAACACAAGTGTTAGTAACTGAGTTAAGGCAAGTAGAAGATGCATACGAAAATGGAGATCATGGAAGGGAATGATAGTCAGGAAAACCTACAGACTGAAAACTAGCCTTAGAGTTCAACTTGAAAGGATGTTCATCTGTATCCACACACTAGTAAGAAATGATTGTGTGTCTGTGTGTGAGACAGAATGGAGAAAGAGGTGGAAAAGAAGAGTCCATGGGAGAAAGCCAACTTCTAGAAGTTCTACAGCTGCTATAATTTTAAATGGTGCTTCAGCGAGAAAGTTAGTCCAGTAAAAGATCCTCATAATTGAAGATAATTTTGAAAGTGGTTTCAACCATAGCAGCAATTAAAACTGTTCATAGAATTTAGGGGTGACAGTGGACATTAAGATTAACAGACAAGGTCCCCGCAACTCACACTTTAGATTTTACCCAATCCAAAATTTGCATGCATCTCTGAACTTTCCATCAAGTTTCTTCAGCCCCTAGAATAGAGCCTAGTGTTTTTACAGTCCTACACGGTAGCTGTCACAGTGTTGACAATACCATAAAATAACACTTCCAGGTATCAGATGTGGAGAATTTTCTGTCTGTTTACTTGCAGGGAGCTGTGGATTTTAGGTCCCCGAAGGCAGCTCAAAACCACTCCTTAGACGATGTTTAGCATTAGATGAAGAGAAAGAGAGAAAAGGCTTTCCTTCCACTTAAAACAGTTTGACAGAAAGTTATAACGCTGTGCAAAGTTTTTATCGCTGAACACGAATGGCATGGGAGAGAATTCTTTGAAGCCAAATGAACAATTCACACTTTCTAGTATGGGGGCCTTAAATTGAGGAAGGTTTGTAATAGTCTCATTCTGCCACGCAATTTAAAAGTTCTTTTGACAGTTTTATGGCTTAGGATATACTTTAAAGCTGTGCCATTTTGCTTAATTTGCTAAAGAGTAATGTTGACTTCTTTTAGGCTAGGCTATTGTTCCTTCATATAAATGCTACCGTCTGAACCTGGTTGGAGAAGCAGACACCAGCATGTTTCGAGATTTCTTGTGGTTGGTGGTGGTCTCAGTTTGGCACCTGGAAAGACTGGGAGGGCAGAGGGCCGCAGAGGAAATAGTGTTTATAAAACCTCTGTAGACTTTGATCTGTAAACTAACATTTCAATATCCTCAGAAACAGCTTAAATCATAGAGTTTACTTTCATAAGTTGTCTTTGAAGTTGCTGAAACCATTTTTCCCCTCTATACTGCATTTGTTGAGATAGAGATGCATTTCTCATCTTTAGTATGCAATTGTATCCTTCAAAGGTTGTTATCAGCAGTCTTTAATGCAAAAAAATTCTTTTTGATTCTGGTTTGTTTGTGGTCTTAGTCTGTTCAGGCTGCTGTAACAAAAATATCATAGACTGAGTGTCTAAAGAACAAACATTTATTTCTCATAGTTCTGAAGTCTAGGAAGTCCAAGATCAAGGTGCAGAAAATTTTGGTGTGTGAGGACAGCCTGCTTCCTGGTTACAGATTATTACCTTCTGATTGTGTATTACATGGAGGAGGGGCCCCTGTGAAGCAAGGTGTCCACAAAATTTAGATTGTAGACTTCCATTGAAACTGGGAGATAGGGAAGTCATCTTTCTTGATTACATTTCAAAGAGATGACCTTCAAGTCCTTGGGAAAGAAAGTCTTGAGTTATAAAATGGACAAAAAGCTTTTTAATAGAATTTGTACAGCAAAGGAGCAGAGAAAAATGTACAATTGTACATTTCCTAAAGTAAATGCTCTAAGTAAGTAAATGTCAGGGACACGCATTCTTGGTCAGTCCTTGGACGATGTCTCTATATACATCATGCCAGTCAGTAGTATAGACACTATGTAGCTTGCTTCCAATCCTCACTATACAAAGGAAGGGAAGACTACAAAATGATGACGGCATTCTGTCTTGGAAGTTCCACTGTCTAATGGACTCATGTTTTAAAGCCAACTTTTGTTTAATCCAGATTTTATTTATTTGATACAGAAGTTTCTACTCAGAATGGTTTTGTGAAAATAAACAGAGACACCCAGATGAGAACAAACAGAGGCTAATTTATTCAGAGCTAGCTACAAAAAGAGCCAGCCATTACTTGCATTTGATAGCTGGTCAAACACAGGCAGGAAGATGGGGCAGCTCTCCAGTGTAGAGGACAGGTTTCAGCTAAACTCTGATGGGAGTTCTGGTCTTAGAGAAGCTGGACATGGGTAGCAGGACAGCTAAGTGATTGGTTTGGAAAACATACTTGACTTCCTCTGATTGGTTCTGTCTTAAAAACCAGGACAAAAAAATAGGAAAGTGACAGTCATTGACCAAATCCTGACATTTCTGCTGTGCTTGTGGTTTGAATTCCTGACCTAGTTGCTACGGAAGTTCTGGTCAGAATTCTGTTTTAATATATAATCTGACCATTGTCCATTTGTATATTGACTCTCTCATTTCTATCCCTTTCCATGGATGTTAAGCACTTTGGGATCTTATCCAAATTCAAGGAAATTTAAATACTTCATTTATGTGAAAAGTATATATACTTTTATATGGTGATATAAAATAAAAAGCAAATTATGGCTAAATAATTTAAAAACTTCTCAATAACTATACTATATGGCTGAAGCATGCTTTATCTCTTGAATTTGGGGTATCTCTGAATGTATGTAACTATATATGTATTTATCATTATATGATTTAATGACATAAAAGGGCTTTTTAAACAAAAGCTGATTTTGTTCATTAGAATTAGACACTCAAGCTGAAATCTCAATGAAAATAAGGTTATTATAAAAGCAGTTTAAATACTATTCTGTGTCAATGGGAAGCTAAACTCTAAACCCTGCAAAAACTAAGCAAAATAATATTATGAACAGACATTATATTATAAATATTGAAGTTTTTATATGGAACTTCACTGTGGAAGTATGGGTAAATGTGAAAAAATGTGGTATTATCAGAGATCTAGCCAAGTCGACAATTTTAAGATATATTTGCAGTTTCATTGGATATAATTAGTAGAATACCCTTAGAATCACTTCCTTTATGGGATAACATTTATAGAAATAAAATATGATACAAGTAAATGAAGGTTAAAACATATTAATGAGAGCCAAATGAAAGAGAATTATCTTTAAATGCTTTATTTTGATATGATTAGTTAAATATGTTAACATATAACATATGTCAATTACATATGACACATGTAGATATGTCAGTTTACATGATATATATGAATATGTCAATTCACATATCATAAATATATAAAAAAATCCAAAGGGAAAAAACACAGTGTGTTTTATGTACCTACTATGTACATAGAAGCAAAAGTGAGAAGAATTGCTAAGATCACCCTTAACCTGTAACCTTTTATGCATTGATTTCTGGATGAATTTTATTGTGCTCAGAAAATACCTTCTGTATAATTTCAATTATTTTTAATTTATTAAGATTCTATGACATAAGGTATTATCTCTTCTGGTATATATTTGAGGACGCTTGCAAAATGTATATTTTGCATATTGTATTGTATAATGTCACAGTATCATCTTCAATAAACAGGAAAAATAACTGACTTATTTAAGGGTCTCTACTCCATCTCAGCATCCCCTCTCCCAATCAGAAAGTCAGGCAGTTCACAAGACCACTTTACAAAACTACGATAAATCTACTCTTTTCCAATCTGATCATCTTTGACTTTATTATTTTCTCAATCTCATTCCTTTCTTTTTATAATAATAATAAAAAGATCACAACCATGATCGACCCATTAGAAATATGCAGGGCTTATTTCGGTGGAATATGGTCTACCTTCTTTCTTTCCCTTCCTCCTTGGATTTTTACTTCCCGTTGTTATCTATCAACAATTATGCACAAACAATTCTGTATTTTCACTCTTAGCTACTCACCTGGCAAAGCCTATGTTTACAGTTTCCAACTATATGTGCTAAATGAATACAGCACATTTGCATACATTCCACTTGGAAAAAATCAAAGCAACATAAAATAAGACAGGTGAGGCATCCTGGAAAGTGATGTGGGAGCAACCATTCTGTTTAAAATGTTTTGTCTCTATAGAGTATGCCCGCCATCACTCACCATGTGTCTGCCCTGAATGGGATTGCCAACATCCTGTTGTTTGCTGGGCCACTTAATTACAGTGAGTGATGACAAGGTTTTAAAGCCACACCGCTACACTTAATAGGGTAAAAAATGAGAGTAATTGAAGAGTTGGTTTCCTTTCTGCACAACCCATTTGGTATCCTAAACACCATTGTTTAGATTTCCCCACAAAGTGATTCAGTTTCTCAGAATTTACCCCTGTATTGATCCAGAAGTCTGATTTTACTAGTGTTTGGCATAAGAAGAAAATAAGAAATTAATCTTTGTGATATCCCTGGAAATAATATATGAAGGCAAATAGGTACATACAACTTTAAGCTCCTCTGACCCTCGGACCTTCTTTAATTGGGTTGCGGCTGGATAATTTGTTTCTCTGAAGGAAGACACAATTGTTAATCCATTAATCAAACAATTATTAATAATCAAACTAGATTATTTTATAATTCCATAGAAGTGAAATAAAAAGGTTGAAGCTAAGATGGAAGCAAAAATTGTCTTCATAGTCACATTTAACGGGCAAGAACCAAAGCATAGAAGCCAAAATGAACCTGGCACACTGAGGGGTGACAGTGAGAAACATTGTTACGGGTAAGAAAGTTTCCTGGGAGTGAGAAATGGAAGATTAACCAAAGGGCGGTTTGAGACCAGCTTAGTGAGAGATTTAATGTCAAGATAAGAATATGCAATTTACTCTGGAGGGAATTTAGGGCCATAAAAGGTTTGAGCATGAATGTAACATCATGCCATTTTAGAAAGATTAAAGAAGTTTACAGAAGATTCATTTGTAAATCAGAAATTTGGTCCGTCAGGAGGCACAGTAGTTATTTTTAGGTTTTCCAGTGACTAGAATTCTTCATAATTGACACAGAATTTTATTGCTGGGGAAGTGAATTCACATAGCAGACACTTCCCTGGGTTAAAATCAACAGAACAAAAGTCTTATCACCTTACCGATCACAGTTTCCTCATCTGATAAAACATGCCTGCCCTGTCTTCCAAGTAGGGCGGCAGTCAGAAGCCAAACGAGATGATGGCCACGGATGTAATGAGAGGACACCAAGAGCACCTGTGATCAAGCAAACCGAGGTTCCTGCGGACGCAGTGTGGAGACAACGACCTTCCTGCATCTGAAATGCTCTCTTGTACGGGGAGCTGGAAGATGGATACTGCAATAGACTGAGAGTCCAGTTTAACTCAGTCCCGCAGCCTGATTGGGACTGGGCCACCTGTGTGCTATCATAGTTTAACATTAGTGCACAAGAGGCTTTTTTTTTTTTAAATAAATATAGAGAAATAAATAGTCAGTTGATAAACCCAGTGGAGTAATCTATTTCTCTGAGAAGGTAGCCCATGAAACAAGCAATAAACTTACTTCTAACCTCATTTTCCTGAGAAAAATATTTTCCTAGAATAGTAAAGTCACATTTAGGCAAATGGTGGCATAGTCATTTTATTTTTCCTTTGTTTCTTCACAAGTAATCTTTATTTACAAGCTTACTAAGCTGTGCGGTGTAAGTTCTTTGTGGTAATAGTATGAAAGGGACATCAAGATGGTTTCATTTTAGATTTCCTTGAACCCTTTGAGAAGCATGAATGTGGTTGCAGACCACCTGGGGGAGCAGTGGGCATTGCTGTGATTTCTAAAGGAGTGCATGTAGTGACTAAACTTACCGAACTGCACACTCCAGATGCCCGAGTTTCATTACATGCGAGTAATGTCTTAACTTAAAAGAAAAAAAAAAGCATGGTTGGAAAATTGAAATACTGTACTTCTTCCCAAGTTTTTATTAGATCATTGAGCTATCTCATCCTCTTTCCAATCTAAGACATTCTGGTTTCACATTCTAATGCCCCCATGTTTCAGAACCAAATCTTTCCCCCTAAAGAGCACCTTTTACATAAAAATATCCAATATGTTACATTTCTCCTATGCAAATTATTCTTTATTTCTCCAAACACCCATACTTTCTTAATGTTCTGTCCTCACTCACATTTTCCAACAGCTTGAAAACACCTCCCACATCTCTATATATTAAAGTTATATACCTCCTCTGGAACCAATTTAAATATGATATTTCTGAAAAAATCTTTACATATTCTCATTATAATATATTTATACCATGCTGAGTGCATTTATCACTTTTACTTTGGATTGCAGACACTTGCTTATAATATACTACAGATCATTGAAACAAGGATTCACATCTGTTTAATCTCTTCATGTCATCTATTATTTAAATAGGCCTTGTGTATAGAAAGTGATTAGTATCTATTTTGGAAGTAGATGATTGGTTGAAGGAATGAATGTCAAGATGTAAGTTGCCTCTTTAAATGTATAAAAAAAGTTCCAGAGGTTGGCATCCTGGGAGGATGATTCACAGCTAAGGTAAACTTGATATTGCTCTAGAACTGCCAAATATATGGTCCCAAAGCATCCAGGAATTCAAAGAGAGAATGCAGTGTAGAAAGAATAGAAGGGGTACATAGGTAATAGAGGGTAAGGAAACATGGGTTCTATTTCAAAGTCAGCTAGTCAATACATTATAACATTATTTAACTCTCTCCGACACATTTTTCCATGTCTCTTTTGAATGGTACAATTAATGACTCTAATTTTGGACCCCTCCAGCATTATGCTTTGTGTTTATATGCCTGCATATCCCCTAACTAAAAGTAGGCTTTGTCTCCTAATCTTCTCAACATACCTGGATCGTCCAGAACGTCCTGCACAGGCAAACGACATCGTTATCCCTGACTTTCTTCTAGTGATGGCTGTAATTAATCACTTTTGACTCAAGCACCTGGATTCCGTTTGTCTAGCCATTTCATCGCTACACGGGTATTTAATACAATTTTGCATTTCAAGCACCATGGTGTGCTTGTTGGAACCCCTATTAAGTTCCCTTCTCCCGCTTTGAATTCACGGAGGATCCATAAACCTATCTCAGGTGCTCAGAAACTGCAGCGGGGTTGCGAGTTGAATGCAGAATATCTTTCGGGGTGCGGAAATTCTGGACCAAGGTAACAGGATGAACGAAGCATGGTGCTTTCAACTTAATTAGCTCTACGCCACCATCTGGGACTTTTCACATCCTAGTTTCAGTACAATGGCTCTGAAAACAAGTGGCAGAGGTAATAGCTTATGTTTGAAGGATTTATTTAACTAAAGCTGTGTCAACGATTTACCTGCTTCTTCTTCATTGAGGCTAAAGCAGTGGTTCTCAAACTTTTTGAAGTTGGGGTGCATTTAAAATCCTAAAAATAATTGTAGGCACACTATATACAAATTTCTGAGAAATATGTTTTAATAACTAAATCAAATATTAAAGAAAAAATATAAAGTCCAAATGTGCTTTTATGGTAATTAAACAAAATAAATACGACAAAATTAAATTTATTTTTACATTAAAAAACATTTTTATGTTACATTTTTTGAGTTATGCTTTTTAGAATTTGTAAAAAAGAGGGGTTAAAAATAAAAAAATGACAAAAAAGTTATTTTTTTATATATATAGATACATTCGTAGTAAGATTTAGTAAATTCGGCAGGTTCCAGCATAAATATGTTAAGTTTTTTCATTCTTGTGTTTATGGGAAACATGAGCTTGAGATGTCCTAGCAATTTCTTCAATGTTTGGGCATATATTTGAAAGGCAAACTCTCATTTCCTTGTCAATACATTGAAGAATTCCTCTCTTTTTACTCTTGTGTTGAGGGTAGAAAATCCTAATTCACATAAATAGGATGTTGCAAATTGTAGAAAAATGTTCAAAGCTTTTTTAGATATTGTCACATGTTCTTCTTTTATAGAAATCCAAAAGGCTTCAAGAGACAATTCCTTATGTTTAATCATCAATCCAAAACCCCCACCATACATATCATCTTAACTTGACACCAAACAAAGGATAGAAGAAACTTGCCTCCAGTCTTTCCAGGGAACATGGGGGATAGTGTAAACAATCCAACACCACAGTTTACAGCTTTTTGCAACCTAATCAGGCAAGTGAGGTGGGGGGTTGGGCAGACTGTCAGCTTACAGCCAATTCCCCACACCTCTGTCCCCCAAAAATCTAAACTCCAAAAACCCTGTTGGTTTTTTTGGTCCCCAACAGACACATATTTCTCTGGAATACTATAGGCATGCCTGGATATCTTCTGGGGTGTACCAGTGCACCCTGGTGCACACTTTGAGAACCACTGGGCTAAAGTATATACACTGAGATGTAAATTGGGAAATCTGTTTATGTGTTATTTCTATTAAAACTTTATCTCTTAAATTAATATTGATACTTTTAAAAAGTGAGAGAGCTAAATGAATGAATAAATTCACAATTTCCCTAAGCCTCAACATAAGCCCTGTATGTACCAGCACTAAAATGAATAAAGTGGGAAATTCTATGATACATTTCCTTTTGGAAAACATTATGTAGAAGGAAATAAAATTAGCTTCAATTTTGTGCCTGCTATATGAGGAGGGTGCTTTCTGGATGAAGCTGAAATTTTTAAGCAGGGACATTCAAAAATGTGTTTGCTTTGGAAACTGCAGCTAACACACATGTCTATCAGTCCCCATTCTGAAATTCCATTCAAACTATGTCTGCCTTTCTCTTGGGCTTATGAGACTCTTCTTACTAAATTAAACAGACAGTATGTTCAAAATCTTCAAAAAAAAGTCTCCTTTATTTGATTGCCTTTTTTTGTTTCTTATATTTTTAGCAAGGCATCCAATGATCGCATATGATGGAAAGATCATGGGGAGACATGATCCATGCAATTCATTCTCCCTAAAATATTCTCTTTCCCTTACCCATGTTCTTTATGCTAACATCTAGTCAACCCAAGCCTGTCATTTTATGTCACTTCTTTCAAAAATCCTTTTCTGAAACCTGACTTAAATTAGTTGTTTTCAGAGCACCCTGAACAATTCTAGGATTGGTATTTTTAATGCTGTATTTTAAGGCTAGCTTAATTGCTTGGGCCCTCATATGAATTTCAAGCTCACTGAAAACAGTGTTGTATAATATTTGCCATTATAGCTAATAGACTAGTATAGAGCTCATTCCAACATTATGATGGTAAGAAGTAAACAGGGCTATAAAGTACAAATTGTGCAATTCTGGTTATTTAACATATGAGTTCAATGTTTCTATCTGGATTTAAAACTGGTAGCACAGCATAAAGATAAATAGTAAAATTATTGATAATAGTTTAAAATTTTAATTCTTTATTTAGAATATTACAGAGTAAATATGATATCTTATTATGATTTTAATTTTCTTTCAAATAATAATTAGTTTTGTGTAACATCTTGTCTTGTGCACATTGGTTATTGGAATATTTTCTTTGTAGAAATGTCTATTCAAATAATTTTTTGTATTTTTTAACTGAGTTATTTGTTTTTGTTGTTGCTGTTGGTGTTGTTGAATTGTAGGAGTTCTTCATATATACCATGTATATACCTTTATCATATACAGTATATGACTTTCCTATTTGCTCCTATTTCATGCATCATCTTTTCATTCTATGATTGTTGCGTGTGATGCACAGAAATGTTTAAATTAGATGAAGTCTACTTTATCTACTTTTTTTCTTTTTGCTTGCATTTTTGGTGTCATAGCCAAAAAGTTGCTTCTGAATCCAATACCATGTAATTTTTACCCTATGTTTCTTTCCATGAGTTTTATAGTTTTAGGTATTAAGGTCTTTGTTGTACTTGAGTTAATTTTTTATGTAATGTGAGATAAAAGTCCAACTTCATTCTTTTGTATGTGGATTTCCAGTGTCCCCACACATGCTGACTTTGATCTACTAAAATGATTTGGTGATCTACAAATGACTATGAGCTACAGTGTAAAATACTTTACAAAAGATGGGTAGATGTGTTGAAAACTACATTATTAAAATAATCTTAAAAGTTTACAAATTAAAATTTTTTAGCATTGTTTATGATAAGATGTTTTATTTAATACTTTCAATTTAAATTTCATTTCTACTGAACAACTTCAATTTCTAGATTAATTAATGCTATATATGTGTATATATGTATATGTTATATATGTGTGGTTATATACATATACATATATATACATACACACACACACACACACACACACACACACACACACATATATATATATATATATATATATATATATATATATATATATATATATATATATATGTTCATGTCACCTTTTGTTTCTAGTCTCCTTTCTCCAACCAATCTTTAGGCTTCAATAATTTACATTTCAAATTAAGCTTAGATATCTTGTCTGAAAAAATAATTCTCTTCCTCAAGGAGTGCCACTTTTACATTTGGTTAGGTACAGATCCTATACTGTCTAAGAACACTCGTGATCAACACTATTGTATCACTGAATACATTGTAACTGTCTAGGTCTGCTCTTCTATAAGGCAAGCATGTTTCCTTTCATTTCTAAATCTTCATCCTTTTCTTTTCCAGATACAGAGAATATGCAGAGTCCCAGTGGCATTGGTGTCAATGGAGCCAAAAGGGAAATCTGTATTTCTAGCCTAATGTGGCAGCAGCCAGAAAAATCTATGGTTGTAATGCCAAGACAGAGAGGAACATTATCTAATTACAAATGGTCAATCCAGCTAGAAGGTACTGTATAACAATTCTAAATGTATATGCATATCACAACACAGCTGAAAAGTAATTAATGCTGAACCTGACAGAATTGAAAAGAAATAAACACATCTACTCACAATTGATAGAACAATTAGATGAACTTAGCATGAGCAAGAAAGAATTCAATGACACTATGCAACTAATAGGATCTCATAAGCATTTGTAGCACACGGTACCCAATAGCAGCTAAATGCACATTAATTTCAAGAGCCTTCAGAACACATTCCAAGATATACCATATGTTGACACATAACAAAACAATAAAAAAGAAAAACAAAACAGATCAAAAGCCTCAACATTTTAAATAATTGAAGTGATACAGAGCATGTTCCCTGAATGAAATGGAATCAAACTAGAAATCAATAGTAGAAATATAACTGAAAAAAGTCTCCAAACATTTAGAAAGTAAACAACACACTAATAAATAATACGTGAGTCAATGAGAAGTCTTCAAAGGAAATAAAAACTGCATTGAGATGAATGAAAATGCAACCTACCAAATCCGTGAAAGAGAAAGACAGTAATGTTGAGAAATGTTTAGGATTAATGCATACATTAAGAAACAGCAAAGTGCTCAAGTCAATAATCTAAGCTTACGAGCCTGACCTGTGGTGGCGCAGTGGATAAAGCGTGGACCTGGAAATGCTGAGGTCGCCGGTTCGAAACCCTGGGCTTGCCTGGTCAAGGCACATATGGGAGTTGATGCTTCCAGCTCCTCCCTCTGTCTCTCTCCTCTCTCTCTCTCTCTCTCTCTCTCTCTCTCCCTCTCCCTCTCTGTCTCTCTTTCTCCCTCTCTCTCTCCTCTCTAAAATGAATAAATAAAAAAATTTTAAAAAATAATAATCTAAGCTTACGCATCAAATAAAAAGGAGGGCAAAGTAAGCACTTAACAAAGAAAAAGACAATTGGGAACTGGTTAAACTATATGAAGAGACATTTCATCTTACGATGCCAAATAAGCCCATGAAAATAGGTTCAATTTTCTTAGCCACAAGGGAACTGCCAGTAAAAATGCCATAATGAGAGAGATATCACTACATACTAACAAGAATGAGTAAAAAAAATAAAAAATATATAGTAGGTGACACCACCAAATCCTGGCAAGTGTGCAGAGAAACTGTCATTCATATAGGGCTGATGGGAATGTGAAATTTTATAGCCCCTCTGGAAAACATTCATTCCATTAAACTTATCATTTGACACAGCCATTGCATTCTTGAACATCCATGTAACCCAGAAAAATAAAAACTGATTTCACACAAAAATCTGTACACTAATGTTTATGGCAGCTTTATGCACAATGGCCCCAAATTGTGAACAATTCAGATATTCACCAATGCATGAACGATTAAACAAACCATGGTACATCCATACAATGAAATATAGTCTAAATAAAAAGAAAAAGAATTGATATACAAAATGACCTGTATTGATCTCTAGGCAATTATAATGTATTAGAAAAGGGGGAGGAAAAAAAAAATCAAATGGTTACATAACATAATTTCATTTATATAACATTCTTGAAATGACAAAATTATAAAAATGCCAATTAGAGTACTGGTTGCCAGGGTGAAGAGAGAGGTTGAAGGCAGAGGGAAAATGGGTTTGCATAAAAAAGGGTAACTAACACTGGGGATCCTTTTGGCTATGCAAATATTAAGTACCTTAATGGGAATAGTGTCAGTATTCTAGTATTATCATACTCTAGTTTTGCAAGATGCTACCTTTGGGAAAACTAGCTAAAGAGTGAAAGGTGGGGTAGAAGAGGGTGCAGAGGGGATAACGGTGATGGAAGGAGACTTGACTTGGGGTGGTGCACACACAGCACAGTATACAGATGGTGTACTGCAGAAATGCACAGCTGAAAACTACATAATTTTATTAACCAATGTCACACCAATACATTCTAAAAAAAGAAACAAAGAGTATAAGGGACCACTAAGTACTATTTCTTGCTACTGCATTTGAATTATCTCAAAAGTTACAAAATGTATACAAAATAAAGAGAAAATGGACAACAGTAGACTCTGGATTTTCTGTTGCACTTTAGAATTTATTCACATTTAACACCTGATTTTACAAAGCAAGACCAATTGAAGTCATATTTAAATTTTTAAATATATCACAGTAACTTTCTGTTCTTTAGCCTAATTTAAATACAATATTCATATGCAGTGTTTGTTTCTTTCTCATACCAGGTCCATTTTTAAAGATCCTTCCTTCTAGTCCATACAGATTTTTAATTTTTTAAAATAGCATTTTCCTGGATTGTGTGTAATTGTTAACATAGGTAGTTTGCTACATATAAATAGGAAAAGAGAACAAGGGGAGTTTGACATTATATTTTATAAAACTGGAAAGCTTGTCTTGGTAGGAAGCTGCAGCATTCCAGTTAGCTTAATTTGCTAGGAGGCTTAGTATTCATAGGCTCATTTGCACATTCCAGGAGTCCATTGTGCCCTGGCCCTATGGACTCAATTCCAAACTGGTTGGGAGGAGTCTCCCCAAAATACTGCCAGTCCTGTTGCTCAGAGAGCAAAGGGTAAATTCTTCTACTGGTGGGCACAGTGGAAACCGGAATCGCAGCCACAGAGGCCTGTCAGACTAGCATAGGAGAATGATCTATTTGGTTAATGGAAGGAACCAACACAAGCCTGCAAAATTTTAAAGAAACTGATTGATTGCCCTAAGAAAAAGTTAGTCCTTCCCAGCCTCAAAATATAAACAAAGGATAAGCGAAGATCTAGCCCTTCTCTATGCCTTCCTACTTAGAGATACATGCATGCCCAGTTTGTTTCCATGCTGCGTGAGTTGGCAGCCGCCTTTGGAACGGGAGATGCATGGTCTCTGAAGTACAGACTTGAACAGCACCCAAACTGGACTAAGTTCGATAGAGCTAGACCGTGGTGAAGAATATCAGGATTTCTGTCTTTATACTGGGCTTATTGAAAACAAGACTGGACTTTATCTTGGGCAAGACAGACAGAAATGAGACACTGAAGACCTATGGACAACTTCCTATTTCAACCCAATCTTAACTGCAAAAGCCTAATCTGCAAATGTGTAAATAATTATGACTTTGTATCCAAGCAAGGGATTTCCTTCAATTTCATGTTTTGTGACATAGAAAAGATTCCTTAAATTTTTTCTTAGTATATATATATATAATTTTTTCTTTATCATATATATATATATTATACATAATATATAGTGTATATATAGTGTATACACTGCATATATATATATATATATATACACACACACACTAAGAAAGAAATATATGTGTAAATGAATAATGATATTATAGTGCAGTGGCATCCTAAAAAGTGCACTCAATTGGAATGTGATGATAACATTTATTAAATATATAATCATTAATATATTTGTCTAGCACCCTTCACTGAAAGAAAACTCTGCTTGTATTTCTAAGGGTATGGTTTTTGGTGCATGGTAATCCTTTAAATGTATGTGTTTGGTGAAAGTGATTCTGCACGTTAATGCAGCCACTTGCTACCTAACGAGTTCATGTTGCTGACTGTAATACGACTCTGTGGACAGGAGGGTCTATCAAGCCCAAATCATGTATGCTTGCATGGCTCCTAGTAACTGCTAAACATAGTTTGTAAAACTTCAGATCAATATTTTTTAGCAGTATTTAAGGGGCAAATTTCCATAGACTGGAGTCAGGAATTTGTACCTAAGGCAAAGTTAGAAGGTAGAAAGAACTGGACAGAAGAACTGGTGTTAGTGATATCAGAAGCAGATTGTCAGCACAAAGACCCATATTTAACTCACAGCTCTGACATTTTCAATAGGAACGGTCTAAGACAAAACTTAAAACAATTTTCATTTCTTCATCTATCAAATTGGATGATAATCCATAATTCATAAAATTGCTGGATGAAGTGTGATATTATGGTAAAAATAATCTATCCTGAGCATACAGCAGGTATT
The DNA here is from genome assembly GCF_036850995.1 of Saccopteryx leptura. Classification (NCBI taxonomy): domain Eukaryota; kingdom Metazoa; phylum Chordata; class Mammalia; order Chiroptera; family Emballonuridae; genus Saccopteryx; species Saccopteryx leptura. Next base: position 151,384,512 of record NC_089507.1, read on the forward strand.
TTTCTATCTTCTTTTCAAGGGGAATTTTTTTTAATCTCCTTATTTCAACAATGTGAATCAAAAATGAGATCCCATTATATTAAAATGCATATCTAGCCAAAACCCAGACACTAGGACAGTGATTCATTTGTTCAGGGCTGTGGAGATTGGAAAATAAAGTGAAGAAAAGAAAAAAAATAGAGGATCACTAAAAATAAATAATGAGATTAATATAGATTTAATGCTTACTCAGACCCAAGCCTACAGTATAACTGAAAATTTTTTGAGATGTTTTCAGCCTCAAGTATCCCACAATTAAGAAGGATTATAAGTACTTTATGATTTGATTATTGAATATTTGGAGACATTTTAGAGTTTCCTACTCTAAATCCTAGGTGCTTAGAAAAGAATCCAACTAAGATGAATATCTAAATTTGCTTGTCCAATGAACAGACTAGATTAGTAAAAGAATGACTAAATGAGAGAAACAATGACTCAATTCATATTATCACGTCAAGACTCTCGATTTCAGCAAGAACCACAAAAACACTCCAACACCTGTGGCACTCTGCCATTAGGGAAATATTCTTGATGGCCTCTCTCCGTGCAAGAGGAGATAGCTAGCCCAGGGATAGCTTAAACTTTTCAGAAAACTGCATTGCTGTCCAGGATCTGTAATGTAAATATCAGGAGGCTGAGCAATACACACTCACTCCTTAAAATATATGAGCTAGTCATAAATTTTAGCATAAGGGCCTCTCATTCAGACCTGCAGAGCTTGTAGATTATAATGACAGACCTCTTCATATAGGGTGTCTCCATTCTAAATCGGGGGTGTTATTGATTAACAGGTGGGTTCCTTAGAATCTAAATGCCATTCTCTGCGAATGGGAGCCGTGGAAGGGGACTTTATCATTATATAACCAATCAAATGAGACCATATGGCCATTCCCTCACTCCAAAGAATTTTACACTTTAGCATGGGTAGATTTATAGGACTAATATACTATTTTTATCACCACAATGCAGGACACAACTTCATTTTTCTGTTCATCTGTGCCTACAGCACATCCTCCTCATGAAACAAGACTTTCCTTGTTTCATGAGAGATCATTCAAACTACCCCGGGTTTCATTTCTGTCCACCTTCCCATCACCTTTGAGATCCAGTTCCATCCTTATGCTGGCATATGAGGCTCAAGTGGCCTGGCTTCTTCCCTTCTATCCAGTTTCATTCCCAATATCCTGCATCTTAAAGTTTAAACTCAAGTAAATCAAAACATGTCATAGTTCCTCTGGACACTACAGGAGTTTATGCTCCATTCCTTCAGTTTCCTCTGTCCAAAATGTGCTATCGTCCCAATCTCTTCTAGGAAAAAGTCCACCTCTCCAGATCTAACAAAGCATCTTCCACAGGAATTCCTCCCTAATATGCCCATTTGGCGAAGCAACGAACCCCTGCTTGTTGCTTACTCCTCGTGCATGGATTTGATGCGGCACTTAGCATTTTATATTGAAATGTCTCAACACAACTCTGTCTCCTTTATTAGTCTCGTGTGTTACTAGGGGGGAAAGTCCACTTAAATCCATCTTTAAATCTCCTGGGCTCGGTGAGTATTCAGAAGTGTGTTCAAAGATATTTACTGAAATTAATTCAAATAAATGCGAAGAGATAATTTGCTTTAATTCAGTACCATCTGGTGGCCTGAGGGCTATTTTCCATGAGGGGAGAAAAGGTGAAAACAAACCAACACCAGTAGCTGTTTAATGTGAGGATTACAGCCAGTGACTTTTTCCCTGGAAAACAAATTGGTTAATTTCTGTTGTGGTATACAAAGTTACATTCCAGACCTTCAAATCATCAATAGCCATAGAATGTTTAACTGCATGTCATGTAAAGTCTTGATTTACTTTTCTGTAGGCAATGTGACTGCTTTGTTTTATCTTATTTTATTTTTTATTTTTGGCAAAGCTATTATATACTCTGCAACACTCAAGAGATTATTTCTTTTTAAACGGAGCTTCTTCAATTTTAGGTTCATAAATTGGCTATAATTCAGAGTGAAATGTGTCATTATAGTCTAACAGCATTTACAAATGTCCATAGATGTTAAATTATAAACCATTCAAATACTTAAAAGAATGCAGGCCCATGTACATCGGGCAGCATATAATAAGAAAATTTATCTTTATGTTTGGCTGCACAATCTATTTTCATTCCCTGGGATATTTTAATTCATCATTTAAACATAGTTCTAAACCTTCTTCTGAAAAAATATTTCTAATGGGGCCTGTCGGAACTGGCGAATGGGAGTGGGTAGGCACGCTCTGTCTGGGAGAGGACATGTTGAAAATGCTGCAGGCCCCTCTCCATATTTTAATTTTATCCAAATGTGCCTATGACAAACCAGACCCTTTTAAATAGCGATCATTGTCACTGATATTTTGCTTCTGAGAGTCCCCTGAATTATTCTAGCTCCACCTCCCATTATTTTAGTCTATTGAATGAACAATCTCTTGTTAGAGAGTTTAGTCTCTTGTTTATGCTATTGTTGTCTGTCTTATTTTGTTGCATAAATTATATAACACATTAAATTGGAAAGTAAGTAGACCTAGTATGTGCACACAGCACAAAGTAAGTTCTTAACCAATTGTTCAGTGTAATTACTGCACAGAATGATCCGTTGATATTCTCTGTACTTTCGTTGAATAAGCAGCTCTTAAACTCACATTTTTTCTGAAATAATAGTTTGATCAAAATTTATCATGTGACAGTGGTAGAGCAGGAAATGAGGGAGAGTTCACTTCTTTCTTCAATGGAAAGAATGTATGAAATATTCCAATAGGCAGCATTTGTAAGGACATAACTGCTCTGGTAGAGTAAAGAAAAGATACTTCAATCCTGGATATACTGGCTTTTGCTTGCTCTTGTGATGGATCTTAGGATTCTAAGGAGTGCAGCTTAGAGAACTAAAGCACCTAATATTAACCAGTAGAGTCACATTTATAAAGACTTTTTTCCTAGACCTATAAATGTGTTCACATACCCTGGGTTCTAAATACCAAGAAAAGTCTGGAAAAAAGATCAGGGCAACAAGGTTTTGGGTATAATATTAACTTCCCATTAAAATTGCCACTATCTCAGCAGCCTTCATTCATACATTTTAGATTTTTGTATTAGAGATATTAAACCTCAAATTCTTAAAAAGTAATTATGTTTATGAGCACCTTTATAAAGATAATTTTCTAGATACCATGCCCTCTCATTTGAGATCTAAACTGTAATGACAGTGACATACTGTATTCTTTTTCTGGTTATCTCATAAGTTTGCAGAACGATGATGATCTGCCAGCTATAAGCCAACTATGAGAGGCTCACTTTAGACCCTTAGACTCTAATAGGTTATAAATGAAAGGATGGGAAAAGATATTCGATACAATATTGATTCAATGCAATGTTGATTTGAGGCAATGTTGAACAAAATAGATTTTTAAGGCAGAATTTGTTATATTATGCTATTTTATGTTGATAAAAGGGTCAATTCATAAAGAAGCTGTCGCAATTGCAAATATAAACACCAAACGACAGAGTCTCAAAATCTATCGACAGAATTAAAGGAAGTAATGAAGGTTTCTGCCTTGATATTTGGAGACTTTAGTATTTCACTTTCAATAATGGGTAGAATATCTGGTGAAAAGATCAGTCAGAAGATTATAAATTATGGTATTTAGAAACAATGGGGTATTATTCAACAACTACAACAAAATTAAAATACCAGTACATGCATTCTACAATATGGAGGAACCATAAACCTCTTAAACCAAGTCTAAGAAGCCAGGCAGAGAAGGTCACATAAGTATGCTTCCTTTTATATAATATACCAAGAATAGACAAATAAGTAAGAGACAGAACGAAATGTTGTGGCACAACACACTAAATGCTCCCAAAGTGTACAGTTTACATAGTTAAATGCAAGTTATGTGAATATCACCTCAACTTTAAAAATCATATCTCAGATCTCTACTTCATGGAATCAGTAATTCTGAGGTAAAAATTGCTTATTTATTTTTCCATTAGCCTTCTGCAGAGGGATTTGTATTTCATATGTAGAAACATATCCAAGGATTACCTTGCTCTGTGCAGGTGCAAACGTGACTGTTGTGGCATTAGAGGACACGTGGGAATGTGGCTGTGTTAGTCATCCCTACAGCAGTGCTGTGGGTCTGAAAAGAACTGTGATAGCAGCATGGAGAGGAAGTGTCCGGGTGTGTCAACATTCATGCTGTGTAGTTAAAGGGATGTGTAGCCAATTAATAGGACTAAGGAATCCACTAGCCATATGTGGTTACTGATCACGTAATGTGGTCCTTCAAAGCTCACATTGCTCTGTAGGTGTTAAACATACCCTGATTTCAGAAATATTTTCTCCTCTGCTCCAGATGGACTCAGTCCCTTTCAGCAGTGAAGAAAGATGTTGCTTTTCACAGGCTAAGCCTCCACAAATAGGGTGAATATCAAACTGAAAAGCTGTTGCATGACAAAAGAAACTATCAACAAAATGAAAAGGGATCACGCAGAATGGGAGAACATATGTGCCAGGGATGCATCCGAAAAGGGGTTATTTTCCAAAATGTATAGAGAACTTATACAACTCAACAGCGAGAAGACACACAGCCCAGTTTAAAAAGTGAGCAAAGGACTGAATAGACACTTCTCCAAAGAGGACATACAAATGGGCAATAAACACATGAAATGATGCTCAATATCACTAATCACTAAAGAAATGCAAATGAAAACCACATTGAGCTATCACCTCACAGCTGTCAGAATGGTTGTCATCCATAAATTAACAAACAAGTGCTGGTGAGGGTGTGGAAGAAAGGGAAGCCCCCTGCACTGCTGGTGGGAATGCAGACTGGTGCAGCCACTGTGGAAAACAGTCCGGAGTCACCTCAAATAAATTAAAAATAAAACTGCCTTTTGATCCAGTGATCCCAATTTAAGGATAAAATAACCAAAATAATAATAATAATAACAATAATAATAAAAATTTGCCTGACCAGGCAGTGGCGCAGTGGATAGAGCGGACTGGGATGTGGAGGACCCAGGTTCGAGACCCCGAGGTTACCAGCTTGAGCTCATGTTCATCTGGTTTGAGCAAGGCTCACCAGCTTGAGCTCAAGGTTGTTGGCTTGAGCAAGGGGTCACTCAGTCTGCTGTAGGTCCATGGTCAAGGTACATATGAGAAAACAATCAATGAAAAACTAAGGTGGCGCAATGAGGAATTAATGCTTCCCATGTCTTTCCCTTCCTGTCTGTCTGTTCCTATCTGTCCCTCTCTTTGTCTCTGTCACAAAATAATAATAATAATAAATTTTTCAAGAACTTTTTTATTACACATTGGTTCAGTCCTTAAAACACTAGTACATTCTTTAAATTCTGATGTTCAAAGCTCTTTTGTAGCTAACTCTTTACATTAAAGAGTTATTTCATAATTCAGTCATGTTTAAGTGAATGGTGTTTTTTTTCTTAAGAGATTTATTTCTATCTTATTTATAAATATGTATCCTTGACAAAAGAAGTTTAGGAGGAGGGTCTTTTAAATAAAAATCATGCAAAGTTGCCTGACCAGGCGGTGGCGCAGTGGATAGAGCATCGGACTGGGATGCAGAGGACCCAGGTTCGAGACCCCAAGGTCGCCAGCTTGAGCACGGGTTCATCTGGTTTGAGCAAAAGCCCACCAGCTTGAACCCAATGTCGCTGGCTCCAGCAAGGAGTTACTCGGTCTGCTGAAGGCCCGCGGTCAAGGCACATATGAGAAAGCAATCAATGAACAACTAAGGTGATGCAACACGCAATGAAGAACTGATGATTGATGCTTCTCATCTCTCTCCCTTCCTGTCTGTCTGTCCCCGTCTATCCCTTTTTCTGACTCACTCTCTGTCTCTGTAAAAAATAAAATAAATAAAAAAAATGACGCAGTTATAAATATTATTTTATTTTTCAAGTTGCAAAAGTTAACATCCACTTTTTACCAAAGTAAATGGAGCTAAGAACATTGTGAAACATCAGGTTTGGAATACAATGTTGCCAGTTCTAATGTCTTATTGTGATTCACCAGCAGGAGTGATTTTCATTCATCATTCATGCCATGCATGTATTTATAATTGTTTCCACTAAACTTGCAAGTACACCCTTAAATATATATATATATACAAATATACATACATACATATATATATACACACATACACATATCTAGACACTTTGACATTTTATTGGCTTCAAGTGAAAAATAGCTACATAACTGCATGCTTTCAGAAATGGACAGATATTCAGGTATGTTTAGAATGACTGTTAACTTCACAGGCCTGGTTTGAAATTAGGTACAGAAAAAAAGCCATCACTTTGGGTGGCTTTTTAGTTTGTTACAGCTACCATAACAAAGTACCACAGGCTGGGTGTCGTAAAGAACAGAATTTATTTTCTCACAGTCTGGAGTCTAGACGTGTAGAATCAAGATGTAGGCATGGCTTGTTCCTGCTGAGGTCTAGAGGACAGAGCTGGCCACTTCTTCCTGTTCTCCATATTTTCTGCCCTTTATTCATACATGTGTTCAAATTTCATTTTTATATAAGGACACCAGTATTATTGGATTAGAGCTCACTCATATGATCTCATTTTAATGTAATTATATCTGTAAAGACTCTATCTTCAAATATTTTAACATTCTGAGGTCATAGTTTCCAAACAAGCCTAAAGTCAAGCAGGGAAAATTCTATTGTATTTCAAGGTTTGAGAAGAATACACTTTAGCTGGATTCTCTATCCATTGTGCCCACCAGGGTGTCAGCCTGACCCATTCAACCCTGGGTGTCCTGATCACTTGGTCCTGGCCCTCACCATCTAGAACCAAGGAGGAGAAACCCCCGCTCGTGGGGCCTCTGCCCTTTGGGTCTTTACTTCTTCAATTAAAAATCTGAAGTCTAGGCCCTGGCTGGTTGGCTCAGTGGTAGAGCATCAGCCTAGCGTGTAGGAGTCCCGGGTTCGATTCCCAGCCAGGGCACACAGGAGAAGCGCCCATCTGCTTCTCCACCCCTCCCCCTCTCTTTCCTCTCTGTCTCTCTCTTCCCCTCCCGCAGCCAAGGCTCCACTGGAGCAAGGATGGCCCAGGCGCTGAGGATGGCTCTGTGGCCTCTGCCTCAGGTGCTAGAATGGCTCTGGATGCAACAGAGGGACGCCCCAGAGGGGCAGAGCATCACCCCCTGGTGGGCATGCTGGGTGGATTCCGGTTGGGCGCATGTGGGAGTCTGTCTGCCTACCCGTTTCCAGCTTCGGAAAAAAAAAAAGCAAAAATAAAAATAAAAATCTGAAGTCTTTTTTATTTTATTATTTTTTATTACTTAGAAAACTGAACACAAGTCTTAACACTGCCAAATACTACTCAATGCCATTGGTGAATCTGCTTAAGCTTTCTGAATTAGAATCCTTATCTTCAAATATGAATACCTTAAGGTAATAATAACTCCAAGGAAGTTTTTTTTAGATTAAAATAAAATAAAGTAAAAACTTTATATCCTGAACTTCATAGAAAATGTATTATTAACATGAATCATTTATGAGAAGTAAGTTAAACCAGATGACTTGTAGGCCTCTGTTGTCCCACAAATGTAATGTTACTTTATGCTCTGTAAAATCCAGGGCAGACCTTTCTAGACTCATCCTTAATTAGCCTTACACATTTTGTCCTGTGTAGAATGGCATAACATAGAACATAAGTAACCACGGCAGAGGAGAACAACAAACTGCATGCTTAGGTTTTGAAGATTTGTTTACATTCCAATTATTCTTTTCATAGTTACTTTTCTTTCTAGATGACTTAGATTAATTAGAAACGGTAAAGACTTTGTTGCCCAACTACTTTCCAGGACTCTGGATAGAGGCGGCCTTCTCCCTCATGTGTTCAGAGACATCTCGGCTGCAGGGAGTACAGTGTTCATTGGCGGAGTGGAATATAAGAGAGATGACCCAGACTGTGGTGTCAGACAGACAACAGTTAGAATGTCAACCCTGCGCTCTATTAGCTAGCTGAGTAGGACATTCTCCTTTGCTGGGTCTTAACTCTACTATCTATAAAATAACCAGGATCTTCATGACCTCATGCGCCACCTATCTCAGGTTTAGACAAACCGACTAAATAGAGGATTTGTGTATTGTGTAAACCGAAAAGCACAGCACAATTGTTTATTTAGATATCAACCAATATTTTAAAAATCCAGAACCCTGAGATGTAAAACTATTCAGAAGAAAGGGGTGAGGTTTCAAACATATATCTTTACACTCACCATGGAAGTCATTGTTACAATACAGAGCTACATTTTCCCCCATGCTGCTATAATTCCCTTCAAATATTTCTAAGAGACTGCATTTCAAGCTGCCTTTATGACTCTAAATCTTGGACTTCCATATCTTAATGTATGAAATTTTTTACCTAACTTTCTCTCATTCTTTTTGGTTAATTTAAACTAATTTTCATCTATGAGATGCTGTATGGGACTTGACTTTGAAAAACTTTCTCCTGGAGTGAGTAGGAAAAAACTAAAATTCCTCTGCAGGTTGTGCCTGGGAGTCGAGCACAGATCGCCAGCCTGTGCTGCCCCCATCCACCCACCCAGCCACTGAGATTAACCTGCAGCAGCATGCCCACTTCCGGAGCCAGAGCCAGGCGTACTCAGCCATGGGCAAGTATTTACCAAGAATGTTCGATTTGTTCCATGTTTATTTGATCAGGAAAGATAATTTTCTGTATGAACTCCCTATATGTTCCTTCATCATTTTTGTCATTTAACAATACAATATTTTCAAGTTCTGTAAAGCAGAAAGAATGCATTATATGATTACTATCAGCAACTATGCTCTGCTTGTAAGATGGAAAAGTTTTTATGTATATTAGACCATCTCAGTAAAGAGATAAAAGTTTACTTAACAATAAGGTTGGTGGAGGTGGACAAAGAGGAGGAAAATGGGGATGGAAAGAGACCTTGCTTGGGGTGATGGGTGCACGATGCAGTGTGGAGACAATGTTTTACTGAGTTGCACACCTAAACCTAAAGCCCAATAAAGTCAATTAAAAAATAATATTAGGCCCTGGCTGTTTGGCTCAGTGGTACAGCATCAGCCTCGTGTGTGGAAATCCCGGGTTATTTTCCGGCCAGAGCACACAGAAGAAACACGCATCTGCTTCTCCAGCCTTTCTCCTCTTCTATCTCTCTCTCTCTTTTCCTCCCCCAGCCAAGGCTCCATTGGAGCAAAGTTGACTTGGGCACTGAGGATGGCTCCATAGCCTCTGCCTCAGGTGCTAGAATGGCTCTGGTTGCAACAGAGCAATGCCCCAGATGGGCAGAACATTGCCCCCTGGTGGGCATGCCAGGTGGATTCAGGTCGGAGGCATGAGGGAGTCTGTCTGCCTCCCCACTTCTAACTTCAGAAAAATAAATAAATAAGATTAAAATCACATTTTTTTTTCTGGGATCAAATCAAGATAAATTTCTTAAAAATCTGGAGAAAACCATGTGAGATGAATCTAAAGAAAATTTTGGGGACATTTAAAAGAGTAAATAGAGGGGACATATTAACCTTTAGTAAAGATATGTAAAGTAACAGTAAAGACTTCTGTTAGAAAAAAGTAAACCCTTGAACTAATGTTTCTCAAGATCAGACATGTAGGTTACATTATAAGTGAGACCATGATCTTCTTTGTCTGAGAGTGAAGATCAAGGCCACCATCAAGGCAAAAGAACATAAGAACAGAACAACACTTCCAACTACAGTAATTATATCATCTGATATCTTACTCAATGTCTGCTATTAACTTTATTTGTGAATTTGACAAAGCCATTAGACCCTTGGAATAACATCTAGTCTTATTATGCCATGTAATATTTAAAAAAGAGATATATTAGTATTAGACTAAATGTATTAGGAACACATTAAGAAAACTGCAAAGGATCATTTTTATGTGTGATATCAAATTATTTTTGTTACTGTACACATGTGATAGTATTAATTACATTCTTAAACTTATTCTGTTGAAATAATAAGAGACCTTCGGGAAGCTGCCAAAAATATACATGGAGACCCTATGCAGTTTCCAGCTTCCTTTAAGGGTAGCACCTTGTAAAATAAGAAAATTGACATTGATATGTCACACGATTAATTTAGAGTTTACCATTTTTATAAGCATACATCCATGTTAATGCATAATTCTTTTTTTTTTCTCCTTTCCAAGTTAAAGGAAGAGACAGAGAGACAGGCTCCCGCATGCATCCTGACGAGAATGCACCCAGCAATCACCGTCTGGGGCTGGTGCTCTGCCCATCTGGGGCCATGCTCTCAACCAAGCTATTTTCAACTCCATGGAGCCTTTCTCAGCACCCATGGCCAATGCACTCAAATCAATCAAGCCATGGTTGTGGGAGGAAAAGAGAGAGGGGGGGGAGATGCAGATGGTTTTTTCTCTTGCATGCCTTGACTGGAAATCAAACCTGGTACATCCACACACTAGGTCGATGCTCTACCACTGAGTCAAATGGCCAGGGCCAAGTTAGTACATAATTCTATACAAGTCTTTCATGTGTATAGCTTCATGTAACCACAAGCACAATTATAATACAGAACTGTTCCATCATTACAAAATTCTGTATTGCTATCGGTAAGTACCATTCTCTATATCTACATAATTTATTTTTACCTATCTACAGGTATCTATGCACATTCCTACCATGTGGGTGGAGCGCAGAGCACATTCCTAGCAGCTGTGGCTGATGCGATGCTCTGAGAATACTCCAGCTCCCAGAACCCTCCTGGGCATACCCAGGAAGGAAGCTCGCCCGCTATAAGGAAGTGACTTAGTGCCAACCACGCAGCTCCCTGATCTTTTCAGCCATTGGCTTTGAGGAACACGCTGTAACACCCTATAGGCTAAACCTGTGTATATAAGCTAATTTACTTCCTGAATAAAGTGGATCTGCATCACTGAACCTGGTCCCCGGAGTCGGGTCTTTGTGTCTCCGTTGTCCTCACCCCTGGCAGGACTTGTCCACGACTGGTGCCCAACGTCAGGCAGGGACCTTACTGGCATCTAAGGGATGGGTGAGTGACCCTCTGCAAAAGGAAACCTTCTCCCCCACTCTTGAGACCCGCAGGCTCGAGCCCTGCACGCCCTATTGCAGAGTAGGTGAGTTGAAGTTTCTGAAAAGGATCTCTGTACTTACTGGGAGATCCTCTCTGGTTTCAAACCTTGGCTCTGAGATGTGCTTTTTTGGGACCCCGATACTTGGGCCCAAGCATTCCGGAGCGTTTGTTCAGCTGAAGTACATGGGGGACAAACCTTCCCTCTTGGCCCCCCTCCTGCCCTGCTAGTGATACACGCCTGCCTGACCAGTGCTCCTGCTGGGGACCCTCCGCCAGTGCTAGATATTGCAGGCTGCCTCTCTCTGAGGAGCCCCTACCTTCTTATTTGCCCCCTCCACTGAGGAGGAAAGTAGTTTAGATTCCGAGTTTGACAAAATCGCAGCTGAGCACACAGAAATGAAACCAACCGAATTGCTAACTGCGTCACCAGCTCTGCCGCTACTTCTGCATTCCCTGGGGGGGGGGGGGCGGGGGCTCAATACCCCACCCCAGCCTCTCAGACACCATTTTCTTCCCCAGCTTTAACTCCAACACGTGTTCCTGCTGCAGACCCATGGGCCAGCCTATACGCTCGAATGTGTCTTTTTTCTTTCTGTTTGTCCTGTCTATTTTTCTGTATCTCTCGCTCTCTCTCTCCCCCATCCCTCTCTCTGAAATGACACTAGAAGGTCCCAGGGCAGGACCACACCCTCTTCTAATGCAAGGGAGAGGTTATGCTTGTATTTTTCAGCCAATTTGGATCCCAGGAACCCCCCAACCTGCTTGACAGGGTTTCTTGGGCACCAACTAAGTGGTTCAGTCTTTACCCATCCAAAGCCACAGCCCTGGCCTTCTCCACACCGAATACGCCTGAGGGGAAAAGGTCCTCAGAGCTCCAGAAGAAGACTTCGCAGAAGGCATGTGCGCCCCATCACCTGGGCGGATGTGGAGGCTTTGGTGGGGTGGGCCCAGAGAATTGCCCCTGACGGGCCCCCAGGCCCGGGTGCTCTGTTCTTGCTTATCTGTGCTATAGTAACCGCTGATTCCCAGACGAAGGCGGTGGCAGCAGCCTGGTGCTTGAGCCCGGCAGCATGAGCTAGTGTTTTCAGTTCATCTTTGGAGGATGAGGAGAATTGGGCCGGACTTGTGATTCGCAGACTCCAGAAGGTAAACAGCAGCAGCTGCAGGGGGAGGATGAACGGAAGCCAGGCTTGCATTGCTGAGTGGCTGCTGGAATGGCAGGGAGTGCCTGCTAAACCACTGGTGGGTTCGCTGACATTTTGGGACATAGGGATGGCTGCCATCATGCTCTCTGGAGCAGAGATGGAAATGCTGACTGCCATTGCCACGTGCTCCTCTTTGGGACAGTGTAAGACCTGCCAGGATGGCAGGGATGAGGGGGTGGCTGAGGCCTCATGTGTATGGACTGATTTCCTGGACTATGACCCGAGTGAGTACTGGCTCCTTTGTTGGATGGACTTACTGATTTTGGACAATGTGAAATACCCTGATGGGGGTGGGGGGCAGCTTTGCTGGAGGCACTCCCCTGCCCCAGGAAGCTTTTCCCATGGCTAGAAAGAAGGCCGAGGACATTTTGCGCTTTCGGCAAAGTGCTCAGAGACTGATGAAGTATACCTTTGTAATTGTTGAAATTGTATGATTTGCCATGTTGTTATAATTTGTGTAATGTGCCTTGAAACCATATGCAGTACGCAGCCCATGGCAAGCCATCCGTTCTGTGTTTGGATGCTGGGACCTTTGTGGAAAGGGGGGTGTACATGGACCTATATCCATTTTTTACAATCAAAATGGAACTGTGTTTAATGGCACCTAGAAGGTCCCTGTAACACAATGGGAGGGAAATGACATCCCGACCCCTAGGAAGAATCCCCTGTTTAAGACCCCTGTTCTATTTCCTAACTAGTCAAACATTATAGAAGCTTGCCTCATTGTTTAATCCAGCTAATCTATTAGCATATAGTATAATAGGTATTATAGTTGTTTTAGTTCTACTAGGGTTTCGTTGCATAATGCATAGCATTCAGAAGCTACAACAACAGCAAGCTGTCATTCATCAAGTCCAATTGGCCTTAATTAAAAGAGAAAGGGAGATGTGGGTGGAACACAGAGCTCATTTCTAGCAGCTGTGGCTGATGCAATGCTGTGAGAATACTCCAGCTCCCAGAACCCTCTTGGGCATACCCAGGAAGGAAGCTCACCCACTATAAGGAAGTGACTTAGTGCCCACCACGCAGCTTCCTGATCTTTTCAGCCATTGGCTTTGAGGAACATGCTGTAACACCCTATTTGCTGAACCCGTGTATATAAGCTAGCTTACTTCCTGAATAAAGTGGATCTGCATCACTGAACCTGGTCCCTGGAGTCGGGTCTTTGTGTCTCCGTTGTCCTCACCCCTGGCAGGACTTGTCCACACTACCACCCTTCCCTAACCATTGGCCACTACTAATATGCTCTCTCTCTTATTTTGTTATTTCAAGAATGCTTTATAAATAGAATCAGTATACAAACTCCTGAGATCAACTTCTTTAACTCAACACACTTCCCTTGATATCCATCCATGTTATTGTGTATACTAACAGTTTGATTATTTTTATTGTTGAACTATATTCAATCATGTAGATATACCACAGTTTGCTTAAACTTTTACCTGCTAAAAGACATATGTGTCTTTCTCAGTATTTGCCTATTACTAATAGGGCTGCATAAACATTAATTTGTAGGGTTTTTTTATGAACATATATTTTTATTTTTCTGGGATGAATGCCCAAGATAGCAATTATTAGAGCTTTCTAGATTCTAGATAAAAGTTCTTAGTCAGATACATAGTTTGCAAATATTTTCTCCCAGTCTGTAGCTTACCATTTCATCCTCTTAATAGACTCTTTCACAGAATAAACATATCAGTTCTTTTTCTTTATGAACTGTGATTTGGGGGTCAAGTTAAAAGGTCTTCATCTAGTCTTGGGTTCCAAAAATCTTGTATGCTTTTGTTTTCTTACAATTTTTATACATTATGTTTTAAATTTAATTTTGTAATCCATTTCAATTAAATATTGTATCAAGTTAGAACTTGAATACAAGGATCATTTTACCTTTTTTGTTTTATAATTTATTTATTTTATTGAATTTATTGGGGTGACATTCATTAATAAAATTATATAATTTTAGCCCTGGCCGGTTGGCTCAGTGGTAGAGTGTCGGCCTGGTATGCAGAAGTCCCGGGTTTGATTCGCGGCCAGGGCACACAGGAGAAGCGCCCATCTGCTTCTCCACCCCTCCCCCTCTCCTTCCTCCTGTCTCTCTCTTCCCCTCCCGCAGCCGAGGCTCCATTGGAGCAAAGATGGACAGGGCGCTGGGGATGGCTCCTTGGCCTCTGCCCCAGGCGCTAGAGTGGCTCTGGTCACAACAGAGCAATGCCCCAGAGGGGCAGAGCATCACCCCCTGGTGGGCAGAGCGTCGCCCCTTGGTGGGCGTGCCAGGTGGATCCCTGTTGGGTGCATGTGGGAGTCTGTCTGACTGTCTCTCCCCGTTTCCAGCTTCAGAAAAATACAAATATATATATATATATATATAATTTTAAAGTGTGGATTTCTATGATACATAATCTATATATTGCATTGTGTACCCACCACCCACAACCAAATCATCTTTAGTCACCTTGTATTTAGCTAACTTTACTCTTTATTACCTCCAAGCCCCTTTTTCTCTGAGAACCACTTTACTGTTGTCTATGTTTATGAGTTTCAGTTTTATATCCAACATATGAGTCAATTGTAGTATGGTTCTTGGCTTTTTCTGTCTGACTTATTTGGTTTAGTACCTTTTTGGCTGAGAGAGCCATGAATGCCACATATTTTAAAATGTAATTCCATGAGAGACATACAACAACCCATGTACGTTATGCATTATCCAATAAAAATTTGGTGTTGTCCCGGAAGACAGCTGTGATTGGCTCCAGCCACCTGCAGTCATAAACATGAACGGTAGGAAATGAATGGATTGTAATACATGAGAATGTTTTCTATTTTTAATGTTATTATTTTTTTATTAAAGATTTGTCTGCGAGCCAGATGCAGCCATCAAAAGAGCCACATCTAGCTTGCAAGCCATAGGTTCTCGACCCATGGTTTCATATGATATTATCAAGATCCATTCACGTTTTTGCAAATAACAGTATCCCATATTTTCTTATGGCTGAGTAGTATTCCATTGTACATGTGTACCACATCTTCTTTATCCAATCATCTATCAAAGCACATTTCGGTTGTTTCCATGTCTTGGCCACTGTGAATTGTGCTGCAATGAACATAGGGGTACATATATTTTTGGAAATAAATGTTTTCAAGATTTTTGGGGAGATATCCAGAAGAGAGATTGCTGGGTCCGATGGTAACTCTATTCTAATTTTTTGTGGAACCACCATACAGTTTTCCACAGTGGCTGTACCAGTTTACATTCCTACCAGTAATGAATACAGGTTCTTTTTTTACTCCAAAATCTCTCCAACACATGTTATTGCTTGTCTTGTTGATAATAGCCATTCTAACAGGTGTGAGATGACATCTCATTTTTATTTTGACTTGCATTTTCCTAATATTTAGTGAAATTGAGCACCTTTTCATATATCTGTTTGCCATTTGTATCTCTTCTCAGGAGAAGTGTCTGTTCAGGTCCTTTGCCATTTTTAATTGAGTTGTTAATTTGCAAAGCCACATACAAAAGAATGAAACTAGACTTCAGTTTTCCTTCATGTACAAAATGAATTCAAAATGGATCAAAGACTTAAATATAAGATCTGAGATAATAAATTACATAGAAAAAAACATACGTACTAAATCATGAACCATGACTTTAGTGAATATTTTTATGAATTTGATCCCAAAGTAAAAAAATAAAGGCAAAAATAAATGAATGAGACATATCAAATTGAAAAAGCTTTTGCACAGCAAAAGAAATTGTCAATAAGACAGAAAGGCAACCAAGCAAAAGAGAGATGATATTTACAAAAACAACAGCTCCAACAAGAGGTTAATATGCAAAATATGTAAAAAACTCATACAACTCAACACCAAATAAACATTTTCTGTTTTTGATCTATAAATGTCCAATTAAAAATACCATCTTTCCTTGATAGACTATATGAAGAGTCACAGATATATGAAGAGATTATTTATGTATTAAATATTTCTTTGAGAAAGAAGGGGTAGAAGTAACATTAATTAACTATCTTCTCATTTTAGGCACTGTCACTCAAAAAAAATTTTTTAATTCTACATGCTTGCTTGACAGAGTTTTTGAAGTTCTTTCTCTTAGAATCTATTTTTCGGAGATGACGTCAGAGTAATGGCGGAGTAGGAAGCGATACCGATAAATCTCCCCCAAAACTCAACAAGATCTTCAACCAGAAACAGAAAAACCTATCCTTGGAGCCTCCAGATGTTTCACAATACACCTGAAGGTATGGTCGAGTGAAAAATTGGCTAAATATATAACCAAACCCTGAAGGAAATAGGGAGTAAGAAACGCTCCGCCTTCCTCACTAACCTAAACAGGGCACTTTCACTGGGAACTGAGAATATAGAAACTAAGGTGGGCAAAGGGGGTGAATAGATCCAGGCCGCAGCACAAATGACCGAACCAGGCTGTGGCACGGAGATCCAAGCCGAGGAAAAACTGTTCCTGTGGCAACCCAGGTAATACAAGCTAACACTCGTGTCAAACCCA
Source organism: Saccopteryx leptura (assembly GCF_036850995.1). NCBI lineage: Eukaryota > Metazoa > Chordata > Mammalia > Chiroptera > Emballonuridae > Saccopteryx > Saccopteryx leptura. Next base: position 151,401,407 of record NC_089507.1, read on the forward strand.
GACAAAGAAAGAGAAGTGGGGCAGCCATTATCACCGATCCCCTGGTCGGCATGCGCAGATAGTGGGCGAGAGATTCCTTCCAAAGCCCCAGGAGTGGGCACCCGTGTTATCCCACAGAGAGGCAGAGTCAGAGGCCTTTGTGTGGGATATGAAAGCGGAATCTCCAGACCGCCCCAGCGCCCTCAAAAGCCATGCACGGGGAGGGAGGGAGAACTAATTCCAACACTGGAATTTTTCCGTGCAGGTGGGGGTTTCACTCAGAGGGTGAGGCGGCCGGTCTGATATCCTGGTTGGTGCAAGCAGATACTGAGCAAGAGATTCCTCCGAGTGCCTCGGCAGTGTGCGCCCCTGTTATCAGACAGAGGGGCAGAGTCAGGGGCCTTTGTGTGGGCCAAAAGCGGAATCTTGGGCCGCCCAGCGCATTGAAAAAGCCACGCACGGGGACGGAGTGAGAGCCAGTTCCAACGCTGGAACTTTTCCATGCGGGTGGGGGTTTCACTCAGAGTGTGAGTCTGCCGGCCTGATATCCTGGTCTGCGCGCAGAGATAGTGAGTGAGAGTTTCCTCCAAGCGCCCCGGGAGTGGGTGCCCACCCATGTTACCAGACAGAGTGGCAGAGCCAGAGGTCTTTGAGTGGGCGGAAGCCCCGCCTGATTATGCTAGCAGCTCTGACTGACTGAGCCTTACCCAGAGCCCTGTGCTGAGTGGGAATAGAGTGGGGAGTTGCCAGCTCTTTGAGCCTCTTACTATCCAGGCAGAGGCAGCAGCAACCCCATAGCTGGATTATCAGGCAACTAATTGAGGAAGGAAAGACTAGGAGAAAGGCTCCAGGAACACGGACTCTCTCACTGTCAGAGCCTATAAATGCTAATGAGCCTCGACTGCCAACAAGACTAAAGCACAATACATGACATCGCCATAGAGACTTATCAACTGCAAACCTCTACCTGAGCATGCCAAAGGGGCAGAACCCGGGTCCAGAGCCACCGACCAGGAAGAGGAAGAGAAAAGAAAAAGCAAGAAGATAACCTCTCAAAATCAAGAATAATCTGCAGACTTTATAACCTATCCTATTTTATTATATTTGTTCATTTGTTTCTCTTATCTTCATTCTTGATATATTTTTTTTCCTCCTCCAATTTGGTCGATTAACTCTCTGCCGGTCTTACTCTCACCTCTCCTTGAACTACACTACCCATAAGTATTACATCTCCCATTATCTTTTCTTTCCTGTTCCTTTCTCTCTATGAGGGTTGCACTCCAAAACCCTTAACCCTCTCTCTCTCCTCTTTCTTCTTTTTTCTTCTTTTAGTGGTTCCCTCTTTTTTTTTCTCTCTCTCTCTTTCTTTTCTCCCTCTATATTAGTTTCTTCCTTTCTCCTTTACGTCTCCTCTCATTCAAACCTCAATAACAAACAAATTATCTTATCTGGGACTCAAACTTATGTTTGTGGCATTTTGGGGAGTTTTTACTTCACCTTTTTAACTCACTAGCAGTGCTCCCATCCCTGGCTCTCCATTTTATCTAGTTCTTGTTCCACTAAATACAATAGTAATTTTTTAATTTGTCCCCCCATTTTCCTGTTTCCCTCTTATTCCTCTCACCATAACTCTTAGTCAACCAACACATAAAAGCAAATTATTTTATTCTTGACCCAAATTTTTTGCTTATTTGCTTTCTGTGGGTCCATACCCTCTTCTTTTTTCTTTTCTTTTCTTTTTCTTTTTTGCCCCTTTATTACTTTTCCCCAATTCAGGCCCTCCATTACAGGCATTGTTTGTTCTATTTAATACAATATAATTCACTTTTCACCACAAGATTTTCTCAAGAAAGAGGGGAGAGGAGAGGAGAGGAAAAAAGGAGGGGAGGATAATTTCCTTTTTTTTAATTTTTATTTTATTTTATTTATCTTTATTTTATTATTAATTTTTTTAAAAAAACAACTCTTTTCGATTTTTTATTTTTTTCACTTCTTATTTTTTATTAAATCTCATTAACACTATTAACAAACCACCCTCAGATGCCATTAAGGAAGTGAAAATCAAATATCATGGATACAAAAGAAAGAGAGGTAACACAGCTAGATGAGGAAAAATCTATGGAGAAAAAATTTAATATATTTGAAACCTTGGAGCTAAATGACAGAGAATTCAAGATAGAAATCCTAAAAATCCTCCGAGATATACATGAAAACACAGAAAGGCAATTTAGGGAGCTCAGAAAACAACTCAATGAACACAAAGAATATATTACCAAGGAAATTGAAACTATAAAAACAAATCAAACAGAGATGAAAAACTCAATTCACGAGCTGAAAAACGAGGTAACAAGCTTAGCTAATAGAACAGGCCAGATAGAAGAGAGGATTAGTGAAATAGAAGACAAGCAACTTGAGGCACAACAGAGAGAAGAAGAAAGAGACTCAAAAATAAAAAAAATGAGATAGCCCTACAAGAATTATCTGACTCCATCAAAAAGAATAACATAAGAATAATAGGTATATCAGAGGGAGAAGAGAGAGAAAATGGAATGGAGAACATACTCAAACAAATAATAGATGAGAACTTCCCAAGCCTGTGGAAAGAACTAAAGCCTCAAATTCAAGAAGCAAACAGAACTCTGAGTTTCTTAACCCCCAACAAACCTACTCCAAGGCACATCATAATGAAATTGGCAATAACCAATGGCAAAGAAAAAATTCTCAAGGCAGCCAGGGAAAAGAAGAATACAACATATAAAGGAAGGCCCATTAGATTATCATCAGATTTCTCAGCAGAAACTATACAAGCTAGAAGAGAGTGGACCCCAATATTTAAGTCCTGAAAGAGAGGAACTTTCAGCCACGAATACTATACCCATCAAAGCTATCCTTCAAATATGAAGGAGAAATAAAAATATTCACAGATACATAAAAGATGAGGGAATTTATCATCAGAAAACCCCCACTCCAGAAATTACTAAAGGGCGTTTTCCAATCAGATACAAAGAATAAAAAACTAACAAAGCCACAAGTAAAAGCTCCAAGAAGAACACAATGAAACCAAATTTAAACTGTGACAACAACAAAAAGAAAGGGGGGGGAGAGGATGGAGATTAATAGTAGCAAAGGACGATGGAGTGCAAAAGTACTCACAAAGTAGTGCACTACAATGAACAGGGTAGGAACCCTTTTCATTACTTAAAGGTAACCACCATTGAAAAAACCACCACAGAAGCACATGAGATAAAAAAGATAGCAACAGAGGAAAGATGTATGGAGTACAACCAAATAAAAACAAAATATAGAAAAATGAAAGAGAAGGATCAAACAAGACACAAAACTAACAGAAAGTAATATATAAAATGGCAATAGGGAACTCACAAGTGTCAATACTTACACTAAATGTAAACGGATTAAATTCACCAATAAAAAGGCACAGAGTAGCAGAAAGGATTAAAAAAGAAAATCCAACTGAATGCTGCCTACAGGAAACTCATCTAAGTAACAAGGATAAAAACAAATTCAAAGTGAAAGGCTGGAAAACAATATTCCAAGCAAATAACATCCAAAAAAAGCAGGCATAGCAATACTCATATCTGATAATGATGACTACAAGACAGCAAAAGTATTCAGAGACAAAATTGGCCATTTCATAATGGCTAAGGGGACACTGAATCAAGAAGACATAACAATTCTTAATATATATGCCCTAAACCAAGGAGCACCAAAATATATAAGACAGCTACTTATTGACCTTAAAACAAAAGCTGACAAAAATACTATCATACTCGGAGACATCAATACACCGCTGACGGCTCTAGATCGGTCATCCAAACACAGAATCAACAAAGACATAGTGGCCTTAAACAAAACCCTAAAGCACCTGGATATGATAGACATCTACAGGACATTTCATCCCAAAGTGACTGAGTATACCTTTTTCTCCAGTGTACATGGATCATTCTCAAGAATTGACCATATGTTGGGCCACAAACACATCAACAAATTCAGAAAAATCGAAGTTGTACCAAGCATATTTTCTGATCATAAAGCCTTGAAACTAGAATTCATCTGCAAAAAAGAGGAAAAAAATCCCACATAAATGTGGAAACTAAACACCATACTTTTAAAAAATGAATGGGTCAAAGAAGAAATAAGTGCAGAGATCAAAAGATATATACAGACAAATGAAAATGACAATACGACATACCAGAATCTATGGGATGCAGCAAAAGCAGTGATAAGAGGAAAGTTCATATCACTTCAGGCATATATGAACAAACAAGAGAGAGCCCAAGTGAACCACTTAACTTCACACCTTAAGGAACTAGAAAAAGAAGAACAAAGACAACCCAAAACCAGCTGAAGAAAGGAGATAATAAAAATCAAGCAGAAATGAATGAAATAGAGAACAGAAAAAGTATAGAAAAAATTAATAGAACAAGGAGCTGGTTCTTTGAAAAGATCAACAAAATTGACAAACCCTTGGCAAGACTTACCAAGGAAAAAAGAGAAAGAACTCATATAAACAAAATCCAAAATGAAAGAGGAGAAATCACCACGGACACCGTAGATATACAAAGAATTATTGTAGAATACTATGAAAAACTTTATGCTACTAAATTCAACAACCTAGAAGAAATGGATAAATTCCTAGAAAATATAACCTTCCTAGACTGAGTCAAGAAGAAGCAGAAAGCCTAAGCAGACCTATTAGTAGAGAAGAAATAGAAAAAACCAGTAAAGACCTCCCCAAAAATAAAAGTCCAAGCCCTGATGTCTATATCAGCGAATTTTATCAAACATTCAAAGAAGACTTGGTTCCTATTCTACTCAAAGTCTTCCAAAAAATTGAAGAAGAAGCAATACTTCCAAACACATTTTATGAGGCCAACATAACCCTCATACCAAAACCAGGCAAGGATGGCACCAAAAAAGAAAACTACAGACCAATATCTCTAATGAATACAGATGCTAAAATACTAAACAAAATACTAGCAAATCGAATACAACAACATATTAAAAAAATAATACATCATGATCAAGTGGGATTCATCCCAGAATCTCAAGGATGGTTCAACATACGTAAAACGGTTAACGTAATAAACCATATCAACAAAACAAAGAACAAAAACCACATGATCTTATCAATAGACGCAGAAAAGGCTTTCGATAAAATACAACACAATTTTATGTTTAAGACTCTCAACAAAATGGGTATAGAAGGAAAATATCTCAACATGATAAAGGCCATATATGATAAACCATCAGCTAACATCATATTAAATGGCACTAAACTGAAGGCTTTCCCCCTTAAATCAGGAACAAGACAGGGTTGTCCACTCTCTCCACTCTTATTTAATGTGGTACTAGAGGTTCTAGCCAGAGCAATCAGACAAGACAAAGAAATAAAAGGCATCCATATCGGAAAAGAAGAAGTAAAGGTATCACTTTTTGCAGATGATATGATCCTATACATCGAAAACCCCAAAGAATCCACAAAAAGACTACTAGAAACAATAAGCCAGTACAGTGAGGTCGCAGGATACAAAATTAACATACAGAAGTCAATAGCCTTTCTATATGCCAACAATGAAACAATTGAGAACGAACTCAAAAGAATAATCCCCTTCACGATTGCAACAAAAAAACATAAAATACTTAGGAATAAACATAACAAAGAATGTAAAGGACTTATATAATGAAAACTATAAACAATTGTTAAGGGAAATCGAAAAAAAGATATAATGAGATGGATGAATATACCTTGTTCTTGGTTAGGAAGAATAAATATAATCAAGATGGCCATATTACCCAAAGCAATATACAAATTTAATGCAATTTCCATCAAAATTCCAATGACATTTTTAAAAGAAGTAGAGCAAAAAATCATCAGATTTATATGGAAGTATAAAAAAACCCAAATAGCCAAAGCAATCCTAAAGAAAAAGAATGAAGCTGGGGGCATTACAATACCTGACTTCAAACTATATTATAGGGCCACGACAATCAAAACAGCATGGTATTGGCAGAAAAATAGACACTCAGACCAATGGAACAGAATAGAAAACCCAGAAATAAAACCACATATATATAGTCAAATAATTTTTGATAAAGGGGCCAACAACACACAATGGAGAAAAGAAAGCCTCTTCAATAAATGGTGCTGGGAAAACTGGAAAACCACATGCAAAAGAATGAAACTGAACTACAGTTTGTCCCCCTGTACTAAAATTAACTCAAAATGGATCAAAGATCTAAACATAAGACCTGAAACAATTAAGTACATAGAAGAAGACATAGGTACTCAACTCATGGACCTGGGTTTTAAAGAGCATTTTATGAATTTGACTCCAAAGGCAAGAAAAGTGAAGGCAAAAATTAATGAATGGGACTACATCAGACTAAGAAGTTTTTGCTCAGCAAGAGAAACTGATAACAAAATAAACAGAAAGCCAACTAAATGGGAAATGATATTTTCAAACAACAGCTCAGATAAGGGCCTAATATCCAAAATATACAAAGAACTCATAAAACTCAACAACAAACAAACAAACAATCCAATAAAAAATGGGAAGAGGACATGAACAGACACTTCTCCCAGGAAGAAATACAAATGGCCAACAGATATATGAAAAGAAGCTCATCTTCTTTAGTTATTAGAGAAATGCAAATCAAAACTGCAATGAGATACCACCTCCCACCTGTTAGATTAGCTATTATTAACAAGACAGGTAATAGCAAATGTTGGAGAGGTTGTGGAGAAAAAGGAACCCTCATACACTGTTGGTGGGAATGTAAAGTAGTACAACCATTATGGAAGAAAGTATGGTGGTTCCTCAAAAAACTGAAAATAGAACTACCTTATGACCCAGCAATCCCTCTACTGGGTATATACCCCCAAAACTGAGAAACATTGACACGTAAAGACACATGCAGCCCCATGTTCATTGCAGCATTGTTCACAGTGGCCAGGACATGGAAACAACCAAAAAGCCCGTCAATAGATGACTGAATAAAGAAGATGTGGCACATATACACTATGGAATACTACTCAGTCATAAGAAATGATGACATCGGATCATTTACAGCAAAATGGTGGGATCTTGATAACATTATACGAAGTGAAATAAGTAAATCAGAAAAAACCAGGAACTGCATTATTCCACACGTAGGTGGGACGTTAAAGTGAAACTAAGAGACATTGATAAGACTGTGGTGGTTATGGGGGGAGGGGGCAAAGGGAGAGGGAAAGTGGGAGGGGGAGGGGCACAAAGAAAACTAGATAGAAGGTGACAGAGGACAATCTGACTTTGGGTGATGGGTATGCAACATAATTGAACGACAAGATAACCTGGACTTGTTATTTTTGAATATATGTATCCTGATTTATTGATGTCGCCCCTTAAAATAATAAAATTATTTAAAGAAAAAAAAAAGAATCTTTTTTTCATAGGTAGTTATGACACTATGGGAAAATGGATATTGACTTAATAAATATAAAACTAGCAAAAGGGCACAAACAGGATTTGATTTCCAAACTTTTATTCCAAAGTTCACATACCTCAATCTTTCCAGTATTCCACTACACTTCTAATACTTCACTTCACTCCACTATTAAAAGAGTAGTTTGTTTTTTCTTAGTATACTGGAGTCTAAAAAATTAACAATAAAACTCAGAAATATGTACTCCATAATAGAGCAAAGGTGATATGTGTTCAGTCATGAATTGCATAATAATAATAAATCATCTGGGGGTAATGGGGGACAAGGGGGTGGGGGTGAGGGATTTATATTGAGTGGGACACTTGAATCCAACTAACACAATAAATTAAAATTAATTAAAAAATAAAAATATTAATAATAAATCATTGGAATACAAAGAAATAGAAATAGCAGGGAGAAAGAGAGAATGTGGTTGTGGAAGGAAAGGGTGAAGGGAGAGAAAAAGGTTCCGTGTTATGTTCGGAATGAGAAAGATAAGGTATATTTCCAAAGCTAGTGTTTAGGGTGCTCAATTTTTCTAATAATGTCACAGAATTCTTAGCCATAGCAAACCCCCAATGATTCATTTGACATAACAGTAAACCTGAACAGTCAAATTTTATTTATTTATTTTTTCTTTTTTATTTTTTTCCAAAGTTGGAAACAGGGAGGCAGTCAGACAGACTCCCGCATGCGCCGGACCGGGATCCACCCGGCACGCCCACCAGGAGGTGATGCTCTGCCTATCTTGGGGCGTAGCTCTGCCACAATCAGAGCCATTCTAGCGCTTGAGGCAGAGGCCACAGAGCCATCCTCAGCGCCCGGGCAAACTTTGCTCCAATGGAGCCTTGGCTGCGGGAGGGGAAGAGAGAGACAGAGAGGAAGGAAGGAGAGGGGTAGGGGTAGAGAAGCAGATGGGCGCTTCTCCTGTGTGCCCTGGCCCGGAATTGAATCCATGACTCCTGCATGCCAGGCTGATGCTCTACCACTGAGCCAACCAGCCAGGGCTGAACAGTCAAATTTGATAAATGAAAAACAATACTGATTTCAGTTGTGTCCAGTCACTAGAAACTGGAAGAGAAGATGGGTTGATCAGATGCCCCATCTCAAAATTTGTTATTTTTAATTTTTGTTCTGTATTGCTTGATTTTATTACAACAAGCAGGTATTTATTTTTTAATTTTTAAAATATAAATGAAATAATATATAAATATCATATGATAAAAATAGCCTATAGGTGTTTTATAGTTGTTAACGTTTTAAAAATAATTCTTGTGCAATGTCAAACTTTTCATCTCCCAGTATTATATATCTGTCTATATTTGCAGAGTATTTTCTTTCTGCTAAGGTTGATTTTATAGAAAGTGCTGGTTACAGTCTAATAGGAGGGGAAATGGTGTATTCTCCAAAATTGTTGAAAATGAATTTAAACAGAAAAAAAATGTTATTGTAAGCATCAATAATATGATCTCAATTGCCTTTTTCCTTATTCATGGATGAAATACTAGGAGACACTGAAGTCATTCTAAGTAGTGTGATTAAAGATTTATATTCACTACTTAAAGACACCACACCAGTAGGCAGCCAGATCGGTAAATCTTATCCAATTCTTAACAGCAGGTAGACAAGTCTTTGGAAGGAGATAAAAATATTGTGCTGTCAGGTGAATCCAATAAATTGAAGTTTGGAAAGACTTGGGACTCTGTAGAGATGCTCAAAAAGCTCATTCAAGTTTCTTGCCTTAAGAACCTTATATTCCTAATGTTATGAAAATATACTTTCTTTCAGCTTATAGAGATTCTGCATATAAATTCAAGATAGTAGGGAATGACTACTTATCCATTTTCCTTTGTTTTATGTTGTTTCGGGGGATGGTAAAAGCTAACTTCATTTCTTCCAGTAGTTAAAATGGTAGGCTCATTCCAACTATTCAGTTATGCACAAATCAAATAGGATCAGTGTCATAAAAAAATCTTAAGATATAAACAGGAAAAACATGTCATTAAAAAGGAAAATAACATTTTGTCCAACTGAATAGATACAGTCAGATATACAGTATTCTCACAAATTTTCTGTTCTGCAAAAACTTCACAAATACTCTAAAAAATGCTTCTGAAATATGTGAATTTAGCTTGTTATTTGTGTTAACTATTAAATGATAGTTAACGTCTCAAAAATTAACCACTTTTACCATAAAAGAAAGTTTGAAGTTGCATAAAAAGTAATATAATCTTAGACATACAGTAATTCCAGGTTCTCTTATAGGTATGGCCTATCTCAGGAGCTTCTGGGGTCCTACCCACAGCCTGTAACTACTCCCTCTAGTCCTCCCTCTCTCCCTAGCTCTGTACTTTGGGGAAACAAACAAACAAACATCAGTAACATAGATTCTCTAACCCTAAGCAATTCACACTTTATGTGACTTACAAAACAACTCAGTTAAAGGAAAACAGATGATACTGTTAAGTGATAAACCACAGGATATTTTCTATAAATAGATCTCAAAAGGTTGTATCTTAACAGTTTCTCTGCAGATCAAATTAAATCATGTGAACAAAGTCCTTAGCATAATCCCTCCTCATCTAATACATAGTAGATCATTTATTCTGCTCAACCTTGGAGTGCATATTCCTGGAATGAACAACTGTTTATCTGATATATAGAATGCTCAAGAAAAAAAGTGGCATTTCTTTCTAGAGCACCAAGTTTTCTTGATGATAGGCAGTATAAAATATTAATTATGGATTAAAATAAACAGACATTATCTATAGCAGAAATATACTTTAAAGCACAATGATTTGTGGACTTTAGTGATAGCTGGATATGCAGAGAGCAAAGATTTGAAGTTGAAGTCTTCAATTCAGCAGGAGATAGGCATCCAACCATGGCAAGATTCACCATCTCATGAAGTGTCTTCCCATCTCTTTAACAGAGATACTGAGAGTGAATTACTGTCGTGGCTTACTGTGTAGGAAAGCCTAGGGCTATACCTCGCATAGTAGTTTTACTATCTAAAAATTGTAGTTATTATTACTTTTTAACTTCCTCTAGGGAATAAGATTCCATATATATAATTACAATTTTTAAAGTACAGCTATAAATTATTATAATCGCTTACTCTTGGCAATGCACTTCCTTTACTATTAAAGGAGCTTTTAAAATGAAAATTATTTTTTCCTCCATTTATTTTAATTAACATGTCTGAGGTCAGACAGGAGGTTGCTGCTGCTGGGGCCTTTATTTCTCTCGGGCAGAGAAACAAAAAGGTAGAGGTTTTAAGAGTTGTTTAATAATAAAGATAAAGTATCAATGCTCTGCATCCGAAAACTGATTAAATGTCTTTTAATGTGCCAGAAACTTTGCCAAGATTTAAATTGAACTCCTGAATTCTATTTTGTCTAAAGGATTTGATATTTACCATCACGGTTTCATTTTTAAAAAGTTTAGGGAACTATTCATCAAAATAATGCTTTGGCACTGGATGTGCTTGAAGACTTGAAGACCAATTCATTAGGAAGCCTCAAATCTCTAGGAAGGCTCATATCCTAAATGTCACTGGAAAAGAGCTGCTTGGCCATCGTCACAAGAGCATAAATCCAAGTTAGAAGATCCCTCTGGAATCTATTTATCCTTTCAATGAGACAGCTGGCCGTGTTGGAAAGAACAGCTTCCCGACGACAAAAGACCCAGGATGGATGGTCATGTCAATTTGACCTCTCACTCCCAGAAGTTAAATTACCCATGAAATAAGTAAAAAGTCCTACTCTTTCATAAAGGGCTGTCATTGTCAAATGACACGGTGTATTTCAAGGATTCTAAAATGCAGTAAAAGTGAAAGTCATTCCATACTCAAACACTTGTTGACTCTCTCCTATGGGAGACCCTGGAGGACATTCGCAATTTAGATACAGTGTATGACTCCATCTAGTTTGTGGTCTGGGATAGTAAGTTACAAGCAATGAAAACCCAGGCTCAAACCCTCAGTTCCCACAACTTTCTTCTTCCCACTTTTGGCCCTCTTCAAACCTTCTTCCTCTGATTCCTTTTGCCCATCCCTGATTACCACCACCACCGCACCTGAGTGGCAAAATGGAGCACAGGAAAGAGTATAAAACAGAGAATAAGCATTCTGTTACCCAAGAAGTAGCTGTGCCCATGTGGGCAAGTTTTCTTCTTTCTCATGGAAGCTTTTTTCCTGAGGCTGTATCTTTTTCTTTCATGTTTAACATATTCCTTTGTGTCTTTTATTATTATTAATTATTATTCTTTTCAATTATAGTTGACCTTCAATATTATTTTGTATCACATTCAGGTGTACAGTAGAGTGAATGTTTGGGCAAGCATACACCTTACACAGTGTCCCTCCCCTATTTCCAGTACCTACTGTTGTTGTTATTCGGGATCTCATGAAGAGGAGCTGCAAAGGAATGAGGCAGCAATAATACTGCAAGTGGAGGCCCCCAATCTCTCCTGGATTGAGGTGCCTTGGAGAGATCACCTATCCAATTTATTAAGCAGAAACATGACATCATGCATGAGAAACTAACAATCAGAATACAGTGTCCAATTTTATTATTTAGTTTTGCAAAACTGATTAGATTGCTCTTGCCCTTTCTGAGACATCACACCATCTGCTGTCTGACACCATTCCAGACCTGCAGAAAGCTCCAGCAGGGCCAAGCATTGCACCCTTGAGCCTTCTCTGGGCGGGGCTATCTTCAGTCACCTATGCTTGGTCTTGACCTTCATTTCTCAGGATGGGAACAGAAATTTACTTGGTGCTTTAGTTTTCCTCCAACATCTACCTGGCCCCACACATAGGTATCACAATATTACTGACTCTATTCCCTATGCTGGACTTTACTTCCCCAGGACTATTTCTGACTGCCAACGTGCACTTTTCAATCCCCTCTGCTATTGCACCCAGCCTTCCCCCACCCCCAGCTCCCCTTACCCATCAGTCTGTTCTCTTTGTTTGGGAGTCTGCTTCTGTTTTCATTTTGAGTGTCTGTGTTGGTTTCCATGCATCCGATTAAGCATCCCCTTGCCCGACTTGACCAAGTGGCCTGGCTAGGAGAGGAACCTGACCCTTCAACCTGCCCTGGCAGGTTCTCTCCCAGGCTGTGGCTGTCTGCAGCCTGCTTTATTTTGAATAGCCCCCCTAGTTCAGGGTGCCGGGGGGGGGCGTGTCTCAGTCAGTGCCTGTATTTGGGCTTGTTGAAGCTGGAAAAGGTCCCCACTGGGAGTTCCTGGTGCTTTGGAGGGGCAGGGCCAGAGCAAAGGTGGCTATGCAGACCGGGAGGAAAGCGACATCTCAGGGCAGGGGGCTCCCATGCTGACTGCACATGCGGGGTTGGGACGGTGCCTGCAGGCTCCAGCCAGGCCAGGGGAGAGCAGGAAAACCTTGCCGGCCAGTCTCCATTTGGGAGAGTGTCCAAAGACACCTCCCCACCACCACCCTTCAGGTCGCTGTTTTAAGGTTAACAAATAAGCCCTTCTCACATGAGATCCTGGCACCACCATGGGCAGCCACCTAGCCGGACCTGAGGCCCCAGCCGGGACCCTTTAAGAGCAGTTACTCAGCTCCTTACAGACTGTGGCTCTCTCGGACAGAAGCCCTATCAATTTTCAAAGGTGGATATTTTAGGGACTTATCTCTAAAGTGCTAGTCTTACAAGTTGGGATGTCCAAGATGGGGTACAAACCCTACACTCCGTGGAGAGAAGTTCTGAGTTCTGGGTCCCCGTCCCCACGGTGAGTCATCAGACAAGGGTGTAGAGCAGGGGTCGGGAACCTATGGCTTGCGAGCCAAATATGGCTCTTTTGATGAATGCATCTGGCTCGCAGACAAATCTTTAATAATAAAAAATAATGTTAAAAATATAAAACATTCTCATGTATTACAATCCATTCATTTTTTACTGCTCATGTTCATGGTTGCGGGTGGCTGAAGTTAATCACAGCTGTCCTCCAGAACACCAAATTTTTATTGGATAATGCCTAATGTACACAGGTCGTTGTATGGCTCTCATGGAATTACATTTTAAAATATGTGGCGTACATGGCTCTCTCAGCCAAAAAGATTCCCGACCCCTGGTGTAGAGACAAGGGTTTGTACCAGGTGACCTGGAACTAATTCTAGTTATCCTCCTTACTCGCTTTGATTGGCAACAGAACACCAGGTTCAGGCTTTGAACCCCGTTCTGTCATTTACTACCTGCATGATCTTGACTGATTCATTTAAACTGTATGTGTCTTGGCCTCTCTGTCTTTAAAATACTACTGAAAACCCATGTGTCATTCTGTGTTCTAAGAACTGGATGAGACGCTGCAGGTACAGTCTCAACATCATTTATAAATGGAATAAAAAAGTTTCACGTATATTTTTTTTTTCTTAGAATAAGATATAATATCATATTTTCACTGTTCCCTCTCTTAGTCACTTCATTTCAATTTTTTTAAAAAAATAATAATCATGAGATGATAATGTTGATGATGATAAAAAAAAATGTATGGGTCCTTTGAGGTTTAAAGGTTTTTAAATGTGGGATTCAAATTCAGGCCTTAATCTCATACTCTCCACCAAGATTGATGCTTTCTTCTTTTTATTCTTCATGGTTCTTTGTACTTATAAAGATGAATTTATGTATGTATATGTCATATAGGTTTCAGTGCACAATTCTACAGCAAATCATCTGTACATTGTATTATGAGATCACCACCCCGAGACATGTCTCCTTCCATCTACATTTCTCCCTCCTCTACCCTCGTCTACCTCCCTCACTCCTTTTCCTCTCTGGTAACCATTGTTTTCTATGAGTATTTTTTCCCTTAGCTTACTCCATTCCCCTTTTCACCCAGTCCCCCAACACCCATTCTCGCTAATCACTGTCAGTCTGTTCTCTGTGTCAGTGAGTCTGTTTCTACCTTGTTAGTTTATTTTGTTCATTAGATTCTCACACCATACACAAGAATATACTCAAAACAAATTAAAGACTTGAATGTTAGACTTGAATCCATAAAAATCAAAAAGAAAATACAGGCAATAAAATCTGAGACATTTCTTGTAGCAATAATTTTTCTGATATATCACCTTGAATAAGGGAAACAAAAGAAAAAATAAACAAATGGGACTATATCAAACTAAAAAAGTTTTTGCCTAACAAAGGAAACCATGAACCAAATAAAAGACAACCCACTGTAAGGGAGAACATTTTTGCCAAAGAGACATCTGAAAAGGGTTTAATATCCAAAATTTATAAGGAACTTATAAAACTCAACACCAAAAAGACACCCCCCCAAAAAACCCCAACAAACAAGCAAAACAAAACCAAAAAAAACAATCTAATTAAGAAATGGGCAAAGGACCTGAATAGACTTTTCTTCAGAGAAGACATACAGATGGCCAATAGACATAAAAATATGTTCAATATCACTAATTTTTCTTTCTTTTTTATTTTTTGTGACAGAAACAGAGAGAGATACAGAGAGAAGGGGAGATAGGGACAGACAGACAGGAAGAGAGAGAGATGAGAAGCATCAATTCTTTGTTGTGACACCTTAGTTGTTCATTGATTACTTTCTCATATGTGCCTTGACCAGGGGGCTTCAGTAGATCAAGTGACCCCTTGCTCAATCCAGTCACCTTGGGCTCAAGCTGGTGAGCTGTGCTCAAACCAGATGAGTCCTCGCACAAGCCGGCAAAGTCAGGGTTTCAAACCTGTGTGTCCCAGTCCAACGCTCTATCCACTGTGCCACCGCCTGGTCAGGCACTAGCTGTTTTTTCGATAGTACAACTGCTCTTTGCAAACACATTCTACTTCATTAAGTATGTTGAATTCATGAGTTGGGAAACCCTGATAGACTTACCTAAAGTCTCCTGATTTTACGAGGACTTTATTTTTCCTTTTTAAAAAATTTTTATTTATTGAATTTAGAGAGAGAGGGAAAAAGTGAGACAGGGAGAGAGATCGATTTGTTGTTTCACTTATTTATTCATTCATTTGTTGATTCTTGTACTTGCCCTGACCTGGGATCAAACCTGCAACCTTGGCATATGGAGATGATGCTCTAATCGAGTGGACCTCACAGCTAGAGCTTTTACTGGGCTTTTAAAAATTATAATGGTTATGTGCAACAATATTGATTAACACCATTCTCCTGGGTTGCAATTAACTTAATCTGAATTCCTTCAGCCTTCAGTGGCTTTTGATCTGAGAGTATTATTTTGTTCAAGACATTTAAATACTCATTGATCTGACAGGTAACTGGCAACATTTATAATAGAAGTCATTCTCTTCTATTATTTTTAACCACATTGTAGCTTTTGATAAAGTGGGCAAGAATAGATGCTAATTTGTTTTGTATATGAAAAAAAAAATGCCTTCATGAAAACAGAGAGCTATTGGGAGAAATTGCACTTTCTTTTTAAAGAAATAAACCTATTTCCAGAATAAATCCCCTTGACGTAATAATAATTTTAGCATTACTTGCTCTTTCTTTATTATGAAAATGAACATTCTAGAGAAAATGAATATCATTAAATCATGCACCCATTTTTTTTTTTCGTCAGCAGAGAGGTGAGACAGTCACATAGTATGGGCAAATATCTGTGATCCCTGTACAAGACATACCAAGCACTGGAACAAATTCACCAGAATTTCTCAACCTCAGCATTACTGCTATTCTGAGCCAGAGAATTCTGTTATAGGGGAGGGGGGGCTGTTCTGTAGGATCTTTAACATCACCCATGGTCTCTACCCAAAAGATGCCAGTTTCACCCACCCTCTAGTTGTGAAAACCAGAAGTGTCTGTCAATGGCTTCTGGGAAGGGGGGGGTGTGGAACTTGCCTATAGTGAAAAAACTTTGTCTTAAATTGTGTGGTCGGTGATTAATCAGATGACTCTTGCCCTACAAATTGTAGACATTTATCTAGAAAAAAATGTAATTAAAAAAGTCATGCATAATTTTCCAGACACATATTTGTATGAGAATAAATAGGATATAACCTTATATTTCAGGCTAAATCTGAATCATTATCTATACTTCGAGAAAAAGAATCTCAACTTCCTAGAAAAAAGGGAGAAAACAATTTATATCTCAATTGTTTACTATGTGTTAGACGGCACACTAGATTTTGTCACATACATTAGCACATTTAGTTTTCATAAATGTTACATTAAATTTCCTACAGCCCAGAGATCAAGAAAGGGGTCAACAACTCCAGCATTCCATTGAATTTACTAAGCGAAATTTACATATGAGATGCATCTCAGGAGGTGGCAGAGAGGTGACTTAGATATTCTCCATGCCTCGTGGCAGGCTGGAAGGGCTCATATATAGAACAGGGCAGGATATGTGAGGGTACTGGGGCATGACTCACCCCAGGTGAGGGGGAAACTCCTTACACGTCTTCCCAGGGGCAGAGCAGAGGCCTCTTCCAGGATCTAGCATAAACCAGTATGTCATGGGCATCAGGGAAGCATAGTTTAGATCATCTTTGAGGTTATTTTGGGGAGGCAATATCCATTTGGGCCAGGATCTAGATGGCAGATCTGGTAGTGGTCACCTCAATGGAATAATCTCTCCTCCACATCGTATGGTTCACGGATTATTTTCTCTTTTCTGACTAAGTAAACCATGGAAAAGCGTGTGACTAATATGTCCAAGGAAACCCAACCACTGGTGTCAGAGCTGCAATTCTTTTCTTTTCTTTTTTTTTTTTTCTTCTTTATTCTGAAGCTGGAAACAGGGAGAGACAGTCAGACAGAATCCTGCATGCGCCCAACCGGGATCCACTCGGCACGCCCACCAGGGGCGAGGCTCTTCCCACCAAGGGGCGATGCTCTGCCCCTCCGGGGGGTCGCTCTGCCGCGACCAGAGCCACTCTAGCGCCTGGGGCAGGGGCCAAGGAGCCATCCCCAGCGCCCTGGCCATCTTTGCTCCAATGGAGCCTCGACTGCGGGAGGGGAAGAGAGAGACAGAGAGGAAGGAGGGGGGGTGGAGAAGCAAATGGGCGCTTCTCCTATGTGCCCTGGCCGGGAATTGAACCCGGGTCCCCCGCACGCCAGGCCAACGCTCTACCGCTGAGCCAACCGGCCAGGGCCGCTGCAATTCTTTTCTTACTTAGATATGTCTGACTTCAAACATCCTGCTTTTTCATAAAACCACAAAACTATTACACAAATAATGTTAATGCAGTAGGTTAAAGTGAAAATTTTTGGAAAATTTATGATAAAAACAAGTGTTACTAAATTTATAAAACAGCATACACAAAAGTATATTAACAATGTGTTGGCCTGACCTGTGGTGGCACAGTGGATAAAGCGTCGACCTGGAAATGCTGAGGTCGCCAGTTCGAAACCCTGGGCTTGCCTGGTCAAGCACATATGGGAGTTGATGCTTTCAGCTCCTCCCCCCCTTCTCTCTCTCTGTCTGTCTCTCCTCTCTCTCTCTCTGTCTCTCCCTCTCCTCTCTCTAAAAAAAATGAATAAATAAATTAAAAAAAAACAAATGTGTTGGTCAAATAAGTTTATAAATATGATATATATGTTTGCTCGCTTATAGTTTGCATTGGGTGTGGGGGACAGGCTGTAAGCAGGCAGGGTGGTTATAGCCTAAGGCTTAGTTTTAAGACTAAGCCTTTCCCACCCTAAGTGACTTTGTATCAGAGACTTCCTTGTTTGTATATTGGATTAAAGGTTTTGATTTCTACACTATAAAATGGGGCAGAGGAGCCCATGATAGGGGAGAGCCCAGAGAAAGGCCACATAGAGGAGAGGAGAAGCAGCCAACATGGTGGAGTGCTGAAGGAGAAGCCAGTTTGTGTAGAGAGAAGGAGATGGGGAACGGAGGTGAATAAGGTTGGTGAGGTAGACACCTTTGATTCCAGGATACTCGGTTAAGTCAGTGGCTTTGGGAGCCCTGAATGGAAAGGGAAGTGTTTTTCCACTGTGGGTATTTCTTGCCCGCTGGGTGCAAACTAGGATTAAAACTAATGGCCCACCAGTTCTTGGCTCTGTTGTTTCATTACTGTCTGTCTGAATCAAATGCGAACCTGCATGGGCCAGGCGGCTGTGATGGTGGCTGTGGCTACTGGCCATACACTATGATCGCAATTAAATAACTTGATACCAACATGGATGTAAAGTGTATATGGTACAAATGAAACCTAAATGGCCCATACAAAGGAAATTAGTCTTTTTTTTCTTGGAGATATGAAGTAATATTTTTAAGAGACATTATTAAATATGCTGCTATTAATGATTAATATAAAATACATAAGGTTAAGCATTTAAATGTGATCTAAGTGTGCACTTAACAGTCAGGATTTCAGGGTCCTGGCTGCATAGCTCAGTTGGTTAGAGCATCATCCTGATGCACCAAGGTTGTAGGTTCGATCCCCAGTCAGGATCCATGCAAGAACCAACTAATGAATGCATAAATAAGTGGAACAACAAATCAATATCACTCCTCTTTTTCCCTTCCTCTTGCTTTCTAAAGCCAATCAATAAATAAACTTTAAAAAAAATAATTAGAATTTCTTCTACTTTGGAAGACAATAACATGCTGAATTTTAATGGCTCTTTTTAGTGCTTTGGTGACCTCCAGGAATGCAAAGCATTTCTGTGACTGGAAGAAAAGAGAGGGGAAAAGGTCAAATCGCTGCTGCCCTGTAAGTGTAAGTGCAGGGAACATGTGGGCTGCCTCGCACCAGTTTATGGGAGAGGGAGACAGCAGACTGATGACTTTGAAGGAAGAGACACTCAGGAGAACTGTCAGCCAAGGGC
The DNA here is from genome assembly GCF_036850995.1 of Saccopteryx leptura. Lineage (NCBI taxonomy): Eukaryota > Metazoa > Chordata > Mammalia > Chiroptera > Emballonuridae > Saccopteryx > Saccopteryx leptura. Next base: position 151,420,661 of record NC_089507.1, read on the forward strand.
ACAACCACGCCTGGCTGTGATCTGCACAGGACTTGCATTTCAGTGAGTGCGCAAATGTAAGGTGACCAGTCGTCCTCCTTTAGGGAGGACAGTCCTTCTTTTGTAAGTTCTACTCTCCCTCAAACAGTGTCCTCCTACATGTCCTCCTTTTTGATATTGGAAGACTAATCTGTAAATGTCCTATTCGATTGATGCAGAGTAGATCCATTGCACGTGATGTGACGTATTTGTATCTAAAGGAGTACTTTTTTCTTAAAATTATTAAAAATTAATAGGCATGTAAGCATAATTATAATATAAAATATTATAAATGTTTTTATTATGTATTTATCACGTTATAGTGTATTATTGTTGCAATGAATAAAATGTTTCTTTTATTTATGATATGGTTTTCTTCAATTTATTTTTGTCCTCCTTTTGATTGTAAAAAAGTTGTCCACCTTAGCAATTGTTTTCTGAATGTTAAAATGCCAGATATTTTTTTAAAGAAAATATTTACCTTTCTAATACTGGATTGTTTCAAAGAAACATAGATTCAGCACAACAAGCATCATTATACAGTGAGGCAGTTCATTATTTAATATAGACATGGGAATGGATCCCAGGAAGGAGAAATATTGTGCCCAATTTACTGCACAAGTTTGTAGGAAGACGGCATATTTAAATTGATATGAAATGTATTTCTGCGGGAAATATTTTCTTCTTGTGTTGTCAACATATTTCTCATCATCAGAAAACACTGAGTACGAAGACCTCTGAGATTGTAATGCTGACAACAATGGATAACACGGCCCCACCTCACTCTCTGAGCCAGGATTCTGGTGATTGCTGCCCAAACTGTTCCCACATAGAGGACTGTCTAAGCCAAGCCTCTTTATTTTATTATTATGGAACTTTCAAGGGGTAGAGATATTCCATACAGCAGGGGTCCCCAAACTACTGCTTGTGGGGCCGCATGTGGACCCCTGCCACACTTCCGGAAGGGGCACCTCTTTCATTGGTGGTAAATGAGAGGAGCACATTGACCATCTAATTAGCCAAAAGCAGCCAAAAGCCATAGTTCCCATTGAAACACTGGTCAGTTTGTTGATTTAAATTTACTTGTTCTTTATTTTAAATATTGTATTTGTTCTCGTTTTGTTTTTTTACTTAAAAATAAGATATGTGCAGTGTACATAGGGATTTGTTCATAGTTTTTTTTATAGTTTGGCCCTCCAACAGTCTAAGGGACAGTGAACTGGCCCCCTGTGTAAAAAGTTTGGGGACCCCTGGCATACAGTATAAGCAAGTTATCAATTATAGATATTCATTTCCAAAGCAAAAATTCACTGGACAAAGTTAAACAGGTCAGGAAGATTTTATGCAATACTATTGCAATAGAAGAGACATGCCTGAACTATAATCCACTGAAAACTGAATTTGTCTTTGTTAATTGGTGTTACTCAAAGAAAAGTGAAGTTTCTCATCTCTTCTTGAAGGAAAGTTGCTTTATCACTTGAAGCAAGGTGCCCACTGAAGTTTTACCCCTACCCTTCCACAGAAAGGGGAAGACAAGAATGCATTCATTTTTGATGCTTACATTACAGAGGGATGACTCCCAGGTCCTTGAGAAAGAGTCTCTGTAAAACTGGGAAGAGGCTTTATAAAAGATTTACATCTCAAAGGGGCAGAAAAAGAATTTGCAATTTCAATTTCTCTAAAGTAAATGCTCTGAAGAAAGGGAGGTTAGGTCTCAGAATCCTGTCTAAAGTTTATTCAAGCTGAGGGGAACGTTAAGGTCATCCTAGTCAATGTCTAGAATACCCTCAATACATTTTAGCTATAAAATGTCTACATCATTAGTATAATGATCACTGTGTGTTCTCTAAGCTTTTAAATTTAGAATTTAGTTTTACGTGCTTTCTCAAAAGGAAGTCGTTTAGGTTTAAAAATATTTATTTCCTTGTGCTTCAAAAAGGAATGCCTCTCATTTCATGAGATCGATGATTCATTATAACTGTCTCTCTTCTCTCTTTAAAAAGTACTTTTCCCCCTGCACTTTACACTTGAAAGGAATTAGACATTAAAGTTTGAAACCTTCCCTCACATCAGTCTTATTTCCTTAATTAAAACAAAATCGGCTGACATTCACAAGTCATTTACAAAATGTATAACTACATTCTGAGACTATCTAATTATAAAGACAGCATGAGGAATTCAGGGAAGGTTTTGAAATTTATCCTAATATTTTCTTTACACGGTTGTCTTCAAAACATTGTTAATGAATGGCTATTAACACATTCTCTGTGAATTAAAATCTAGATCTCTCCTTAATTTTATCTTTCTAACTCACCATCAGTTTCCTAGAGAACTTATACGCAATTAAAATGTTAACATTGGGGGTTAGAGAATCCACACGATGAGCAAGTGTTTTAAGCCAGATGTTTTTACAAATGTGACTTTATTTAATCCATGATAATATAGTTGTCTGAGTGTATTATTCCATTTTACAGATGAGAAAATAGAGGATCAGTGAGGTTAAATAACCTAACCACACACAACAATCTAGTAAGCACAGAAAAATTAAATCCCTGTCCATACTTTGTAGTCTATAATTCTCATGTAAGTATTATCATCAATAAAAAAGTGAATACAAAGAGGGATTTTGTAATATTGAAAACTTATATTCACTATTAGAATATACATTTATACTTGGCATAAGAAAAATATAATTAAAATTCAAGTGGTACAACATAAAACTCCAAATGAAATATTCAAAATGGAAATCTCATTTAATGCAAGAATTCTCATTGAAGAAAGTAAGATAATCTTGGTTTGTCAGGGTTTGGAGAAACTCTTCTGAGAAGAAAAAAGATTATAAAATATCGAGTGATCTTTTCCTCTACTGTCAAATTGTTTGCCATTACATTTTGGAAGAAGAGGTACATTTAAAAAAAAAAGTAATGATCACCATAAGATGGCCAATCGAAAGGTCATGCAGTACTGGATTAGATAGTTGGCAATGCAGGACTGAGGCATGGGAAGTTCAAGTCTTGAAGAAACAGAGATAAAGAAAAGATTCAACTGTAAGATCTTGAAACTGCCCCCTCTAAGCCTTAGGCTCCTTTATTATTGGAAGAAAATGGGGAGAGAAAGAGAATGTGCCAAAGCTGCAGAGAGAAGCTCAACAGTGGTACCTGTTGTTTTGAAACCATTATATTTTCATGCACTTTTATCTCCTTTGCGATTTAAGTGGTTTTTCTGCAAACTAGTGTTTGTATAAATTTTATCAACTTGCTACTGTTCTATACAGGTTTTTGTCTTTTATAAAACAAGGAGATTAAAGCAGATAAATCTCTAGGACTTTTCCACCCACTGTCTCATGAACACTGGGAAACAATTTTTTTTTTCATTTTCTGTTGCAGGAGGTTTTTTAACTGTTTCTATATATATGTGCATTGATGATTCCAAATCTAAAATCCATTTTTTGGTGCGTGCTCTAGTTTTTATGCAATTTAAATTTATTTTTGTTACAGTTAATGGCATGCATTGGTCTTTAAATTGGAGTTAAAGGGCAAAGACTCTTGGATTGAACATAACCACAAGGCAGTTAATGTTTTACAAACATCACTTTTACATAATTGTAGTTCTTTTTAAATGTAAAAAAAATATTATCTGATAAAAAAAATGCCCTCTTATTTTGTTTTAAGATTGAATCATGGCTTCTTCGAGTAGGCGTAAATGTAAGAATAGTCCTGACACCTTCTGTGATATATGTGGCTTCAACATCAAAGGCGCAATAGTTCATCATTTGTGACACGTGCATAGATTGCCTATTTTCAAGTTCCCCTTGGTGATCAAGACAAGAATTGGGCTCCTCATATTGTGTGTCATAAATGTGAGGAAATGCTTCATGACTGGACAAAAGGAAAATGCAAAGGAATGCCTTTTGGTATTCCCATGGTTTGGCGTGAACCTAAGGACCACAGCAGTGACTGTTATTTCTGTCTGATCCATACAAAGGGCATTGACAAGAAAAAATGGCATATGATTGCATATCCTAATATTCCTTCAGCAATACAACCTATCCCACACTCTGAGACACTCCTGGTTCCAGTTTTCAATGGTTTTATTTTTTCTAAAGATGAAGAAAGTGAACATGGTGATCAAGTGTATTTTGAGAAGATGCATGAGGAAATGGTTGTAAAATCTGAAGGGTCTTCTTCTGATGCCAAGCAGTCATTAACAACTCAGCAATTTAACCAACCCGAATTGAATGACTTAGTAAGAGATTTGGGCCTATCAAAGAAAGCAGCTGAGTTATTAGTCTCCAGACTTCAAGAAAAGAATGTACTTCATCGATCAGCTAAAGTATCCCATTTCAGAAAGCATAAACAAATTTTTGTGGACTTTTTTTCAAAAACAAACACTTTATTTACTGTCATGATATCAGTAGTCTTCTCAGCCAGCTAGGTGTTACCACTTACAGTCCAACAGAATGGTGGCTATTTCTT